>NC_136923.1:49538827-50138827 GCF_949752795.1 Hyperoodon ampullatus | reverse complement strand
GTGGGCCTCTCACTGTTGTGGCCTCTCCCGTTGTGGAGCACAGGCTCCAGACGCGCAGGCTCAACAGCCATGGCTCACGGGCCCAGCCGCTCCGCGGCATGTGGGATCTTCCCGGACTGAGGCACGAACCCGTGTCCCCTGCATTGGCAGGCGGACTCTCAACCACTGCGCCAGCAGGGAAGCCCAGGTGATGGACACTTTTGAAGGCAGCATGAGACATTGTTATACAGTCATGGGATCATGCTGGAGAGGCTGCTGGCTCGCTAACGGCAGGTCAGTTCCTATGATCCCTCACACAGTGCTGCTCCAGGTTCAAAGGGGTGCTTCACACAGAAAAAGCTGAGACCCCTGCTCGCTACATTTCTCTTCCCACCTCCCAGAACAGTGTTTCTGAGGGTGGGAACCAGAGGTGATGGGAGGTCATGGAGAGGCTTTAAAATGCAAATTCTCAACTCTCACCCCAATCCAAAAGGTCAGAGTCTCCAAGAGTGACTCCCCCTCAAAAATGGATGGTCTGGCTGGAATATGGAGGAAATCTCAGGCCCGAGTGAGGCAGGCCACCCCTGCTGGCCTGGATCCTGAAGCCTAGCCTTGTAGAGCTGCTCCGCTGAGCCCCACCCCCAGCAACACAGGGAATGCATTACAATAAAACACAGAGCTGTTATAAGGGATCAGGACCACAGCTCATCCTCCCAGCAGCTCTGTAATGGTGGTTTATTATCACCTGCCTTGTCAGTTGGAAGACACAGAGAGTCTGAAAGGTTAAGTGACTTGTCCAAGGTCATGCAGCTAGACCAAGGGCAGTGCAGATACAAACCCACGTCTATCCAATCGCAGTCCCTGAGCTAGTCCCTCTACACCAGTCTAGCCTTCCCCTAATTGTCACCCATGGCATGATCTGCACATCGCTGGCTGTTCTGGCTCATTTTAACACTTAGTTACTTTGTTGTTTTGCCATAATATAGAAATTACTGAGTGCATTCGTAACTGCTCCCACCAGCTTCCCCTCCCATGCCCCCGAGGAGCTCAGGCCAAGTTATAGACAGGGGAGCCTCACCCACATTAGAGGGAAAGCATGCAAATTAGCATCACTCAGAAGAAAAAAAAGAAAAAGAAATTATTTATACCTTTTGCACAAGAAATTGTCAATCATTACTTGGCAAATGAATGAACTCTGTGTAGACTTTTAAACCTAAAACAAAATCACATATTTCAAACTGCCATGCAAGAAATCTGCACACACAAAAAATTATTTAAACTCTGAAATTTGACCCTTTTTATTGTTACAAATCAGGGAGTTGGCAAACTGTGGAATGTGAGTCAAATCTAGCCCACAGCCTGTTTTTGTACAGCCGGCAAGCTAGGAATCATTTTTATATTTTTAAAGAGTCGTTCAGAAAGAAAGAATATGTGAGAGACCAGAGACTGTATATGGCTTGCAAAGCCTAAAATATGTACTGTCTAGCTCTTCATAGGAAAAAATTGCTGAGCCCCACTCTAGATGATATAAATCATTATGCTAAGACCATGCATTCTCAACACAAGTGATATCACAATAAATTTGATTTTTAGGGGGGTGAAAAAACATTTACTCATTTATGTGTAAACAAAGATACACAAATAGTACATAAACAGAGACACAGCGTATCTGTGGTTCAAAATTTCATGGAGTAGAAGCAGTTAGGAAGAGATGCCTAAACAGGTTCCTTAAGGGACAATGATGAAGAGGAGTCTGGGAAACATTGGGCTAAATAATAGCTAAGAGTATAGAGGGCGTGGCTTCGTGTGTGAGATGCACAGTGTTCTCAGCCTTCATCCTCATGGCCCAGTGGAGAGGCTTTCCTCCAAGATCAGACACAACTATTAGCACATGTACCTATTCAGAACTCCAACATCACTGCCCCAACCCTGCCAGGGAAGCCCATGTGTCTCACACGTGGGCCATTTCTATTATTAAAAATAAAGTCAAGGGGACTTCCCTGGTGGCGCAGTAGTTAAGAATCGACCTGCCAATGCAGGGGACACGGGTTCGAGCCCTACTCTGGGAAGATCCCACATGCCATGGAGCAACTAAGCCCGTGTGCCACAACTACTGGGCCTGCAAGCCACAACTACTGAGCCCTCATGCCTCAGCTACTGAAGCCCACGTGCCTAGAGCCTGTGCTCCGCAACAAGAGAAGCCACTGCACTGAGAAGCCCCTGCGTGCACCACAACGAAGAGCAGCCCCCACTCGCTGCAACTAGGGAAAGCCCACGTGCAGCAATGAAGACCCAACACAGCCAAAAATAAATAAATAGATTTTTTAAAAATAAAAAAATAAAGTCAAGAAATTCATTTTTTGAACTGAGAAGCTCACATGCACCATCCCCCCCTCTGCCGCCACCACTTATAGGGTTAGAAGCATCTCACACCAAAGGCAAGCATCCTCAGGTCCTGTTATAACAAGTCCAAGGAGATCTAATGCCAAGCCAGAGAAGTAACTAGCAGCCAGGGAAGTAAAGCCTCTGAGTCCCTGTGTAGGAGACATTCACAAAAGGTGTTTTTGTTTTCTTTCACCTCACTCCAATCCATGCCCCTCCCAGAAAGCCGCTCTTGCTGTGGCCTTGGGAGAGCTCTATGCTGACAAATCTGGTGGATTTTTTCTTCTCGTATTAATCACTGTATCTTGTAATCCTTTGAAATAGCCTCGCATTCTCATTTAACTCCTCTCTTCTTTCAGCAACTCCAAATTTGTTGATTTTCCTCTTACCTCTCTGGACGAGTCTTTCATATTTTCTTCCTTTTTATTTATTTATTTTATTTTATTGTTTATTTTTTTACTTTTTCGCCACATAGCATGTGGGATCTTAGTTCCACAACCAGGGATCAAACCCGTGTCCCCTGCATTGGAAGCATGGAGTCTAACCACTGGACTGCCAAGGAAGTCCCAAGTCTTTCATATTTTCTTTCACAGATTCCTCCTCTTCCATCTGAATTTTGAGTGTCAAAATTCCCCAGGGCAGTCCTAGACCCTTCCTCTTCTTTCTTGTGTTTTCTCCCTCAGTTACATAATCCAGCCCTAGTTTTTTTTTTTTTTTTTTTTTTTTTGCGGTACGCGGGCTTCTCACTGCTGTGGCCTCTCCCGTTGCGGAGCACAGGCTCCGGACGCGCAGGCTCAGCGGCCATGGCTCACGGGCCCAGCCGCTCCGCGGCATGTGGGATCTTCCCAGACCGGGGCACGAACCCACGTCCCCTGCATCGGCAGGCGGACTCGCAACCACTGCGCCACCAGGGAAGCCCCCAGCCCTAGTTTTAACTGTCATCTATATGCTGAAGAGCCTCACATTGGCATCTCTTCACCTCTCCCCTGAATTCTGGGTTCATGTCCAATCTCCTTCTTGACATACCCACTTTTATGGGTGTGTGGAAGTTAGCTGCATTACATTTCTATAGTGTCAAGCTATAAACTTGAACATATGGTTTGGCAGGTTTTTTTGCTATAGTATATTTCTAACTGATCTAGTCAGTAAGTGGTAAAACAGGAAACGAATCTGTTTGTCTGGTTGCAAGACTCATGTTGGCCCTTGTATGTCCTGATTTTCCTGGACAATTCTGAGTAGAACTGCTCAATATTATAATATGGCATATAATATGCTCAATATTATAATTCTCCCATCAAGCAGTCACTCCTTGACATCTCCACTTTGATATCTAAAAGACTCCTCAAATTTCAGGAAACTCTTTATTTTCCCCTCTCCTTCCAACCAGTGCTGTTCTAACCCAGGTGTATTAGTTAGAGTTCAATCAGGAAAACAGAGTCTCTCTAGTTCTTTCCAACAAAGAGGATTTAATACCAGGAGTTGACAACACAAGTGATGGAGACAGGAGATGGTGGAGCAGCCATAGATTAGCCACAGCAGGAAATCACCGTCATCTGATGAAGGGCTGGAAGGAAGGAGAGGTGGAGGTGTCATCAGAATCCGGAAGCCAGTGCTGTCCAGGGAGAGATGGGACCATGAAGACTGAGAGAAGCTGGAGCCACAGAAGAGACAAAACCTCGGCTAGCGATACCTGATGCAGACAGAGAGGGAATACACCTGGCTTCTCCCTTCCTCTTGCTAATCAGTCTTCTGCCATTGCCTCCATTGGCCAAACCAAAATCCATCTGACAATGAAGCCTGGGCAATAAGGAGTCTTACGGCATAGAGCATAGCATGGGTATGATGGGGAAAGGATGTGAGGACAAACAGGAAGTGACCAATCTCTCCCTTCTCGGTTAATGGCACAATCTCCACTGAGTTACTAAAGCCAAATTATAGAAGCAAACTACCCGATAAAGAGTTCAAGGTAATGATCATAAAGATGCTCAATGTACTTGGAAGAAGAATGGATGAACACAGTGAGAATTGGAAGAATTGGGTTAGAAAATAGAGCTGAAGGCACTTCCCTGGTGGTCCAGTGGTTAAAAATTCGCCTTCCAATGCAGGTGACGTGGGTTTGATCCCTGATCAGGGAACTAAGATCCCACATGCCGCAGGGCAACTAAACCCACGTGCCACAACTACTGAGCCCACGTGCCCTAGAGCCCACGTGCCCTAGAGCCCACGCACTACAACTAGAGAGAAGTCCGCATGCCTCAGCAAAGATCCCACATGCCACAACTAAGACCCAACACAGCCTAATTAATTAATTAATCAATTTAAAAACAAAGCAAATAGAGCTGAAGAATACAATAACTGAAATAAAAAACACACTAAAACAAATCAACAAGAGATCAACATATGTTATCAAATTAAAACACCTATTGTGATCAAGATGTCAGTCCTCCCCAAATTATATATAAACTTAATACAATCAAATTAAAATTGCAACAAAATATTTTGGAAAAATTAGCCAAATAATTCCCAGTTAGTCTGGAGAATATTCAAGAACTTTTAAAAAAGTAGAATAATGAGGGATGTTAAAATATCTATAAAACTACAAGAGTAGATAGACATAAATCACAACTCACATTTAAATACAGTTTGACAGTTTTCCAAATGCATTTACATTTATTATCTCATTTGATCCATGTAATATACTTTATAACCAAACAGGGATTATATAAAGGAAGAAACTGAAGCTCAAAAAGATTAACTTGTGCAAAGTTACTCAGCTCAAACTCACTCCTGGTGTAGTGCTCTAGTCCATCTCATCTTTAGAGATGGCTATAATCATTAATCAGCTATACTTTTGGAATCAGGTCACAATTTTATATATAACAGAGCAGGTAAAATGGAGGTTGAAATGTGAGAAATGTCCTTGTTTATTAAAAGATTGCTTTTCTTTGAATATAGAAATAGCCAGATGTTGACGTAATGACAGTACAAGCAACAGTCTCACATAGAGTTCTTCCTTGGGTTTCTAAAATCGAATATTAATCAACTACTTAGCACAAGCTTTAAGAGTTGGTTTTTTCCCTATAATGCTGTATCTTTCCTACTTGTCTTAGAATCCCTGATTTTTGGTACATCTGTTGCTACTATGATTTTTGTTTGTTTGTTTATAGTGTCAGCGTATGTTTAGAAGGCATTTGAGCCAGCTCAAGGCTTGTACATTTTACCAGTCATGTTCTGCTTGGTGTACTTGCAGACTTGCCTGACTTTCATCTTCCCTGCAGTGATGGCAGCTACTTAAAGCTGACTCGGCGGCTGTCCAATACCTAACACAGTACTACATCCAGATATAAACATATAAGAATGAATATATTTATATTCATGAATCTGTCAAGTCTTTAAAATTATGATGATTGATGATGATGATGATGCTGATGAAGCCTCTATCCACAGCATCAGAGTATAGCAAATTATTTTACCAGCTTCCTATAGAAAGCAAACATGGGAAACTCTACAATATGGACTTTCCTGGACAGTTCAGGAAGTATGCTTCCTATTCTCCAAGCTTAAGCCATCCCTGAAGAGCTGAGATGAGATGTCTTTATAGCCAGTAGACATCTCTTGCAGAGGCTAGAGGGCTAGCTCTGCTTCAGGACCATCAAATGTTTCCACTCAGTAGGTCCTATAAAGGTTCCAGTGTTCATCCTGGAATTAGTTGTTAGATTTCCAATGACTGGAAAATGAGAATTAAGAAGAGAATTATTCATCTAGACATTCTCAGTGAGCATTAAGAAACCTAGTTACATACAAATATATTTCTCATGCTTGTCTCAAAAATATCCCATTTTTAACTAAATGAATCCTTTAAAAGATGTCTAGGTGAGGAATATAGTCCTTTTATATAGTATTATACATAATTCTTGAATATGTATTTTATACCCCCTAAAAGTTACTCGTATGGTCAGTTTTATTATGTAAAATGGACAGATGCAGTTATGTGACTTCAGAGGAGTTTCATAAAGTCATAAATTCCTCAGCCTATGCCCACCTATCTCATGCAACCCATTTTAGTTGTCTAACTATGTTTCATTTTTATTTTATTTTTTTTTTTTTAAGGAACATTTATTTATTTTCTGGCTGTGTTGGGTCTTCGCTCTGGTGTGCGGGCTTTCTCTAGTTGCAGTGAGTGGGAGCTACTCTTCGTTGCGGTGCGTGGGATTCTCATTGTGGTGGCTTCTCTTGTTGCAGATCACGGGCTCTAGGCATGCGGGCTTCAGTAGTTGTGGCACATGGGCTCAGTAGTTGTGGCTCACGGGCTCTAGAGCACAGGCTCAGTAGTTGTGGCACACAGGCTTAGTTGCTCCGCGGCATGTGGGATCTTCCCGGGCCAGGGATCGAACCCTTGTCCCCTGCATTGGCAGGCGGGTTCTTAACCACTGCACCACCAGGGAAGTCCCTATGTTTCATTTTTAAAAATAATGACAATGAGTGAAGGGAACCAGGCCTCCTGTACAAAAACAAATCCATATTTCTCTTCTTATAAAAAAAATGAGGAATTGTCTATCTCCTTGGGAGACCAAGACATTGTAGTGAATTATGAAGCTCTAAAAAAAAATCCTGGACCTCCTTTCAACCTCAAGCTGATCATCTGTGTGTGACTCATTCACAGTAAATCTATGCCTGAACATTTTTAGCCTTAACCAAATGTTGTCTCATTATCCCCAAGCTGAAACTACACTGAAAGCTCAGCCAACCTCTCGCTTTCCTTTGACAATTCACACTGCCAGGAATATAGTCAATTCTGAGTAATCCTTTTTTTACTCCTTGGCTGGTGATTACGCTCAGACCCCTCTGCCTTTGAGATTGTGTTCTTTTTAAAATACCTGTTCTCCTGTGCTCTTCTCCCCTTCTGCTGGCCCTCACTGGCCCTTGCACCCAGCAGCAGTCCGTGGTCTCAGTCCTAGTGTCATCCTTCATGCCTCCTCCTAAAACCAGACAGGTCCAGGGGCTGCCAATGGAGGTGGGAGACCATCTTTTCCAGTCTTCGTTGTAAAGCAGGAAGCCCCTGATTTTAGGCAGAGTTGAATGGAATCCCGTCTCCCCTCAAAAGCCAGCCTACTCATCTGTCCCCCTCCCTCCCCCACAAGGGTCTCTAAGTGCCTGTGTTTTTTTATCTTATGTAAGTGTCAGAAACCAAGAGAGAAATTCTGCTCTGGCCCCAAGTGCCTGACAGACTGAGCCCTGCTTTCCCACCTCCTCTAAGACAGCCCAGTATCTAGACTGGGTCCTACTTCTCCTCATTCCAGCTGTGACTACAGCCAGAACAGTGAACTGATCCTCACATTTTATCTGTGGTACACCTGCCTCATTGCCCGGAATCAGACCCTCTTCCTATGTGCATGCCTGGCTATAAGGAGAGTGACCGTGTTCCTGCTGAGACAAAGCTGCATAGGCTGATCCTCTCCAGGACCAAGGTCATCTTCATGTCCAGGTTGTTGCCGTGTTTCTCCTGAGGGCTCCTCACCCCCTGCCCTCTTCATCTGCTCTTGGGTTCTCCCCTTTGCCCCTGATATGCTCCATAGCCAGCGTTACTACCTCACTAAGAGTTACAACTGGCCCAGGGGCCATCAGAGCAGATATTTCTGAGATAGAGTGTCAGGGACTGTTTCTAATAAAGGCGACATTATACTCAGCTTCAGGCTTGAAACTGGGGTAACTGACCCTTGGCTTCTCAGAGCCCAGGATAAACATGGCACAGCTTCTTGGGGCATCAATTTTACTTAATAGCAATAGTGTCCAACTTCCTAACTATTAATATAAAGTATGGGTTATTGTAGAATAAAAAACAGAATGCATGTTAACTTTTAAAGATGAAACCCAAGACTTCTAGGGCAATTTGAAATTCAGGTGGAAATATCAGCATGATTCCCAACCCCTCACACCACCCCATCGCCCCCCAGGTGTGGCTGTTCCCTCTTGTCACTGGTTACCGAGAACATTGGAGAGACAGGGCTGTGTGATCGTTTCCCATTGTCTAAAGTGTTTCTGACAGGAGTAAATTTTTTAAATTTATTTTTTATTGAAGTGTAGTTGAAAAGTTGTTTTTCTTTTTCTTTTTTTTTTTGGCCTCACCACGCAGCTTGTGGGATCTTAGTTCCCTGACCAGGGATCGAACCCAGGTCCTCAGCAGTGAAAGTACAGAGTCCTAAGCACTGGACCACCAGGGAATTCCCAGGAGTAAATTTTATGTTTTATAAATATGGCCCTTTCCCCTCTGGCCCTGCCACTGACCATTTTCCTGAGGCATTTCTAGATGTGCTTGAGAAGAGTTTAAAGGACTGAAGTGGCTTTAGAGGGCTTTCTTCTCGACTGACATTTGAAGTGGAATTATTTTTTGTGAAGGTTACAAACTAATGTCTCAATAATTATGGATAATTAAAAATTTCTTTTTTTTCTGCTGTTATAAACAGCTGCAATGAACATTCTTATCGACATATTTCTGCACATATCAAATTATTTTTCTGAAGATAGTCAGGGAGGTGGCTCTTTCTAAAAATATAAGTTGGCCTAATATTTCTATTTTTATAAACCCCAGGGCTAGGTCGTGAATATGAGCCAATTCTCTTGTTCGAAAAGGAGGTGTATCTGTGAATACCGAGGTCATACTAAGGTTTGTAAAGTGTTATCTTCAGGTCACCTGGCCACATCTGACCACAGCCTAAATCACTCAAGCATCCCAAATATATGAGAAAAAAAATGTGGATACGAGACAGACGTAGTGGAAATCTAGAACTGCGTTCCAGTGCCGAGCCACTCCCCCTGTGGATTCTGGCTACTCACAGAAAGCATTTTTAGCACATATATCTTAGCTCTAATACTAAAGTCAAGCAGAATTGTATAGATAAAATGTGACTGCAGAGAGCAATGCACTTGAGAGCCTTAAGAGTAGCTGAAATTTAACAGGCAAAATTGTACCTTCCTTCTTCAAAATGTGGGGTTTTTTTAACATCTTTATTGGAGTATAATTGATTTACAATGTTGTGTTCAAAATGTGGGTTTTAAAGAATATGGAATAGCAAGGGAAAAAATGTGTATATAACCCCTGCAACAATGACGTGCAGCCAATACTTAGGTTCTCTTGATGTTCACCTACAAGCTGACACTCATGGTTTGATCAGCTCTGGGCATAACGCCACCCACCATTAAAGCTAAGAGAGCATGTATTTATACCCCAGCACTCTTCCCCTGCCCTGGGAGAACCCTGCTGAATATTTAATACTAGTGGGAGCAAGGCACTCAAACTGACGTTGAGCATCATTGTGCTGGTGCTTCATACCTGGGACCATTTCATCCTCGTGACCTGCGTAAACGTTACTAGTGCTATCATCACCTTCCAGATGAAGACACCAAAGGTCATGGTAGGCCTGGATTTGCTGAATGTATATTAAATTTGACCTGCAGTCCCAAACCCAACACAGATACACGATTGAGGAGGTTGACATATGGGGCCTTTCTAAGGTGGTCATAAAGGAATAAATAGCTGTGAGCACAGTTAATGACCCGTTGAAATATTGATCAGTGCAGCCAGAGTTCAGAGAGGGGTTGCATTGCGCTATGGAAAATGATGAGAAACCCAAAGTCCACAGAAATCTCACAGATGCTCTGTCTGCAGCCTTATTTAGGGCCAAATTATGGCTCTCGATTTATCTGATGAACTCAAGTAATTGTTCAAGGTCAATAACCAGCAGCACACTCAATGTCACAGCTCTGTTGTCCCTTGAATTGCAACAGAAGAGAATTGCACCACATCCATAGCATCTTTGGAAAGTAAAAAAATTATGATCAGCAAAACTGAGAAGAATGTTACCCCCTCTGCTCCCCAAATCCCTCAGAAAATGCTAAGGATCAGAGGAACACAGCACTGCACAGAACAGTAAAATAACTCAAAAGCATGATTTTTATATTCAGGTTGATTAAAGACGTCACCTTTCTTCAACAAGCTTCAAGAAGTTCCCAGATGGATCCTTTTTTTTTCTCATGACTCATAAATTACACAGTTTGCTGAATCCATAATTCACAGAAACATATCGTGGTGTCAGCCTTGTAAATGCCAATGCCAAGCCACCAGCCCCTTTCATTATATGCCATGATTATGGATTAAATGATTTCATAAGCATATTGGTTGTTTCATATTTGGCATGAGGCTACCTTAGAGCTCCTACAATCTGTCATCACTGTTAATGAGATATTGACCTCCTTGTAACCCAAACAAAGAAAAGTTCCCCTTTGAATGTCAGCCAAGAAGAAAATCCACTAGAACTTCTGCAAACTCTGCAAACCCCTCTCAAACACCATATCTGGGATGGCCTCAGGGGCAGGGCCAGCAGCGTGACCAGATGACAAGGGCCACATCTGTACAATGTGAAGCATAGGCATTAATGATGTCTGGGGTCCTTTCTCTCCCATGGCAACAAGGACTGCCAGAAACAGGGGAAGCCCTAGAGCAGGTTTCTCAGACATTCACTGAACACTCCCTAATAGCAGAAAATGCTGAAGTCAACACCCAGTGGGTCTGGAGGCACAACTGCTGGCTCCTACCACAATTTCAAACCTTCCTGGAAGTCTTGTGTGATAGCTTTAAACTTTTATTGTATATCTTGCATCCTATTTCACAGTAGGTTCAGGCTTCGTTTATTTATTTTAATTTTATTTGATTTATTTTTTTATACAGCAGGTTCTTATTAGTTATCCATTTTATACATATTAGTGTATACATGTCAATCCATTTTTTAAGTGAAACTGATATTTCAGGAAGTGGAGCCATGTCTCTCCTGGGCATTGAGTAGGCTGTGACCTTCACCCACACAAAAGCCCCAAGGATCCACATGCCCCACTTAATCCTCAGTCTTAGGGAGCTGTCTTTTTTTTTTTTTAATTAATTAATTAATTAATTTAAAATTTTTGGCTGCCTTGGGTCTTTGTTGCTGCGTGTGGGCTTTCTCTAGTTGCAGCGAGCAGGGGCTACTCTTCGTTACAGTGCGCGGGCTTCTCATTGCGGTGGCTTCTCTTTTTGTGGAGCATGGGCTCTAGGTGTGCGGGCTTCAGTAGTTGTGGCACGTGGGCTCAGTAGTTGTGGCGCACGGGAGCAGTAGTTGTTGCTCCACAGCATGTGGGATCTTTCCAGACCAGGGCTCAAACCCGTGTGCCCTGCATTGGCAGGCAGATTCTTAACCACTGCGCCACCAGGGAAGTCTCAGTCTTAGGGATTTTTCTAAATGAGCTAGTCTCAGTTGAATATGGGGAAATTGATAAGATGGAACATAGTTTGCAGTTACAGAATATTCTAAGTGTTTCCTTTCTTAGGTGAATCAAGCCCATTCCCTTCTATTCGTGCCAGATTTCATAAGAAATGTTGCCTTTGTGTTACTGTTAGTAGATCATGAGGCAAAGATATAGATAATTGGAATATACATATACAAGTTGAGTGGGACATCATGAAACAAGCCCAGAAAGCAGATCAGATGCACTGACCCTCACATGTAGAACAATGCTTGGACTTCCGACTTCAGGGTCTTTAAGGGTCTTTGTACTAAAAGGGTCTTTAAGATATACTCCTGTTCTATCTACGGTACAGTCTTCAACCTTCTTATTCACATATACCCTAAGAGAAATTTGGAAAACAATGTACATAATCACACACTTTTCTTCATAAATTTAAAGAATTGCAAAGGATATAGTATTCAGCATGTAATAAGTATTGATATTTTTGAAATCAGACCATTATATCACTCATTTAAATAGTTCTAGACCTAGAGGCAGGACGGGAATAAAGACGCAGACCTACTAGAGAATGGACTTGAGGACACGGGGAGGGGGAAGGGTAAGCTGGGACGAAGTGAGAGAGTGGCATGGACATATATACACTACCAAATGTAAAACCGATAGCTAGTGGGAAGCAGCTGCATAGCAAAGGGAGATCAGCTCGGTGCTTTGTGACCACCTTAGAGGGGTGGGATAGGGAGGGTGGGAGGGAGGGAGATGCAAGAGGGAGGGGATATGGGGATATATGTATACGTACAGCTGATTCACTTCGTTATAAAGCAGAAACTAACACACCATTGTAAAGCAATTATATTCCAATAAAGATGTTAAAATTTTTTTATTTTTTTATTTTTTTTTTTGCGGTATGCGGGCCTCTCACTGCTGTGGCCTCTCCCGTTGCGGAGCATAGGCTCCGGACGCGCAGGCTCAGCAGCCATGGCTCACGGGCCTAGCCGCTCCGCGGCATGTGGGATCTTCCCGGACTGGGGCACGAACCCGTGTATTGGCAGGCAGACTCTCAACCACTGCGCCACCAGGAAAGCCCTAAAAAATTTTTTTTAATAAAAAAAATTAAATAAATAATAAATAGTTCTAGAGGAAATTATGTATCGCGTGATTTGATAGCAACTATCATCTCATTTTTAAAAAAAATACATGAACAAGCTCTTCTTGTATTTTGATGCCTTCTTTTTTATATAAATTTTTTAATCGAAGTATAGTCGATTTACAGTGTTGTGTTAGTTTCAGGTGTACAACAAAGTGATTCAATTATATATACACATATATATCTATTCTTTTTCAGATTCTTTTCCCTTATAGGTTATTATAAAATGTTGAGTATAGTTTGCTGTGCTATACAGTTGGCCTGTGTTGGTTATCTAATTTATATATAGTATTGTGTATAGGTTAATCCCATACTCCTAATTTATCCCTCCCCCTTTGCCCTTTGGTAACCATAGGTTTGTTTTCTATGTCTGTGGATTGATTTCTGTTTTGTAAATATGTTCATTTGTATCATTTTTTTAGATTCCACATCTGAGAAATATCATATATTTGTCTTTCTCTGTCTGGCTTACTTCATTTAGTATGATAATCTCTAGGTCCATCCATGTTGCTGCAAATAGCATTATTTCATTCTTTTTTATGGCTGAGTAATATTTCATTGTATATATATATATATATATATATATACACACACACACACACACACACACATATATATATACCACTTCTGCTTTATCCATTCCTCTGTGGATGGACATTTAGGTTGCTTCCATGTCTTGGCTACTGTAAATAGTGCTGCTATGAACATTGAGGTTCATGTATCTTTTTGAATTAGAGCTTTCTCTGGATATATGCCCAGGAGTAGGATTGCAGGATCATATGGCAACTCTATTTTTAATTTTTTGAGGAACCTCCATACTGTTCTCCATAGTGGCTGCACCAATTTACATTCCACCAACAATGTAGGAGGGTTCCCTTTTCTCCACACCCTCTCCAGCATTTGTTATTTGTAGACTTTTTAACGATGGGCATTCTGACTGGTGTGAGATAGTACCTCATTATAGTTTTGATTTGCATTTCTCTAATAACTAGCGATGTTGAGCATCTTTTCATGTGCCTGTTGGCCATCTGTATGTCTTCTTTGGAGAAATGACTATTTAGGTCTTCTGCCCATTTTTCGATTGGGCTGTTTGTTTTTTGTTGTTGAGTTGCACGAGCTGTTTGTATATTTTAGAAATTAAGGCACAAGGGTACATGAATCAGAAATACTTAGAAAAGTTTAGCTCTATTCATTCAATGTGTCATGGTATGTTTTTGCTCTTTATATGAACCAAATTCAAACATGAAACATTGTGGTATACAGACACAGATCTCTGCTGGTAGTTTATAACTGGGTAGTTCTAGTAGAAGAAAGTTAAGACCAATGAAGATTAGAATGAAGATTTTGGAAGATTCTTCAATTTCACTGATAAATATCCTCTCCTCCACCTCTTAGGCACAGCTGTGGTTGCCTACATTGCGAGCCAGCAAACTCCATATTGTTCTGTCATTTCTGGATCTGGGAAGCTGGCACAGGGCTCCTTCTTTTTTTTAAAATTTATTTTATTGAAGTATGGTTGATTTACAGTGTTGTGTTCATTTCTGGTGTACAGCAAAGTGATTCCGTTATACATATGTATACATTCTTTTTCATATACTTGTCCATTACAGTTTATCACAGGATATTGAATACAGTTTCCTATACTATACAGTAGAACCATGTTGTTTATCCATTCTATATGTAGTAGTTTGCATCTACTAACCCCATTACGAGTAAGTACAGTAGTAAATGTAAGACAGAGAAATTTAATTGGATTAGACATTTAACACAGATTTTAATAATGTGACATTGCTAACCTTATCTTCAAGGGAACAGAGACGCTTACTACATCTTAACAGACACTCATTTAAACTGCCTTTTGAGAACTGCTTACTGGCAGAGTTTTGGCATGATGTCTGATTTCGTAAAGTAGCAAAAAAAAAAAAAACCTCTTAAACTATCCCATTTGTCCTAGACACGTCCTTAAGAGAATAGTCATTCTTTGCATTAGAATTGTGGCAAGATAACATACACATATGTTAACTTGTGTTTGCTTTAGCTACTGTTGGACACCTGACACATCCAGAATGGGGGGGATCAGGAAGCTGGAATACCACAAAGGAAGTGGCTACAAATGCATCACTGACTAAACTGTGCTGGAAAGTGTGAGGTCATCCCTCCCCCTCCCCCTCACTCCAGACAAGAAAGAGTCCCATGTCCATTGGCTTCAGCTACTAATTTTAGCTTTTAGAATCGATCAATAATGTGCCTTTGCTCTCATCATTCAAAATCAGTAAGAAACTTACTGATGACATCACTTCAAATTATGACTGCTTTTAGGGAAATGTGTCCTGTTTAAATGAGTCACATTAATGCAAACACCATGTAGAAGGGGTCAACATATAATAATAACTCTTACTAACCAAGTTCATTTGAATGTTAGCCCATTTGAGTTTTAGCCTCTCTCTTTTCACCTCCCAGTCCCCTGAAGGAGGTGATAATCAAAAAACTAAATCATCACTTTCCAGTAAAAATATTTTTTTGTAAATATATTTTGTATCTATTTCCAATAAATACAAAGATTTGGATATAAGATATATGGTCGTCTGCTACAATCTTGGGTTCTGACACAGTGAGAGGTGAGATGGGCAGCCCTATATTTCCTTGTAAGTAAAAGGAAGCATTGGACTGGTGGTCTCTCTCCTGAGGAACCATGCAGATATAAAGTAAATGTGTCTATCTTATAACGAGTATGGGGAGGAGAGGGACATAACCGCAGATCAGGAGAGAGAGAAGAAAATGGAAAGGACTGTCACGGTGGTGAGCCCTGCTCTAGCTGCCTCCAGTACCATGCACTCAATACATGAGACTCCAAGGGGACATTTGCTGTCAGTGCTCCACCCAGATGCCCTGGTTGGTTACGCGGGCCCTGCTCCAGCCTCTGCACCCTCACTCCTAGTGGTTTACACGTGCAGATCTCTTCAGAGAGCTTCTCTTAGGCTACTGGAACTGCACTGCCACACATAGGTAGACAACCAGAGGCTCCCAGGAGTTTACATCCCCCATGTGGCCCATGGCCATCACTGGCAGGTGTAGGCGTGTAAGAGCCTAGTTCCCTGCCCTGGAGGCTGGACAAGCTCTGCCATGGGGTTAACACTCCAGAGCCCCCCTCACAATTAAGCTTAGGCAACGACTTCCCTGAACTCACACCTTTGCTTGGCTTCCCACACTCCCTCTCCAGCTTCTCCTCGGAGAGGTTCCCTCATAAATCACTTGCACATGAATCCTTGTCTTGAAGTGTCTGTTTCTGGACATCCAAGACTCCATTCTAAACTTTTTTGGAGAAAGAAATCTAAAGTTAAATGTTGTAAACCTCAGGGGCATTTCTGATGAAAAGCTGAACTGATTGAATTTTGTGTGCAAAATTTGGGGCCTGAGAACACAGACATAGCCAATAAGCCAGTGTAAATTGTTGAGGGTACATTTACACTATGTTTTTTTAAAACCACACACAAAAAATTATTATTTCAGTGGAAATAGGCATCCAGTGGTGAAGAGGCAGAGCTTCAAGAATTTTAGATTCATGAATTATTTTTCTGTAGATATTTTAAATGAGTTTTTCTTTATAGTTGCCATTGACTTTTTTTTAATTGATGTATAGTTGATTTACAGTGTTGTGTTAATTTCTGCTGTACAGCACAGTGACTCAGTTATACACATATATACATTCTCTTTTTATATTCTTTTCCATTATGGTTTATCCCAGGACATTGAATATAGTTCCCTGGGCTATACAGTAGGACCTTGTTGTTTATCCCTTCTATATATAATTGCATCTGCTAATCCCAAACTCCCCGTCTATCCCCCCTACATCTCCTCCCCCTTAGCAACCACAAGTCTGTTCTCTATGTCTGTGAGTCTGTTTCTGTTTTGTAAATAGGTTTGTGTCATATTTTAGATTCCACATAGAAGTGATATTGTATGGTATTTGTCTTTCTCTTTCTGAGTATGATAATCTCTAGTTGCATCCATGTTGCTGCAAATGGCATTATTTCGTTCTTTTTTATGGCTAACTAGAATTCCACTGTATATATGTACCACATCTTCTTTATCCATTCATCTGTCAATGGACATTTAGGTGATTTCCGTGTCTTAGCTATTGTAAATAGTGTTGCTGTGAACACAGGAGTGCGTGTATCTTTTTGAATTAGAGTTTTGTCTGGCTATATGCCCAGGAGTGGGATTGCTGGATCATATGGCAATTCTATTTTCAGTTTTCTGAGGAACCTCCATACTGTTTTAGTGGCCTTTCACTCTTGAACAACACTGGTTTGAACTGCATGGGTCCACTTGTACGCGGATTCTTTTCAATGAAAACGTACTACAGTACTACACTATCCATGGCCGATTGAGGTTGCAGGTGCAGGAACTGCAGATACGGAGGGCTGACTGGAAAATTATCCTTGGATTTCTGACTGCATGTGTGTTGCAGTCTACCTCCCACTTTGCTCTCTACCCAGTAGTTGCAAAATCAGACATCATTGAGTGCATGTAGGATTTTATTTCATGTGCAACTAATGCCAGTGTTTCCCTTTCACCAGCAGCACCTTCGTTACCCTGATATCCTCACACATTCTTATCACCTTTATCCTGCTTATAACCCGAGCGTGCTGGGTACTCCCCACCTTCCGCTCCCCTGCTCATATCCATACTCCCCCACCCTGCCCAGGACCCCAGAAGGCTGACCTTGGTGGAATGCATCATCTGGGCTCTTTTGCCTTCTAGCTTCTGGTTGGATTTGGCAAGTGGAGGTACCATCGTGCAAGGGGAGGGGAGAGAAGTTAGGTGTCCCGGGTTCCCTCCCTGCTAGACGGCACGTTGACAGGGTCTGCATTATTCCACCTAAGGTCACAGCTCCTTTCAGACAGTCCCTCTCTGACACCTGTAGCTGCTACCAAGTCCCCACCTCTTGCCCATCGAGGGAGGCGATGACTTCTCACTGCTTCTGGTCCTGCGGTGCCTTCCCATTCCTTCTTGGCGCTCTTCACCCTATCCACGCCTTTGCAAACACCTCACTAAACTCTCCTAAGCTGCCTTTGCATGTGCCACCGGTTTCCTGCACGACCCTGATCGATTCACTACCGATAAGCTCAACCAAGCACAGAGTCATTCCAGCAACGTTTTGAGTCGTGAGCGACAAATTTTTCCTATGTGCGTGGAGCAAGCACCACGTCAGAATCAATATCTGTCTCCTCACTGTAAATCAAGCTTCCTAATTAAACTACGTCATTTCCAACCCGCATTATGAAAGTCTGTGCTAAACAGAAATGTCTGTGTTGTGAAATCCTGCCACAGAGGGCTGAATCTTCATCAAGGAAGAAGTATCCCCACGTCAGAGGAGAACTGGGGGGCAGGGGTCGGGGGGCTTGCTGGAGGGAGCCAGCCTTCAGCACCTGGTATCAGGGTGGATCAGAACCAATCGCGAAGGGTCAGTTCGGGTTGTTCTGAACGGCCGTCCCAAGAAGACAGTTCAGGACAGGTGATGCCACAAGCAGTGGAGCCACAGAGGATCCTCATGGTGATTAATGAAAGTCTTGGCCCCTGACTTCCTTAAACTCACAGAGAAAAGGAAATTTCCCACTAGATCTCTTCCCCGCCTGGGGCCAGAGAAGCCTGATGTTCATCCCCTCAGGATGCAGGAAGGGAAAAGAGTTATCTCAAGGAAATACAATTACCTGGATTTCCAGGCTGGCCTCACACTTCTCTCCAACTGCCAAGGCTCAGCTAACCCACACCAGGGGCAAAGGGGGAGGGGGCCAACCTATGTGCGGCCCCAGCGTTGTGCTGGGTACCCTGCACCCTCTGCCTCACTTACAGTGACTCTCCATCTAACCCTGCAGGATGACTGTAGAAGAGGAGCCCTCTGGCCTTCCTGATGACACAGAACTCAAGAGGCAAAGCCACTCTAATATTCCAGGGTCGTGGAATAGTATCTTGCCTTTCCTAATCCGTTTATCCAGACAGAACAAGGGGGTTTGGGGGAGAGAGTGGGAGGCATAAACAGGTGAAGCAAAGGAGATGTTTAGGCTGGTGAAATCTTTCTGTATGAAACCGTGATGGTAAATGTCTTTATGCATTTGTCACACCCCATAGAACTGTATAGCACAAAGAGGGAACCTTATTGTAAACTACAGTTGTAGAGTAAAGGCATTCCAGGGGAGGGAGCAACAGGGGAAAAGTCCTCCTGAGATGAGACCCACAGGATGGAACGACACTATGAGAAGACGGTTTTTCAGCTCATAACGTACATTTCACTACCCATCACCTAATCAGCCCTGAGTGAACCAACAGAGGGAGCTCAGTGAGGCTGAGACTCAGGCATTGGATCAGAAGATGGATGGATCTGAGGCACCCAGGGTGGTGTGAGGACTTGAAATGAGCCAGTGACTTGCCCTGTCTCAGCCTCATCCTAACTGCAGTGTGAGAACCGAGGGGACAGGGAGCCCTGATGGCTGCCTGAGGTGGAAGCCCTGGCCTGCCCCCACCCCCTAGCGTTTGGAAGACTGACTGACTTTTCTTTGCTTTTCCATTCCCAGCTCCTGGCCAAAAACAATATAATATATTTACTGAGCACACCTACTGCATGCTGGGCACCATGCAGGCTGGATGATGGAGCTTCAGAGGTGCAGTAGATCTGTGCAACCCTCCAAGATCTCCAAACCCAGATCAGCAGCCAAGAAAGGTGAGTGATAATATAAGTTCGGAGAGGCAGTGTGCCAGGGGTGGAGCTGCTTGGAAGAGGCAGACCCTGAATTCCACTGTGAAACTGGGTAGGGCTTAGAGGCAAACAAAAACTAGACAGGGTTCCCCAGGCAAAACAGTGGACGTGTTTTTTTGTTTGTTTTAAATTTTATTTATTTATTTATTTTTGGCTGCGTTGGGTCTTCGTTGCTGCGTGCGGGCTTTCTCCAGTTGTGGCGAGCAGGGGCTACTCTTCATTGCAGTGCGCGGGCTTCTCATTGCAGTGGCTTCTCATTGTGGAGCACGGACTCTGGGCACGCAGGCTTCAGTAGTTGTGGCACACAGGCTTAGTTGGTCCGCGGCATGTGGGATCTTCCCGGAGCAGGGCTCGAACCCTGCATTGGCAGATGGAATCTTAACCACTCTGCCACCAGGGAAGTCCCTGTGGACATGTTTAAGATGTGTTATCTGGAGGCAGTAGGGGAGGGCTGTAAGAAGTTAAGAGAGGATGGTGCAGGAAAGCGTCCCTTTAGACTTGAGTGCCAGGCTAAAGGTAACACAGAGCATCCATGTTTTCTGAGCATTTCAGAGAAGTGTTTCATACACTGTGGTAGATTACATCAGGGCGCCAACTTTTTACCCCTCACTATATCCATTTCCCTTCCCAAGTGACTTTGCAGGTCAACCATGTAAGCATGAATGAGAGTACTTCCCCTGTCCCTTCACTTCAGGATCATCTATAAAACTTGCTTTGGCCAACAGGATCTTAGCAGATGTGACACAAAGTTGGCGTTTGCAGTGGGACCTTCCCTCTTGTACTTCTGCCACTGCCATAATAAAGAGACACCCTGGGTGGGTCACTGGATGAGACACACTGCCCAAGAGATGCTCAGCCTTGCAGGGAGAAGTGGAGCTTCCCCAAACACTGCAGTCAAAGCAGAAGGGCTCAGCCACACCCCACTTCGATCAGTCAACCCCCAGCCAACTCGGGATGCATGAACTAGTCCAGCTGAGATCGAGAGGCGTATAGCTGACCTGCACATGCAGGAACTAAATAACTGCTTTTTGTTGTATGCCATGGAGATTTTTTTGTGTGCTTGCTTGTTACACAGTAACAGCTGACTGATACACTCAGCACATTTCTTTTCCCCCCAAAAAATTCAGGGAATTTCGTCAAGGAGACTGGTCAATTCGTGGACAGTCGTGGACACCGATGAAACTAAAGTTGGGGAATATTTCTCTCTTCTCATGGAAGGAAAGGCAGGACAGTGCTGGGAACAACTGTGGAAAAGGCAGAGCTCTGGGTAAGATAATATGCACACATTCCTCCTATGTATTTGACCTGACCTAACTCTCCCTAACCTTCTAGAAGAAACAATACATTTTCCTGGAAGTTAGCAGCATTCTAGAGGTTCTAAGAGGCTTTCAGCTAATCCTGGCAAGCAAACTCCTCTAGAAAAGTACACACTGAATGAAGTCCCCAAAATTTAGACTCTCTTATACAAACACAGATACACACACACACACACACACACATACACACATATACACCTTCCAAACCTAAAGACTTCTCAGGCTTTGCAATATGCAGGGATTAAAAACACATTTTCATTATATAAAGAGAATTTCTTTTATAACAAATTGACCTTCTTCAACATATGAAAACTCAAATTTATGAAACTATAACCAACAGTGTGTCTTGGGCACATTTAACACAATTTAACTCTTTGATTTTAAAATGTTGGCTGACCTTAACTATTTTAGTAGGGTAAAATGGTGTAGGCCTCACAACTGTCAGCAACTCTGTTATTAGAAAAAAAAGTACGATTTGAACATTTCAGTCTGAGACCTTATCTCCTCTTCATGACAGCTGGTTCAGGGCAAGCTTGGGCAAAGCAGCTAGAAGCATTTATTGCTTCTCTAAGTCAGGAATTTGGTCTGTTAGCTGTTGAGAAAGAGAGTTAGTTGTCCCCAGGACTGACATTCAAACCCTAACAAACTTTCTTTTTCTCACAGACTGAGATTTGGGCAGACATGAACCCAGACTGCTTTGCACCCTCAAGTGTGCCCACAGGCCCCCAGCTGGCTCCAGGCCCCACTCACCATCCGTCAGAGATTCAATTCCTGCAGATGCCACTCAGCTCGCATCCTGGTTCATCCTGGGAGAGATGTTCCCATAGGCAGAAGCCGCCCATCGGAGGAATCAGGACGTCTCAAAGCAGCAATCTGACAAGGTTCTTCTAATCTTTAGGACATTTGTATCCAGTCTTTTATGGCATCTATAGCAACATGCACCTGTCAAAGTGTCAAAGCACCTTTTCACAATTTGCAAAGTGTGTGCATAAGCCCCTCCCACAGCCTCGCCCCATCCTTCAACCCTGTCCTCTGACCGCCCAACAGCCTCAGCTCATCCCTCTCCTCAGCCCCTGTCTAAGCTCCAGCCCATCCCTGGGCTTGGTCCATCCACACTCCCTCCACCCTGACCTCTAGGATGGGACGAAGCTGAGTCAAGAAAACTAGATGAGAATCAGGGGCAGGGCTGCACACTTTAGAGCTTATCTGTGAAGCGCTTCATTGCCATGAGCAAGAACATCTTGTTACAGTGACATAATTTTTATCTTGTCTGACAGAAATATCCCATTTTGAGAGACTAAACCTAGCAGGGCAGAAAATGAGAAAGATACCAAACCCAGATTGTGGAGGAAAGCATTTATCAGAAGTCAGTACAACTCTAATCCCTCGGGTACGGGGTCAGGAAGCAGGCACCAGGCCCAGGCATTGCTGCATCTTGTGAAACTCCGGTCACTGCCTGATCAGAGCCAAGCTGGCTCCCCGGCCGGACCGCAGTGCCCTGGAGACAAGAACCGATTTCCCAGTAATCCTGCTTCACCGGGAGAGTCTCAAACGTGAGGTTGCTGGCAGCGCCACCTGGTGGCTTCTTGGTGATGTGCCAGCCTGTGGAGCCTGAAGACACAAGCAAAATCTCACCCAGAAAGGTTCAAAAGAGTCAAAGCTTCGCTTGGCCTTTCATTCTTTCTCCCATCTGCTCACTCTTGTTTAGCTGTTAAGACTTTTCTCTTCCTGGTAATGAGCATGATGAGGAAAAACTCCACCAAACCTCAGTTCAATTTGAAGTAGAGCAATTTACTCCTTTCCTTTGCCGGCGTGCATAAGACATCAAACCAGCCAGAACCAGTGCCGGAATGTGCCAGCTCATCATGGAAGGCAGCACTGTATGTGATCACCCCCATCTTTCCTCCCTCCGATGACTTTGCAAGGCCAGGAAATGAGGACGGGGAATGAGAGCCTTACCTGGATGCCCCTGGGACTACAACATTGCCTCACCCTTCGAATGTGAACTCTCAGGGCTGTCCTCAGCCCAGAACAAATATCTATAACTGCCAGATTATTCCAGAGGCCACTTCTTGCCTTTTCCAATCCTCTTTCCAGTACATCAGAGCAAACCTCTCCGTATAATTAATGCTCATCTCAGTGTTTAAACACCATAGGGAGGCCTTCCCTAGTGGCGCAGTGGTTAAGAATCCACCTGCCAATGCAGGGGACACAGGTTCGAGCCCTGGTCCGGGAAGATCCCACATGCCGCGGAGCAAGTAAGCGCATGCGCCACAACTACTGAGCCTGGGCTCTAGACACGGCGAGCCACAGCTACTGAGCCTGCATGCCACAACTACTGAAGCCTGCACACCTAGAGCCCCTGCTTCGCAACAAGAGAAGCCACCGCAATGAGAAGCCCACGCACTGTAACGAAGAGTAGCCCCCACTCGCCGCAACTAGAGAAAGCCCGTGCGCAGCAACGAAGACCCACCACAGCCAAAAATAAATTAATTAAATAAATTCATTAAAAAAAAAAAGAAAAAACGTAGGGAGACAATATTCCAGCTCTCCCCAAAAATCTTACTGCAAGCATGAGAATAAGGGTGGGTAACTAAGCAACAATGCCTAGGACAGCTGCCCCAGATACGATAGATGGTGTTGTGAGGATGTGGTCTTCTGCTCAAACTAGTCCAGGAAGTGACTATTTCCAGGTAAAAATACTAACGAAGTCCCCGCTATGATCATCCTGATCATGCCAGAGAAATCACAGCATACAAGAGGGACACAGAATGTTCTGGAAAGTGAGTGACAGAGAACTCTGAAATATCATAAGCCAAACAGGCCATTAGGGTATTGTAAACATTGGGCAGAATACTTTTTTTTTTTTTTTGGAGATATTAACCCACGTTTTACTAGGTGCTGTTTGTATTCATCTTGGATTTCATGCAAGTAGCCTTTGTAATTCTTTGCCTCAGGGTATTTTTTTTGCAGAGCGGGATGCAGAAGCGACTTGAGGTCTGAAGCTTCGCCTTCTCCTGTTGCGTGCGATGGCTCCCTGTTGAGGAAATAGTAGGTGTCCCAGAGGCGGAGTCGAGAGAGGAGCGGCTGTGCTGGCAAGGACAGAGTGCAGGACAGAGTTGGGAAGATCGGTGAGTCCATGAGTCTTGGGGACAGCTCTCCAGGGGGTCACAAGACCTCAAGGGGACACTATGGTTGGGGGGCTAGACAAATGACCCAAAGCCCCCGGCCTCACCAAAGATTTTGGTGCTCCAAGCTGAACTTTAATAGGCCTGATGGGCTGGGACAATGGGTGGTCTCAGCATCAACCAATGTACAATAGACCCATGGCTCATGACTGGAGAGGCCTCCCCTTTGCTTTATCTCTATAAATGACCCCAGGACCTTTGCACGACCCCAGGGTAGAAAGATGCCCACAGTAACACCCAAGGTAAAATTTCCTGTCAACCCAGCAGAGTGGGACTCCAGCATCAGATGGTAAAGAAAGGTGATGTTCCCTGCCCACCCTCAATGACAGATTCAGATTCACACCACCCTAAACATATTGGCAGAAACAGACTTTGCAGAAACCTGCCACTAGAATAAGCGGGACCCAGGAGGAAACATAAAATGGAGACTGAAGACAAAGACTCAGAAATAAGGAACTAAAATTCAAGCATTTAAAGCCCGGAGCTACACAGAGTCCCCACAGTGGACCTAGACAGGCCTGGTGTTTGCTACGTTAGTGAAAGGTGACTCCCAGATCCTTAGTGAGGGCCCTGGGAGTACAGGTCAGAGCCTGTGATTCACACACAGCTACAGCTCTTGCGTGTGTTCACCTTGTCTTTTGAGATCTCAATAAAATTGGCTTACGCATCTTCTCCCACAAGCTGCAGGAGGTCCGGGAGAATTCCCAGGGAGGTACAGTCAGGGGTCCTGCCTCTCAAGAAGCCCTGCCTCTCTCCCTCAGATACAAATTGTGCTACTCCACCTGCCTTTAGACTTCATTTGTGTTCTCAGAAAGCAATTACTCGATTGTCAAAACTCATCACACTAAACACTTAAGATCAGTGCGTTTTATTGTATGTTAAATAGCCCTTGACATTAAAAAAAAAAAAAGCAATACTTGCTATGAGTGTCCCTAAAATCTGGAAGCATAGATAAATATATATGTCATCAAAGACATCTGCAAATTATAAAATGTAATATCCTATTGGCTATACTTCCACACTTTAGGACACCCCAGATTTGGGTTAGGTTAATGAAGACTAAATATATATAATATTCTCTTTCTAGAGTGTGGTCTCAGTTGTTCTCAACACTAGAAATTACCTGAGCAGGACAGACCCAGGTGAGAAGCCCCGACACAGTGCTGGCCCAGCAGCGTGCGTAGAGTTGGAGTGGCAATGGGGGAAAATATCCATTACGGATTTTTTTTTTCTCTGTTCCACTCCCTTTATTTTTGTTATCAATTTTGTGTGTGTATGTGAACATAACGTTTATTTATTTATTTATTTACATCTTTATTGGAGTATAATTGCTTTACAGTGGTGTGTTAGTTTCTGCTTTATAACAAAGTGAATCAGTTATACACATACATATGTTCCCATATCTCTTCCCTCTTGCGTCTCCCTCCCTCCCACCCTCCCTATCCCACCCCTCTAGGTGGTCACAAAGCACCGAGCTGATCACTACGGATTTTTTTAAACACTGCATTGCGAGAGAAAAGACCTGAGCTCTCTCCCTACCCATTGTGCTCCCTTGAGCAATTTTCTTTCTCCTCCCTGGGCATTAAACGTTCAGCTGAACAAGGTGGTGGCTTAAATTTTACGATTGATTCTGTATTTTATCTATCCTGAAGAACTCAGGGTGATTTTCCTTATATAAGTGAGGCATCCTGTAAGTGGCCATTCTTTACGAACATGCTGCTATTCCAAGTTTCCGAACAGAAAACCAAGGCTTAGAGTGGTTGAGGCCACAAACAAGTTGAAGATAAAATATCTTATGATCTCCACACGATTGAAGGTAATGCATGTTGCTAAGGGTAAAATTGCCACAGATGCCCTTTTAGAGGCCCCCTAGACTGATGGAAGAGCAGAGCAGAAAGGACTCACACCCCTGCAGATGCAGGGCTCTGGAGGAGACCAGCTTGGAGAAGCCGCCTGCCTGTGTCTAAGGAGGGTAGGAACTTTCCCAGCAAGCCCACATTGCTAGAAAAAAAAATAAAACGTAGCCCAAGGACCAAACAGCAGCCCAGTCACCAACCTGTGCTGCATTGGGCTAAATTTGGCTGACTCAGCCCAGATAAGGTCGTGCAGAGGGGGTGTTTTAAAAAGATTTTAAAACAACCAACTCACTGCAATGCAACACCAGCAAATTGTATCCGAAACAGACCGATGCACGCAGTACTGAGGCCCCCCGTGTGATTCTAAATGTCATGAGCGCCACCTGCTGCCCAGACTGTGAAAAGTCTGCTTTGTCTCTTTCTTTCTCTTGAGCAACATCAACAGAAAGCTTTAATGCGGTGGGTCCCAAACTGGATGAGTAGGCTGAGGATCTGACATTCTCGACAGGATTTCTGAACTCTTTGCACGTGTTTTTGTTTCTATGATAGCCTTAAAAAGTTAATACATACATATGCCGGATCATCAGCCTGATAAAGGAAGGGAAAATCATCAAACCAAATTCCAGGCCTTTGTTTTACATTTGTTAGGATATTGCTTGGTTGTGTCCAGGACTACTGTTTTAATTGTTGCCTGTTAGTGAAAAAGAACAGAGGTGGACTGACTTCTTAAGGAAGCACTTATACTAAGAAGTAAAAGCCAAAGGACTCAGCTGCGAGCTCCGTAGCGATTGTAGAGAGGGCTGTGGGAATTCCAGCATGGCAAGGCTCTGACACACCTGACCCAGAAGAATCTGAGACAGAACAGCAAGGAGCATAGGTGCAGTGCAAAGACAATTGAGTGGAAGCATCGTCCCTCCCACTGAGTTGATGAAGGTTATTGATGTAGCTTTATTTGAAGTTAACTTGTCATTTTGTTTTGCTTTTATGGTTGTGTATGAATTATAAGAATAAGAAATGTTTGCCTAGTATTGTTTGAAATATTTAAGTTTCGTTATATAAAATGATTTACTTCTTATAACTGGTCTTCCTGTTTCTATCCCTCCCCCCAGTACACATATATATACAATATTATTTGTTGAAGGACTTATGTAAAGCATACAGAGGGTATGCTAGAAATTTCTTTCTCTAAAATGGATCCATATATGACTCAGTATTAGTCAGGTTTTGGCTGCAATAGTACTGTGCTGTGTACCAAACAACCCCCAATTTCCCATGGCTTACAATAATCATTTGTTTTTCTCATCCACTGGTCTGCAGGTCAGTTGGAGCCACTCTGCTGTGGACTGCAGGCCAGGTTCCGGTCTGCTCCTGGAGTCTCTCATCTTTGAATCAGCTCATGCTCTTTTTGTGGCAGATGGCAGAAGCACAAGAGGCCAAGCTAAACAGGTAAGCACATTTAAAGCTTCTGCTCACATCATATTTGCTCGCATCCTATTGGCCAAAGCAAGTCACATGGCCAATGTCCACAGGGTAGGAATATGTATACCTCCCACGGAGGGTGAGGGAAGCCAGGACAAGGGAGGGAAAGTAGAGTTGTGGACAAATCATACAACCTATCACAGACCCACATTTTAGAAATACTGCCTTTAAGGAAAGGGATTATTTATATTCCCATTTCCCTTTAAAAAAGTGTAGAGTCTCCCATCCACGGGGTAATTAAGTCTATGCATTTAATTCTCTTCTCCCATTTCTGAAGTCTCCATCAAAGTAACTAAATGAACTTAGGGTCAAAAATTCTAAATTGCAACAGGAAACCAGAAGGGGAGCAAACACATGCCTAAAACTTAAAAACTGGAAAATTACAGACAAAGGGGACCCTAGAAGTAGTGTCAGCCTTTTCACTGTCTGCTAAACAGGCTTCTAAGAAGGGTCCAACTGGAAGTTAAGTAATGTGATCCCAGGAACCTGGCTTTCACCCAGCTTTTCACCCAGCTTTTCACCAGTCTTTCAACTCTGAGCCAGCGTGGCTAGAGATGGGAAAGGGGTACAGTCCTAGCAGAAGCAAGTCCTAGAAGAATGGCCCCTTACCCTGCTGCCAGGGCGTGATGGAATGTGGTCCTTGGCAGGGCGACCTCACTCTCCCACAGCGCACCCGTGCACTGAACCTGTGGGGAGCCAAGCTCAGGTGCTCGGGCCCTGCTGAGAATGGCTCCCGCATGGGCAGCTGGGCTGGTTGATGAGGGGACCCTGAGCCTGGAAGCTCTGGTCAGCTGAAGTGCATGGAGGGGAAACGCCCAACACAAAGCAGGCACTCCCATGGCAAAGGGCCTCCCTCCGTGGAGAGGGGAACCTGCCCCAGGGTCCAGTCTCCTCTATGAGGATGAGCAATCAGAATAACCGTGGGATGTACAAAACAATTCCACGGTGTAAAAGAAGCAGCCTATAGTCATTAAAACATGGTGGGGCTTCCCTGGTGGCGCAGTGGTTGAGAGTCCGCCTGCCGATGCAGGGGACACGGGTTCGTGCCCCGGTCCGGGAAGATCCCACATGCCGCGGAGCGGCTGGGCCCGTGAGCCATGGCCGCTGAGCCTGCGCGTCCGGAGCCTGTGCTCCACAACGGGAGAGGCCACAACAGTGAGAGGCCCGCGTACTGCAAAAAAACAAAAAAACAAACAAAAAAAACATGGTGACTCTAGCACATGGGTTAACAGGTTAATGAAACACAGTACAGATGGTCCCTGGCTTACAATGCTTCAGCATGATTTTTTGACTTTATGGTGGGGCATAGAGATATGCATTCAGTAGAAACTTATTTTTTTACTTCACATTTTGAATTGTGACCTTTTTCCAGGTTAGTGATGTGTGTGATGTGTGATAGATCCTCTCTCGTGATGCTGAGCAGAGGTAGCTCCCAGTCACCCACCTGATCATGAAGGTAGATACACTTATAGCCATTCTGTACCCAGACAAGCATCCCACGTTTCACTTTCAGTACAGGACACTTTCCATAAATTCCATGAGATATTTGACGCCTTATCATAAAATGGGCTTTGTGTTAGGTGAGTTTGCCCAACTGTAGGCTAATATAAGTGTTCTGAGCACAAGTAAGCTAGGCTTGGTTAAGCTATGATGTTCAGTAGGGTAGGGGTATTAAATGCATTTTCGACTTAAGATATTTTCCACTTATAATGGGTTTATTGGGACACAACCCCATCATAAGTTGAAGAAGATCTGTGTACTCTAGTTACAGACTTAAAGCCTAAGGAAATTTAGTATGTAACTAATGAGATACTCTTTAAAAGGAAAAAAATGGGTAAGTCAAAAAAGCGTGTCAGGACAGCTGGCTAGCCACCTGGGGTGGGGAATAAATCTGAATTTTCTACCTAAATCCTTGCATGAAAATTAATTCTGGATCGATGAAATATTTACTGTTTAAGTGTTTAATAAAGGTACACATAGGAAAATTTTTTAATATTTAACCATGGTGTGGGAAAGGTCTCTCTAAGCAATACATCAGCCTCAGAACCCAAAACAGAGAAGACCAGGGAGGTAGACCATCAGAAGAGGATCATTTTTCCTTGAAAGGGGAGCTTACCTGAGCCATGGACAGAAAGCAGGAAGCGGCATTTAGGGGTGGCGGCAGAGAGACCCAGTATTTCCTGCCCAGCCCATACCCTCCTCTTCTTAGGAAATCCCACTGTCCTCCCAAAGGGGCAGCCCTGTACCCTGTGACCTTCCACCACCGTCAGACACAGTGGCGGGGGCTTGATGTGAACCCCTGACCCACGCTGGGCCGATCCAAGGCCTTTCCCAGGAGTTTGGAAATGGACCCCTGAGAGACTGGCCCTGCTGGCTCTGAGGAGACAAGCTATAGGGTAACGGGGACCCGGGAGCCAGAGTGGGCGCCTTGACACCCACAGATGCCAGGCAGGGAGGCCCAGGAAGCTGGGGTGAAGCTAGCTGTATGCAGGAGGCTGGGGGGTGACACCCGGTTCAAGGCTGCTGGGCCTCAGAGAGACAGCGAAGCTGGAGACTCCGTGCCATGACCCCGGGTTTTCTCAGGAAAACCTCTTCTGTGAGCGCCCCCCATGACCTGGCAACACACCCCCTCTACCTGCTCACCTTGCTTGCAACTTCGTGACATTGGTCACAGATGCAGCTTCTACAGATACTTGGATACTTGAGTTAAGAAAAGTACCTTGGGCTTTCCTGGTGGTGCAGTAGTTAAGAATACACCTGCCAATGCAGGGGACACAGGTTCGAGCCCTGGTCCAGGAAGATCCCACATGCCGCGGAGCAACTAAGTCTGTGCGCCACAACTACTGAGCCTGCGCTCTAGAGCCCGCGAGCCACAACTACTGAAGCCTGTGCACCTAGAGCCCGTGCTCCACAACAAGAGAAGCCACCGCAATGAGAAGCCCACGCACCGCAATGAGGAGTAGCCCCCGCTCGCCGCAACTAGAGAAAGTCCGCGTGCAGCAACGAAGACCCAATGCAGCCAAAATACAAAAGAAATAAATTAATTAAAAAAAATAGAATCGAACTTCGCTGATGACATTTTGGGGAACGGAGACTCTTCAGGAAAAAGCAGTTTTGTTTTTGTTTTGTTTTTTTTGCCGTACGCGGGCCTCTCACTGTTGTGGTCTCTCCCGTTGCGGAGCACAGCCTCTGGACGCGCAGGCTCAGCGGCCATGGCTCACGGGCCCAGTCGCTCTGCGGCATGTGGGATCTTCCCGGACCGGGACACAAACCCGTGTCCCCTGCATCAGCAGGCGGACTCTCAACCACTGCGCCACCAGGGAAGCCCTGTTTTTGTTTTTTAATGAGTGCAAAAGTGCAGAGCAGCCCAGGGCCACAACCAGAAAGTCAACAGATGAGCCTCAGAGAAAAGAGGAAAAGGAAACTAAGAGGCATCCAGCAGATCAGAGACCACGGACATCTCTGCTGGGATGTTTCTAGCCAGCGGGCCTTTGTTGATTGGTGAAGAATCTGAGCTGAAAAGCAATTTTAATTGCTGTTGATGACTGAGGTGGGTGAGGGAACAGGTATCTCCCTTTCTGTACATCTGTCTATGAATCACCAACTGCCATCTCATCCTCTCCTCAGTATTAGAGGCACCAGGCATGAGAGCTGGAAGGAGCCTTTGAGACAGAGCCCAGCCCTCTGCTTCTGTGTGGCCAGGTAGTCTCCTGAGATACTAATTTATGATTCATCCTCCCTGCAGGTCCCCTCCCTCTTTCCCTCAATTCAAACTGGTTTCAGGGTACACAGCAAGACAAAAAGAAATGCAAGCCGTAGGATCTTCTTCTGCTTTTGTTTCCAAAATCCGTGGCCAGGATTAGGGTGAGGCAGTCTCTTCAGCCGCAAAATTTAAGGAGCCACCACAAAACTTAATAATCAAGATAATATTTTAATGCAATAGTTTTAAAAAATCAGAATAAATGCCCCCTAAAATCACAATTTGTAAGGTTGTACTCTTAAATTTAATGGCTGAGGAGAATACCTCATTCCCCTCACCTTAATCCCAGCCCTGCCTGAGGGAGAATTTGGAGGACCTACGGAGGTTATAGGGAGGGAGAAAGGAGTTTTCAGAGAAGGAAGGAGGAAGGAAGGGCTCCTTCAAGCCATACAAAGAGATTCTTCCTGGCTTGTAGAAACACAATTCTATAGGCCCTGGGAGCCCCAGGCTTCCAAGTAGAGACATGGTAAAAGGTCAGGACTCCAAAGAAGAATAATCAGTTGACCATGGAGATAAGAATATGGGCAGCTGTACAAAGGACTCCAAGGCCCTAGAGTGGCAAGGGGGCAGCAGCGAAGTGGGCTGGGATGGTGGATGTGTCAGCAGTGACCCCATGGGACCTGGTCACTAAAGGACACTCCCCGGGACTTGACTTCACAAGACCCTAGAACGGTGGTCCAGTGTGGAACAGATGGCTGAGGTCACTGCCCACCAACCAGTAGGATGGGGATACACACTCAAAACATAATTCAACTGACAGAAAATAAAAGCATGCAATAATTGTTGCACAACTGTGGTTTCAGACAAACGTTATTAATACCTGCCAGATCCAGACTGGGAATCCAAAGTCCAAAGGTTAATTAAGCAACTTGCATCAAGATTGGATTTTTTGTTTTAAAAGACCAGATGAATCTACATTTGTTGGAGAAACATCAATTTCAACATGTCAATTTAAAATGACATCCTTAGTTTTAGGAAGGATGTTTATTAAGAGCATATTTTCTGTTTTCAGTTACCTCCGTGATGCTCCTGCATAAATCTTCTCTCTCTGTCAAATGCCTGACAGCCTTTGGTGACAGCTGATGAGAAATCAGAGCGATCTGAGAACCATCTGTCTTCCCCTCCCCCCACCTCCCACCAAAAGTTCTTTTCGGAAGTTGGAACTGAGAGTTTATACAGCATGCTTCCTTCTATCAGATCAGGAGAGAGCCCAAGATCTCGCAACTGAAATTTACTTTCAGATCATGATGAAGTTATTGGCTTTCTGTTGACATAAATTACATGGGTACCACAATACACGAAGCATCATTTTCTCTGTGCTGCACGGTTTTTATAATAGCAGCTGGATTTCTCAATGTAATTTTTCTTAAGGTCAAATTTTCTCCTCCAAGTATATTCAGTGATATGAAACTTGTCAGAACAAATCTAGATATATTTTTATGTTCTTGTGTTATTCAATTCCCAGATCCTATCAGGAAGATAGACAAGGAGAAAAACAATATACCATTAACAACAAAATAAATATCTGATGCTGCTCTGTACAGTATCTGTGTAAAACAGAAAGAATACAGCCCAAGGGAAAGAGAGAAATTTCCACTATTTATTCCAAGTACCACTGCTTTCTGGAAACCAATACAGAGTTTACATTGCAATTTACTTCCAAATTCTAGGACACCATTACTGCAGGATACACCCTAGGTTTTTTTTTTTTTTTTTTTTCTTCCTTTGCGGCACGCAGGCCTCTCACCATCGTGGCCTCCCCCGCCGCGGAGCACAGGCCCCGGACGCACAGGCTCAGCGGCCATGGCCCATGGGCCCAGCCGCTCCGCGGCATGTGGGATCCCCCCAGACCGGGGCACGAACCCGCGTCCCCCGCATCGGCAGGCGGACTCCCAACCACTGCGCCACCAGGGAAGCCCCACCCTAGGTTTAATAAGAGCTTTCAAGAGGGAAAGGAAACTATGTTAAGTACTCATTAATTGTAAAATGCATTACAAGAAGCAAGAAGAACTACAGTCCTGCAGCCTGTGGAACAAAAACCACATTCACAGAAAGATAGACAAGATGAAAAGGCAGAGGGCTATGTACCAGATGAAGGAACAAGATAAAACCCCAGAAAAACAGCCAAACAAAGTGGAGATAGGCAACCTTCCAGAAAAAGAATTCAGAATAATGATAGTGAAGATGATCCAGGACCTCGGAAAAAGAATGGAGGCAAAGATCGAGAAGATGCAAGAAATGTTTAACAAAGACCTAGAAGAATTAAAGAACAAACAGAGATGAACAATACAATAACAACTGAAAAATACACCAGAAGGAATCAATAGCAGAATAACTGAGGCAGAAGAACGGATAAGTGACCTGGAAGACAGAATGGTGGAATTCACTGCTGCAGAACAGAATAAAGAAAAAAGAATGAAAAGAAATGAAGACAGCCTAAGAGACCTCTGGGACAACATTAAATGCAACAACATTCTCATTATAGGGGTCCCAGAAGGAGAAGAGAGAGAGAAAGGACCTGAGAAAATATTTGAAGAGATTATAGTCGAAAACTTCCCCAACATGGGAAAGGAAATAGCCACCCAAGTCCAGGAAGTGCAGAGAGTCCCATACAGGATAAACCCAAGGAGAAACACGCTGAGACACATAGTAATCAAATTGGCAAAAATTAAAGACAAAGAAAAATTATTGAAAGCAGCAAGGGAAAAACGACAGATAACATACAAGGGAACTCCCATATGATTAACAGCTGATTTCTCAGCAGAAACTCCACAAGCCAGAAGGGAATGGCATGATGTACTTAAAGTGATGAAAGGGAAGAACCTACAACTAAGATTACTCTACCCAGCAAGGATCTCATTCAGATTTGCTGGAGAAATCAAAAGCTTTACAGACAAGCAAAAGCTAAGAGAATTCAGCACCACCAAACCAGCTCTACAACAAATGCTAAAGGAACTTCTTTAAGTGGGAAACACAAGAGAAGAAAAAGACCTACAAATACAAACCCAAAACAATTAAGAAAATGTTCATAGGAACATACATATCAATAATTACCTTAAACGTGAATGGATTAAGTGCTCCAGTCAAAAGACACAGGCTTGCTGAATGGATACAAAAACAAGACCCATATATATGCTGTCTACAAGAGACCCACTTCAGACCTAGGGACACATACAGACTGGAAGTGAGGGGATGGAAAAAGATATTCCATGCAAATGGAAATCAAAAGAAAGCTGGAGTAGCAATACTCATATCAGTTAAAATAGACTTTAAAATAAAGAATGTTACAAGAGACAAGGAAGGACACTACATAATGATGAAGGGATCAATCCAAGAAGAAGATATAACAATTATAAATATATATGCACCCAACATAGGAGTACCTCAGTACATAAGGCAACTGCTAACAGCTGTAAAAGAGGAAATCGACAGTAACACAATAATAGTGGGGGAGTTTAACACCTCACTTACACCAATGGACAGATCATCCAAACAGAAAATTAATAAGGAAACACAAGCTTTAAATGACACAATAGACCAGATAGATTTAATTGATATTTATAGGACATTCCATCCAAAAACAGCAGATTACACTTTCTTCTCAAGTGCGCAGAGAACATTCTCCAGGATAGATCACATCTTGGGTCCCAAATCGAGCCTCAATAAATTTAAGAAAAATTTTTTTAAAAAGCATTACAAGTGGAGAAATGCTAAAATGTGAAAAAGTAGCCATCTTAGAATGAAGAAAAACAGCTAAGGAGATTCTATCTCATTGCAACTCAACCATTAGTACTTGCCCTAGAGGGTTGGCTGTGGTGATCCCACATGGGAACCAAAGGCAAGGTCATAAAACTTGGGATCAAGATACAGAAAAGGGGAGGGATGTGCTTTTCCAGGTTCCCTAGGCAAAGTGACATGGAGGGAGGAGCCATGCCTTTGGTAATTATGGGGTCAGATCCCAGCTATGGCATTCACTACCAGTGTAATATGGGTCCTTGGTCTCCTGGTCAGGGGAAATCAAGGACTTCTTCATTCATGCAACAAATATTTATTATGAGCTTAAAATGTTCCAGGCACTGTTCTAGACACTGATGATACCTAAAGGAACAAGACACAGAAGGTTCCTGCCCTCCTGGAGCTTAGATTCTAGCAGTGGAAGCAGAGGGGGCAGGGCACACAGAGAAGTAGACAAATGGAATAAGATCACTCCACACAGTGAGACATGCACAGAAAGAGATTAAACGGGGATGGGACAGCATCTCAGAGAGGCAGCTTCTCTGAGGAGGGATGCTGGAGGGAAGTCATTCCAGAGAAAGGAAACAGCCAGTAAAGGCCCCAGAGATGCTTGGCATCACTAATTATTAGAGACATGCAAATCAAAACCACACCTCTCAGAATGGCTGTCATGAAAAAGACCACAAGTTACAAATGTTGGTGAAAATGTGGAGAAAAGGGAACCCTCTTACACTGCTGGTGGGAATGTTAACTTGGTATAGCCACTATGGAAAACAGTATGGAGGTTCCTCAAAAAACTAAAAATAGAACTACCATAGGATCCAGCAATCCCACTCCTAGGCATACATTCAGAAAAGACAAATACTCTTATTTGAGAAGATACATGCACCCCAATGATCATAGCAGCACTATTCACAGTAGCCAAGACACAGAGGCAACCTAGTGTGCATCGACAGATGAATAGATAACGATGTGATACACATAGACAATGGAATATTCGTCATAAAAAAGAGGAATATTGCCATTTGCAGCAATATGGATGGATCTAGAGAGAGAGTATCATACTAAGTGAAGTAAATCAGAGAAAGATAAATATATGATATCATTTATATGTGGAATCTAAAAAATAATACAAATGAACTTATTTACAAAACAGAAACAGACTCACAGACAGAAAACAAAGTTATGGTTACCAAAAGGGAAAGGGGTGGGGGGATAAATTAGAAGTTGGGGATTAACAGATACGTATCACTATATATACAAAATAAACAACAAGGTCCTCCTGTAGAGCACAGGGAACTGTATTCAATATCTTGTAATAACCTATAGTGGAAAAGAATCTGATATATATATATATCTGAATCACTTTGCTATATGCCTGAAACTAACACTATATTTAAATCAACCATAGTTCAATTAAAAAAAAATAGTCTGTCTTGTTGTGGCTTCTAGGAAAACAGACTCTGATTTATCTCCTAACTCTCCATCCATTCTTCTGCTGGTTTCTTGTCCTGTCCCTGACCCGCTGATATTAGTGGGCCCAGATCCTTCCGCCCTTTCTCCCTGCAATCTACTTCTAATACAGCAGCCAGAGTTAGTCTTAAAATGTGAGTCAGATCATGTTATTCCTTTGCTTGGGACCCTCCCATGGCTTACTGTTTCACTCAGAGTAAGAGTTCTTACAGTCACCCTTGAGGCCCTTTGTGACTTGCCTCCCCTAATCTCTCTGACCCCAGCTGACTCTGCTGCAGCCACTGTCCTCTTTGCTGTTCCTCCCACACATTCAGAATGCTTCTGCCTCAGGGCCTTTGCACTGGCTCTTCTGTCTGCCTGGAATCCTCTTTGTCCAGATATCTCGGGGGTCAGTCTCTGAACTTCAAGTCTTTGCTCAAATGTCACCTTTCAGAGAGACCTTCCCTGACCACTCCTTTTTTTTTTTTTTTAACTTTTTTTTCCACTTTTTTTCCCCAAAAGTTTTATTGGGGGAAAAACTACAAAACATTTACAGTACAATGTTTACAGTCACAATTTATACTGAACTGATTCCCCAAATATATTATAACTCAACTTCACTTAACCTTGCTACATTTAAATACTTACTTCTCTCCAGTAGTAGTCCAGAATACATACATACATAGTGCTCCAACTGTACCCACATACAAACAAACTAAAGCTACTACTCGTTCATCTGCTGTCCAGGAAAGCATTCCTGCCTTTCCACATGGAAAAAAAAATAGTACAAGTTTTGGAATTTTCTGTAATTAAACAAGGCATATTCATGTACTACATACCATTTTAGTACCATCCATGTACTACATAGCTCTTCACTTTATTTCTATATAAAAATGTGGTAAAACTCTTTTCCTTTTGTGCAGTTGAACCCATCCTACATTCAAATTCTCACAAGCACTAATAGACAAAATATTTATTTGGTTGAGAAAGATTTAAGGCAAGTTCTGGCCCTTCCAAAGACACTGTAAGATTACCCTCTGCCCCCCATTATTGCTACATGTCTTTATATGCAGAGTATGTCACAGTAGAACTGGTGGAATAAGCAAACAAAAAAACATTTTTTGCTAATTTATAAAGATGGAATGAGAAAAGCATGCCACATGTAAGCCTGATTGCAAAGTATGGCTGACCACTCCATTTTAAATTGCAGCACTTCCTCCCATCCTGTTACCTTTTTCTTGTTCTTTCTTTTTAGTAGCCCTTACTACCTTTTAATAATACTATATCATCTACTTATTTGTTACATTTATGCTTTACTGCTTTACTGTCTCTTTCTCCCACCAGAACATAAATTCCACAGAGATGGGGTTCTTTCTGCTTTGTTCACTGATACAATCACTGATATAATCTTCGGATGATTCTAGATACATCCTGGGGTTTTCCCTAAGGGCTCCCTTCTACCTGAAGGGGACTGTTCCCCAGACCCTGGGTGCAGAAGGTCCCTCAGAGTCTACATACCCTGGAGATGATAAGGCTATCTAGGATATGACCTTGGATTTGAAGCAGACAAGGTAGATGTGGGGCTGAGTGGCCACTTCCCAGCTCTGTGATCTGGAGCAAGTCACTTCACCTCACTAAGATTCAGTTTCTTCATCTGTACAATGAGGTTAATACTTATCCCTCCTGCCATGCGGGAGTGTGGTGGGAAGTGTGGCTTTATACCTTAAATGCTTATGCCTCAGTGACCCAGGGAAATGGCCCACACGTTATCAGGTGATGACCAAAGGTCTATGTCCATGTGTGCCAATTGACCTTTGGGGGAAAATATCAGTTCTGGGGGAGGACACATTGTGTTTAAAACGCAGAGCTCCTGGGCTTCCCTGGTGGCACAGTGGTTAAGAATCTGCCTGCCAATGCAGGGGACACGGGTTTGAGCCCTGGCCCGGGAAGATCCCACATGCTGCAGAGCAACTAAGCCCGTGTGCCACAAGTGCTGAGCCTGTGCTCTAGAGCCCGCGAGCCACAACTACTGAAGCCTATGCGCCTAGAGCCCATGCTCCGCAACAAGAGAAGCCACTGCAACGAAGAGTAGCCCTCGCTCACCACAACTAGAGAAAGCCCGCATGCAGCAACAAAGACCCAACACATCCAAAAATAAATAAATTAAAAAAAAAAAAGACAACTCAGAGATCCTGAGAGCATCTGGATGAGGTGGAGGAGGAGTGAGATTAGGGTGTTCCAGACAGAGCGGGCCATATTCACAAGGGTGGAGGAGGGCCATGCCTGCCACAGTCATGGGACACTAACATGGGAAAGCCAGGCTTTGAGAGAGTGAATGCCTTCCCAGAAGTCCTCATAGACCTTCTGGTGACTCCAGGACTTCTAACTCCCAGACCAGCACTTGCTCCATCACTCCATCTTCTTGAAGAGTGATATATGCAATTATTTTAGTAATACAGTTTACCTTTTCAGGTCCAATTCCTCGGGCTCACAGGATACATCACAGATCCTTGTGCTCCTGTTCAGCAGCATGGGCTGTGTCTGTATCTAGTTTCCAAGAATCTTACCAGAACAGGAAGTAATCCTAGGTTATTGTCCTAACTTTGCCACTCACCTGGGTCCCTGTCCATCCCATAGATCTGTGTCTCAGACCACATTTCCCTTTTAACATAGTGGTACAAGTTTATGCCCATTGGATCTTTTATTTTATGATATCGTATTGGCTTTGTCTCGGGTTTATTAGTCTGTAATTTCAGGCTGGGCCCCAGGGGTATTTCTGAAATATAATTGTGTGTTTTGTATGTGGGTGGGTATGCAGGCATGGTCTGTGGCTTTGAATCTGAAGTTTAATTGGTAATAATTGATAATTAACAATTTGGATTAATAGAATAACATTTTAGTGATAAAAATAATAACACTAGTCATCCTTTATTAAGTGCTTGGTTTTTGCCATCCACTAAATTAAATTGAGGTAGGGAGTATTTAGGGGTGAAAAAATTGATCACACAATGTCAGTGATGGAGCCAGGATTCAAATGCAGGCAGACTGACTCAGGAGTCCCTTCTATTCTTTACAAGCAATCACTGCATTCTCATATTCTCCCCTCCTCCATTGCTCTTACATCTCTTCAATAATGGTTCCCAGAACTTCCCTGGTAGCACAGTGGTTAAGACTCCACGCTCCCAATGCAGGGGCCCAGGTTTGATCCCTGGTCCAGGAACTAGGTCCCACATGCATGCAGCAACTAAGAGTTCACATGCCACAACTAAGGAGCTGGCGAGTGGCAACTAAAGAGCTGGCGAGCCACAACTAAGGAGCCCTCGAGCCGCAACTAAGGAACCCTTGAGCCGCAACTAAGGAGCCCGCCTGCCACAACTAAGGAGCCCACCTGCTGCAACTAAGAAGCTGGTGAGCCACAACTAAGGAGCCCATGAGCCACAACTAAGGAACCCTCCTTCCACAGCTAAGACCTGACGCAACCAAATAAATACATAAATTTTTTTTAAAAAATAAAAAGAATGGTCCCCAACTCTTTGCTGCCCCAACTCACCTGGTGGATGAGGCTTCCTACAGAACTCACTTCCTTGGTGAATCTCCAATTCCTAATGCATCCTGCCCAGTTCTCTGCTGCTCACTGATTACGCCTCAGGAGTGACTGCAACAACATCATGGGGACCTCTGCTCTGGGAGAAAGGCCATACTCTGCAGACAAGCAAGAAAGGATTCTCCCACTCTAGCCCCTTCCCCATATCTCCCCACACCCTGATTTCTCACACTTCCTCCCTTGAAGTTTCCCCTTGAGTGAGGCCGAGAAGAGTTCATGAGAGGATCTGCTGAGAACATGCTCCTCACCTGGAAGAAGCTATTCTTGCTGGCTCACATCCCACATCCTCCAGGAACCCTCTTGTACAAGGCAGGGTTCTCAGGCTGCCAGCAACAGAAACTGACCCTTAAATGACCTTATTGGAATCATATGGGGAAGCTCAGAGAATTTACAGACTCTGACATGATAGGCCCCAGAAAGAAGAGGAATTAGGGTACCTAAGGAGTCCAGGTAGAAGGAGTTAGTGGGCAGCTCTTTAAGGATCCTCCATCAGGGTAGGTTTTCTACCCTTATCTTCCTGTGCTCAAGGTCCAAATTCCTTGAAGAAAGAGTATGAATGGCCTGGTTTGGGTCATTTGGTCACACGTACCCCTTGGCCATGGCACTTTAAACTCCAAGATTCTATGCAATGCGTTGGGGCAGTTTCCCAAGGATAATCAAGGTGCTCCAACCAGAAGGAGAAGGAAGGGATGCTGAGCAGATGATAGACCCTAGACCACAGCCTCCCCTCCTTTCTCTCTAACTTAGATCCACGTTTCTGTCTTCCCTCACGATGGCCACTCACCCATCAGTCTTGCTTAGGGTTGTTATTTAAACTGAGTGCAATGAAATCATGGTCATAGCCATCACTGGGCCTTACGTTGTGGCTTTCTCTCTTCTGAGAGGGAAATTTCTTCTCTTAATCTTCCTGTTTCTTCCTCAGAGAGCAGAATGTTTGCTTCTAGGGTACCAAACTTAATCTTCCTTAATGGTTTTGGGGGATCACAGATTCAAGTGTACACAGAAAGAAGCCAAGCAGGAAATGTCAATTGTGGCAGACAATAGGGAGTGTTGGGGACAGTGATAAACTGGAGAGCCGAGCCCTGTGTGGCCCAAATCAGACTTTTAAAAAGTACCATGTGGGCCAAACAAACCTCATCTGTGAGAGCTCTAAGACCAGTGGACCATCAGTTTATGGCCTCTACCAATCTTTAGGAACAAGCCAGAAAGACGTGTCAAATTTTCACCCTTCACCCTGCAGCATGGCTCCCCTGAGACCACATGACGGTCTGCTTAAGTGGAGGAAGGGGAGAGGAGGAGATGCCCGCTGGAAAACAGAATGTAGGTTAATATCTTCAAATATTATCCACCAAAAAAAATTATCCAGCTATATCCACATTTGGCTCAGGTAGAAACTTGTCTTGGGCTAGACTACATAAAATTGCTATAGAGGCACAATTACTGGCTCAAACAAAAGCTGCCTTTGACCATTGAGAGAGGAGAGTCTGGGTCAGAAGGATCAATTTTCTGATGAATCAGTGAACAATTCTGAGTGGAACTAATCAGGTTGGTGTTGTGTCACCCTTTCTTTATAACCCCTGGTTGAGTGATTTGAAATCCAACAACCCTCCTGCGATTTCCCCACCTCCTCTTTTTGCTTTCCTAACATGTATGCAAACATACTGCATATGTATGCACACACAGAGAGAATAAGAGGATGTAGAAAAGTACATTTTAGGGATAAGAAGGCTCAGAGAAATGCTAGAGGCTTCCTGCACAGGACTGGAAACAGAGAGAGATGCAAGAGAATGACGACCAGTGGAAAGAATTTAGCTCTCTGCCTCCAGGGAATCAAGAAGGTCTAGGGGAAACATAGCCCTGGGTAACAAATTAACTCCTCAGCAAGGCAAATTCCTGGAGGATTAAAAGATGGGGAGCATTCCTAGCAAAACTTACAGTTACTGAAGCCAAGGGAATAGGAAGGGTAATCAATTAATTTTTCCCTCAGGATTCCAACTGATGTTCTTCCACAAAGGACTGAGTCCTATCTCCAAAGCCATGTTAGGTCAGGCCTGGATTACCCATCATACTAGTTAAGGTTATATTGGTTTCAGGGAAGGGAAATGGACTTTGGCTGACTTGAACAGAAAGGGGGATCATCGGAAAGCTCCCGGGGTCTTTTATGAAACCAAAGGGAAGCTGAACAACCACAGCTCAGTGAGGGGAAGACAGTGAGCTCCAGGAGTGCATGGCTGTGTTGACATTGATGGGGCCGTCTCAGTGTGCCTAGGCTCTCAGCTCTTTGGGGAAAGAGGATCTTATGGGCCCTATGACTTACCTCGGTTTCCCTAGAAGCGGAGGGATGCTGGTGCAAGTGATTTATTGGGGGAGCGCTCTCAGGAGAAACCTGATAGGCAGTGAGGGAAGCAGGATGGAGCAGGAGACAGAGCTGCACGTCTAGCCTCAGGCTGATCCCACCCTGGAATCTGGAGAGTGTACAGCACTGCAGTTACCCCATCTCGAAGCATGGAGCCTGCTTTTGTACCCCCATACCCATCAGTTATTGACTGTAGGCTGCCTTTGGTGGGGGAGGGCATAGTTTCTCAAGCATTTCTGGGCAAGGCGATTCAAGAGAAAGGGCAGCTGTGAGCTGCTAGCAGCCAACATTCACAGCAGCTGGGGGATGGTGCACTGCCCAGGCAAGGGGATCAGGGCAGAGCCTCGAGTGCATCCACGGCGCCTGGTCTGGGTAAGGTGGCCACCCACAAGCAGTCAGCCGTTGAGAGAGAGAGAGAGGTGGAACCTTGAGGCCTAGACGTGGTCAGGGGCTGTTTGAATTTGTGACCCCAGGTCTTAACCCCTTAGGAAAATTTATGTTAGGTGTCTAGGTATGTACCTAGGTATGTACCCAGAAGTGGAATCTGTAGGTTATTGGGTATGAATGTGTTCAGCTTTAGTAGACATTGCCCTAGAGCTTCCCAGAATGATTGTACATTTGATACTGCTTTTAACGTGTGAAATTTCTATGTGCCCCACATCCTTACCAGAACTTCATATTGTCTGTCTCTTTCTGCTTTTTTTAAATTTTTTAAAAAAATTTTTGGCTGCACCATGTGGCTTGCGGGATCTTAGTTCCCCGACCAGGGGTTGAACAGAGGCCCTCAACAGTGAGAGCGTGGAGTCTAACCACTGCACTGCCAGGGAATTCCCTGTCTTTCATTTTAGCTCTTCTGGTGGACATGTAGTATTCTCTCATAGTGGTTTTAACTTGCATCTCTCTGATGACTAAGGAAGTCAAGCACCATTTCATATGACTTTTTCTTATTGACTTATGGGAACTCTTTATATATTCTGTATATGTGTCCTTTGTCAGATATATACCTAACAAATGGTATATGTGTATATATATATATATATATATATATATATATAAAAATAGATAAGATAGGTATAGATATAAATATAGATTTATAGATATACACACATATACACACACATACAAACACATACACATATATAGAGTTGGAGGAGATACATGTGATTTATATACAAAAATGTATTTGTTATATATTATTATAATTTTATATTTAATATAAACATCAACATATTTATATTAAATATATTTATTTAAATAAATATTAAATAAAATACTTAATACGAATATATTTTTGTATTTATATAATTATATATTACATAAGTTTGATGTATTATATATATAAATCACATATATCTCCTCCCACTCTGTGGCTTGCTTGCATTTCATTTTCATAAAGATATTTTTTAATGAATATGAACACTTAAATTTAATCTAGTTCAATTTATCAATTTTTTTCCTTTGTGTTTAGCATTTTCTGTGTCTTACTTAGGAAATCTTTATCCATATCATGGTCGAATAGATATTCTCCTATTTTTTAACTAAAAACTTTATTATTTTAGCTTTTAAATTTAGAAACATAATTCATCTGGAATTTATTTTTTGTGTTATGAGTTAGAAATTGAGGTGTTTTTTCCCCCTATGGATAGCCAATTATTCATCACCATTTACGGAAAAGACCATCCTTTCCCAAATGGACTGCTGTTGGGCCATCTGTCAAAAGCCGATGATAAAATATGTATGAATCTATTCCTGGTCTCTCTGTTCTCTTTCATTGGTTTATATGTTTATACTTGAGCCAGTATCACACCATGTTAATAACTATAGCTCTATACTAAGTCCTAGGGTGACTGACGTGTCTTGGTTTTCCCAGTACGTTTTGGTCCCCACCCAACATTTTTATTGAGATATAACTGACATATAACATTGCATTAGTTTAAGATGTACCACATAGTGATTTGATATATTTCACTTTCTAGGTTTTAAAACTGAAAGTATTGCATCTCAGAAAACTCCTGAGTCCCTGGCAAAGTAGGACAGTTGGCCATCCCAGTAGATGTGATATCTGGTGACCTAGATCCTCCAGCTTTGTTTTTCTTCTTCAAAATTGCCTCAACTATTCTTCACCTTTTGCATTTCTTTATAAATTTTAGAGTCAGCTTATCAATTTCCACCAAAATAAAAAGTCTTCTGGGATTTTCGTTGGGATTGCGTTAACCTATAGACAATTTGAGGAAATTGGCTCACATCTTTTGTTATATTTAGTCCTACATATTTAATGTTTTTTGATGCTATTGTAAATAGTACCATTTTTTAAATTTCATTTTATTTTTGTTGTTATTGTGTTGCTGATACAGAAATAAGATGAAATTTATATTGACCCTCATCCAGTGGCATTGCTGAATTCACTATTAATTGTAATATTTAATAGATTTTTTGAAGAGTATATGTATATAATCACACCTGTAAAAAATGGTAACGTTTTTCTTCACAACCTTTATGCCTATTATTTCACTTTCTTATCTTACTGTGCTGGCTGAAAAGTTTAGTGCAATGTTGAATAGAAGTGGTGATAGTGGTTACACAATTATATTTTAATTTGATCCTCTAAAAGTTGTTGTTCTTTAACTTAAAAAAATTTGTCCTGAGGGTGAGAATTTTATGTACTGTGGCCGAGGAATAGTTTTATGGCAGGTGGGCCTAATTATGCCCCTCCTTTTATACTAACATGAAATGGAAATACCCCTAACTGACCCCCAGTGAGATGACTTATTCACATTTACCCATTTGGTGCTGAAGTTGGGATTAAAGCCTATGTTTCCTGAGAAGCTCCCTGTGAGCACATCTGCTGGTTTTTGTTTGCCTGGCATCCCTTCCTCCTTCTTACCTCCTCTTTCTTCTTTCTTCATTCCAACCATGGAATTCCAGTGGGTTCCCACGCACATAGCTCCATTCCCTGGGCTCCAGGGCCATAAACTGGGCCCATCAATTTATTTCTCCCAAAAATTCAAATAGAAGCCTCCTGAAGTCTTGTGGAAATGCCCCAAGATCAGATCCAGGGCCTCTTGCTGCTGGTGACCTGGAGCTTACCAGTCTGCTGTCCTTCCAAAGGTCATGATCTCTAGCTCTTCCCTCAATTCTGGAACTGCTCAAGAATCCTCTTTCCAACGAACTTCCTCTTTCCCTTACTAAAGTCGGTTTCTATTGTATGTTAGAGAATAAATGTACTACTCCCAATTCTCTTTACTTTGCTACCAACATTGAGCAAAATGAGAACATATTTTTAAGGATTTAATTGCATTCCATTTATTTATATTTTACTTATTATATAACTTTTTCTTAATTGACTCAAAACCAGTCACTGTATATTAAAACCATAACTGTGGATTTCTTTTGTTGCATATACATTATTTGAGTCCATATATCCCAAGTTTATTTATCCTGAGATAAAAAGATAACAAATTTTTTTAATTTCTGTCCCTTTGAACCCTCTATTCTGGCAATAGGCAAACTTTTCTGTAAAGAGCCAGAGAGTAAATATTTTAGACTTTGTGGACCATGTATGTGGTCCCTCTCACAGCTCCGCAACTGCCATTGTAGCCACAGACAGTATGTAAATGAATGGGTGTAGCTGTGTTCCAATAAATAAATGGACACTGAAATTTGAATTTCATGTAATTTTCATGTGTCATAAAATATTCTTGTTTTGAATTTTTTTTTTTAATTTCAAAATGTCAAAACAGTTCTTAGTTTGCAGGCCATACAAAAATAGGTGGTGGCCAGATTTATGCCATGGGCCATAGTTTGCCATCCCTGTTCTTGTTCCCCAGTTTATTATATATTATTGAATAGAAGAAATATTGATTTATGAAATTGGGATTATAAAATAATAAGCATGATTCATGGAATATGTAGCAACTTATTTGTCTCCTAAATTGATGGGCATGTATTCAAGGATATAACTATAAAATATTAACTGGGCAAGATTTTCTTATTTCCAGGAATTCCTATGTAACATAGGAGAATGCAGAAAGATCATACTATACACTAAATTTCTCTGTAGTTGTTTCTTGACTATCTAGTTTTATAATGTACTAATTAAATATTTATTACTAGCATAGAATCAAAGAAATAAGAGGCTTTAAGATATAAATCAGCTAGGGGCGTCCCTGGTGGTGCAGTGGTTGAGAGTCCGCCTGCCAATGCAGGGGACACGGGTTCATGCCCTGGTTCGGGAGGATCCCACATGCCGCGGAGCGGCTGGGCCCGTGAGCCATGGCCGCTGAGCCTGCGCGTCCGGAGCCCGTGCTCTGCAACGGGAGAGGCCACAACAGAGAGAGGCCCGCGTACCGCAAAAAAAAAAAAAAAAAGATATAAATCAGCTAGTCATTTAAGGTCAGAATGATATTTGACGTTTATATCAAATTACATATTTGAATAGCATTTTATAGTTCACAAAAATTATAGTTCCATATATTATCTCTTAAGATCCTCACAACAGCCCTGGAGGTAGAAGGGCAAGGTATTATTATCCTAATTTAAAGAAGGGCGACCTGCCCAAAATTATGCAAGAGACAAGGAAGTGGGAGGAGCACTCTGGTCACGCCACCAAATCATGGTCAGAGTCATTTCCATGTAATACAATGATAGAATCATGCAATTCGAGAACTGGGTAATGAGTAAATCCTGCCTCACCAGCTGACAAACGCACAGTGTCTCACCATAGGGATGTCTCTGGTTTGTCAATGCAAGCCCCACACGTCTAGATCAGTTGGGAAACCCAGACCCCCCCTTCTCTCCTTCTCGCTCCACTCCTTCCCCTGTGTCTAGGAATCACAGCCATCACAACCAAGGCTGATTGCTCTGGAAGTTGTTACCCTAGTGCTGTAGCAGCTGGGAGCCTGGCGTCACTGCTGACTCTGGAACATTCCATAGCTATGCCCTTGGAAAGCAATGATCGTGTCAACATCCACTGCTGCCCACAGGATTTGAGCACACTGTCCTTATACCTCTTACGTATGCCCCAGTCTAAGATAATTGCACAACAACTCAGACCCCAGCCCCAGGTGTCAGGGAGGGCTTCAGCTACCACTCCTTTGATCACCTGTGGGTACACAGGCCGTCCAAAAGAAATGATTTGGATTGAGCTTCTTGTCCTCACTGTGGCCGTTACTGGTGCATTTCCCCTCAGGGGTTCCACAAAAAAGGAAGATGCTCCTTTCCTCAGGATTACACATTTAGACAAGTGCACTCATACTAACTGGCTCAGGGATCCCAATATTATAGTTTTTTGGATTCATTCACTCAGTCTCTTCCCCAGGTAACAAGTCAGGTGCAGAAGTAAGCTGCCCTAAAGCCTTCATATATGTGTGTATGTATGTACTGATTTAACTTTTGACTTCCTATTATGGCAACTTTAAAACACACACATAAAATAGAGAATATAGTATTATATCCCATCTCCAGCATATACCCATCACTCAGCTTTAACACCTATCAACCCTCGCCTAATCTTGTTTCATCTGTCCTGCCATTTCCCCCCTTCCCTCTAGAGTATCTTAATGGCAGTCCTGGAGATCATAGAATTTCACCCTTAAATTATTCATTATATGTCTATAACAGACAAAAGACTGTTCAAAAACATAACCACTGTATGCTGTGACACAATATCATTATGACACTGACAAAATTTTTAACCTTTAAATTAATAATAATTCCTTAATATCATCTAATATCCGGTCTTTGGTCAAATTTCCCCATTGTCTCAAAAACGTCTGTTTATAATTGATTGGTCAAATCAGGATCCACATACTGTATTTGGTTGTTAGGTGTCTTAAATCTCTTTTAATTTATTAAGGTAATTTCTTTGTTGAAGAAATCCTCTCATTTGTCCAGTAGAACTTTCCACATTCTGGGGTTAACTGATTGCATCTTCTTGGTGTTGTTTGACACTTTCCTATATTGTTCATTCTCCCTTCTCTCCATAAATTGATAGTTACATTTACAGGCTTGATTGGATTCAAACTCAAAATATTTTGGGGAGTGGCAAAAATACCTTATAGGTGATTCAGTGTATTTTCGATTGCACCACCTTAGGACGTGTAGATGTATGGTTGTTCAACTCTTAGTGATGTTACAATTGATTAGTGGGTCCAGGTGTCATAAGCCCAATCCATCCATATAACTCTATCCATCAATCTTTCACTTAATGGTTTTAGCAGCTATCGATGATTGTCATTTAAATCTGATATTTTTTTTGAGTCTCCGAAATGATGATTTTTTAAATCATTCCTTTTACATTTATTAGTTGGAAATATTTCATACAAAAGGACTTTTCCTTAACAACTCTTCGGCTACCCTAAAATACAATTTGTACAAGAAAGGCAGAGTAAATGTTTTATTTACCGATTACCATTAATGTATAATTTAGCAACTTACTGTAACAACTTATAGGTAACTTGTAAGTTCTTTCTTTTCTTAATATCACTATAAACTTGTGGATGTTAACATCACTGATGTGATAAATGATTTAGAAAAGTTCTGTAGGCAGTGGTGAACCACCAAAGGCAGTTCCCAACTTTCAAATGTAAAGCACACCTGCAAATGTATCTAACAATCAAACAATAAACTTCCTTGGTTTAGGAGGAATCCTTTCCTACAGAGCTAAAAAGTAAGATCGAAATCTCTAAACATAGCTAAGCTTTTACCTATGACATTGAACAATGAATATTTCCAAGATTCTGCTTGGTCTCTGATTTTCTTCTTTCCTTCACTCTGTCTACTGGCCTTCATTTCATGAATGTCTCATCGTCTGGTTGAGGCTAGACATCACTGCTTCTGGCACACTTAAGGATTTCATCTTTACATTATTCACACTACACTTATAAGATCTGCATTTCCTATAACTAGTATTTGTACTTTCATTTTTATAAAATAAGAGCAAGTAAATACTCGAATAATTTTTTCTTCTTTTTTAAATTGAAGTATAGTTGATTTACTATGTTGTATTAGTTTCAGCACAGTGATTCAGTTATATACATATATTCTTTTTCAGATTCTTTTCCCTTATAGGTTAATACAAAATATTGAGTATAGTTCCCTATGCTATACACTAGGTCCTTGTTGGTTATCTGTTTTATACATAGTAATGTGTATATGTTAATCCCAGCCTCCTAATCTATCCCTCCTTTCCCTTTGGTAATCGCAAGTTTGTTATCTACGTGTGTGAATACTCAAATAATTGAACGCTGCTCTAATAATTGAAAACTAGCGTGTGGACAGCATTGGGGATGAGGCTCAGACTGAAGCGTGGACCAGCAGTGAGTGGCACCATGGGAGAGTTCAACATGCTTGTCAGCTGATGTGCCAAGGCCAGAATTTATTCTGTAAAAGGAGGGTTGGGTATTTTGGTGGGGAGTGCATGAAACTGCTATTGAATGTGACACACTGGGTTTGCTGTCAGCTTACTCATTATATCTCCACTAGACAGTTAGTTAGTTAGTTAGTTAGTTAGTTAGTTAGTTCTAGGAGGGCAGAAGCCGCACTTGTATTGTTCATTTACTCCCAAGCATCCAGGACATGCTTTTTTGTTTTAAATGAAAGAATAAATGATGTATGCCAAGCAAGAGAAAAATCTACAATGGTTTTGAGCAGTGAGAATCATAATTAGATCTATTTTTCAGTTGTATCTGTTGCATCTTTTTGACTCTGGGGTATTGGTATTATAAACTATCTTTTCTTTAAAAATTAATTTATCTGGGACTTCCCTGGCGGTCCAGTAGTTAAGACTTTACCTTCCAATGCAGGGGGTGCGGGTTTGATCCCTGGTCAGGGAGCTAAGATCCCACGTGCCTCTGGGCCAAAAAAACAAAAAAAAAACATAAAACAGAAGCAATATTGTAACAAACTCAATAAAGATTTTAAAAATGGTCCACATCAAGAAAAAATCTTTAAAAATTAATTTATCTGAGACAGATGTAGTACATTTCATCTAGGAATATTTTGAAAAGTAAACAGTCAAGTCAAATCACTGATAATTCCATTTCTTAAGGTTAACATTTGGGTATCTCATCCTGTAATTCTCTATGTATAATATTAAGACTACTGGAATCATCCAGAACACATTGTTCAGTAACCTACTTTTAACATTTAAATACATGGTTAACACTATCCCATGTTACCTTTTCCTGCAATAGAAAATTTAAAAGTAACCAGACCTGGGCTTCCCTGGTGGTGCAGTGGTTAAGAATCACCTGCCAATGCAGGGGATTGTCAGGGACATGGGTTCGAGCCCTGGTCTGGGAAGATCCCACATGCCGCGGAGCAACTAAGCCCGTGCGCCACAACTACTGAGCCTGCACTCTAGAGCCCGCAAGCCACAGCTACTGAGCCCATGTGCTACAACTACTGAAGCCCGTGCGCCTAGAGCCCGTGCTCTGCAACAAGAGAAGTCACTGCAATGAGAAGCCCGCGCACCGCAACGAAGAGTAGCCCCGGCTCACCACAACCAGAGAAAGCCCACGCACAGACCAAAGACCCAACGCAGTCAAAAATAAATAAATAGTGCTTCCCTGGTGGCGCAGTGGTTGAGAGTCCGCCTGCCGATGTGGGGGACGCGGGTTCGTGCCCCGGTCCGGGAGGATCCCACGTGCCGCGGAGCGGCTGGGCCTGTGAGCCATGGCCACTAAGCCTGCGCATCCGGAGCCTGTGCTCCACAACGGGAGAGGCCACAACAGTGAGAGGCCCGCATACCGCACAAAAAAATAAATAAATAAATAAATAAATAAATAAATAAATAAAATTTAAAAGTAACCAGACCCAAATCCAATTTCTAAACATGAAATTCTGATGAACAGGACTACAGAGCAGTGATTCTGATCAGAATTGTGCTTGTTAATAAAAGCAGGCTATTCCATGGCACACACAGCTCCAGGATGTGAGATTAACTTCAACAACCATTCATTTAGATTTGGTTTGATTTTCGGTCAGTCTTATGACCAACTTGAAGCAGGTCCTAGGACAGAGAATGTTATGTTTGGTGTCCAGAGAAGCAGCAAAGTAGAGGAGCCACCCCAAATTCCAGGCGAATAGATAGAGTCAACATTCTCTTTATAGCAAAGTTATCCATTAACTGCAGCAAAATTTAAACTAAAATGTTAAAAATGCCACATAAATTAGGTCAGACATCTTGTGGGGAAAGTAACCTGTTAGTATAGAAAGGAATGGAAACGGTGAACCTGAAAAGAAGCTGAAAAGACATATCTGTAGATACATTTTGCTTTCAAGATTCTACACTATGTAAATGTCCTTCTAGAAGATGAATTTAGGTTGATTCATTGTCACTTGCTTCTGCAGTGGTTTTCCAGGCACCTTAGCTAGCAGCCACCCTGCCTGCAGGCTGTTGAGGGCAAATAAATACGTTTCAGGGAGACTGACAATAGGAAATAATTGTAGGACAAGAAACTACCTGCAATACCTAGGTGGGAGTATCCTGGAAAGTGTTGTGCTGAAATATTGACCCTTCCAGCTGGTTAACTTTGAGGTCCATGCATTTACTTTTGGTGAGGTTCACTCAGCAATAACAAGTGAATATATGACAGCCTAATGATTCATGGGGAAATAAATTATTACATACAGAATCGGAAGAGATTCAACATGAGTGCACGGCATCACTAACTTCTTTTAAAAGCTTAAGGAAGGAACAATGTTTAGGCCTTTTGAGTTACCAGGTGTAGAATGCATTGTTTTTTGACATCACTATCCAGTTCCTTATTCTGGTGACAGTGACCCATTTTTTTTCCCAGGGAACCACTCGTCTTCTATAGTCCATGCTCTTTGGGTGAACCAGAGGTGAAGCATATGACTCATATTTGGCCAATCACAGCACAGGATTTTCCTAGCTCAGTAATTTGTTAAGGGATGGGCAGTTAACCAGGTTGGTTCAATTAGTGAATCCAGGACTACTGGGAAGGATCTCTTTCTTGCCGGACTTGGACTGGGGTGGAGGTACACTTGAAGTTGTTGGGAACTGTCTTGCTATCACGTGAAGTTTGAGTATAAAGCTAATACGGAGGAGAGCTGAGCCTTTTTTTTTTTTCCCCCAAGAAGGCTCTCTCTTATTCATCCAAAGTGATATGGGCATGAGGGGCAAAAGACTGAAAATTCTAAGTCTACCCTTATTTTTGTAAGTGTAAACTTACAAAGCTACAAGTGTCCAAATTAAATATTTGTAAGAAAATTGATGCTTTATGATAACAACAAACTCTACATTCCAATAATTTATTATATGAGCATTGTAAAATGTCTTTGTGATATGGCATTGTGGAGTGTGTAAAAGAAAATAGATCTTTTCTCAAGAAATGTATAATCTGTTTAGATAAGACCAACATTAAAACACAAAACCCTTTAGAATGCAAGTGAATAGCAGATAGTGATGCATATAAATATTCTGAATGGTAATATAAAGTAACCGGTAACTACAAACAAAACTAGCCTAGAACAAAAAGCACGACAGGCTTTAGGCTAAACTGAGTATTTCCATTTAATTCTCAAGGCACTGATCTTTATATCTTAGTCTTTAGGTGGATTCATACATTTGTATTTCCTACCTGGATGTTTCCTGTGAATTACTGATTTGTATATTCAATTGCCTATTTGATGTCTCCACTTAGATGGCATCTAAGACAGGCATCACAAACTTACCTTGTCCAAAAAGTCTTTTCCTCCAAGCCTGTTTGAATAGACTGCCTTTCAGATTTCAGTAGATGACAACCCCACCCTTCCAGTGGCTCAGGTCTAAACCTTAAGTGTTATCTTTTTTCTCACATCTGGCAGCCATTCTATAAGCAAAGCTTACTGGCTGTATCTTCAAAATATATTTGGAATCTAACCACTTCTTACTCTCTTCACTACTATCTGAATTATTGCAATACTGGTCTTCCTGATCTCATCCTTCCCCCCCCTAAAGTCTATTTACAATCCAGCAGCGGAAAGTCTTCTCATTTTATTAGGAAAAATTTAAAAGATACAGCAAAGTTGAAAGACTTTACAGTGATCCCTCTGTATACCAGTAACAGAGCCGTCCTTTTCAAGATGACAGATTGTGTAGCTCCTCTACTCAAAACTCCTCAACAGCTTACGTCATTCAAAGAGGAAAAGCCAATTTCTTACCATGGTCTACAAGACCCAGCACGCTCTGGTCCCTACTACCATTCCTCTTCAGCCACACTGGCCTCCTCTTTGCTCCTCAAACACGGTAAGTACATTCTTGCTTTAGGGCCTTTGCGCTTGCTTTCCCTTAGCTTGGGATGCTCTCCCCACCACAGATTTGCACAGCTTGCCTCTTTCTTTGCATCACCTCATTAGGTCTTCTCTGACTCTTCCAAATATTATGTTGAACAGTATAACACTAATGTCATCCTACCAGGCTGTACCACATAAACTTACTATCATCCTGAGGTTAAAAAGAAAAAAGATGTAAAAAGATCAGTACTTTCATATAGTTCAAACTAATAAAATAGCAACAGCACCCTACCCTCTTATTCTTACCTGGGTTCCAATATTCTTGATAGCACTTCTCACCATCTTATGTACTATTATGTATTTTCTGTAAGATCCTCAAAGACAGGGAGTCTGTGCATTTTGTCCACCACTGTGTACTCAGTGTGCAGACCGGTACTTGACCTATAGTGCACACCCAGGTCATATTTATTTAAAGAATGGATTCTTTACACTGAAGCTAGAGTGATCATTTAAAACCACAAAGTCTGATCATGTCATTCCTACTAAAACCTCTTCAATTCATTTGCATTGCTTTCAAAACAAAGATAAGAATCCTTAGGAAGCCTGTAAGGCCCTGCATGGTGGGCCTTTGGTTCTCTAGACTCATCTCACATTATCTCCCTCATTTCTTCATAGTCCCTGAGACTCTGCTTATCCCATCATGAGGTCTTTATGTTCTTCCTTTCTTTTCCCCAACTTCTGCACTGAGTTCACTCTGAAGCAGTTTTAAATCTTGGCTCAGACCATCTCTTGCTAGGAGAAGTCATTTCTGATACTTCAAATTAGGTTGAGTTCCACTTTGATGCCCTTGATTCCTGTGGTCAAAAGCTGGAAGAAGGACCTTTGTGTTTTCTTTGAAGAAATAATTCAGCAAAGAGACCAAGACTGTGAAAAAGATAAAAGCATTTATTAGAAACAAAGTACGTGTGGAAGGAACAAAGTGTGTGTGAAAAAAAAATATGTGTGGAACACACAGTGAGCTCAGAGTGAGTTGCCCCCAATAGGGGCAGCTTAGATTGCTTATTAGGGGCAGTTTTCCAGATTGTCTCTGGCCAGTCATCTCCATATCTTGTCCTGGTGTGGGCACGCATCTCTCAGCCAAGATGGACTCCAGCTGGCATCTTCTCCCTCCTTTTGTCCTTCCCCTAGCCTGAGGGCCTCTTCTGCACATGTGCTGGGCCAGGAAATCCACAAGAATGCACCCAATCAGGGCCCAATGCTCCTGCTGGTTTCCCATCTCAAAGCATCAGCAGACCAGTTACAGCTGCTCAGCCTGGGGCCTGTCTCTCCTACCTCACCCTCATGCACCACATACCTACCCTTAGTAATACCTATTAGGATTATAAAGTTAATTTTGTGTGATCATTTGTCTCCCTTACCAGACAGTAAGTTTCCTGAGAGAAGGAAACACAGCTTTCTTTTTAACTTCTCCTTGAATCCCTAGCATCTAGGAAGTATCTTGGCACATAGTAATAGCATAATACTCACTTAAAAAATAGATCCTGGGCTTCCCTTGTGGCGCAGTGGTTGAGAGTCCGCCTGCCGATGCAGGGGACACGGATTCGTGCCCTGGTCCGGGAAGATCCCACATGCCGCGGAGCGGCTGGGCCCGTGAGCCATGGCCGCTGGGCCTGCGCGTCCGGAGCCTGTGCTCCGCAACGGGAGAGGCCACAACAGTGAGAGGCCCGCGTACCGGAAAAAAAAAAAAAAAAAAACCTGTTGTGTTCCTATGTTACTAGCGCCTAACTGGGGGCCTGGTATACAGTAGATGAGTAAGTTTGCTAAATGAGGTATAATATGAAGAATGTTTGATTACTCATTTACAATGTATATACAATGCAGAAGAGCCATCACTTGATTATCTGTGATTAGGCATTTATACATAAGTGATACCTACACGAATTTCCAAATTCTCCCTTCTCATCAAACTTTCCTCATCACTAAGTCTGAAGAAAGTAACTTACACTTCTTCTCTTTCCTTTGTTTGCTCTCTGGTGGAGTAAAGGATGAGCTGCTCTGGCTAGGAGAATCCATATGGAGCTAGAATTAGCCGTAAGTGAGATCTGGCTTCCAAACCAACAGACCACAGCATTCTCATTCGGATAGTTAGATGTTTACAAACTTTTTTCTTTTCCCAATCAAATGAGGACCTTTGCATTCTTTTACTTTAATAGCAATCTCTTTGAAAACATTTCAGTGGTCAGAGGATGTATTAAAACACACACATACGCAGGTTGTATAAATTTATAGGTTTATTAGGGCAGGAAGACATGGAACAATATAAGCAGAAAAAACAAAAATCTTACAAATAAATCACTTTTAAGTGTGTTGACCCACAGAATTTTTTAGTAAACTTGTAATTCCAGATGAGTATTGTGGCAAGCTTATTGATATTGTCATCTGCTAATTAAGGAAAGGGAGAAGAGCCAGATATAACAGAAATGAATTGTTGCAAAGTGGTAATTTTCTGATATGATGAAACACAAAAAGAAACTAAAAATCTAAAGATAGCAAGATGTCAATTTCTTAGTTTTAATAATGTATTATAGGTTATGTAAGATGCTGCCAATGGGGGAAACTGGGTAGAGTACACAGGACTTGTCTGTACTATTTTTGTAACTTCTTGTGAGTCTATAGTTATTCCCCTCCCCCACCCCCAAAAATAGGAAAGCAAGAAAAAATAGGAAATCTAGATAAGAAATAATGTTTGGAAAGAGAACTTAAAGCAAATATACATAGTCAGCAGTCACAGACTGTTGCTTTGCTAGGTTTCCATAGGTTTGTAAGGAGTTAACCAAAATTTTAAAAATTCTTCCAAAGTGTGCTACATATACACTTTACTAATAAAAATACTGGGCTCTGAAAAGTAGCATCCTATTTTTAATGTTTGAACTAATGTTTTCCAGAGATGTGTGTAGAGTGAAACATAGTATTGTGTTTGCAAAAGTCAATTTTGTGAAAGCCACAAAAATGAGTGTTTGCTCTTGAGAAAGGAAAATCTGTATTTCTTGACATCATCAAAGAAAAATGTGAAGGATCTGATATGAAATGAACAAAAATGTACAAATCCTACTACCTCATTGCTCAAAACCGTATAAACGCTTCCAAATTTTTCCTTCATCTATTAATATGTCCCTAGAGCAGACAGCCCACACAGACCTGGGGGCATTCACATGTCAGAATTATTCCATAAAGATTTGGGAACACATATTTTTGGCAGAAAGAATGTGCAGGGAAAGACTGTTGGGAAACAGTTCAGAGTGATGCATTTAGTCAGGATCCCCTTGTAATGACAAAACGTTAGTGTCATACTTTATAACATTCTTGGGAGCCTTCAAAAGACACATGCCATCATGAACTTTTTTTTTTTTTTTTTCGGTACACGGGCCTCTCACTGTTGTGGCCTCTCCCGTTGCGGAGCACAGGCTCCAGACGCGCAGGCTTAGAGGCCATGGCTCACGGGCCTAGCCGCTCCGCAGCATGTGGGATCTTCCCGGACCGGGGCACGAACCCGTGTCCCCTGCATCAGCAGGCGGACTCTCAACCACTACGCCAACAGGAAAGCCCATGAACTTTTTTTTAATATTTATTTATTTGGATGCGCCAGGTCTTAGTTGCGGCATGCAGGATCTTTAGTTGCTGCATGTGGGATCGAGTTCCCTGACCAGGGATCGAACCCAGGCCCCCCGCACTGGGAGTGCGGAGTCTTAGCCACTGGACCACCAGTGAAGTCCCCATTGTGGCCTTTAAAACAAGTGGAATAGTTTTTTTGGCAACAGATGGCAAATATCCAATAGTGGGAGAAGTAAAAATACAGAGAAGTTCCAAAATTGCCTCATACCACTCTACCTTAAAGTATACTCTCATAATAAAATTATAAGAGCAATATAGAAATTTGCTTGGCCGTACACTTCATTTATATTTCCTTTTTAAATATTAAAGTACAGCAATATAGCATAAAGTAAAAGGGGAATTAGGGCCAGAAAGACTAGAGTTTCAAATTCTGACTCTCAGCTACTAGTTTTGTTACCTTAGGCAAGTCATAATTGCTCTGAATCTCAATGTCTTTGTTACTAAAATGGGTATAATAATCCCCATATCTCAAGGTTGGTCCTAGTACTGAAAGGGATAATATACTTAATAGCTTAGTACAATGCTGTGCAAATAGTAGGTAGTCAGTAAGTGTGAGCTTCCTCCCAGTTTTCCCAGAAGATACGGCAAAACCTTTCTTTCTCTGTTAGTTTGCTATGAGCCAAAACAAGTGGCTAAGGAGTAAAATTTTAAAAAGCAAGAGCATCTAATCCTAATATTACCCAATCTTTCCATTAATTATGCAGTTACATAAACTTAAACTAATATTTAATAAACATTATTGGATTTATTGGTATTATTCAGGTACCTGAATAGGTTCTCTCTTGAAAGTCTGCTTTTTATTTTATCTTTAACTGATTTAGCAAAAATATGTCATTAATCCTTTTATTCAGATCATAACATAGTATGATCTTTTTGGAATATTAAGCCCCTCTTGATCCCAGGTGAAAACCATAGTTTCAGTGTTTGCTCACAGGTCTGAGAAAAATAGTGACATGGAAAGAGAAAGTGCGAGGTTAGAGATTTTGTCTTTCAAGGCTGATGGTATGATGATTCTCCTGTGGTGAAGCCACCTGTTGATGTCTCACTGCCTAGAGACCAAAGTTCCCTAATTCATGTCTCCCTCGCAGTGCCATACTCCAGCCCTCATGAACTCGAAAGGGAGAGCAAGCCTTCTGAAATCGCAGGGGTGGGCAGCAGAGAAACAGCCCTTAGAAGGCATTAGAGCCAGGTTCTTAACATGGAATTGTGGGCTTATTCAGGGGGTTCTGGAACCTACAGTCCCTGGATGTAAAGTGGTGTCGAAGTGTATTTCGTGCCTTCTTCCCAGGAGGCTGCTCAACTACCACTTCCCTCTAGAGGTCTTCTCCAACCATCCCATTCTGCCAGAGGTCTCGCCCACAAAATCTCTCATCACCTTTGTGTATTTCCTGCGGAGCCGCATCGCAATCTGTCATTGCCTTGTTTGCTTAAATCCGTCTACTCTACTAGAAGATGAGCTTCCCAAAGCGCAGGACCCTAGTCTTTCTCCAGGGCCTTGAACCTGGTGGATCTCGAGAGATACTTCCGGAATGAAGGACAGGTCCGTGTCCATCAGATGTTTAACGGACTCTGTATTCTTCCCCCCTCGCCCCCAGCATTCTTCTACGGAAATCATTTCAAAATCATTCATTTTGGAAATAAGGCTTTCAGCATTTCGACCACACCCACCCACCTTCGTTCCTACCGTTAGAACTGCCACCCGGGCCCACTCACCCAAGCCCACTAGGCCGGACAGTTTGGAGGTGACCAGGGCAGGGGCTGCCTCGAACGGGCACGCGCATCAATTTACATTCCCGGACCCGGTCCTGGGGGCGGAGGGGTTGGGTGGGCCCCGCGGGCCCGGAGGAGCCACCTCGGTAGGCCGCCCGGGACTCCACCTTACCCGCGGTCCCAAACCTCTTCCCCACAGGCGGTGCGCAGCCGGCCGCTGGGGGACAAGCCCGTCTCGCAGCGCGCGCCACCGCGACCACAACTGCTTCCGGGTGAGCGGGTAGTAGACACTGTGGTCCCGCCCCTCCTCCGCCTCTGCCGCCCGCCGCTTGGGCTGCGGCTCCTCCTGGGGGCCGGTTCCCGCTGTCTCAGCCGCAGCGCCGAGGGACATAGGCGTGACTGATCGACCGGCTGCCGGCGCCGGGAGCCGCCGCATCCAGCCCGGCCCGCTTGGCCGGGGACCCAGGACCGAGTCCCCCCCCCCGCGCCCCTCGCCCTTCGCCCCTCGCCCCGGCGGGCTCCCGGCCGGCGAGCTGCGCCCGGCCCTTCCCGGGCGGCGTCGCAGCCATAGCCCGCGCCCGGAGACAGGTAAGGGCCGCTCCTCCCGCCGGCCTGGAGGGGAGCGGAGAGCGGGGCCGCCTTCCCGGCCTCTGCAGCCCGGCGCGGTCCGCGCCGCCGCGGACTCCTGCTGGGGGCCGGGCCCCCAGGCGGGCCCCGGCGTCGAGGTTGCCCCCTGCCTGCGGCGTTCTCGGGCTTCGCGCCGGGTCTCGAACGCGCGCCTCGGTCCGCGAGCGGGGACGGCGTTACTCCCATTGTGGGCGAAATGAATTCGGGCCGCTGTCTCTCCGCTTCGAGTGCTTGGGGCTCCTTCTCCTGCTCCCCGGACGCGGCACTCCCTCGGTTCTGTACCCGTCCGGCCACCCCGGGGAAGGGTGTCAGGCCGGTGGAGGTCGTAGCGCTTTTGTGGGATTTTTTTTTCTCCCTCCTTGACCCGAACTGAAGCGCGGGCGTAACAGGCGCTTGTTAGGAGTGTCAGGGTTAATGCTTGACTAATGCGAGGTGTTATTCACACCCAGATTGTTAAGCTATATAGCTCCAGCCAGGCCTGCTTCTCGTGCCCGTGGATATCCCGCAGGAAGCCGGAGGACCTAAGGAAACCCGTGTCTTTTTCTTTCTTCGAGGGGACGGAAAAGTGCAAGTGTTTGCTCTACTTTTTCCACCGTGGGAGATACAAATATAAGGCTGCGGAGACCTGGCCAGGGAAATACTGCATCCTAAACTAACTCTTTGTAGCGTATTTTCTTTGAGTTTCCATTTAATGACTCAGCATTTCTGCCCTAAAAAGAAAAGCCGCAGCGTAGGTTCATTGATTAAAAGAAAATATGTAAGGATAACAGTGCCCGTTACTTTTTTATGGCATCACAATGGGAAGAGAATGTGGATACAGTAATGGAACCACAGAGATGGAGAGCAGGGTGTGGATGGATCAGTTCTTAATCAGTGTTTAAAATAACATTGTTTCAAGGTAAAATGTTTATTTGCGGGATGCTTCTGTATGAAGAGGTGCAATTGTTGGAAAAGGCAAAGTGTTGCAGGTAAGGGTTAGTTGGCAGGGACTTGACGTTTGCTGTGGTTTGAAGGTCTTGCAGAATTAACCCTGTTTAACAAACATCATGCTCTGTTTAACACATGTAGAGATGATGACCCAGTATTATACTCATGTAGAATAAGAATTTCGGAAAGTGTGATTCATTTAGGAAGTTAGGTCACTCGCTTTGTGAATCATTGATATGGATCTTAAACTTGGAATAGAGGAAAGCTAGAGGTTTGTTACTGCCTGTTTAATTAGATGCCTTTGCTCATAGGAGGTGTTGTATTGATGCTTTGTTAGGTTTGTTGCTGCATATTTATTGTCATGAAGTATGGGAAGGAAATAAAAAGTGAACTTTTGCAGAAGCTTTGGATTTAGAATAGTTTGTTAGTTCCTAAGTGGATTGTTGTGATTTTACCCACTTTTTTTTTTTTTTTTTTTTTTTTTTTTGCCAAATGTGGGAAGATAAATAAAGGAAGGTAAGTGTCTAGAAACAAAATAAGTATCGGTGAAAAGGAGAGCTGCATCTTTATCGCAGGAAAAACTTCACTGAAAGAATCTGCGGTACACAGAAGAGTCTTGAGTGAAAGGCCTTACCCAATTGGGGGAATCTGCCCTTAAAAATGTGCAATGAGACTATACTGAGCTCATATTTAAGTTCTGATAAAGAAGAAAGTGTGTATTGAAGTGGTGATTCATTATTGGAATGAATTCATTTTAAACTAGAAATAACTTTTTATTGCAGAAATGTAATTTGATCATTTTGGCTTTTAAAGTGTTGCTAAGCAAAATGACTGAATCACAGCGTTCTTGATACTCTTAGCCTTCTTTTCTTTTTCTTCTTTTTGGAAGTCAGCTTATTTTACCTTGATTTTGATTTATAAGGAACTTTAGTTAGTTATCAGTTGTAACGTAATGGTAAGTTTACCCTGTTGGTCTTGCTTACTAAATTCCTTTAATTCTTTGACTAAATTTCCGCATCTTATTTCCTTGGATATCCATTCTTATATTCAGAGCGTTCCCTAATGTTGCTTTTGATTTGTGTCCAGCTAATAGTGACTTAAGAGTTTCAGTTTCCAGTGAACAGCTATTCCCTTTTGGAAAATCCCTTGTGGAAACCGCCTGAACTGACAGCCCTGATAGGTAGATATGCAAGAGAAGCCTTCTTAGGTCAGGATTTAAGCATCTCCACAATGAAGGAAAAAAGTGATACGGGGAATATATTTGGCAAAGTAGAGTCTTTTTCTCTCAAAACAAAACCAAAAACTGATCTTTACTAGAAATGAGAGAGAGGGAGCAGTTTCTGGCAAAGCTGTTTGTGAATTGTTTACCCTGCTCCTAGTTTGAAGAGGAACAGAATTGATGATAATATATATATAAAAAAAAAAAACCTCCCTATAGCGTGTTGGGAATGTCGACGAGGATCACTTTAGAGGAAACACAGTTCTTCTGTCCTCAGCATAGAAGCACTTTCCATTGCGCCTACAAAGTAGAGACCATTTCATAGCCTTTTCCTTTTAGGTGGTTGCTTTCTCTCTGGAGAATCTGAACGGAGAGATGGTCCTTTAACAGGAAAAATGTACCACCTTATCCAGTTTGCAAATAAAGACTTTATGACCATCATTCAAAACTCAACTTTTAAAACTTCAGAAGGAAGGAATTGAGCAAAATTTACCCTGTGAGTAAAATAACTTTGGCTTTTTCTCCATTCTTTCCCTTAAGGTAATAGATAGGATACCGTTAGAAATGATTTTCTGTGTGTTGCACATTGTGCTTTCACTTTAAAAACTTTTTGGCCTACAATAAATTAAGCCACACTTAAAAGGAATCAAACACTGGGCTAAAAACTGGGTTTATTGTATGCTAATACTTTTTCACTTATTCTATTATATCTTTCTTTATTTTGGTTGGGGAATGGAGAGAGAATTCCATTTCTTGTAGAAGCTCTAAGATTTGCTCCATATGTATGCTTCTGTTTTGGTCTAGTGGTGGGGAGAGCAGTAGATAAGAGTACAGGTGGTTAAGAAGAGGGAAGGGACTTCCTTGGTGGTGCAGTGCTTAAGAATCTGCCTGCCAATGCAGGGAACATGGGTTCAATCCCTGATCTGGGAAGATCCCACATGCCGCAGAGCAACTAAGCCCATGCGCAAACCCAATGCAGCCATAAATAAATAAATTAATTAATTTAAAAAAAAAAAAAGAAGAGGGAAGAAATGGCATCCGTAGAAGGGGAGTGCTCACTTCATGGGTTCAGTAGATGTTTGTGGGACTTTTTAAAATTGCTAAACATTTAAAAAGAAAATGTTATACGGTGAAAAGGAAGTTTTCTTTCCACAATAAACTTCTAACCTTCTTCCCCCACCCCCTACGCCGACTACATAATCCAAGCAACCACTCTTAATGGTTTCCTGTGTATCTCTCTCCAACTTTTCTCTTGCATATATAATCACCTGTGTTTAGGAGAAATGTCCTGTACCTTTCATTCTTACCCTTGATATGTCTTAGAGATCACTGTATATTAGCACATGTGTCCATCTAATTTTTAAAAAGAGTGGATGTCCTGCCTAGTGTAGATGAACCATAGCTTGCTCATTTTCCATAATTTATTTTAACATTCCCTATTGACAGACATTTAGGTTGTTTTTAGCTTTCCACTAACACTGCTGTAAGGAGCAACTCGTATGTAAGTCTTTGCTCTAGTGCATAAGTGTGTATATGGAATTTATTTCTGAAAGTGTGAGTGTAAGTTTGGGAATTAAATTGTGAAATTTAAAAAATTTATTTCAAGCTTATATCGGGATTTATTTTATAATAGAAGTTACCTTTTTTCTTAACCTTGTAGGAGAAAAGAGTGCTTAATTGCTTTGTATTCTTTATCCTCACAATTTAAAAATATACTGTAAATATATTTTATAAGGTAATTTTCAACATTTTAGAGTGACAGCTGGGTAATTTTATTTATACCGGTAAAGGTAAAAGTACTGTACCTTGAAGACTGTGCTATTACAGGCGAACTACTTCATTTATATTTGGTAATACTAGTTAAATGAGTGCCTTTTGTAGTAGCTTGATTGTTTTAGGATTTGATGACCAATATCAATTAAAAACATTGTATATAATTTTACTTCTTGCCCTGCCGAAGTCTGCTGCCATATTATTAGTCACATGGGAAATAAATGGCCTACCTTCTCTCTTCCTTTATCTTCCATAGCCTAGTCTATTCCTAATAAAATAAACCTCTGTGGGGTTTGAGATCCAAAAATCCTTTTGCAAACCAAAGTGCTATTGATCGATTAATTTATCAAGGCAAAAGGTAGGTACAGATTTAGTCTTTATTCTTCAAAGTGTTTGTGAGCAGAATAAGGGAGGTTTACATTTTTAATTTCAATGTTATACAGCTCACTCATGACCGGGAGGAGGTTCAGGAATCTTTGCCCTTTTAAAATGAGAGAGACTAGTGGGAAAAAAAAGTGCTGAGGGACTAACATACGAGGATGAAGTTGGAACTTGTGAGTGGCAGTTTCCCTGGCTGGTGCCCAGGGTCTATTCTGAGGCCTTGTCAAAGCTCGTCTGACAGAACCCACCACATAACCACAATCTATCCTGGCCCCACTGCAAGTCAGGAAGGCCTGCGGTTTAGGAAAAGTGGCAACAACAGAAGAGGGAGCTTATAAAGGACATTTGCCTTCAGAAGATTAAGGCTAAGTTTCGAGGTGAAAATGTGCTTAGCATGCGTATCCTAGGATCCAGTTTTTTTTTGGTCTTCCCTTTTTAGGGAATGAGCATGATTAAGGAAAACTAACGAGGCCAGCATTTTAGAAAACTGTACACAAAGAGGAGCACAGGATTGTACCAGTATTGATGTCATGTCTGGTTCTGAGAGTGTTGGGCGGGGATCAGTCAAATGTTTTACAACAGGGGAAAGACATTACTGTTACGCACGCAGGGAGGTCATGCCCTGAGTTGAAATAGTCCAACTCAGAGACCTTCACACTTGTCCCTGGGATCAAAAGGACACTGGGAATGATGGGCTGTTTTACAGGATTATTTTGAGTTTATACAGAGAAATCAGCTTCTTCCCAAATTCTCATTCTCTTCTTCCCATAGAACTGTACAGTAGCATGTGTAATATCAGGAAGTTATCTCTTTAAACTCTTGCTTATTACCAGATGCTGTGTCCCAGCATAGCTGCCTTTCTGTACCAGGTGCTCTCTCATGAAAACCTTGGTCTTTCTGTACTTAGTGAATAAAGTACTTGGGTTTGAAGTTCTTTAACTGATCTCACTTCTTAGGCTAGAAAGCTGTTAAACAGCTTAGTGTGCCAGTCTTTTGATCAAGGTTCATGTCACCATATTTATCCGCAGCCTTGGATTAGAGTGGAGGTTGTTTGAAGAATTTGGCATACAGGCTTAATTTATAGATGCAAAGCCTGCAGATAGTTTCCTTTCTTTTGCCTTTGGTTAGGTTGGCACTCCAGGAAATTGAGTTTTTCTTGCCCTCAGAAATTTGGATTGTTAGCATTTGGTGATGATGATGTATTTAGTATTCAGTGTGAGGAGAAAAAATAATCGGAATATTTTTCTCTCTTCTCTATTCCTATTATCGGGCTTATTCCTATTATCTTATTATATCCCTTCCCTGTTTCGGCCTTGCCCTCCTCCTCCTAAAAGAGTGGGATTAGAACAGAGCAGAGGGGAGAGAGTGGAAAAGAGGTTGGGAAAACTTTGGAGTGCAACGGCTTATCAGGGTGTTTTTATTTTCTCAGAAGTAGATTATTACTTTAAAATCATAGTCATCTTTTTCCAGTGCTTTCAATTTGAACCCTCTATATCTTAGTTTTCTTTCATTATGAACACCAACATTTTAACTACTTTTGATACAAAATGTCTTTATTGCTTCAGGAAACAAATTTAACTTTTAAGTTACTTGTTCTGATGACTTTGTTATTCTTTCTACCTCTCCCACTTTCCTCAATAGAAACATTTTACCAGCTAGGAGCAGTTTTTTGGCTGTCTGATTTCTGCCTTAAGTAGAGTATGCTGTGTGCAGAGGATTAGGATGTTAAAATGTTTATTTCTCTGTTAAATGGTTTGATCATTTATGATAACAAACAATATAATTATTCTATTTATTGTAATATTTATTGTATAATTACAATATAATTAGTAAGCATACATGTTGTTTCTATTAAAAAAGAAAAAGAGAAGTATTCCAGTTAAGTGATGCATAGATTATAGGACTAAAAATAGGGGAAAAAAATTCATTGTAGGTTTAGATTAGATGTTTTTCCCCCATCATGGTTATCACTATGTTTAAGTAGATAGTCAAGGAAATGAGAGGGTCGCTGTCCTCCTGTCTTACTACAGTCATCTTTTGCTCTCTATCCAAAGTGGTTTTTTAGTTGTGGTAAAATACACGTAACATAAAATTTACCATTTTCAGCATTTTAAAGTATACAATTCAGTGGCATTAAGTACATTCACATTGTTGTGCAGCCATCACCACCATGCATCCCCAGAACTTTTTCATCCTCCCAAATGAAAACTCTGTGCCCATTAAACAATAATCCTCATTCCCCCCAGCCTCTGGTAACCACTATTCTACCTTCTGTCCCTATGAATTTCACTACTGTAGGTACCTTATATAAGTGGACTCATGTGGTATTTGTCTTTTAAAAGCTAGTTTATTTCCCTTAGCATAATGTCCTCAAGCTTCATCCATGTTGTAGCATGTATGAAAATTTCACTCCTTTTTGAGGCTGAATAATATTTCATCATATAGATATAGATATACAGCATATTTTGTTTATCCATTCACCTGTTAATGGACATTTGGGTTGCTTCCACCTTTTGGCTATTGTGAATAATGCTGCTACGAACACAAGTGTATATCTGTTTGAGTCCCTCCTTTCATTTCTTTTGGGTGTATATCCATAAGTGGAATTGCTGGATCATATAGTAATTCTATGTTTAATTTTTTGAAGAATTGCCATACCATTTTCCACAGCAGCTGCGCCATTTTACAGTGTACAGGGTTGTAATATCTCTGCATCCTTGACACACTTAATTATTCTTTCTTTCTTTCTATCTTTTTTTCTTTTTAAAACTAATAGCCATTCTAATGGGTGTGAGGTGTTATCTCATTGCGTTTGTTTGTTTGTTGTTGTTGTTGTTTTTTGCGGTATGCAGGCCTCTCACTGTTATGGCCTCTCCCATTGTGGAGTACAGGCTCCAGATGCGCAGGCTCAGCGGCCATGGCTCACGGGCCTAGCCGCTCCGCGGCATGTGGGATCTTCCCGGACCGGGGCATGAACCCGCGTCCCCTGCATCGGCAGGCGGACTCCGAACCACTGCGCCACCAGGGAAGCCCTCTCATTGTGTTTTGACTTGCATTTCCCTAATGATTAGTGATGTTGAGCATCTTTTCACATGCTTTTTGGCCACTTGTATATCTTCTTTGGAGAAATATCTATTCAAGTCCTTTGCCCATCTTTGAATGGGTTTTTTTTTTTGTTGTTGTTGTTGTTGAGTTTTAGGGGTTCTTTATATATTCTGGTTATTAATCCCTTATCAGATATATGATTTGCAAATATTTTCTCCCATTCCATGGGTTGATTTTTTTTTACTCTGTTGATAGTGTACTTTGATGCACAAAAGTTTTAATTTTGAAATCCACTTCATCTAACTTTTCTTTTGTTGACTGTGCTTTTGGTGTCCTATCTAAGAAATTATTGCTATATCTGATGTCAGGAAGCTTTTTGTGTATGGACAGTTTAAACTCTTACATTTATTTCTTTGATCTACTAAGGGTTAATTTTTGTATATGGCATACACTAAGGGTCCAACTTTATTCTTCTGCATATGGATATCCAGTTTTACCAGCACCATTTGTTGAAAAGACTGTCCATTCCCCATTGACTGATCTTGACACCCTTGTTGAAAATCATTTGACCACATGTGCCGGGTTTATTTTAGTGCTATCTATTATATTCTGTTGGTCTATATGTCTCTCTTTATGCCAGTACCACACTGTTTTGGTTACTGTAGCTTTCTAGTAAGTTTTGAAATCAGGAAGTGTGATACCTTCAACTTTGTTCTTCTTTTTCAAGATTGTTTTGGCTATTCGGGGTCCCTTTAGATTCCATAGGAGTTTTAATGTTGGGATGGGTTTTTCTGTTTTTGCAAAAACTGTCATTGGGATTTGATAGAGATTGCATTGAATCTGTAGATTTCTTTGGGTATTTGACATTTTAACAATTTTAAGTTTTCCAATCCATGAACCTGAGGTGGCTTTCCATTTATTTATGTGTCCTTTAATTTCTTTCAGCAATGTTTTGTAGTTTTCAGTGAACAGATCTTTTGCCTTCTTGGTTAGGTTTATTCCTAGTATTTTGTTCTTTTTTCTTATTGTAAATGGTATTGTTTTCTTAATTTCCTTTTTGGTTTGTTCATTGTTAGTGTATAGAAATGCAACTGATTTTTTTATGTTGATTTTGTATCCCTACAACTTTGCTGAATTCATTCATCCACAGTTTTAAAAGCAGTTGTATTTGTTTTCTATGTTGTATAACAAAGTATACAAATTTAGCAACTTAAAACAACACACATTTATTATCCTACAGTTTCTCTGGGGCAGGAGCCTGAGCGAGGTTTAACTGGGTCCTCTGCTTAGGGTCTCATGAGGCTGCAATCAGATGTTGGCTGGGCTGAATTCTCACCTGAAGACTCAACTGGGAGAAAATTTGCTTCTAAGCTCACTTAGATTTTTGGCAGAATTAATTTTCTTGTGGTTTTATGACTGAGGCTTCTTGCTTACTAGAAGTTACTTCGTCATCTAGAGGCTATCTTCAAGCTCTTAAAGGCTTCTCTCAGCTTTTTAAATTTTTTTTTTTCTGGGGAGGGGACTGCGTTGGGTCTTCATTGCTGCACGTGGGCTTTCTCTAGTTGCGGCGAGTGGGGGCTACTCTTTGTTGTGGTGCGCGGGCTTCTCATCGCGGTGGCTTCTCTTGTTGCGAAGCATGGGCTCTAGGTGCACGGGCGTCAGTAGTTGCAGCACATGGGCTCAATAGTTGTGGCATGCAGGCCCTAGAGCACACGGGCTTCTGTAGTTGTGGCGTGCAGGCTCAGTAGTTGTGGCGTGCGGGCTCTAGAACGCAGGCTTAGTAGTTGTGGCGCACAGGCTTAGTTGCTCCATGGCATGTGGGATCTTCCCAGACCAGGGATCGAACCCGTGTCCCCTGCATTGGTAGGCAGATTCTTAACCACTGTGCCACCAGGAAAGTCCCAGCTGCTCTCAGCTTATAGGGGCAACCTGAAGTTCTTGACCCTCTGGTGTTTCCCAGTCTCACCATTTCATCAGACCATCAGGGAGAGCCCAGAGCAAGTCTGCAGACTAGACAGCCTTATGTAATGTGACATAATCATGGGAATGACATCACATAACCTTTGTCATATTCTGTTGGTAGAAGCAAGTCATAAGTTCTGCCCACATTCTTGGGGAGGTGTTTACACAAAGATGTGAACAGCAAGAGTTGGGGGTCATGGTGGGGTGGCCACCTTAGTGTCTGTCTGCCATAGCTGGTTACAAAATAGCACATATTTTATAAACCCATTTTGTGTAAAAAACATATATATGCACTTAAAATATCTTCAAATGGTGGAAAACTTGTTTTTTTTATCATTATTTTGTGGTATTTCTTCACTGTTTCCTCCTACTTCCTCTCCCTGCAACATTCCAGTTTTGGAATTTTAAATCTGTGTTTTCATTATAACTAAATATGTATTATTTACTACTTAAGCCAAGAATTATATTGTAATTGTTTCCTTTCTTGTTTAACTTTCTTTTTTTCCCTGGGGGTTAAGGCCTTTTTTTTTTTAGCTTGGTTTTCTATTCACCTTATTTTTCCCAAATGCTCCAACAGATTTTTCAAGTGTCTACTCTTTCTAATTTATTTTGAGCAAAATAATGAGTGGTTTATTTGTGAAATACCTGTAGAGAAATAGAAAGCAAAAATACAGCTTCAGGAAGAATAATAAAATGAGCAGCTGCAGTCTTACTACCTAGGCCAAGAAATTGAACATTACAGTAGCCTAGAAGTTTCCTGTAAATATCCTTAAATGGCACCTTTTCCCCCTCCCCCTAATCATAATCCCATTTTACACGTTAATCACTCTTTTGGGACCATTCCCTGCCTAGCCCTGCAGTCCCATCCCTCCCTCCAAATATGTATTCCTAATCAATACATGGTTTAATTTTGAGAAACTGAATAGTTTGACCACCTTTTTGTGTCTCTTAGTCAAGTTAGGCTAACCTACTGTAACAAACAAACCCCCAAGTTTCAGTGGTTTAACACGTTAAAGCTTATTTCTCACTCACATCTCTGCTGTGAGTTGGGAAGCACTGGCAAAGGAGTAGTTGGTTCCACAGAGTCACCCAGGGACTCAAGCCCCTTTCATCTAGTGACTCTGCCATTCCCTGGGGCTCAAAGACTTTCACAGTTTCACTGAGCTGTCTGCGTCTGGCTGGCAGATTCTAAGGCAGAGAGGGAGTGTGGTAGATTCCATGGGAAGTTTGATGGGCCTGGACTAATACATACGTCACTTTTGTCCACATTCCATTGGCCAGAATTCAGTCAAATGGCTGTACTTAATGCAAGGAAGGTTGCGAAATGTAGCATAGCTGTGGGCAGAAAAGGGAAATGACCTTGGTGAACAATAGGCCAGTTTCTACCATAGTATGTATCCCTAAGCAGTATCTTTTTTTGGACAGTTTTGAAAACCTGAATGGCAAATATATACCTAGCTATGGACAGAAAGGTCCATATTGCCACTATTAAATGAAGGCTCACAGGAGAAGATAAGCTGAACAGAGTCTTCCCTGAGTCCTTTCTGTTAAGTCCTTGGCAAAGTTTGCTTATGAGTCCTGGGAAACCATAAGACTCATCACAATCAGGGCACCTGGCAGAGCTGAAGTTTTTACAAGGTACTAAATATCTAGAAGAAATATGGTTGGGGACGTACACTGCTCTTTCTAAGCAGTTCCTGCTCTAGCCGTTAGGAATAGGTAAAAGCAAAATGTGTCCGTGGTGTGAAATAAGGCCTCAGCCAATCTAGGCACCTGGGGGTAGGACAGCGGGAACTTCATCAACATGGGGTCAAGGGCTTCCCTGGTGGCGCAGTGGTTGAGAGTCCGCCTGCCGATGCAGGGGACACGGGTTCGTGCCCCGGTCCGGGAAGATCCCACATGCCGTGGAGCTGCTGGGCCTGTGAGCCATGGCCACTGAGCCTGCGCGTCCGGAGCCTGTGCTCCGCAACGGGAGAGGCCACAACAGTGAGAGGCCCGCGTACCGCCAAAAAAAAAAAAAAAAAAAAACATGGGGTCAAGACAAAGTAAATTCAGATAAAAACCTGGGCCAGATCAGCTCATATTAAAAAGAAGTCTTAAAGGCTGTGGGAATTTGGGTGATGACAGCCCTCTACTAGTCTCTTGAATCTCATTGCTTCCATCTGTAGCTTTCTTCCTGGGATGTCTCACCCTCTCTGGGTATCAATTCCCTTTGCCTTTTCTGTGTTGGATTTATTTCCTGTATGCTAAATTTCCTCCCTTTTGATTTTCTCTTTTATTAGAGATGTATCTTCTAGTAACTTATTAACAAAGGGTGTAAAAGAGGTAAATTTTTGAGAACTTCTGTGTCTGAAGTGTTTTTAATAATCAAGTATGAGAATAGAACAGTGTGGCTGGGAATAGGTTGTCTGTAATTTTCTTTCAGGAATTTGAAGGCATCACTCTATTGTCTTCTTGTTGCCAGAATTACTTTTGTTTCCAGAAGACTGAAAATTCTAATTGTTAATCCTTTATATGTGACCTGGTTTTTCCACCCCTGGAAGCTTGTAAAATCATCCTTGTCCCCATGTTTGAAATTAACTATATAATAATTCACTATGAAATACCTGTGGACTCAGGACTTGTGTTACACATTCTGTAGGCCCTTTGAATCTGGTGACTCATGTCCTGAATTTCTGAGAAGTTATTTTATTAATGATTTCTTTCTCTTTGTTTGTGTGTGTGTGTGTGTGTGTTTCTGTGTGTGTGTGTGTGTGTGTGTGTGTGTTGGGGGGATGGGGGTGGTGGGTGAACAGGTATGGGAGGGTCAGTTTCTCTTTATTTTTATAAAAAAGGGGCCACCAACTGTTGGTATTGAGTCTTTTCTGAGCAGAAGTGATGTGTCTAGAGTGGACCTCATTGCCTGTGTCTTTAGATTGGAGTAGCACTTGGATTAGCTACTGTCCCAGCTGTGCTGTCAGCTCTGCTCTCTAATCATTCCCTCATGAACATTGTACTTATATCGCATTGTATCTTGTTGACTTCTTCCTTTTATGAGCCTAATCGGTATCTTGCCTACAATTTCAGGGCATTATTTTGTCTTTCTATGTAAGACAGGTTTAAGCAACACAAACCTGACCAACACAGCTCAAGAGAGGGAAAATGCTGGCATCTTCCTTTCTGCTATAAAAGTACCTCATGTCACCACTATTTTTTTTCCCTAGTGGGTGAACTACATGGTGGAAGGAATCATACAGGTCTTCAGGGAAACCCAACAATTTTCGAGAATTTTGCTCTGATAATAAAAACTTGTAGACTTGAACATTGATGTTTTCCCCAAGACTTTAGAGGACATTAATGGTTGCTTCTTTGTTCTAACTTTGACCTGTTGATTTGAGTCAGAGTTTTAATTTTATTACATTTTTAAGGTTAATATGATGGTGTTCATTCTTTTTAAAATTAGCAATGTGTTTTTCATTTACTTTGATTATGTCCATAAGTGTATTGGTTGATGTGAAATCTGTTAGAAAATAATAGTTTTACCAGAGATGACCAACGTAAATTTTTTTTTTTTTTTGCGGTGCACGGGCCTCTCACCGCTGTGGCCGCTCCCGTTGCGGAGCACAGGCTCCGGACGCACAGGCCCAGCAGCCACGACCCACGGGCACAGCCGCTCCGCAGCATGCAGGACCCTCCCGGACCGGGGCACAAACCCGTGTCCCCTGCATCGGCAGGTGGACTCTCAACCACTGCGCCACCAGGGAAGCCCCAACATAAATTTTTATAGTCATACTTTGTAGTTGGTCTGACAGGCTAAATGAGACTTTCCCCCTTAAAAGCTTATTAATATAGTGTCAAAGTTGGTTATCCTTACAAGTTTTCATACTATGAAATAGCCACAGAATTGTAGCTTTTAGCTTAAATCAGTTTTTTGGTAAGGTGATTATCAACAGTATATAAAGCTTAAGAAAAAAGAAAATTCTTTTTTTTTCTTTTTTACATGATTGCCTTTGCCATTTATTATTCATATGTACAAAATTTTACATATTTTCAGTCATACTTTACATGCCATTTTGTCATCTTTTTGTACCTTATAGGCATGATATCAAACTTGTCCCTGTCTTTGCTTGCTTCCCATGAGTTTTCTAATGCCACAGTTTATTGCATCATGTTGACTGGCCTTGACTTAAAGCTGTTGTCAGTTTGGGTCATTTTCAGCTTAGTGTTTTGTTTTACCGTAGATTAAAAAAAAATTAAAATGATTGTCTTTATTCATGTAATTTTTTTCTTTTGTTGTATTATGTTCTAAGTTTTATTTTTGTTACTATTAGAATAGAGTTATGAGTATCGTCAGTAGAATTCATTCCCAATCAGAAGGAGAACCTAAGTTCTTCTTCCCCCTTTGGGATTTAATTCTGGTCCCTTCTATTTTATTATTAGTGGCAGAGGTTAGTTACATGCTTCTATCATTTTGATTTTCATTTCTTTTCATGGAAAAAGTATTTCAGTAATAATTCCACATACCTCAGAAAGAAAACACACCCTTGTACAGTTCAGTAAGAGATGTTGCTACGTATCTAGTTAATTGGAAATAGTGAAAAGTGCCTTCCCACAAAGTATGTAGGTCTGGTGTTGGATTAGATTTGTGTTTGAAAATGTCAGTTTCCCACCCACCTACCCACCTACCTGTGGCTCAACTAAAATTAACTTTAGCCAGGGGATTTACTTCTGAGTTTTGCTTTGCCACCTCTTTTGCTATTTTGATTTCAGATCTTTTGTGGGGTTTTTTTTTTTTTTTGGTGTCAGTTATACCTTATATTTCTGAAGCATTTTACAGTTTATAGAAACGTTTATATCCATTTGATCTTTAAAACGACCCTTGTGATGTGAGAAGAAATTTAATATGAGAAGTTCAAGACTTGTTCATTGAAAATCACAAAACATTGTAGAAAGAAATTAAAGAAGATCTAAATAAATGGCAAGATACCCCATGTTCTGGTTTGGAATCTTAATGTTGTTAAGATGGCAGTACTCCCCAAGTTGATCTATGATTCAATATAATCCCTATCAAAATCCCTGCTGCCCCACCCACTTTTTTTTTCCCTGCACCAGTTTTTGGTGCAGAAATAGTCATGCCCATCTTAAAATTTGTATGGAAAGATAAGGGACCCAGAATAGGCAATACAATCTTAAAGAAGAAGAACAAAGTTGGAGGGCTCATTCTTCCTAATTTTAAAACTTACTGTAAAGCTACAGTAATCCTGATAGTGTAATGCTGGCATAAAGATATACATATCAATCAATGGAATGGAATTGAGGGTCTAGAAATAAACCCTTTTATGGTCAGTTGATTTTTAACAAGGGTGCCAAGACAATTCAATGAGAGAAAAAATTGTCTTTTTAACAAATGGTACTTGGAAAAGTAGATATCCACATGCAAAAGAATGAAGTTGGATCCCTGCATCACACCATATAAAAAGCTAACTCAGAATGGATCATATAAAACCTAAAACTGTAAAACTCCTAGAAGAAAACATAGGAGTAAATCTTTGTCACCTTGGGATAGGCAGTGCTTTCTTAGCTATGCACCACCAAGGCCGTACAACAAAAGAAAAAAAAATTAGGTGAATTGACTTCCTCAAAGTAAAAACTTTTGTGCTTCAGAGAACACTATTAAGAAAGGACATGCAGAAATAGTATAAGTACATTCTCTCTGACCTCTTCACCATTTTAATTTTCCCATTATAGTCTTTTGCCTACTTATAAGGTAGTGATTAGTATGTACATAGTACCTTGCAAATTCTCAGTAGATATTTGTTGAAAAGGGAAAAAGTAAAGGTATATGATTTATTTTATTAAAATTTCCTAATTTTACAATCTCCATTTAATTACATTAAAAAATCATATCCTGGGGCTTCCCTGGTGGCGCAGTGGTTGAGAGTCCGCCTGCCGATGCAGGGGACACGGGTTCGTGCCCCGGTCCGGGAGGATCCCACATGCCGCGGAGCAGCTGGGCCCGTGAGCCATGGCCGCAGAGCCTGCGAGTCCGGAGCCTGTGCTCTGCAACGGGAGAGGCCACAACAATGAGAGGCCCGCGTACCACAAAAAAAAAAAAAAAAAAAAAAAAAAAATCATATCCTTATTGCATGCTTTCATATTTCTCCCTCGTTTTTGGTTTTATCTTTGTTTTTGTCACCTGAGCTTCTGTTAACCCTGGTACTTCTGCTGTTTTCTTGTTTTCTGCTTTATTTCACACTTTTAAATGTGACCTATCTTCAACAATATGTAATTTTCTCTCTCCCTTCCTTTCATTCTCTGAACATACGACCATGTATTTCTGAGATACTTTAAAAGGCGTAGGGAAAGGAGGCCATTTCAGTGGTACTAGAATATGGTTTACTTTGTAGGGCAAACTGAGAATGCAATTGTTGGTAAGAGTACATCTTCCTAATTTAGGTTCTGCACAGTTGATGAAGTAGTATTATAAATCATGTTGAACATGCAGCCCATTAGAGTTCATTTATTGAATAACATTGTTGGCAAGGAAGGAAGTTCATCACTGGCATGTCATCTTATGAGAAGAAGAAATGGAAAGATTATCAGTTGTGTTGTGTATATAAGAATACTATGTATTCAAAATATGAAACTTTAAAAAACATTTTTGGTAATTCTTAGGACTTCTGAATGTGGAAGTAGGAGATGTGATTATATGAGTTCGCTTCGACCCTTTACAGGCATTATATTTTATAAAAGATGAGTTTAAATTAACCATTACAGGTTCTGATACTTTCCTGAGATTTAGTTTGTGCTTAGCATCTACCTTTCCTTGTTCTGCCAGGCCATCCAGTGTTGACTCATGTGTTTTTTGCCTCATATATCTATATTTTTTATTTTTTACTTTGCCTCAAGTTCTAGACGCTTTTTTTTGGGTCGGTTTTGTAGGTTCTGGTAATGATTTATTCATTTTGTGTAATGGTCTCATCTAGATATTTGCAGAATTGATGTTTTTAACTATAATCCCTACCTCCCTTTTCCTCCCTCCCTTCCTTCCTTTCTTTTTCCTTTCTCTCCACCCAACCCTTTGCCCTTCCCCCTTCTCCATTATCTTCTTTCAGTCCAGGAATTCCTGTTCTCTCCTTTTCCTAATCTTTCTAAGGTATACATAACTATTCGTATTCTTCTGTCCTCTGGTTACCTCTGCCTTCCATTTTGTTTCAAATCAAGATTTTTTTAATTGCAATTCCCAGTTCCCAGGCCTATTGTTCATTTAGTCATCTACCTTTCTCACCGGTTACTTTTTTTAATATAAATTTATTTATTTATTTGTTTTTATTTTTGGCTGTGTTGGGCCCTCGTTGCTGTGCGTGGGCTTTCTCCAGTTGTGGTGAGCAGGGGCTACTCTTCGTTGCAGTGCGCAGACGTCTCGTTGCAGTGGCTTCTCGTTGTGGAGCACGGGCTTCAGTAGTTGAGGCATGCAGGCTCAGTTGTTGTGGCTCGCGGGCTCTCTAGAGTGCAGGATCAGTAGTTGTGGCACACGGGCTCAGTTGCTCTGTGGCATGTGGGATCTTCCCGGACCTGGGCTTGATTCCGTGTCCCCTGCATTGGCAGGCAGATTCATAACCACTGCACCACCAGGGAAGCTCTCACTAGTTACTTTTTTCCTAATACTTTATTATAAAAAATTTCAAACATACAAAGAAGTTAAGGGAACTCCCTTGTCGTCCAGTGGGTTAGGAATCTGCACTTTTACTGCAGGGGCCCAGGTTCGATCCTGGTCTGGGAACTAAGATCTTGCAAGCCTCACAGCATGGCCAAAAAAAAAAAAGGTTGACAGAGGTCTGTGAACACTCATGTACCTACCACCTATATTCTACTATTAATATTTTATTATACTTTGTCACCTATATATTCCTTTATCCATTCTTCTATCTATCCATTATTCTATCTTTTTTGTTTCTGGATGCATTTCAAAATAAGTAGCAGTTATAAGTACACTTCAACCCTAAATATTTCAACATGTGCATCATTGACTAGAGTTCAGTATTTGTTTAGAGGACTTTTTCTTTTGAGGTGGAATTTATATAGAATGATATGCACGGATCTTAAGTGTACCATTTAATGACCTATCTTTCCTTCTAAGTCAATTGTGTTCTAATTAGAGGACTGACACTAACTAAGAGCATTATAAGGCCATACTACCAAAACTTGTGTATTCATTTGGATTTTCCAAAAAAGACTTTGAATACCACAAAGTACCTTAAAACTTTCTTCTTATTTTTGTTTTTATTATGTAAATGTGCTACAGTATAATGATTATCGTTAAAAGTGTTTTTATTTTTTCCATATTGTTCCATGCTTCACCAAACATTCTTAGTATGGCCAATGATATCACATGATGCATGCTGGAATGAATAACTTGAGGATACTTTTTTTTTTTTTTTTTTTGTGGTACGTGGCCTCTCACTGTTGTGGCCTCTCCCATTGCAGAGCACAGGCTCCGGACGTGCAGGCTCAGCGGCCATGGCTCACGGGCCTAGCCGCTCTGCGGCACGTGGGATCCTCCCGGCACGGGGCACGAACCCGTGTCCCCTGCATCGGCAGGCAGACTCTCAACCACTGCGCCACCAGGGAAGCCCGAGGATACTTTTATTTAGTTAAAAATATGAAATTTTAAAGAAAAGCTAGGATGGCCCTTTTGTCAGCTTCATAAGCTAAATATGTAAAAGAGCTAGTTAATTCAAGACACTTTGAACATTCCTGGAGTGCTTTGTGGTCTTTTAAGTGCTTGCATTTATCTTAACTCATTTGAGCCTCACATTAGCCGTGTTAGGTAGTTGGGACAGTTGTTATTTCTGCTCTGTGGATGAAGAAAGCAAGGCATAGGCAGTGGGAAGGACAAAGCAGCAGTTGGTCGTACAACCAATTGAACTCGGATCCTCTCACTTTAAATCTTGTCCAGCGGCAACAACTACAATCACACTAATTCTTTAGTTCAGGTGCTATTCTGGATCCTTGGATTTGCTTATAAATAACTAACAAATGTCTTATTGTACAGACTAGGGTCAACTGTAATGCCAATGCTGACACGAAGACTTATGCCAATATTTTGAATTCTCTATGATGAAATATTTAGATATAAGGCAACCGCAACCATCAGGATCCAGACAGAATTATCTAAGTGTGCTATATTTAGAGTATGGCACACTGATATTCTGTTCTCACAAGAGTGAACAATATCATGATTGAAATGCCACTTAATGTGGCAAAATGCCTATTTTTCAGAAATGTATTACATGAGAAGCTTATTGGAGAAGAGAAAGCCTAATTGATATACCTATTTTGGAAGGTTTATATTCCACAACATCCTTTCTTTCCTTTAGGTAGACAAATACTTAATGACAAAACCATCTGGAGAAAATCAGCTTGACTTTGGGTAAAGGACTTAACAAAAACCAGTCAGTTTTGTTCTTGTCAGTGGATGTAAAGGTTTAGCTCTTGGTTTAGTTGATAGCACTAAGGAAAAGCTGGAAGAAATTAACATGGCTCCCCATGAAAAGTGTTCTTGAGAAAACCTCCTTGGAATAGAAACTTACTGAAAGTCCTTTAGAATCAGAAACCAAAACTAATTTATTCGAGGTCACCTTTGAGTCTGTACCTTTAATTTTGTTATTTTGTTGAAAAGTAGTTTTCTATCGACTGTGCCAGAAATCTTATTTCTTTTAAGGTTTCCCCCATCATTGGTGTAGAATGTTCTGGAGTTGTTAGAAGATAGTTGCATAGGAGCTGAAAACTAGATTTTTCTGATATTAGTAAGTGTGTCTGCTTACAGAATACAAATAATATAATTTTTTTCAAAAGTACTAGATTGTTTTTTGAAATAGGTAATGGTCGATCTGCCTCACGTGCAAATGAAAAAGGTGACAGGACCTGGCCAGTCATGCACGTAAACACCTGGGTACCCTTGTAGATAGGACACGGAGGATAAGGAAGACAGATGGGAAGTTCCCATTTCCTGCTCATTAGCCTGTGCCTCTGTCCCTTTCACTGGCATCTTTCTCTCAGGGTGGGTTAGCCTGGAGCTTGTTGAAACAGTTTTGTTTTTAGGCGTTTTTAAGAAAAGATAATTCTTTATATAAATCTGCGTGCTAGGAATATCCTGGCAGCTCTAATGTCTAAGACAGTGTTAGTTGAGAAAGATGGAAATTGGATTACAGGGAAAGAGGAGAAAGAAATCCTACATTCAAAAGAGCACCACCAGCAGTGGCTTCAGATTGCATGTCTCAGCTGTGTAGTATATTGAGCCTAATTTGGGTGTGATCCACTTTGGGGCCAGTTTATTCTTTGATATGAATGTTTTTATTTTTAAATGCATCTCTTTTTCCCTTTTTCTTTAAAATGCTGTTGAAATTTTAAAGAATCAAGAAGAAAATAATGCGTCCATAATCTCGTCCTCATAACAAAACTACTGTTAAGCTTTTGCTACACTTCCAGCCAAATCTTTCTTCTGTAATTATTTTTGTGTGTCTGGAATTAGAAAATGGCTGTTTTTGTGAAATGCCTGCTTCTGTGAAATGTCTTTTAGTGAGTCCTTGGAAAGTTGGCTGAAGGACAAATACTAGATGATACCACAGTGCATCAGCTAAATTGTCACTCCTGAAAATTCTGAAAAAAGTCCTGAAAAAAGTCTGAAAAGGAACTTTGTGTTGCATGCTGCTTTTTTCTCAGTGGGTGACTAATATTTGTAGAGCATTACTATTAAATAAGTGAATGATTTTTAAAATGATGCTGAAGATGAGGATGATGGGAGACTTCTGAAAAAACTCCTCTATGCTTTCCAGAAATTGTCTTGATTTGTGGCTAGAAGTTATCCACTGCTGCTTTCACATATACATTCTTTTTTTTCTTCAATTTCCATTTAAATGAATCCTTTTCTTGTATCAGATATATTTTCTATGGCAGAATAATAAACTGTCTTCAGTCTTCATTCTGATTGACAAATATACAAGTCAGCTATGTGGGAATAAAAATGGTGTCAGCTAAGATGGGAATGGCCTGAATTTTCATTGGAGAGAACTTTTTTGGAAGAATGGATTGATGAAGTGGTTCTGTTTTATTTTGCTTGAATCAAGTAAATTCCAATACATTAAAGTCACTTGTACTTTTCATATAGGTCATACTATTAGGATAAACTTACTTGAGATTTTCTTTGTGACTCACTGTGTAATGAAATTTCACCAGCCTATTTTGATAAAGCTAGGGAAAAAAATTAAGTTAATGGATATTTCACTAAATGAGCAGTACTTCTCAAGAATGTGTATAGGAGAGAAGGAGGTCATATAAATTGGGATGCATTCTCAGGAGTATTTTCTTTTTTTTTTTTTTTTTTTTTTTGCGGTACGTGGGCCTCTCCCGTTGCAGAGCACAGGCTCTGGACGCGCAGGCTCAGCAGCCATGGCTCACAGGCCTAGCCGCGGCATGTGGGATCTTCCCAGACCGGGGCACGAACCCGTGTCCCTTGCATCGGCAGACAGATTCTCAACCACTAGCGCCACCAGGGAAGCCCCTCTCAGGAGTATTTTTAATTTCATATACCATGTGTTAGAAAGCTTAGATGGTCCTTATCATCCTTGTTATTTAATCCTGGCAGATGAATTTTTCTTCTCTCTTTTGTAAAAATACATCTATCTTATAATAATAACAATAAAAATAGACCCATAGATATATTCTTAGTTGTTGGCCTGTGTCATTGCTGTTTTGTTCATCAGAGTATCTTTGGCACCTCCCATAGTACCTACCTGGCAATAGCAGGCACTCAGAATTTGTTGCATAAAGGGTGTTGGTTATTGCTAATTGCAGAATAATAAACCTTCATTTGTTTTTTGTTTTTTGTGGTTTTTTTGATGTGGTAATGGTTTAAGTGGAATTATTTCTTGAATTACACTAAAAGCCAACTTACCCTTGTAGCTTTAAGGCTCTGTATTAAGATTTCTTGAATATGTGCTCTCAAAGTTTTAGGCTGAATGACTTTTCTGAAATGTTTTTGACTTTCGAATGGAAATAGATTTTAGAAATAGCTGTGGTAACTTTAACCTGTTAAGTAGAACTACTGCTCTTTGCAGTTTTCTGAGGCTAATATGGTAATACATTCTGTGTTTAGCATGGTAAAAAGAGTTAGGAGGTTTAGTAATTAGTATAAATTTAAATATTCTAAAATTTATTGAAATAAATTGATAGTGGAGGACAAAGTGTTTGGTGACTAATTTATTTAATTTATACATAAATATATAAATATAAATATTATTTCTCTTTGTTAAAAGTGTAAATGAGCATTAAAAATGCATAAAGAGAAGCATCCTAAATTATTGTTTCTTTTTATTTCAAGGCTGAAAACAGTGGAGTCACTTTTCACAGTTAAAAGACTATTAAGAAGACAAGATGGGGACTCCTGGTTCTGGAAGGAAAAGGACACCTGTGAAAGACCGATTTTCTGCAGAAGATGAAGCTTTGAGTAGCATTGCCAGAGAGGTATGTCTGGAAGACCCCTCTCAACACTGAGTTGTACAGATGAGAATGTTATAAAAATTCCGGGTGGGGTTTGGAGGTATATACAGACATTCATTCATTAAGCAAGTTTCAGAATGTTTACTATAAATAAGATGTTAAATATGCCCTCTAAAATACTGTATTAGAGTAAAACACAGTTACTGTCTCTTTACTTGGATATTTATTCAACTCCTTTTAAATTAATTTTTCATTTTATTTTTGTGGATTAGTTGACTTCCAGGTATTTGTCCTGGTGTTTTGAAGTTTATAATTAATCTTCATTATTGAAACTTAAGGTAATTAGAATGTTGAAGATATGATAACTATATTACAAAAATGATCATTGGGCTCTACAGTTAATATATTCCAGGAAGCACTGTATAAATGTTAACAGAAATAATCCTTATTTGATGTCTGCTCAGATTCAGTGTCTTAGCTGTTTTTTGGATAATTGCAGTGGAATTTTTATGTCTAACTTTTAGCTAGTAATAGAGCTTCTGGAGCATTTTTGTTTTGGTTTGTTGACAACTGAGAAAAAAGGAAAGGTGTGTCACCTATCGAATCTCTGGCAGCATTTCCTGCTGCATATTGAAAATTTAAGATAACTCCCAGCTGTGATTTCTTAGTGAGGAGCCAACTTTGTTTCAGCCTCTTATCTGCAGCTGCAGACCTGACCATATACTAACTGGTACAAGAATTGTTTAGAGCATTTTAAAATTGTATTCTTTGGGTGAGAATTATTCCCTCATCACTTCCTCTTTGTTATTCTTAGTAAATAACTCATTTAGGACTAGTGCTGTTTCCTTTTGACATATTACACAGTCTTTTTTTGGATCCAGCTCACTGTTACCTTTTTCCTTTTATAAGCTACTCAGCTTTTGAATTAGAAGTCAAATTTTGTAGGAGGATATTTGAAGCAGAGGAAAGTTATCTAAAAACTGATGACAAAACTGTGATAATACTTTAACAAAATTACTTTTAAAAAATCAGTGAGATATTTTTAGATAAAAAGGTAAAAGATATTTTAAAATGAAGTAGTGGATGACACTTTACAATGGTCTTAAATATTTACCCGAATGAAATATTTTGGAAGCCACGTAGTTTTAGTTGAAAATTGAAACTACTCAAAATGTTTGCTTCCAAAATTGGAGGGATTTACATACCCAGATTTCTATAAGGGGAGAAAATGCCAGTATGTTTTAGGCTCTTTTTGTACTGTCACTGGGTACTTGAACTCTTTTTTTGTATGTGATGCTTCATTTACAAAATTGGGTAGCATTCTAGCATCCAACACTTGAGTGCTTACTATGTGACAAATACTATTCTAAGCATTTTAAATGAATTAGTTTATTTACTCTCCACAAAATTCTGAAATGGGTTCTATTATAGTCTCCATTTTACAGATGAAGAAATCATTGCATAGAAAAGATAAGTAACTTCCCTAAGGTCACATAGCTAAGAAATAGCTGAGCTTGGATTCAAACACATAGTCTCACTGTGCTGGGCTGTTTTCAGTCTTCTCCATCTCCTCCATTAATATTTTGTTTTTCTGTAGCTTTTCATGATTTTAAAAGCACTTTCACATCTTGATTCTCACAATAACCTTATGGGTTAGGTAGGATAGGCATTGTTATTAGCCTTATTTACAGATGAGGAAACAGATGAAGCTGAGAGATTAGTATCTGGAAGGTATCAGAACTGGGACTCAAATTCAGCTTTTAAAGCCATTGTTTATTTTTCTGTATCATACTACTTCCAGAAGAGCTGGACTTTTGGAGAGTTATAAGCATGGCTTTGAATTCTGGCTGTACTAGTTGCTGGTTGAGTAATCTTGTTAAGTAACTACTCTGGACTTCAGTTTCCTCATCTGTAAAATGGGAATACTATGGACCTCCTGTATTATAGGGCTGCTGTGACAATTAAAGCAAATAGTGCATGTAAACTTTACCATAGTGTTAGGCTTCCAGTAGGCTATTTTGTTGCTTATTAATAAGGTGAAATAGAAAGTAAGAATAGAAGTAAAATATTCTTCTTTTATAAAAAATGTATTTATTAAGATAGGTGTTCTAAAACGTGGTTGATCATCTGAATCTCCCAGGTTGCTTTTTCAATGTACAGATTCCCAGGTGTTACCCCATACTTGCTAAATCTGAATCTATGAGGTTGAGCTTATAAATCTGTATTTAAATACACACACACACACACACACACACACACACACATATATATACTCCTTCCTAGGGGATTTTGATGGCCAATCATGGGAACCATGAACCAAAGTACTCAGAAGATCCCATCCTGGATGGTCAGGTTTTTTTTTACTTACAGGTTATTTTTCTCCCTGTACATTATTATTTTGCTATGAAATAACTAAGTTTAATCCATTTATTATAATATTTAAAGTTAAAATAATTATTTTTATTATTAGAAAAGGTTTTAAGAGGCCAGTATTTCTAGTTTTTATTTCTGTCTTCAGAACTCTGAATATGAATATTCCAACTTTAATAACCTGGTCAGAAGGCTTAGCTTAACCTGAAACATGAAAGGGCTAGTTTTTACTTTTAAGATTCAAGACTTTATTTGATAGATAGCTAGTGGGAAGCAGCCGCATAGCACAGGGAGATCAGCTCGTGCTTTGTGACCACCTAGAGGGGTGGGATAGGGAGGGTGGGAGGGAGATGCAAGAAGGAGGGGACATGGGGATATATGTATACGTATAGCTGATTCACTTTGTTATAAAGCAGAAACTAACACACCATTGTAAAGCAATTATACTCCAATAAAGATGTTAAAAAAAAAAGACTTTATTTGCAGGATGAGTGCCTAATTTGTGGTGCAATAAAACTTTAGAGGAAATAGGTTTAGCAATCTTAATAATTCTTTCATATATTCCTTGTGATTTTTTCCTCTTTCAAGTTTTCATAGCCAGTTCTTAATTGTGCATTCATTCATTAGATGGTTGGCATTCACAGATAGTCCCTAATCGTTATTTTCTCTGATAGGATCATCCCTTTCTCACACACACACACACACACACACACACACACACAATTACCTTAAGTTAGGAATAAAAACTAACAGAACCCCCATAACAATTAAAAAGGACAAATAGCTTAATCTTTCTTTTTTTAAAGTTAAATCTAACAGTTTAATTAAATTAATTAATTAATTTAATTTAATTAACAGAAGTCTTTTCCTCACTTCAAATTGTTTTTTGAGGTAGACAGGGTATACCATAAATAAAGAAAAATAGCCTCTTTTTCCTCCTGCTTACTGTCTGCTGAAGTATCCATGCTTCTCAGTTGGCCCCAAATCAGGCAACTAGAGGGAATGAAGAGCAAAAGAAACAAAAGGCATGAATATGTTCTGCAAACTGGATAATTTGCATGCTAAAATGTGGAACCGAGTGCACTTTAAAAATTGTTGTAAAATACTCATAAAATTTACCACTTTAGCCATTTTTAAGTGTACAGTTCTGTGGACTTAAGTACAGTCACATTGTTGTGCAACCATCATCACCATCCATCTCCAGAATTCTTCTTATCTTGTAAAACCTGTTTGCATTTTTAAAAGATGTTGAAATGTTTGAAGATTGCTCCATGAAGGCAGGAATGTGGATGGATCTAGAAGTCCCGCCGTGTCTGTGATAGGCATAGGCATGTTGCTGCTTTGCTGGGTGAGCATGTGTGTCACAGCTCTCTGAAGACCTCATAAGAGCAGGTGTTGGAGGAGGTCAGCAGCAGGTTCTCTAGGGTATCAGAAGGCCAATCTGGATGCTTACCTTTCTCGCTTGTTTGACTTTGATTGTTCCACAGGTTTGGGGGAAATGCAGTTGGAGAGTTGACTTTCAGTGAAAATTACCCGAAAGCACAGAGTGTATCAAATGGAGACCCTTAGGCAGCTAGCCTCGCAAAAGGAGAAAGATAGGGATGGATGAAAGCCAGTTATGCCGCCTTACCACGGTCAGTTTGGTGAGTGTTATGAAGAGTGTTCCTATGAGAAGTAGAAGCCTCTTGGAGGGTTTGCAAGCAGTCTTACTATGGCCTCACTGAAGCCTGGAATATTCCTCCTTTCCTTATTGTAGAGCTGAAATTATAAAGAAAACATGTTTTCTGCACATCTCATCAAATGGAAGTCATCAGAATGTTGCTTATTTTTGAACCTGATGATCTGAAAGCCCTTCCAGTTCTAAAATTCTGTGATCTTTTTGGAGATTTAGGACCCAAAGAAAATTCATACTCATAATGCACAACTCTCTTGAATCTAAAGAATCAATGACAGGCATAGAAACCAATCATCTTCTATAGGAGTTAGAGTCTAGTAAGTGGAATGTTTGGAGACTTTTACGTTGAGCAGAATTTACATGTATACATATTTGGTGGGCAAACCTACTTGTAATAATAAGGAAGAAAAGAAACTATGGCTGTTTAACATTTGTAGCTGCTAGAACTTGGATTTCATTTTTTAAATAACTTTACTGAGATATAATTCACATAACATATAGTTCACTCATTTGAAGCATACCATTCAATGGTTTTTACATGATTCACTTTTAATTTGTGGTTAAAATATATATAAGAAAATTTGCCATTTTTAAGTCTACAACTCATTGGCATTAATTACATTAACAATGTTTTATAACCAGCACCACTGTCTATTTCAAAAATCTTTCATCACCCCAGACAGAAATTCTGTAACCGTTAAGTAGTAACTCCATTGCCCCCTCTTTTAGCCCCTGGTAACCTCTATTCTACTTTATGTCCCTATGAATTTGTCTAATTCTAGATACTTCATATAACTGGAATTATACAATATTTGTCCTTTTTGTGTCTGGCTTTTTTCACTTAGCATAATGTCTTCAAGATTCATCCGTGTTGTAGCATGTGTCAGAACTTCATTCCTCTTTTTTTTCCTTGTAAATAACTTAATTCCTTCTTTTATAGCTGATTGATGTACCATTGTATGTATATATTATATTTTGTTTATCCATTTATCTATTGATGGACCCTTGGTTGGATTTTATTATTTTGCTGCTTAAAGAGGTAGATTCCGGGCATCTGGAATGATGAGTAGTGAGAACCAAAAGTTTGTGGTTTTGATTATAGATTAGCAGCCTGAGAAGGATACAAAGGGAAGAACTGTGCTTAGTTTAAAAGATACTGTCCAGTGTTATTGTTTTATGGAATAATAATCATAATAACTTGATAGAGCTAATGATTTTCTCATAGTTATTTAGCTATTTTATTTGAGTAATTTATTCATTTTTAGGCCATGTCGAACTAAGGATAAAAAACTTTTGGCAAGGATAGCAGTTTTTTAAAATGCAAAGAATTACCATAATCAATAATAATTATGGGTAATACCATCTTTCATTTAAGAATAGAGTAGTTTTGGGGGCTTCCCCGGTGGTCCAGTGGTAAGGAATCCGCCTTCCAATGCAGGGGTCGTGGGTTCGATCCCTGGTGGAGGAACTAAGATCCCACATGCCGTGGTGCAACTAAGCCCACACGCCTCAACTAGAGAGCCTGCATGCCACAAACTACAGAGCCCACGCGCCCTGGAGCCTGTGTGCCACAGCTAGAGAGAGGAAACCTGAACGCCACAACTAGAGAGAAGCCCGCGCACCACAGGGAAAAGATCCCGCATAACTCTATGAAGATACCGCGTGCCGCAACTAAGACCCAACGCAGCCAAAAAAATAAAGAAAAAAATTAAACACTTAAAGAAAATGATTTTAAAAAAAGAGTAAGAGGGCTTCCCTGGTGGCACAGTGGTTGAGAGTCCACCTGCTGATGCAGGGGACACGGGTTCGTGCCCCGGTCCGGGAGAATCCCACATGCCGCGGAGCGGCTAGGCCCGTGGGCCATGGCCGCTGAGCCTGCGCGTCCGGAGCCTGTGCTCCGCAACGGGAAAGGCCACAACAGTGAGAGGCCCGCGTATCGCAAAAAAAAAAAAAAAAGAATAAGAATAAAGTGGGTTTCTTTTTTAACCGTGAATTTTGAATGTCATTCACTTAGTAAGTGTTTCTTGAGCATTTGCTCTCTGTAGGTGCTGTGTTAGGTAAGGAGGACAGGGAGTGGACAGGTCTAACACGGTCATTTCCCTTTTTGGAGCTTAGGTCCTAGAGGGGAAAATTGACCCTAAAAAGTCATTACATAATGGACCTGTTCTTTGATTTGCAGCTTCTTTTTTTTCTTCAAATTTAGTCTCTACATTTAATATTGTAGTTTCTGTCTTGAAAGCTGTGATTGTCAGTGTATATCACAACCAGTGGCATTATTAGAATTGAGCAAATATAATAATATATTTATTTACAACTGTACTAAGTGCTTTGAGTGAACAGTAAATGATTTCATTAAACAGTGTGTGACGGGGGACTTGACATTTTGGGGGCTTTGGGAAGGCTTCTCTGAGGAAGTGCCCTTCAATTGAGTTTTGAAGGAGGAATGCAGTGATTTAGGGGAAGCAGTTGTCAGATGCGGGGAGGAGCTTTACAGTCAGAGGGAAGAATGTGTGACAAGCTTTGAGGCTGAAAGAGTGTGGAGAATTCAAGGAGTAACAACAGCAACAGCTAACATTTGCTGAGCTCTTATTATGTACCAGGCACTATTCTAAGTTCTTTAAACAGATTTAATCCTCTTGTTAACTCTGTGGGGTGGTCTACTATTCTCATTTTATCCGTGATGAATCCAAGGCATGGAGAAGTGAGGTAACTGGCACAAGGCCACATAGCTAGAAAAGGGTTGGGCTGAAATGTGCACTTCGGCTCCTACACTCTTAATATTGTGCCTCCCATGATATCACTGTTAACTCTGACACGTACAGCAAGGAGGAGAGTAGCCAGAGAGGTAAGCAGGAGCCAGGTCACACAGGCCGGTGGTTCTCAACTGAGAGTGATTTTGTTCAGCTGGGGGCAGTTAGCAGTGTATGAAGATATTTTTGCCTGCCACAACAGGGGGAGGGGTGTGCTAGTGGCGTGTGTCGGGAGAGGCCAGGGATGTTGCTAAAAATGCTACAGTGCACAGGACAGTCCCCACAGCAAATGTCAGTAGGGCTGAGGGTGAGAACCCAGATACAAGATTTTGGTCTGTGTCCTAAGAGCAAAGGAGAAAACATTGAAGGGTTTTGTGTACGGGTATGACGTGATCAGATTCGTCCCTTCAGAGGATGACTTTCCTGTGGGTTGGAGATGATATCACAAGGAGACGTTAGTGGTTGTGGAGAGATGAGTCATGAGACTTGCAGAGGCATTGGTGGCCTGGCCTAGAGTGATGACAGTAGGGATGGGGAGAGGCGGTTGGAGTGCAGAGGTGGGAGGAGGTGCTCAGTGAGTGGCAGTGCTTGGGTAGCAGAGAGGGGAGGTTTGGGGTTGTGCATCCTGGGGGGTGGTAGGCAACGTTAGTGCGGGGAGGAGGTTTGGAGAGGGAAGACCATGAATTTATGTTAGGACGTGTGGTATTTAACGTGTCTGTGAGGCATCTAAGTGGAGATTTTGAAGAAGCAGTTTGGGGATTTGGATCAAGAGGTCAAAGGAGAAGTCTGGGCTATACGTACATATTTGAGACTTGTGCGCATGTAGAAAGTAATTGAAATCATGAGTTGTGGATGAGATTGTCTAGGGAGAAAGTGTAGAGTTGAGGATAATCACTCCTCAGGCTGAGCCCTAAAGAACTCTGATTTCAAGGCCATGTCTTAAGTCTTTCTTAATTTTGGCACTTTTTTGATCACCCTTTTGTGTTTGGTTCCGGTTGTTCTTTGCAAACTGGATTTGTCTGAAAAATTAACTCCACAGGAGGCAGAATTACTCTTATTTAATTAAAATGCCTTTCAAATGCCTTTAATGCACTCAATGGTGGTAAACAAAAATTTATAAAAGATTATGAAATGTGAGTTAATTTTTCAGGGTTATGAAAAATGAATGTTTTTCTTTCCATTTCTATCCAGTTAAAAGTTTTCTTTAAAAATTATCCCCCTGGGCTTCCCTGGTGGCGCAGTGGTTGAGAGTCCGCCTGCCGATGCAGGGGACGCGGGTTCGTGCCCTGCTCCAGGAGGATCCCACATGCCGCGGAGCGGCTGGGCCCGTGAGCCATGGCCGCTGAGCCTGCGCGTCCGGAGCCTGTGCTCCGCAACGGGAGAGGCCACAACAGTGAGAGGCCCGCGTACCACAAAAAAAAATAATAATAATAAATAAATAAATAAAAAAGAAATGCATCTCTTTCAAAAAAAAAGAATAATCGTAAAAAAGTATATCTAATTAAGAAAAATGGTACCTAAGATTTTCTACTAAAGGGAAGTTGCTAGGAAATTGAGTAATGATTTTTATTTGTTAATTTGGAAACCATAGCAACACAATAAATATTATGTCTCTTAATTTGTCTTCCAGTGTTCTTTTGGCATGAGTGTCACGGAAGAATAAACAAAATTAAACACAGTAAAGCCTTGAGTCTTTAGCTACCTGAATTAGTCATTTGCCTTGTTTGTTTCACTTTCTAGAATTTTGTATTTCAAATTTCTTGATATTAAAGTGTAGTCTGTAAAGGTCCAAATTATACCTTATTTTTCTTTCTTATGCCAGTTGCATGGATTTTATATTATGGATGTACACGCAGGCTGCAGTTCCATGTTTGGCTCAGTTCAGTGCATTTCTGTCAAATGAAATTTTAATTTGCCTCCCTTTAAAACTGTCACATGATCACAGCAGGACAAAAGTTTAAAAGCTAGAGGTTTCCCTTCTTTTAAAGGCATTTGAGTGTGTGTTATGTTCTATTCTTTTTGAAAAATGTTAAATGCAGAAATGTTTTGATAATAATGTCAGTACCCATGAGTCTACATTAAATGATGCTAACATTTTGGGACAGTTATTGCAGACCATTTCTTATAAACATCAGAAGGAAGGGAGAAGACATTATAAACCAAGTTTAGGGCCCTTTATTTTACCCCCAGGCCTATTTCCCCTTCCCCCACCCCAACAGGGAACCACTATAATAAAATCATGAGGTATCCTTCCTGTTCCTGTTCTAAAAGTTCTAATACATATCACTATAAACAGTATTGTTTTGTGGGTTTGTGTGTGTCACTTTCTAAGTGTTCTCAGGCACAGGGGTGTGAAACAACTAGAACATGTGGGAAGCTGCCAGAATAACAGCTCAGTTTGGCTGGAGAGAGGGTGGGGGGAATGGGAGATGATGCTGGAGAGACCAGAGGGGCCGATCAGGAAGGGATTTGTGTGCTAAGGAGTTCACGTGTGATTTCGGCAGCTGTGGGGGAGCCCTTGAAGGGTGAAACCTTCTTCAGATTTAGCCACCATGTAAAGAGTGACTGGTAAGGAGAAAACTAGTTAGGAAGCTTTGTTGTCATCTTGGTGACAGTTGATGAGAGCCTGAATTAAGGCAGTGATAGTGGGAATGGAGAGGGAAGTTTGGACTGAAAAAATAGTAGAGAGAGAGAATCTTGATGGGAACTATAGCTGAGATTTAGTGACTGGGTATGGACGGGGGATATAAACGAGGGAGGAAGGAGCCTTACGGGGATCCTTCATTTCAGTTCTGGGTAATGGGACAGCTGATGGGGACATAAAGACGAAGAGGAACTTTAAGGGAAAGATTATACATTCCATTTGTGATATAGCAAATCCGAGGTTCCGGTGGGACAGCCCCAGTGTTTAATAGCCAGTTGGATCAGGACTGTAAGAGAAAAGTCTGGGTTGGACACAAAGCTTTTGCAGACTCTCAGTATCACCCAGGGAGGGAACATAGAGTGAAGAGAGTGAGATGAAACCTGGAAGCTTTGGCTATATTAGAGTTTAAGGAGCTAGCAGAGAAAAATGAGCCCATGAAGGATTCTGAGGAAGAGAGGTCAGACAGTCAAGAGGAAATCCAGGAGAGACTAGTATTGCAGAAAGCCAAGAGAGGAGAGTTTTCAGAAGAAGTTACATGGCAGTGATATAGGAAGCCAGAAAGGACAAGTGAGATAAGAAGAGAAAAATTCTATTGGGTTTGGTAGTCAGAGGTCATAAGTGACTTTGGCATGAGCAATTTCACTGAAATGATTTGGGCAGAAGCCAGAAAGCAGTCATTTGAAGGGAGTGGGGAGTGAGGAGGGAGGTGCTAGAAAAGTTGGCTGTAAAGAGAAGATGAGGCAGAACTGAACCAGGATGGGACTGTTTGTTTGTTTGTTTGTTTGTTTGTTTAAAGATAAGAGAGACTTGAACCTACTTATGATGAGAAGAACAAACCAGTAGAGGAAGAGAGTGCAGACAGAGGAGAGAGATCAGATAGTTGAGGCAAGGTGTCCCTAGGGAGGGTGGAGTTAACATCATAGCACAGAGGGTGTGTGTCTCTTTATATATAGACACATCCATGTATGTTTTATATGTATATTATTATATAACTTTACATTTGTGTTTTATGTGTATATACATATATTTTATATTTATATTGCTATGTAACTTTATAATGAACTCTCTTGCCTTTGACTCTTAGGATGATGGATTCAAACTATTTTTTTTTAAGTGGATATAACTTTGTTTCCCCCCAGAATATTCAGCACCCCCAGAATAGTTCCAAATGAAATTTGACATGTGGGTGTTATTCCAAGGAAACAAAGGGCACTGTCCAGTGGATAGGATAGATCCTGCTTTACTTGTAGACCCACAGGACAGATAGTTAAAATAGGATTGGCCTTAGCTGAGTTTCTGATTTGGAAACTGATTTGGGCTGATTTTGTTTATTTTAGCCTGTTCTGTGTTTATTTGACCTAAGCAGTAACAGAATCCAAATTTAAAATTCTGAAAGTGTAAGGATGCTTTGGGGTATTGGGCATCATAAAGTATATTATGGCTAGTCAACCACTTGTTCCTTGGTGCAGATTAATTTAACAGTGTGTAATGTGGAAATAACATGGATAGGAGGAGAGTTGGGATGGAGAAAGTGAAGTTAGAATTAGGAAATAAAGTATCCTAGGTGAAAGTGTAAGGGCCTGCTTGGAAGAGGGGGAGTCTGTAGGAATGGATATTAAAGGTTTCATTTAAGGCATATTGTAAAGAAGGTTTAGTTAGGAAGCAGGAGTCCCTGAGACTGAGTTTTCAACAAGGGTTCCATTTCTGGAGATTGAAAAATAAGGAAGCAAAAGCGTGTTCACTGAGGGAAGATGAGGTTGCTTTTATTCACTCTTAGTGTATGACAAGAGATCCACTAGACAGTTAGAAATGTAGGCTTTGATTCTGGTCAGAGCTTGAGATGCTAGATTTGAATCATTCTCGTTGGCTGATAGTTGAAAATGTGGAGTAAACAGATGAGAGGAAAGGCTGTGTGGAGCAAAAGGAGAAGATTAACTACATTTGGGGTAAAGTCCTGGTCAAAGAAAAAAGGGAACCAGAATGGTACAGTTTCACAGAAAAGAGAGAATCTATGCTAAATTGAAAAATCACAGGTTAATTCGTCCAAAGTAAACTTTTATTATTTGCCTAAGGATATGTTCTTACACTTGGGGTATAAAGATATAAGTTGTGGCAACATAGTTTAAGAGCATTAACTGGAGTCAGATTCTAAGGATGTGGATCTCAGTTCCAATACTTGCTGGCCAGGAGATATTAGGCAAATTACTTAATCCTTCTGTACCTCAAGGGGTTACTTTGTGGATTAAAGGAAAGTAAGCACCTAGCTTTGCTAAGTGTTCAAATGATGTTTAATTTTATAAATATTAAGAGCAAGGGTAAGGTCCCCCCCCCAACAGAATTAGTACAGTTTGAATTGGGTCCTGATATATTGCCAGAGCTTAATCATTATTTCCCAAATGTGTTCCTTGGAGCATGACCCTTGAAGAATTACTTAGGGCTTATTTAGTAATGTGGTTAGTTAAGTCTGAGAAATGCTTTTTTATTTTACCTTTTTTTTGGCAATTCATAATGTGTATTATTAAAGATTTTAAAAAATTTAACCTGGCATTTTCCAGACTTACTGGATCATAAGATTCCCTTTCTCCCATTTTATATACTGAGTTTTATGTGTTGGAGTTTTACATATTTTACTATTTATTTAATTCAGCGTTATATTTTTTATTCACTGTGTCATTTATTTAAAATTTTTTAATTGTGATATAATTCACATACCGTAAAATTCACCATTTTAAAGTATACAGTTTTTAGTGGTGTTTAGTGTATTCAGAAGGATGCACAACAACTGCCACTTCCTAATTACAAATTAGAGACATCTCATCAGCACAGAAAGGAACCCCATACCAATTAGCAGTCACTCTCCATCTCCCCCTTACTCCAGCCCCTGGCAATCAGGAATCTACATTCTGTCTTTGGATTTTCCTATTCTGGACATTTCATGTAAGTGGAATTATACAATATGTGAACTTTTGTGTCTGGCTTCCTTCACTTAGCATAATGTTCTTAGGGTTCATCCATGTTGTAACCTATATCAGTACTTCCTTTTTATGGCTGAATAATATTCCATTCTATGGATGATACCACATTTTGTTTATCCATTCACCTGTTGATGAACATTTGGGTTGTTTCCATTTGGGGGGGCTATTATGAATAATACTGCTATGAATACTTAATGTACAAGTTTTTGTGTGAACACATGTGTTTGTTTCCCTTAGGTACATATCTAGAGGTGGATGCCAGGTCTTATGGTCTGTGTTTAATATTTTGAGGAACTGCTAAACCATTTTCAGTAGCAGCTACACCGTTTAACATCTCCACCAGCAATGTGTTCTGACCTCCACATCCTTGCCAACGCTAGTTATTTTCCATTAAAAATTTTTTTGTTATAGCCATCCTCGTGGGTGTGAAATGGTATCTCAGTGTGGTTTTGATTTGCATTTCCCTAATGACCAATGATGTTGAGCATCTTTTTGTGCGCTAATTGGCTACTTGTATATCTTCTTTAGAGAAATGTCTATTCAGATCCTTTGCCCATTCTAAAATGGAGTTACAGTTGACCCTTGAACAATGAGGAGGTTAGGGGTGCTGACTCTCCCTGCAGTCAAAAATCCCCCTGTAACTTACAGTTGGCCCTTCGTATCTGGGGTTCCTCCAATCTGTGGATAATGTAGTTCTGTAGTACTTACTATTGAAAAAAATCCGTGTATAAGTGGACCCATACAATTCAAACCCATGTTGTTCAAGGGTCAGCCGTATTTGTCTTTTTATTGCATCTCATGTATTTTTCTTTTTTTACATCCCCAAACAACATAATACAAAATTCTGATGGTAGAGGAAAAGACCCTAATGTAGAAGCACTCAAACCATAGTACATGTTTAGTCCTCATCTTTTCCATTGTATGGTTCCTAGTTATTAGTTGAGTGATAAAGTGAACATTCAACAAATTTAGAAGGTTTATGATTTAACACAATCTAAAGCGTTTATTCCAGGGGTGATCAAGGCCCATGGTTTTTGCTGTCATTTTGTTTTTCCACTTGCCCCAAGCATTTAGTGAGAAATATATTTAATTCTATCCAAACATATCTTTATTTTTTGTGTTTCCATTTTCACTGCTCTAGGAAGAATAAATTCCTATACCTATCCAATTACATATTTTCTTTAATCAGCTTTTATGTGCCTAATATTTGAAAGCATAATGATCAGAATAATGTTTAGAAACCTGGTCCAGTGCTTACTAGATTTCACAGGTAACTTCTGAACCTGAATTTCCAGTTCCTGAATTTTCCTATTAACTTTATTTAAAAGTTTGTGTCATGTCAGCCTAAAGACCATACAAATACTTAAATGATTGAGGCTCCTGAATACTTCTGATTTCATTCATGTCTTATGCTAACTTTTAAGTTAACTAACCTTTTTTTTTTGAGGTAAAATAAACATAACATAAAATTTATCATTTTTTAAAATTTATCATTTTAATCATCTTTAAGTATACAGTTCAGTAGCACTAAGTACATTTAGATTGCTGTGCAGTCATCACAGCTATCCATCTTCAGAACTTTTTCATCATCCTTACTGAAACTCTGTACCCATTAAATAATAACTCCCCATTCCATTGTCCCCCCCAGCCCCTGGAAACCACTGTTCTACTTTCTATCTCCATGGTATTTGACTATTTTAGATCCTTGAGATAAGCAGAATCATTTAATATTTGTCCTTTTGTGTCTGGCTTATTTCACTTAATAATGTCTTCAACAACATTGTAAAACAACTATACTCCAATAAAACTTTTTTTTAAGACTCAACTTCCTCATATATTTTATTTATTTATTTATTTGTTTGTTTGTTTGTTTATTTATGGCTGCATTGGGTCTTCGTTGCTGTGCGCGGGCTTTCTCTAGTTGTGGCGAGCGGGGGCTACTCTTCATTGTGGTGCACGGGCTTCTCATTGCGGTGGGCTTCTCTTGTGGCTGAGCACGGGCTCTAGGCATGTGGGCTTCAGTAGTTGTGGCATGCAGGCTCAGTAGTTGTGGCTCGCAAGCTCTAGAGCCCAGGCTTAGTAGTTGTGGTGCACGAGCTTAGTTGCTCTGTGGCATGTGGGATCTTCCTGGACCAGGGCTCGAATCTGTGTCCCCTGTATTGGCAGACAGACTCTTAACCACTGCGCCACCAGGGAAGTCCTCCAATAAAATTTAATTTAAAAAAAAAGTCTTCAGAATTCATCCATGTTGTAGCATGTGTCAAAATTTGCTATTAAATTATTATTATTATGTAGCCTTTTAAAGGCTATATAATATTCCATTGTGTGTACATAACACATTTTGTTTATCCATTCATCTGCTGATGGACATTTGGGTTGTTTCCACCTTTTGGCTATTACGGATAATGCTGCTGTGACCATTGGTGTACAAATACCTGTTTGGGTCTCTTCTTTCAATTCTTTGTTGTATGTACCCAGAAGTGGAATTATTGGATCCAGTGGTGATTCTATGTTTATTTTTTTTTAACCAACTTTGTTTTGAACTCAGTTAAATCCTCGTGGTCCTTTAGTTCTTTATCTTTTTTATTTTATATCTGTCAGGGTGGGTTAAAACGAATTTGCAGTAGCTCTTTTACGCAATAGTGTTCTGAGGGGAAAGTGCTAGTGTTGGTACTTAGAAGTATGCTTTGTGTACCTATAGTTTGACTATTTCAAAATATGTCAGTATAAGAATAGAGTGCACGTCTTGTCTTACCAGGTTGGAATCACCGTTAGCTCCGTGCTACTCCTTCTGTCAGGCATGTGGAAGCAATGTACAGAAAAAAAACAGATAAAGTAATTTTAAATCCTCTTTACCTTTTTAAAGCTTGCCTTATTTAATACCAACTCCAAGGGAGGTAATATCTGAGTTTTGCAGAAAGTTGGCTAAATAACAAAGAGAAGGATGTTTTTCTGGCTCTGAACCCCATGTTCTTTCCGTTATACAGCAGTTAGGTCCCTTCTTTTTTTTTTAATTTTTAAATTTAATTTTTTATTTTGGAGTATAGTTGATTTACAGTGTTGTGTTAGTTTCAAGTGTACAGCTAAGTGATTCAGTTATACATATATTATACATATATCCATTCTTTTTCAGATTCTTTTCCCATATAGGTTATTACAGAGTATTGAGTAGAGTTCCTTGTGCTATACAGTAGGTCCTTTTGTTGTGCAAGAAGTTGTATTAGAGAATAGATTTCAATTACCTATAATTTAGGTTTGGTGAGAGAAGTCCCATTTTAGAATAGATTGTGCAGAATTGGCCACAGATCTCAGGAGGATGAAATTGGCATTCTCAATAAATTTCTAAGGGAAGCTACAAGTGCAAAGCTAATATGAATGTAAATGAAAATTCCTACACATTGCTGTGGCTTTCTTAAATTAAAAAAAGAGAGAGATTTGAAAATTTTTCCCAGAAAAATGATACTTTGTAATTTTTAAATGTATTTGTTATCTGCTGAAGCATAGCTTAGCCTTGAAGTCTTTTTCTATAAAATACAAACTCTGGTAAGAAAATGATGACCATTCATAGGGGGGTAAAGAAGGTGGGGAATGTAGGTTTTTTAATGATAGAGGCCAATGTAAAATTCATGTGAGAACACTAATTGCTCTGGTGATGACAGTGTGAGAGCTTGCGGTTGGCAGATTGCAGTTCACTTTGCAGCGTTTTTGCTACTTAAAGGTCAGTTAAACAGAGTAGGAAATCGCCAAAATTGGGGTAGTTGAATAAGTAGTAACCATTAAACTGTCTCCTCTTCTTAGAAGCCTGCTGTGACCTTGCCAGGCAACACTAACTGCTCCTCCCTGCATGCTTCCTTCCCTTTAAACATTGTGTTTGTCTCCCTTGGCTAGTTTGTGAACATCTTCAGGGCAGAGGTGGCATGTCTTAACTCTGTATTTTCAGTGCTCAGTATAATTGCTTACATACAGTAGACCACTTTAAACATTGGCTGAGTCTCTTCCTAGTGTGAGACTTAGGCACAAATATAATAGCATGAGAAGAAGCAACTACTGTCATTATCAGAAGAGAGGGGATCTGAATCAGAGTTGGGATGTGGCCAAGAACCGAGGAAACCACCGTAAGAGAAACCAGAGAGAAGATTTTTTTGTTTCATGTGGTACATCAAGCTGTTTCGTTGGCTCATTTCCTCGATACTTTTTGGCCCATGACCTGAAAATCTCTTGTTTATTTAGGAGGCACTGAGGCATGAAATTTGTGGGGTGACAGAAGTATGTAATTTTAATACCATATAATACCATGTAGTACATTTAATACAGTGTAATAAGCCACAGTAGGCACATGTCCATAGGGTATTACCCTGTGAAAGAGGGACTGGGGGAACCCTTCACAGAAGGTAGCACGGTAGCTGAAGAAGAGAGAAGGGAGAATACCTCCTGCCAGCAGTCTGTGAAGAGAGGCTTAACCTCCCAGCACAGTAGATAGAGTCCAGGAGTGGAGGGAGGTGGATGCGGCTGGCGCAGGTGGGGCACGTAATGGGAAATAAGGTGGAGAGATGACTGGGAGAAACCTTAATCTCTGATTTTGCTTTTCGTCTCCTGTCTTCTCTTTGTGCTAGTCTATGGAATTTTTGCTTTAACCATGAGTAATGGGGAGCCACTGGAGTATTTTACACAACAGAATGATTGACATGATCAGAAACAAAGGCAGACTGGCAATCATGTAACCACATAGAGGATGAATTGAAGGGCAGAATCTGGAGTTGGGTAGATGGATTTGGAGACGGTTGCAGTATCCAAGCAAGAGATAAAGAGTTCCTATTGTATGATTTCATTTATATGCTACGTCCAGAAGAGGCAGATTCATAGAGACAGAAAGTAGATTAGTGGTTGCTAGGATCTGGGGTTGGGTAATGGGGAGTGACGACTGATGGGTACAGGTTTTCCTTTTGGGGTGATGAAAGTATCCTGGAGTTAGATAGTAGTGATAATTGTGCAACTTTGTGAATGTACTTGAAAACCCACTGAATTGTATGTTTTTAAGTTGTGGATTTGATGGTGTGTGAGTTATATCTCAATGGAAAGAGAGAGAGAGAGGAAGAGTTCCTGAAACGAGCAGGAACAGTGAGCATAAAGAAACCTGAGATGGGTTGGAGGGAAACTCAGTGGTCGAGAATTGACAGGACTTAGAGAGGGAATACTGGCAAGGTCCAAAGTGAAATAGAGGCTGGCCCTGCAGTTTCTAATCTGTATGATTGAATTGATGGGGAAGAAAATTCTGGAAAAAGCAAGTGTGTAGAAACATATAATGAATTGTGTGAAATGCTTTGAATGTGTAATCAAGGCAAGCAGTTGACGGTAAAGGCCCAGATTTCAGGAGAGACTCTGGGACTAGAAAAAGAAGTGAGTACGGACGGGATGTTGATGGAAAGTCAGTCAGGCTGCTGGTGGACAACATCTTGCCCCCCGCCCTCTTTGGGAAGTAATGTCCCATTGGCTCCTTGTCCTCCAAGCTGATTTACAGGTGTGGTGCTGATGGTGGTAGTTTTTAAATAAAGTGGAATCTTTTTATTACTTTTCAGGCAGAGGCAAGACTGGCAGCAAAACGGGCTGCCCGAGCAGAAGCAAGAGATATCCGCATGAGAGAACTGGAACGGCAACAAAAAGAGGTAATTTGGGTGTATAACCCTGATTTAGTGTTGGTCTCAAAAATATCAATACTTGGCTAGTTTCCATCTGAAGTAAATCTGGTTTCTTCTGAAACACTGGGAATAGAATAACCTGATGTATATATTTTAACAAGCCATTTATGTCAGCAAGTTAAATGCAATATTTGTTTTAAATCACAACAGCAAACACATACATAGCTCTTACTCATTATAAGTTATTGTGTAATAAGTGCTTGTAACAGCTAAAGTAGGCTTAGCGATGACAAAGTTATTTCCTATGGTTCTAAATGTCCTAGAATTTTGATTAATTATGTTATGATATCTACATAGTAAAACTGTGAAATCATACAACCTTACAGTTTGTAAGCATATTTAATAATAGAAGAAAATATTCATCTAAGAAAATGAAAAAAATAAAAGCACAACTGTAAGACAGGTGGCGAAAATGAAAAAAATAAAAGCACAACTGTAAGGTGGCACTCCAGTTTTGTGTTACAAAAACTAGTATCTGTATATAGGTCAAAAACTACTGGAAAGAAGTGATTACTACCAGTACTTTGGTTTATCTATGGTGGAATTATGATTGGTTTTATGTTCTTATGCTTTTCTATAGTTAATACATTTCAATATGTTTTAATTATCGGAAAGAAAAGCAAAAATATTTTTTTTCTAAGTAGGCATACAGAAATTGGGTTGCTTTAAAATGAAGCAAATACTCTTTTTTACTCTTTCCTTCTGACATTGACCTAGCTCCGAAAATTCCCGTAAAAAATATTTCTGATGTTGTATTAGTACGAAGGGGAGTGGAAAACCTGCAGGGCAGTATTAAACACTTTATTTTGAGGTTGGTGGTGGATCTTCTGTTAATGTGTTAAAGAGATCTGCATAGAGTCCATATTGTCACAGCTCAAAAACAAAACCAAAAGCAGTTAATATATTGCTAAATTTTTTAACCTCATAGCTTCAAATATGAATGCAATTCTTGGCTTGAAATGAAAATGTGACAATGTATTGTCTTTTATACTCCTAAAATTATAAGGATACAGTTATTAAGTATAAGTTTTATTTATAGTTCTCTAAACTACAGAGGACCATATATCTCTGTTATTGAGCATATTTAGCTTAGTATGTTCTGTATTTTGAATGTGTAACAACTTTGAATTAACAATCATTGCTGTTCAGGGCAAATGTGATTAATTTGTGATTATTGTGTGTATGTGATTAATTTAAGACTTTTCATAGAATGCAGTATGTTGGATGCTTTAGTTTATGAAACTTTTGCATTTGTAGCACTCTTATCATTCCTTTGATCGGAAATGGGGACAGATTCAGAAGTGGCTGGTAGGCCAGGATTGCCTGCCCTGCATGTTGTGATCAGTTGCTGAAATATGCAGTCTCAAAGTAAAACACTGACTAATCGTTTGCCAAGCAGGAGTGTTTGTCTTGTTTGAACCTAAAGGTCAGAGAGTGTCTCTTCTGCCTGTAGTGGACCAAGTATGTGCTTGGAGTCCAGCCATTTGTGTTGTAGTTACAGCCTCACACTCATCTCATGAATGCTCCTGACCAGGAAAGCCTGAGTAGATGAATGTGTTTTCTTCCAGTGGGTTTGTTCTTCTGTCCCTCAGATTTGTCCCTCTACCCCTCTCATTCCTTCCACTGCCCTCCACCCCGCCTCTCCTTCCCTGTTCCCTTCTTCCTTTCTCTCTTTTTTTAAAAAAACTAAGTCAGCAGGGTTTTCATTGAGGGATGATCCAAGTCATTGTTTCATCTCCTCTGAAAATTACTTTTTTTGTTTTACCATCACTCCCAAATTTGTTAGCTACAAGAGCAAATTGCAACCAGTAGAGTATTAGTTACTGTGAATCATTCCTAAATTTGAACTTTTTTCAATGTTGATAAGTCTCCCAGCTGCCTCCTATTGCAGGGGTTCTTAGCTTGGTATGTGAATAGGCGTGGGGGATGGGGCGTGAAGCCTTAAAATCTCAGGCAAGGATTTGAGTATATGTATGAAATGTGAAATGCCCACAGGCATTTTTATCATCAGATTCTCAAAGGAGTCTGTGATCCTAAGAGGTTAAGAACCGCTATGTAATTGTTGCTGAACAAGCAACTTTCATAAACAAATCCCTTCTAGAATAGCATTCTAAGGTATAACCAGAATGAAAATATTTATGACTGTATTGACCTACACATTTAAAACTTTATCATACTTCTCATTGTGATATTTTAGAAAAGAGAGAAAAAAGATGTTTGGTTGCTTAAAATTAAGCGAATCCTCATGTATGTGTTTGTTATTTGTCCTTTCTTGTTACTAAAGCTAGCTTAATTATTTTTATTTAAAGTGTCTTCTGCATGTAACTGGCTTAATATTACTGATGATGTCTTAAAAATGTTTGGTGTGAATATAAGAAATCGGTTTTACTTACAAAAATGGAAATATTAATTTCTTCTTTTAATTATGTATAATAGTTCTCAAATTAAATTGCCTAAGATTTTAATGTCTTAGGGCAGGCAGACCAAAACATTAAATAAGAAGAAAAGCCTAAGTTAGAAGTTTAATATTTGATTCCTATGTTTAAAGGCCATGAAGATAAACATATTTTTTATCTTTGTGAAAGGTGTGCAGGTCAGGCAGTGAACGTGCTAGATTTTATGGAAGGGGGTTAAAGGCTTAAAATGCAGGTGGCAACTAACCCAAGTCTTCAGTAATAGGTAGGATTTGGACATGCAGGGAAGGTGGGGTTTAGTTTCGGATGGGAATAATTAACACTCTAACTCCTTCTGACACTTGCTTTTACTGCTTTAAAACTGATTTTTCCTCTCACTTCTTATCTTATCTTTGTCTCTCTGGCTGCTTTCTGTCTATGAGCTTATAGTAGAAGTTGGCATGTGATAGTCACAATATAAAATATAAATTACTAATAAATTTATAATGAAATAAATAATGTATATACAAACAATTGGATTGTCAGTTATTAGAAGGAAGAATCTTTCTATATTAAAAATTTCTCCTAGTTTTATTACTTTTTCGTCTGGGGGTAGGCTGTTGGGATGTGAATAGGGAACCCAAGGGTGTGAGGCTCAGGAATGAAGCTATCTTTGAGTGCCTATCTGTGTGCCAACACTGTGCTCATGCTTTTTATATATGTGTTCCTTCCCCATTATAAGATAGGTACACTATCTCCATTTTATAGATAGATGATAAAGGATTGGTGAAGTAAACAACTTGCTTCATTGTGACAGACCCAGAATTCTAAGGGATGAGAGGGCGCCCCGTGTGCTAATAATGGAGTGGGAGGTAGAAGGACCGAGAAGAAAAGGGCCTGTGTCTCTCCGGGCTTCCAGTTGGTCTTAGGTTAGCCAGTGCTTCTGTTTATAAACTGGATGTCTGAAGCAGTGGCATGTTGGTGACCTGAAAGAGTAAATGCAGCTTCTGAAGTTTCCTAATTTAAAACTGAGGGAATGGCTGCAGCCTTGAATTAAGTATTTGTTGTCAGAGAAGGTGGCCAGGTGTATTCACAGGGCTTTGGGCTTTTTTTTTTTTTTTTTTTTAATAAAACCATCCTCACTCCAAGTGAACTTTTAAAAACAGAATATGTTTTATTTCCATTCATTTAACTTAAATGTATCAAAACATAATTTTCCAGAAAGCTTTAACAGATAAATATCCATCTTTAAAGGCATTGTCCTGTTCATTCAGCTTTGGGTCCTTTAAACTAATAAGGAGACTCCCAGGACAATGAAAATGTTTTGTTTTCCTGACGTGGAAGAGAGGGATACTCTGCCTTGTAATTGGTACCTAAGAACACAGTTTGCTGAAATTTTTTCTGTTGGCTTTCTGATGCTAGTAATTCAAGAAAAGCCAATTGGCAGTTTCAATACTACTCCAGAAATACCTGGGAAAGGAAGCTTTTTTTTTTTTTCTTCTTTTTTTGTATTCCAGAGGAGGAGAAAGCTCTGAGTAAAAACCGGGATACCTTGCCATTTTCTTCATGTTCTTTCTATGTAATCAGTCTGGATTTAGCCGGTATAGGTTCAGTGGTCTGGTGAGTCAGAAGATATGAATGCTGATCCCAGCTTTCTGACTTTGTTGATTGCTAATCTTTTTGTGCTGCAGGGGTTTTTGTACTGTAAAATGAAGGGATCAGACTAGATGATCTTTAAGAATCCTCTAGCTATTAAAAATAATTCTAGAGTTGGTGCTAGGGTCTTTTCTTTTATACAAGGGTTTCCTTCTGTTTCTTCCTATTTGCCACTGTGCAGAAGTATTCCAGGTAGAGGGAGTGATTTAAAACTACCTGAATACCTGCCTTTCTGTAGAAGAGTAGCACTCCATTGGCAGACTCTTAGTAAAATATGTGCTTTGAGTCTTTTTTGGTGTAATAAAAATTTGCTTTGAGCTTCCCTTACTGTTTGTATGGTTGCCACTAGCCGTATGTGGATAATTAGGTTTGGATTTAAATTGATTAAAATAAAAAATTTTGTTCCTCAGTTGTACTTCTAGCAGTTCAAGTGCTCAGTAGCCACATGTGGCTAGTGGCTACCATACTAGACAGCACAAACATAGAACATTTCCATTGTCACAGAAAGTTCTGTTGGATAGTGGTTGTTTAAGGGGTCGTTTATGACTATGGAATAAACTGTATTCTCTCAGTTTAAATTCCAGCCTGTATGGGTTTACATTTTATTCTGTAGTTCTTCTGAACTCTTTTTAGGCCATTTTTTTCAAATGGGGCTAAAAAGAAAGCTGTGTAAATCTAGGGGTATATCAATACTTAATAAGATATTGTTATTTAGGATTATTTTTATAATAGGTATAATTAAGAATAAATATGAATTCATCTGTCTGCTGCATCTTTAATGGGCTGTGCTCTTTAGAGGCAGGTTTTTAATTTCTTTTTAATTAATTAATTATTTTTTTATTGGAGTAAAATTGCTTTACAATGTTGTGTTAGTCTCTGCTGTACAATGAAGTGAATCAGTTATATGTATACCTATAGCCCCTCCCTCTCCCCCTTCCCCCACCCATCCCACCCATCTAGGTCGTCGCAGAGCACCAAGCTGAGCTCCCTGTGCTATACAGCAGGTTCCCACTAGCTATCTGTTTTACACATGGTAGTGCATTTATGTCAAACCTAATCTCCCAATTCGTCCCACCCTCCCCTGCCCCCACTGTGTCCACAAGTCCGTTCTCTACGTCTGCGTCTCTATTCCTGCCCTGCAGATAGGTTCATCTGTATGATTTTTCTAGATTCCATATATATGCATTAATGTACGATATTTCTTTTTCTCTTTCTGGCTTACGTCACTCGGCATGACAGACTCTAGGTCCATCCACATCTCTACAAATGACCCAGTTTCTTTCCTTTTTATGGCTGAGTAATATTCCATTGTACATATGTACCACATCTTTATCCATTCATCTGTCAGTGGACATTTAGGTTGCTTCCATGTCCTGGCTATTGTAAATAGTGTAGCAGTGAACATTGTGGTACATGTGTCCTTTTGAATTATGGTTTTCTCAGGGTATATCCCCAGTAGTGGGATTGCTGGGTAATATGGTAGTTCTATTTTTAGTTTTTTAAGGAACTTCCATACTGTTCTCCATAGTGGCTGTATCAATTTACATTGGCACCAATAGTGCAAAAGGGTTCCCTTTTCTCCGCACCCTCTCCAGCATTTATTGTTTGTAGATTTTTTGACGATGGCCATTCTGACTGATGTGAGGTGATACCTCATTGTAGTTTTGATTTGCATTTCTCTAATAATTAATGATGTTGAGTAACTTTTCATGTGTAGAGGCGGGTTTTTTAAAAGTGCTCTTGTGTAGTAGGTGGAATGAAAAGAAAGGATAGAATAAAGATTGAGCATTAAACCATGTATGTCACCCTAGTACCCCAAATAATACTGGGAGGGGGCATGTAGAATTAACTTGCCTGCGTAGCACAAGGCTCTTTATACTAACCAAGCTAACTAGCCTAGATCTGGTTACCACTTAATAAGCTGTACCTACTCTGCTGGGCTAACACACATGCTCCCCAAACTTTTGTGGTATATCACCTGATAATCAAAGAAAGGGAAGAAACTTGCTTGGCTCCTTACAGATTACATGTGTGTATTACATAACAAAAATGTGAATCGGTGATGAATTCCTAAAGATCGGAACACCATATTGGATATTGAATCATTGAATCATACTGGTGCTTATAAACAGACTTCTGAACAGATTTGATCAAATGCATCAATGTACACAGCACATGACAACCAAGAGTTTTTTGGACTTGTATTCAAAGATCATGACCAAAATAAAACATTAAATTGTGGTGTTTCAGTTGAATTACTGTTTCTGGATTTGAGATGAATGGTCAGGCATAGCTGTCTGCTCTGCCTGCATGATGATAGTGCTGTATCGTCATGGGGTGTTGAAGGATTGATGCATTTTGGAAAAAGCAGTGTTGATTAGCTATGAACTCAGCTGGACAGTTTTGTGTAGATTCTTAGGCAATGCAAATTAGTTTAACCCTTGGGACTTTGAAATTCTCATCAGAAGTTTCTTACACTTGATTAGGTTCTAGTGACTGTCATTTAATTTCACGACTCTGTACTTAATGCTCCAGTGCTAATAGCTGAATATGGAAAAGTTTAGAATTACATTTAATTAGTCAACTGGAGGTTTTCTTTTTTTTTGGTCAATTTTTTTTTAACAATCTTCATAAGGCATAACTTTGAGGTAACTTTATCAATTCTGAAATATTTATTCGATTTCTTCTAATTTTAAGTAGTTTTTCATATTAACAACACAGTCAGGGGCTATTTCATTTAGTTCTCTTCTTTTCCAGTTAGAGTGGTAAAAGAAAAAGAAAAAAATTTTTTGCAATGAGCACAAAATTATAACCCAAATCTTTTTAAAGCAACACATTGTCACCTTAAACCACATCTGTAATAAAATAAACATTTCTTCCTGCCTTGGGTAAACATCATAATGAAAAAATAGATCAAAGTCTGCTTTTAATGCTGACCTCAATTTCTGTTTAAGTATACTTGCTTATTTTTATCTTGGTATATTGAACTCCCTTGGTCATATATAGAGTACCTTCTGCAAGTGGTCAGATCTATCTATCTATCTATCTATCTATCCATAAATAGATAGATAGATAGATAGATAGATACATGATAGATACACACACACTTGTTCAAATAAAAACATTGCCAAGATTATTTCTACTTTCTTTCCAACTGAGGGACGTGGCTGCCCCAAACCCAGCTTTTGAGGCTGAGCTGTCCCTACCGCCTGCTGTGGGGAAGGTGCTGCTGTGCTCAACTGTTCTGACCGACAGCCCTCCTCTGAGTGATTAACTCTCCATGTACTTTCTCCTTTCCCAGGATGAGTTGGAAAGGGCCAGGTATTCCCACCGGTCCAGTCATCATCGTCCTTCTCTGGTTTGTAATAACCTACAAACTTGCCTCTAATACTTTTCCTCATCAACTTGCCATAGTCACTCACACACCTTTACTCTGTTTGTTTTTATTTTTATCAGGGAGTTGAGGATGCGTTGTCCATTCGAAGTCTTGGCAGTCACAGGGTTGGTATTTTAAGTTGTTTATACCCCCATAGCAAAGCTATCCCTTTGCCTTTTTTTTTTTTTTTCTTTTATTTGCGGTACGCGGGCCTCTCACTGTTGTGGCCTCTCCCGTTGCGGAGCACAGGCTCCGGACGCGCAGGCTCAGCAGCCATGGCTCACGGGCCCAGCTGCTCCGCGACATGTGGGATCCTCCCGGACCGGGGCACGAACCCGTGTCCCCTGCATCGGCAGGCGGACTCTCAACCACTGCACCACCAGGGAAGCCCCTGCCTTTTTTTAAAACACAGAAATATTGGCAAAGCGATTTCATCGGAAAATGATGCTTTGAGATTATTGCTGTAAGTAAATCAGTTCTAAAATCATGAATATTTTCATCTATTAACATATATATTCACTTTTCTATAAAAGGACCTTTGATTTTGGAAAACCATCACAAAATAATAAGGTTAATTTTATAGAATAACATCAGCATGGTTCTAACTTTCAGATTTTTCCTACTTTCATATTTTTTTAAATGACAATTTATTAAATAAAATTTATTATTTTGGGGCTTGGGTGACTAATTATAGTTTTATTCAGTGGGAAAATTGAGCTTCTGATTTTAAAAATGCCTGTCTTTTCATACTTATAGAAATTATCATGCTTCAACATTTTGATTAACATTTTGTAGTTTGTCTCAAGTTTTTAGCGTACGTCATTGTAAATCAAGATAAATGAGAAATCGCTCATCAAAGGCTTGCATATTGTGCCAGGAAACTGACTCTCTTCTTAAAGAATTGTGCTTTAAACCTTAGAGTAATGCTTTTTTAATTTACACATTGATAATATTGTATATGTACTTACATCTAGATTTTTCATCAGTAAAATTATCTTTCTTGCTAAGGTCTATATTTGTTAATTCTCCCCAAGTCTAGTTTTCTTCCTATCTTGTATAATGTATAAAAATACACTATATTAAACTGAGTGTGTCCTGGTATACTAATTATTGATGTGTTTGTATTCTTAAATAGTCTTTTACTCTGGTTATATTTCTTACTGGTAAATGTAATCTACTGTCTTTTTAGAATAAGTTAGTAAACTAATTCTTGAATCATAAGTATTTTGGTTAATTATAAAAATTTAGATTTATAAGAATATTAAAAAACCTTTATAGAAATCTAATCAGTAGTGTAAGAATGATTTTGCAGGGGAAATACTTTTTTTGTTTGTTTTTGTTTTGTTTTATTTTTTTTTAACATCTTTATTGGAGTATAATTGCTTTACAATGGTGTGTTAGTTTCTGCACCCCTCTAGGTGGTTACAAAGCACCAAGCTGATCTTGCCAAGAAATACTTTAAGAAAAACTTTTCATGCTTCTCCCTGGAGATATTAGTTTTTTTCTCACAGGGAGTTAGTCAACAGAAGCTTAAAAGTTGAGCCTTGGGCTTCCCTGGTGGCGCAGTGGTTGAGAGTCCGCCTGCCGATGCAGGGGACACGGGTTCATGCCCCGGTCCGGGGAGATCCCACATGCCACGGAGCGGCTGGGTCCGTGAGCCATGGCCGCTGAGCCTGCGCGTCCGGAGCCTGTGCTCCGCAACGGGAGAGGCCACAACAGTGAGAGGCCCGCGTACCACAAAAAAAAAAAAAAAAAAAAGTTGAGCCTTAAGGGCTTTGAAAATAATCCCATCTTTCCTCTCTTTAAAAAAAGTATGAGTTTTCCCTTTACTTTTTGTTGTAATGTTCATAGTGTGAAGTTTCACACAGTTTTTATCAAGCAGGTTATTTGTAAATTTCTATGGAAAACTTGATTATATATTAGTTTAACCTGATGGTAAAACCATCCAAGTTCAACCTAATTTAGGGGCCTTTAAAACATCTTCAAACAAAGAAAAAAGAAATCTGCAATTAAATGAATAAGGAATTGTTTATCCAGGGTGTCTATAAAGTAATGAGGTTGATTTTCATTTCATGGAAATTATATCATTAAATTTAAGATATAACTAGAACTCTCACAGTATTTTATTTCATTATGGTAATTATGAAAATTTGCTGTTATGGGAAAAAGAGTAAAGCTCCTAATTAAAAAAATCAGTATGCGAACTTAAAGATTAATAAAAAAATTTTACCCTGTAGAGGAGACTTTGGAACTTTACTGTGTGTGAGTGTACATTTAGCACATTTAAAATATTTAGACTTCCCTGGAAATGTCTGATTTGAAATGAAAGCTCACTAGTAACATAGTTTAAAAGAAATGTAATTGAGATAAGATTTTTTTTTCTTTTTTCTCTTAACTAGATAATATTGGGAGTTCTAAGTTTTCATCAGATTATTTGCTTTTTAAAGTAACTTTACCGTCTACATTAAACTGAATAAATATGTAGACAACTTTTGTTCTCTGTAAAAATAATTGTGATGGTTTAAAACACTGACCTAGGGCTTCCCTGGTGGCGCAGTGGTTGAGAGTCCGCCTGCCGAAGCAGGGGACACGGGTTCGTGTCCCGTTCCGGGAAGATCCCACATGCCGCGGAGCGGCTAGGCCCGTGAGCCATGGCCACTGAGCCTGCGCGTCTGGAGCCTGTGCTCCACAATGGGAGAGGCCACAACAGTGAGAGGCCTGCATACCGCAAAAAAAAAAAAACAAAAAAACACTGACCTAAATTTTATCGGGATTTGCTATATTATTTGGGGGGTTTTGGTATTTCTCTGCCAGTTTTTTTTTAAACTTATGAGCTGTATATTAAAATGTCTAAGACTTTTGGACCTTGTATTTGACATATGAACATTAGATACATGTACCTGGATATGAGGCAGATGTATTTATGGTTTTATGCCACATTCTTAGGACTTTGATCTTTCCTTTTGTCCAGTTAACTTTCAGGTACTGCTTTCTTGAAAGGTGTCCTGCCAGAAGCTATTTGGGCTGGAGATGGTAACAGTGTTATAGACATTCTCCATAAAAATAGAAAGAGCAAAGATAGTTCAAGACTGAATGGTAGGTTTGGGGAAGGAAGATTAAATCAAAGCCCTGAGTCTAGAATTGAAACAATCTGTGTCTTTAAAAAACATCTACCTTAAAAAAAAAAATCTTACAAAGTGCTTGGTCACTGCTTTATACAGTGAAATACAAGAAGACTATAAGGAAGAGATCCAAAATTAGAAAATGAGGTGATCTGGAATCAGAGTGGTAGAGATACACTGCAGTTTTAATTGGTGGAGATTTTTACTGTTGTTTTTATCAGTTCCCATTTATATATCAATTGCCTTAGTATAATTTTAATGAAGTTAATTTTAATATGCTTGCAATTTGTGTTTTGTCATTTACTCCTACACTGTTTAATTCCATGGAAGAACCCATCGAAGGACGTAATGGGGACACATTGGAGCAGAGCCAGTACACCCAAAAGGAAAGGCATCATGGTGTGTAGCCCAGAGAAATGTGCCGTGTTAGTGTTGTGCGTTCACTGTTGACTCACAGAGTCCCGGGGGCTTGAGTAATAGGTCCATTCTAACAGAAATGAACACCTGCTGAACTTTGTTTCTACAACCTTTTTCTGTACTTTTAAAAAATTTAATTTCCAAACGAAAACTTTGAGGTAACTTTTTCTGAGTGTTAAAAAAAAACATTTTTGGAGTGGGGAAAAAAGAAGAAAAAAAAAACATTTTTGGATAGATTATAATAGCAAGTTTGGAAACATTTTATTTAGCTAGAGCCCTTAATATTTTCAGTTCTCCCTCCTTTGATGAATCATTTGTTTTTAAATAACATAAATACCAACTGGCACGTATTGGAGGATTCTTTTTGTTTACTCAGTTGTTCTAGTAGCAAATGGGGTGTCCAACTTATGGGTTTTTTCTACCAGATTCAGCAATTTTTAAAACTACCTGAGGGAATTCCCTGGCAGTCCAGTGGTTAGGACTCCGCTCTTCCAATGCCAGGGCCTGGGTTCAATCCCTGGTTGGGGAACTAAGATCCCGCAAGCGGTGCAGCATGGCCAAATAAATAAATTAATTAAATTGAACTATATGAGCTCTGCATTGTATTTTGGAAAAGGAAAATCAAAATAGGTCAATTTCAGTTCAACTTGGTAAATCTTAAGCTTTTGCAAAAGGCCATTGGTGTTACAGAGAGGATGAGAAGAACTAAGACATGACTGATCCCTTCAATGAACTTAATCTGGTTGGGAGAATGGAATAGTTTATATGCAAGAATGTGTGACTTGAGTAATACATGTTTTGGTCATGGGTTTTTTTTTAAACAAAAAAGATATTTTGTTAACTGAGAAAAGACGTTAAGTGAAACTTCCATAGAGAAGGAACTTTATTTTCAGTGAAATGTTATTCACCACAGTGACATTTTACCATTACACATCATTTACCACCAAATGCACACCCTTAGGCATTTTAGAAAATTCTGGATAAACAAGATTTTTTTTTACACATGTAATAACACTCTTTGTATTCTGTTTTCAAGATAATATAAGAAAAGCATGCAAATGCAGATATTTTGCTCCAGCACTTTTTAGTATTTATTGCAATATCATTTTCACTGAATTTACACTGGTGGTAAAATTATGCCACTTAGCCTTATACTTATGAGGTATATTTTGGGGGGGTTCTGGAATATCTTTTGTAAATGACCATCTCATGGGGCATGAAGGGAGGGCCTTTGTTCTATCTGAACTATTATTTTAATGCTTTATTAGAACTACACTATATAATTTGATCTTCTAGTGTATTTTAAGCTTTTTAAAATTGCAACCTCTATAAAAGGAATGCATTTTGCACCATAATCCAGTATACATATGCAGACATATGCCTGTGTGTTTGTATGTATATAAGTATATAAAATATATTATAGAAACAGAAGTTTCACAAAATAATATTTACTCTTACTGTACATGATAAACTCTAGTATTTTCTCTTCTATTTTTATTTTTTTTAATGTTGGTTGAACCCATAAATTGATTTTGTGAACTACTAATGAGTTGCAGTCCACACTTAGGAAAACATTACTTTAGATCAGGTTTTTGAATAGTGTTCCCTAGAATCCTAAATGGGTATAAAGTTGCAAAAGAAAGATATTTTTACCAAACTACCTGAGGAACTTGTTTATTGCTTTTGTTTTATGTATTGTTTTATTGTTTTTTACATTGCTCTTCTGGGTCAAATTGCTTAAAAAAATCTGAGCTAGAATGCTTAAAAAATAAAGTTAGGGGCTTCCCTGGTGGCGCAGTGGTTGAGAGTCCGCCTGCCGATGCAGGGGACACGGGTTTGTGCCCCGGTCCTGGAGGATCCCACATGCCATGGAGCGGCTGGGCCCGTGAGCCATGGCCACTGAGCCTGCACGTCTGGAGCCTGTGCTCCGCAACAGGAGAGGCCACAACAGTGAGAGGCCCGCGTACCGCAAAAATAAATAAATAAATAAATAAATAAATAAATAAATAAATAAATAAAGTTAGGAAACCACAAATCTGAGTAGTTAGTTACTATTTAATTCAGTTTCTTGGATTTGAAATGTGGTGTTACACAAATTATCTTTGTAAAGACCCTACGTGAAATGTGGTTTTTCTGGTCTTGTCATAAATGTATGTAATCCACACTTTACTCCGGCCAAGTTTCTAGTTTTGTTCACTGTTTTTCATAAGGAAAGTTCTTGAGGAAGGAAGTTTTTCAGGTGTGTGCACAAGCAGATACAAGGGAACTCTCCCCACCCCCCAACCTTTTTTTTTTTTTAAATCAAGCCCTTGAGGTTACCAAGGACTCAACTTTTTTTTTTTTTTTTCTTGCGGTACGCGGGCCTCTCACTGCCGTGGCCCCTCCCACTGCGGAGCACAAGCTCCGGATGCGCAGGCTCAGCGGCCATGGCTCACGGGCCCAGCCGCTCCGTGGCATGTGGGATCCTCCCGGACCGGGGCACGAACCCGCGTCCCCTGCATCGGCAGGTGGACTCTCAACCACTGCACCACCAGGGAAACCCGGAACTCTCACCCTTTTGATGCTGCAATTGTTTTCTTGTTTGTTTGCTTTTTGTTTTTGTTTTTTTTGTAAGCTTTATTATACTAGTTATGTGATCCTTCTTCATTGCCTCTCCATGCCTTGCTTTTGCCATGTTTCAAATAATGGAAAACGATGGTGACAGACACAATAAGAAAAAGTAAAACATCTTTTGACTTCAGAATGCTTAATTCCTGCGTTTAAAGGCTACCTTGGGTGTTTTGTGCTATAGTGTACTGGGATGAATCATCTCACCATTACTGATTATAAATTCTGTTTTTGAAAGAGAACATGCAGTTTTTGCTGTATGTATAGTTTAGCAATAACCTATACTAGGAAAGAATGAGAGGGAAGAATATTCTTTAATTCAAATGTCACAGCCTTTGTGTTTAATAATTTTGGGCTTTTAAAATAGTGCTGGATTTTTAATAACTTTATGAATGTTACTTTTTCCCCTCTTTATATTTCTGATTTTGGAAATACAACCAACTTACACCTTTTCCTGAAATCCAGTATGATGCTTTCAAGGATACATCGTCAAGACTTTCATCATTAGTATGTAGTGCATAACTTCATGTTGAATGTGGAGTTTTACTTTATAAACATCTGATGATGCTAATCATAGATTATGACTTTTTCATAGGTTTGTTATAATGTTTGGGGGAAATATATGACTAACAAAGCAAAATCTAGTGTTGTGTAATTGTGGCATAATTTAGCACTTGAATAACTTTGTCTTTTAGAATATCAGGATCAGATAAAAATTATTTGCTTCCCTATTCAGGACTAAGATTGGTAGTAGTATCTTTTCTTAAAATAATGAGCCACCCAGCTGACACATACTCATTGCCCTGGAAGACATGTTTCCAGCAGTGTTTTGATACGTACTGAACTATGGCAGCACAGGCCCTACTGTGTTTCATGTTCTGTGTCACAAGCCAGCAGGTGTGAAAGCATCCAGCAGTGACAGATGACACCTGAAGCATCAGTTATGTCCACTCATTTTTTGCTTGATTTGGTTTTTTTATGGTATGTCATTTTGGCCAAGGAAGTTATCGCATGTTTTTCTTGGGTTAATATGTCAATAGATTGCCTGAGTTGCTAGACTATATCAGCAGCTCTTAAATGTTCAGGGTAATGTATAAAAGGAAAGCTATGCATATTCTGAAAAGAAAAATGAGTGTATAATTACTGATTCAGGATCTAGCTGTGCATGTTTCAGATGATTTGCGTAGAGCAGACTGTTAATAGCTAGGACCCTTCTAGCTGCACCTCCTCATTACAGGCCAACGGTGCATACCTAGATTGGACTTCTTGTCTACCAATTGACCTGTTTAGTAGTATTGCTGTCCTCTATCCCCTCACATACACTTGGCTCTGTACTCCTAGGAGAAGTTATGTGTTGAGATGGTGCTATCTCCAATGGACTCAGATGTCAGATTATTGTCTAATGATGCTGCTGCTACTCGAGACAATCCATACCACGTTGGCTGCTTTCCTCTGAGCAGCACATGCGGTGGGACCACTAACTTGGGTTAAGAGGACTGTCTTGGGCAGTACAATGTTATGTTTTCTGTTCTCAATCTTGTTTTGATTGATGCACAGGATTGCTTTTTGGCCTTTAGGTAAGGAGGACTGTGGAAGGAAGTAGACTCTCTTGTCACTCATACCTTTTTAAAAAAGATAGTCCCATGGGCAGGGGCTCAAATGAGGTGTGGGGTGAGGGTCCCCACAAATATCCTGCCTGGCTCTGAGTCCTAATTAAGTTTTTAGTTGACTAGACACTGAGCTGGATGGCACAGGGGAGGTGAGGGGGAATGCAGGTGTGTAGAGAGGCTGTGTGTCTTAGCCAGTCAAGGGCAGTGAATCATTTACTAACAGGTGGGAAATAGAGTGCATGTAGACTACTCTGTCTCAGGTGGATCTTTCTGTGTATGATTTTAAGATGAATTTTATTAAATTATTTTTAAACTTCACTATATGATCCTTGTATTCAATATTTACTTCCAGAATCATTCTTACAGTCACTCTGATGGAATGAAGAAGAGATCTTCTGGTTCTCATAAAGACCCACTGGTTAGTTCTGTTGTGTCTCATACCACAGTATTTTGTGTGGCTGTAAAATTCACTGATTACTTTTACGGAACTTAAGAATTAGGACTGCATTGGTGTGCTCTTAAGGCATTATTGAAACTTGATAATATACTGAAACATGACTTATCAGAACTTATTTAAAAATAATTTTGTTTTCATTTACAAGATTTAATATCAAATTAATATATCTAACCCTAGTGGCTAGCGTTAGGAAAGTGTCCTACGATGTTCATTAACAATGTATTTTCATTTATGAACTGTCCTTTGGAGGACTATACCTTAAGAATAGGCTTAGTGAGATTCTTATACCCATTTTAGAAATTTGAATTGATTTAGTTGTGGTATTATAAGTAGTACCAAAGTCACGTATAGGTTTCTTTCTGAATGATTGTCTTTATAGATTTTATAATTTTGGGAACTTGAAATTAATTTTCTGGTAGAAACAATAAAGTACGTAATGGCAGAGTTCCCATGCTGTCTTGCAGAAGACTCTTCAACCAATAATGTAATTAAACTATGGAACTAATAGTGCTCTCCATTCCAGCCGACCTTGCTAAACATTTCTGTGGAGGAAAAAATGTCTAGAATGCCCATTTGGGGTGCTAGGAACAACTCTTTCCTGTCAGGTTGCTACAGCACTGGCAGAGGAAGTACAGTCCTAAGCTCCCTGCTAACTCAAGGTTCCCATGGGCAGGGTTCTGACCATTGGTGGGGTGGAGAGAGGGTTGGGAGGCTTTGGCTGGTAGCAACGAGGAAAGGGGAGAGAATGAAATGGAGAGGACATTAGTGAGATGCCCTGGTGGGGGCAGTGTTGGGAGCTCTGGGGAGAGGTGAGTCCTGGTGCCTCGGGCAGGGCCAGGAGTTTTGAAAAAAATAACTTTAATGATTTCTGTGGCATTGCCAAATAGATTATAAAAGTGGTAATTATTCACTCATCCTGGGTTTTTCAAGGACATTCCTAAGTATGACATGAGAATAAACCATTTATTATTTCCATTCCATTTTGTCTGAGGGTTTATACTCTTGTTTTTAAAGTAAAAAAAGAAAAAAAATAGCAATGACTTGGTTTGAAAATAGTTAATATTAATATTTTTTAATATTAATCTTTAATATTAATCTTTTTTGAGAGACCTGAAATAGTTGTTATTTTCACTTTCACCTAATATGATTCAATGCTTTAAAATCATTGTTTTGGAGGAGAAGGGGTTTGGCAATATCCCACTTTGCCTCTGTGTTTTTAGGTTAACAGCATTTAACCTAAGAAAAATGTGTTTAATTTTGCTTTTTGCAGAGTGGCCTCTACTTTGACCAGAGAAACTATAGCAGTCTTAGACATAGCAAACCCACCTCTGCCTGCTATACTCGGGTTTGTCACAAGTTTTTTGGCTTCGTGTGTTTTATCCAACTTTAACACATTTCTAATCCCCTGTTGCATTTTGACTAGTTAGAACTAATCTGTGAATGGCTGTGTATATACTAGTTTGTGGTAACTGAATTCACATAGTCTGTGTGAGTGTATCTTTAAATAACGGGAACTATTGAATCACCATATTTAAAATGAGTACCATTTTTTTTTTTTTTTTTTTTTTGCGGTATCTGGGCCTCTCACTGTTGTGGCCTCTCCCGTTGCGGAGCACAGGCTCCGGACACGCAGGCTCAATGACCATGGCTCATGGGCCAAGCCGCTCCACGGCATGTGGGATCCTCCCAGACCGGGGCACGAACCCGTGTCCCCTGCATCGGCAGGTGGACTCTCAACCACTGCGCCACCAGGGAAGCCCCCGAGTACCATTTTTTTCCAGTTTTTTTAATGAAAAATATTTAACATACAAAAAAAGTTCAAAGAATTGTATAGTAACCACCTGCGTACCTACCACTCAGATTCTACAATTGATATTTTACTATATTTCCTTTATCATGTAATTATCTGTCCAGCTGTCCCTCTATCCATCCATCAGTCCATCTTTTTGGGGGGATGCATTTCAAAATAAGTTGTGGGCAGCAGTACATATCACAGTGTTTGCCCTTTTATTAAAAACATACATGTGAAAATTTAAACTGTACGTGGGATGAGAAGAATGTAATTATATTTAATGTTAGAATCTCTTGTTTTTTCAAGGCATTTGGCACATCATACATTTAAAACACATTTAAATATATGGAGCATAGTACATTTGAAATAATTCAGTTGTCAAAGCATAACTTAGATATTTATGTATCTTATTTTCCATGTCTGATTGGGCTTGGTGAAAAAAACTGAAAATTGTGTCCTGAGATGACATCAGGAAAAAGATTTAATTCCTTCTTTAAAAATGCTGTGCCTTGTTAGTGTGTGGATTCATTGTGACCAGTACAATTTATCTAATTAAACTAAGGCACTTGGTCCATGGCTTGTTGTGAAATACACGTTTTCTAATCTATTTGGGAGAGTGTTTATAGCAATAACTCAGAGTTCATTTACCTGGTTCCCCAATAATCAGGATAAGCCCATTAGATGTCGCAGGAGCTGCTGAGGACTGGGATGTGGACACTGTGCCATACTCCCTGTGCCATGGCCCTCTTTTCCTGAGTGTTTTCTTAGGTGCCCATCCCATCTCCTAACACTAATGTTCAAAGACCAATAGGACTTACCCATTTATAGGAAACTATTCCAAGTGTTTTTCTTTCTTATCCCTTAAAATTGGTATTCAAAGAGATTTCTAATGATTAAGTTTTTCTCAAATTGTGTGTCACTGAACTGCCTTAAACACTCAAGAATTACTAATGAATTATGGAGTATAAAATAAATATGTCTTCTACTTGCATGATGGTGAGGCTGATTCTCCTTTTCTTTTTCCCTTTTTTTTTTTTTTTTTTTTGCTTGTTTTGTTTTGTTTTGTTTCTTAGCAGTCTTCTTCCCTATACAGTGACCCCCTGGCAACATCTAAGAGCTACAGGGTTAGTACTTCCTGAGGAGTATGGTGCCTTCATAGCTATCAGTTGCTTTTCTTTGGGTTAAATCGTGTGCTTTCTCCATAGGCCTCCCCTACTGCAAATTCTGGTCTTCTGAGAAGTGCCAGTCTGGTGTGTATTTTCCTCTTCCAACGTGTGTACCCCTGGTGGGGCCATTGTCACGGTGCTGACTCTGGCTTGCCATCTTTCCTCCAGAATAGTCAAGGACACATGGCTTTAATGCTATGTGTACTGCAGACTGTGCTGCCTGTGCTTAAAATACAAAACTTTGGGGGAGCAAAAATGAGCATGTCATAGCGGTAGATACTGCTGGCTGTCGGTAGGCCCTTGCTTAGAATTGGCTTCCTGTAGAGGAGGTAGACTTGCATGGGTTGCACTACACTTGCATACTTTTGTGAGATGGCTGCCCATGCATGGGGTGTCATATTTTGGGGGGAACAGCTGTGGCCTTGGCCATGTTAATACTAGGCTCTAATGGAGCCAGCTGACTAGAAAGACAAAACAGTAGCTCTGTGTAATGTGCGAGTTGGAATTGGTTGATTTCCAACTGTTGTTTGTTGTCTTGTGGGCTGTTTTAGTGGACTGGGAACCTGAGGCTTTGTACTTAATTTTATCGTAACAGTGGGCAAAATGCTTTCTGTACCTCACTTTCTTTTCTGTTCTATTTCCTCTTTTGAGAGAATAAAGTCGTAAATGTTCTCCTAATTTCATAACATGATGATGAAAGGCAGTGCTGTAACCCGTGGTGCTTTTTAAATGAAGTGTGAGTTTGAAGTTTTAATGAGGCTGACAGAGGAATTTATGCATACATAAATGAGTGTTACCACCTTGGGAGGCTGTACACGTTAACACCATTCTTCAAAACTTTTTTGGAACTAGGTACTGCAAAGAATTTATGTCATTTTCAAAATAACTTTGATGCTGAATAGATAAATGGCATTTCCTTTGTTCTTTAGGCGTCATTGTATGATGGTGGATTATATAACCCTTATGGTTCTCGAACTGTAAGTCTAAGCAGGCAGAGGTGGTGAGGAGGGTGGTGTGTAGGTGGGCACAGTTTACTTACAGAGTCATTTAATCTGACCTATAATTACAAGCTGTGATCCATCAGCTTGCCAATGGTGGCTCCCACCCAAGCTGTGAGAAGGCACCTGCTGGAAACTGTGGCTTAAAGTACGAAGGCAATACAAGTAGAGAAACCTCTTTTCTGGCTCAGTTTCTCAGGAAGAGGCTGGGAACAGCGCTTCTCAGGGCCTTTCTTCTCCCTCCTGCCGTGGGCTGCTGGATGGTGAGGGTGGGAGTGAAGGAGAGTTCAGGCCGGGGAGGAACAGTTATCTTCACCTGGGAGCCAGGGGCGAGTTAGGTCCAGGGGCCCTGATGTATTCCCAGCAGGAAAAGGAGCTAATCGTTCTTGTAAAACTTTTCTTCTTGGAAACTTTATAGCCATCTGAATACAGTTTTCACTCATCAAGAACAAGTTCAGCCCGAAGCAGTCCTGTGGTGAGCTGTCTAGTCTCTTTGCATGCTTTATAAACACTTTTGATTGTTTCATTAATCTGTACTCACCATTCAGAATATTGAGGATGTGGTGTGTTTCACTCTATTGTGCATGGATTATCATTTTCCTTCAGTACACAAACTCAAGAATTAATTTGTCCTAACTGGTGGTTTCTGTATGAATGTGACTTAAGCACGTAATTTCTTAAATGAGTCTGGAACCAGTGCCATTAGAATTTTTTTAAAATTTATATGTAACTGTAATTTGTGTGGAAATTCTTGTCTTCTCAGTGGTGATAATTTAGACTATGAGTTGGTTGCCTGATCCTTTTCCTTTCTCCTTTTCATCTCTACTTCCTACATTGAACCATTTCACTTGCTTGCCAGCCTGTCAATCAGTGGAGTGGTAGGAGAAGAAATCAAATAAGTCAGCTTTTAAAAATTGCTACAGGGCTTCCCTGGTGGCACAGTGGTTGGGAGTCCGCCTGCCGATGCAGGGGACACAGGTTCGTGCCCCGGTCCGGGAAGATCCCACATGCCATGGAGTGGCTGGGCCCATGGGTCATGGCCGCTGAGCCTGCGCATCTGGAGCCTGTGCTCCGCAATGGGGGAGGCTGCAGCGGTGAGAGGCCCGCGTACCGCAAAAAAAAGAAAAAAAAAATTGCTACAGAAAACAGAAAACTGGGACAATTCTAATCACCCAGTCTTTCTGGAGTATTAAAACATTTTTTAAAATTTATAAATGTAATATTAGCTTAAGGAAAGTACAAAATAAAAGTTATCTGACCCTTTCCTCCTATATCCATTCCCCAAATGCAACCTCTGTTCTTGTATATCCTTTCAGAGATATTTCATGTATATATGAGTGTCCTTTATTTGAACAGTATGTAAATGACTTGTATACATACTGCTCTTCAACTTGTTTTCTTTACTCAAAGTATCTTTTCAAATCAGTATATAAAGATCTATTTCATTTTTTTTTGTCAGTCTTTTTTTTTCCATTCTTTTTTTGACATTTAAAAGATTTTAAAGAGTAAACCATGTCCATTACTGTTTCCACTGAGTGCCTCTTGGAGATAGTTTTATGTCAGCACATTTTTTTTTAATGGCAGTGGATCATTCCATTAGTGCCTGAGCTGTAAATTTGAAAAATTGCTCCCGTTTTGATGGACATTTAGGTTGTCAGAGTTTTGCTACTACAGACACTTGTAAAATGAACATGCTTATGCAAGTATATTTTTGTGAAATTGTATGAGTAGATCTGCATGGTAAATTGCTAATCATGAAATGATGGGAATCAGAGTATTTACATTTAAATTATGCTATATATTGCCATATTACCCACCCAAAAACTCTAGTAATTAACATTTTCAATAACAAATGATGACTTTAGGAACTACCTTGTTATTCTTGACAGTGTCAAAATTGGAGAAATTATTAAGCAGTTTCTTAATGGTCAACATAGGGTACTTTGTGGAATGGAATAGGTGAGATATATGGACTTTCTTCTACATATGTATTTGGCTCATTTCTTCTGCCATTTCCAAGTGGCACTTATCAAGAATTCTACTCTAATAGCTGACAAAAAGTTATTACAGGGATGTTTAAGGAGATAAAAGTTATTACAGGGATGTTTTCACATAAGGAGGAAGTTTACTTTTAACCCACCGGGTAATAAAATTCCACTTGGCAATTCTTGGGCCTGGTAGCATTTTTAGTGTCCCAGCTGTGACGGTCCCTTGCAAACAAAATTATGGTAATATTTTCAGTCAAGTGTAGAATCTTGTCCGTGTGTGCTGGCTAAATGCTCTTTCATTTGCAAGTTGGGCTCAGAGGTATTATCCCAGTGATGCCAGAATGGTTTCTTAGTGATGTCAGAATGGAGGCAACCTACATATATTGAAGATGAGTCTTCCACCGCTGGTGAAAGAGGAAGAAAACTGTGTGGTGATATTAGAAATATCTCCACCTGCTGCATAGGAATGAATAAAAGACAGTAAGAATCATCATTTCAGTGTTCTTGCCGGTAGGAAATTCTGTCTTTGACTTATATTATTTCAGTTAAGAAGATTCTTTTATTTTCTCTCCCAAACTAAAACATTAAGTGTATTTATTGACCCCTGATAGGACCCCAAAGGGCCTAGAGGTTTAAAAATCATGAAGTCCCTGGCTGGTTTTGGCCAGTAGAGTCATGCCCCCCACCCCTTTTCTTTCATTTAACTTAAATAAAAGATGAAGTACTATTTTATTCTTTGTGCTTTTTGGAAATATCTTTTGGTTTTTAATGATCGTTCATTATGCCTTGAAACAGCTTTTTGGTTTAATGGTGCACAATAGATGTTGCGCATTATTATGCTCATGGAGAGTGTTTGTGTGCTTCCCAAAGCCTTACCTCATGTGCCTTCAGTCAGGGAAGACCTGTAGTGAAACTGCATCTTTTTCATTATCTGCTTTTAATATCTATAGTTTATCGACGATGACACTGCAAGCATTGCTTCTTCTGGTCGTGCCAGCCGTGGGCGAAGGGAGAGTGTGGTGAGCGTGATTTGCATGCAAACACATACGATGAGTTTTAAAATTGCAACACTGTGTGATCACGTGAAATCTGTTGGAAAATGAAATTTGCACTTGACAAAATGAGCGTTTTCTTCAAATTTAGTTTATATGAATAACTTGCCTTCAGAAATGTATTCCTGAGAATACATTTTCTTAGTGGGCTATGTAAGCTTTCCTAGTGACACCTCTTATGTGCTAGTCATTGTGTACTTGACAGATTTTCACTTTTAATTTTTTGTTGCTATTTTATGCACGTGCATGTATGTGACCAAAACCAAATTCACCAAAACCAAAAAATTTCTCAAGCAAAATTAATGCCTCCACATTGTTTAAAACTCATTACTAGAGTTTAGAAATGGATTAGAAATCATGCTGCCATTAATTAGTTGTTTTCTTCGCTGTGTATTTAAATTTAACCATAGTTTATACATCTTTTAAGGCCCACGAATACTTTGAGTTGCTGATGGCAAAATTTAAAAATTTTGGTCTTAGAATTCAATTAGAGTTACAATTATAGAGGTAACAAATAGCTATGTTAGAATACAAATTATATAATTTCAGGTTATTCTTTTGATGAAGCAAGAAATTTTACAGAGGGCTGATGACATTTTTGCTATACTTAAAAATTGATTCGAAAATTACATTGGTGAGGATGGTATGTCAGCTTAGAGCTAAAACAAAAGAGCCCAATATGTAAGAGGCTATAATTCCTTTAAGAAAATAGAAGGTCATTTAATATAAGTCATGTTTTGTGAAAGATTGTAGACACAAAGTTTTCATAGAAAAGGGGAACAGCAAGAGTTTGTGAGCTTTGTTGCCAGAAATCCAGTGATCTAATTAAGACAGTTGTGGTCCATTGGCAAGCCAGTTAATGCTCATACTCAGAGCTGCAGGAGAAAGAACAGTCCATGACACCTGAAAGCACCCCAGAAAGTGATGGAGTGGAAAGGGCAGGGGCTCTGAAATAATGATGCCTGGGCTTGAACCGTTTCTCCAACCTGTTAGTTGTGTTAATAGCGATTTCTTTTTTTGTACAATGGGCATGTAATGACTATCTTTGTAGGTAGGCTTAATATATGGATTAAATGAATTACTATATAGAAAATAACTATCAAAATTCTGAGATAGTGGGTACTGTTATATTATTATATGTAAATCTAAGTTGTATTACTGTGAACAAGAATACTATTGCTTGATTATCTCAGCTCTTAGCAAAACTTCATATTTGTAAGCCTTAAGGAAGGCATCTCTGTGGATGGGCTTCCAGATTCCTTTCTGGAAGAGAAGAGATTTTGAGCAAGGTAATCAGACAGAGCTGAGGTAGAGAACAGCTGATGAGTGAGGTAAAAAATATTCATTATTTATTAATTCAACAAATGTGTATGGAGGGAGTACCTGTTATATGTGAGGGACCATGTTAAGTGCTGGGAATAATGTGGTAAGCCACATAGACCAGATTTCTGATTTCATGGAGCTTATATCCTGGTGAAAGAAATAGAAAATAAACTGATAAAGATAGGAACAAAAAAGAAAAAGTAAACCCGGTGACTGTGAAGAGAAAAAGCAGGTGATATTATAGAAGATGTTGAGTGGTGTGTATGTTTGTGTGTGTGTGTGTGTGTGTGTGTGTGTGTGTGTGTGAGACAGAGAGAGAGAGAGAGAGAGAGAGAGATCCCTTGGATGGGGTGATCAGAGAAGGCTTCTCCAAGGGAGTTGACCTTTGAGCTGAGAGTTGAACTGCTTGAAGAGCTGCTTGAAGAGCTGGGAGGAGATCTTCCTAGGCCAGTGCCAACGGCGAAGGTGGGAAGAGACTGGGTATGTCTGGGGAACCAGAAAGAGGCCAGTGTAGTTCTTTCATTATTTTGTTCTACAGTTCTCAATCCTGAGGAATATGAAAAAGAGGGAACTGTGGAAATTGGTAAAAGGCACAGTAAATACTCTGCAGATAGTTCTGCATTCAGGATATATGTGCTAAACAGAGCTGATAGCTATAATGCATTATACATTTGTGAAATATAGTAGAGGCTTTAGGTAAATGCTATCCTAGAATCCCTCATGGTGAGGGTGATGCTGGTTCTCAGGCAGTACATGGATGATCTCTATAGCATAGAACTCTAGCTAAGATGAATAATAAGAGCTTATTTTAGGGAGCTGTGATGTCATTTAGGAACCCTTTACATTTCTTTCTCACCTTCTTGAGTAGGTAAATCACAGCAGTTTCCTCATTTCATTTCATGATACTTTATCACACACCAAAAAAAACTAAATCCCCCATATGCCAATGTTCTTATCTTTTTATTCTCTCTCTTCTTAACTTTTAAAGCATCTCATTTTTTTCCTGACTGAAAGGTTTCTGCAGCTGATTATTTCAGTCGCTCCAATCGTAGGGGTAGCGTGGTCTCCGACATGGATGATGTCAGCATCCCAGATCTGACCAGCGTGAGTGCAGCGCATGGGGATTCACTGTCTCAGGCTTGTGACTAACAGCTAACAAAATAGCTATTTTTAAATTAGGAACTTAATTTACTGCCTAGGAAATATTTATTTCAGCACACTAGCATAAAATACAGTTATTTGTTTTGTTTTGAAATGTATATATTGATATGTTCTGATTTTTTAAAACATTTTTCCTGTGGAAATTTTCCCCCATAGAACCCATCAGCAGCTCCAACAATTATCAATATTTTGCCAATTTTGTTTCATCTATTTCTTCCCCTTTCCCTCTTTTTTCTGAAGTACTTTAAAGCAAATCCCATACATCATGCCATTTCCCAATAAATACTTCAGTATGCGTCTCTAGTTGAGAACTTTTTTCTTTATTTACTGTGCCATTATCATACCTAATGAAATGAAAAATAACTCCTTAAAACCATCTAATACCTAGCCCATATTTAGATATTCCTTATCAGTCTTAAAATTATTCTTCCCTTTTCATTTTGGAGAATCTATAAATTTTTAGGTAAACTTTGAAGGTTGAACAATAAAATATCCTACTTAGCAAAGAGTAACTAATTTATAGTAACTGGGAAGAATCTGAATAGATTTTGAACATTTGGATTATGGCATTGTTTTGAAGAAATGCCTATCTATTGCTTTCACATTCACTGGGAACTGAATTTAGGAAAGCCTGTCCAGTAGAAATGCCTTGAGGCGTTTACCTTAATGAAGGAACCTAGACCAGCAGATGTCTACCTGCCTGATGTATGTAACAGCCTGATTTTCTGTCTGTGATGTCTCTCCGTAACTGGCATTAGTGTTGTTTGCCCTTGGACCAACGCTGTCCTAATTATCAAGCGCTTTGAAGCAGATGAGGCAGGGTGCCTTAACAAAAAATTAGACGGTTTTTTAATGAAGAGAGAATTATTTATATTTAGCACATCACCGATTGTATTTAAATAGCTATTTCTGGATGACTAATCCTAGAAAACAATTTTGAGTGTTGTCCTTAAGTATTCCAGATTGTTGGCACTCAAAGCTGGCTGGCTGAGCAACAGTCCCATCTTGACCTTGGTCACATCAACAGTCTCTCTGCACACAAAGTTAGAAGAGTGGCTCCCAGGTCCTTCTCTTGAAATATTGCCCATTTTATTAATTTGCTTAGTAACCTATTTTTTCATAGATATAAACAATTTAATTTATTGTGTACACCTTTTCTCTTAAAAACTTTGAATTCTTTTAGCATCTAATGTGATGTGTCAATTACTGACTATGTCCTCCTTACGTTTATTTCTTGGCAATTTATTTTAGTAACTACACAGGAATGAAAAGGTTGACAGTTTTTTTTAGTCTTCCACTGCCTCTACTAATTAAATAAAACTCTTTTCTTTTGCCAGGTAGTTATTTTGATTTGTCTACATACTTTAATAAAAAGTATACATATTTAAGGTATATAGCATAATGATTTGATATATATGTATATAGGCTGTGTATATGTATATCGAATCATGTTGTATACCTTGTAACATAAGCACAAGCTTCTCTAGAGCAGTGGTTGGCAAATCTGGCCAGCCCCCTGTTATTTTATAGCCTACCAGCCAAAGTTTTCTTTGTTTTTTGTTTTTTAATGGTTTTCTAAGTACTTATATAATATCCTTAATTTTACCTCTTGGCAAAGCCTAAAATATATGTTGGGCCCCTCTCTAGAGCAAAAAAATTTGGAATAAAATACATCTTTATTTCTAAACAACTCTTTCAAATGATGGTATTAAAATGTGTTCACGGGGCTTCCCTGGTGGCGCAGTGGTTAAGAGTCTGCCTGCCAATGCAGGGGACACGGGTTTGAGCCCTGGTCCGGGAAGATCCCACATGCCACGGAGCAACTAAGCCCGTGCGCCACAACTACTGAGCCTGCTCTCTAGAGCCCGTGAGCCACTGCTACTGAAGCCCGCGCACCTCGAACCCATGCTCTGCATCAAGAGAAGCCACTGCAATGAGAAGCCCGCACACCGCAACAAAGAGTAGCCCCTGCTCACCACAACTAGGGAAAGCCCGTGCGTAGCAACGAACACCCAACGCAGCCAAAAAAAAAAAAAAAAAAAATGTGTTCACAACTAAAATTCTGTTTCCACTCAAAAAGGTTCAAATTGTATTTTACCATTTTAGTAGGATAAAATTATCTGTCAAAATAGCCATTTGCTGAAACGAAGGTCAAAGGGCCTCTTAATCAGAGAATAAGAAATATCTTTTAAGAAGAAACCAAGGGTTTCAAAGATTTGACAAGATATGTATTCTAAGAAATATTTCTCATGTACTAATTTCAACAAATAATCAAAGAGTGTAGATTTAAAGAGAAACAATCTATACTCTGATGTCAAGAGCAAAGCATTTTCAGATTTCCCAGACATAAATAAGGCAAAGGCATTTATCACTGAAATATGGAAAAGATGATATTTAAGACTTTGTTTACGAGTTGATAATTTGAAATTCTTAAAAGAAGCATAAAGTTTGCCATCATGTGCTCTTCTTTGTGCATTAATACGAATATGAAATATTATTGATATAAGCCTGTCAGCTATCTTTCCATTTCCAGCTATCAAGGGAACCCTTTTCTTTCTTTTTTTTTTTTTTGCGGTATGCGGGCCTCTCACTGCTGTGGCCTCTCCCGTTGCGGAGCACAGGCTCCGGACGCGCAGGCTCAGCGGTCATGGCTCACGGGCCCAGCCGCTCTGCGGCATGTGGGATCTTCCCGGACCGGAGCACGAACCCGCGTCCCCTGCATCGGCAGACGGACTCTCAACCACTGCGCCACCAGGGAAGCCTGGAACCCTTTTCTTGATTGGAAAATTACCTATTTAATTATTGAGGAGTGTAATGGCATAATATTTACTTGAAAGTTTTTGAGAATAGTAGGCTGTAGGCAGTATTCATGAGCAAGTCCTGAGGGCTTTACTAAGGAAAAAAGCCTTGCTTTCTGTTTTGTTGTTGTTTTATATTTTAGTCTACCATTTTGTTTAGCCACTTTTTTTAAAGCAATTTGATGACTTATTTTCCGTATTTTTCTCTATCTCAGTTTAATTTGCTTGTTTTACAGAAGTGTGACTATATAGTACATATAACCTTTGTTTTCTGATTTTTCATATTATTGCATATTTATTTTTTCCATGTTATTCATATATAACAGTTTTTAAAAATCAGCTGTAGTCACCATGTTTTACATTAGATCCTCAGACCTTATTGATCTTCTAGCTGAAAGTTTGTACCCTTTTACCAACATTTCCCTCTTTTATACCTTAGTATATTAAACATGATTATATCTTATTCCACTTAAGAGCCTTTTGAGGATCTGGCAGACTCTTTTGGTCATCATTTTGAACACTAGCTTGTCGTTGCAATGCAGCTATGTAGACCTCCCAGGGCTTTTAGAATACCAGGTTTCAACTAGCTCTTCGTCTAAACGGAAGGCTGCACATAACGCAGCACGAGCCTGAAAAGTGAGCACTGAAGAGTCTCTGGCCAAGTCCCTGCAGCGGGGCTGATCTAGGCATTTTTGCTACCTCCACAATCCCTGAAGTCTGGCACATGATCAGCTTGGGCAGGTGCGGCAGTTGGGATCTGTCAGGAGATAGTGAAAGCAACAGAATCAATCCTGCAGTGGACTGGGTCAGTGATGCAGCCTCTGAAATGTAAGATTATTCTCAGGTGACTGTCTATTAAAAAATGGGTGGGTTTGGGGGTCATTTGTGTGAGAGTGGGATAAGAGACAGGATTTCAAATGGACCTGGAAGAATGTTTCTGAATGCTGCTTGTTTTTCTCTGTAACTCATTAGTAGAAGAGAGTTGGAAGATACTCTAAGGAAAATAAGTCAGTTTATTTAGATATGGTATTTCTTTCACTCTGAGGAATAAAACATTAAATATTAGGCAATATATTTTACTAGTATAGATGTGAGGAAGATAATTCCTTTTTATGGCAATAACTGCCAATATTAAAAACTATTGTCATCGCCTGTTTTAAAACATTTCATATGTGGTTTAAAGAAGTCAAAATGAACTAAAATCAGTTCCTTTTTTTAAGAGTATTACAGTAAGAAGTAGCAAAAAGAATTTGAAGTCTGAGATAGTATTTATATTCTGATTTGGTACTTATAATAAAAGGTGTTTAATGAGACAGAAAATGAACACAAATAAATGTGGGTGATAAAAAAAACAGAAAAAACTGTCAAATATGAGGAAGTTAGAGTGAAGTGATATGAACTGAGCCAGAAATAATGACATTTTGTGTTTTAATAATTAACTAAGGAAGGTTTTCAAATCTCTTCTTGAGATTGGGCTAGGAGGGTTGGTCTAGGAGTTGGAATCTGGGTATATTTTCATTTAGTTAAATTTTTCTGTGACTTTTTTCCCCCAGTGGTAATTGGGACAGTATATACAGGTAAATAATAAGAAAAATTCACAAAACTGAGGTCTGGATTCAGCTCTGACGTTTAGTAGTTACGCATGCTTCAGCAAGATCTTTCACCTCTGAATTTCTCTTTCCTCAGCTATAAAATCAGGGTTTTAGACTAAACCTTTAAGGTACTTCCCTTCTTGAAACACCAACTAAAACAACCGTAAGGCCTATCTGCAGAAGATAGGATAACTTAATTATGGTATGTCCAGATAATAGGGTACTATGCAGTTGTTAAAATAAATGAGGTAAGTCTATAAGTACATATGGGATATAATTCATTTATTCGTTCATCCAGCAAATTTTGAGTCCTGTATGCCAGGTGCTATTCTTTTTTTTTTTATTATTTTTAATTAATTAATTTATTTTTGGCTGTGTTGGGTCTTTATTGCTGCGTGCGGGCTTTCCTTATTTGCGGTGAGCAGGGGCTACTCTTCGTTGCGGTGCACGTGCTTCTCATTGCGGTGGCTTCTCTTGTTGCGGAGCACAGGCTCTAGGCACACAGCCTTCAGTAGTTTTGGCTCGCAGGCTCAGTAGTTGTGGCACACGGGCTTAGTTGCTCTGCGGCATGTGGGATCTTCCCGGACCAGGGTTCGAACCCCTGTCCTCTGCATTGGCAGGTGGATTCTTAACCACTGCACCACCAGGGAAGCCCCAGGTGCTATTCTTGGTGTTAGGAATACAGAAAAGAACATACAGACATAGATCTTACATTAAAGAGAGAGAGATCAGGCAATTAATAAATAAGTTTATTTATTAATAAATAAGTTAATAAATATCATGGGGTCAGGGAGTGATAAATGCCATGAAGAAAAATAAAGTACTTTCTCTGATCTCTGAAACATGGTAAGGGGAAAAACAAGATATGGAATGTATTTGGGACACTACTGTTAGAATTTTTTAAAGACTGGGTGTAGGTTGCCCTTGAAGATCTGGGTATGGTGTACCTCTAGAGAGAGGCTTACTTTGCATACCCTTTGTGCTGTTTTTTTCTTTTTTTTGGATACGTGAGCGTGTATTACTTAAAAAGCAAAAACGAAAACCAGGCAACCAATTCCTTAGTGCTGTGGGGAAATTTTTTTGATGATATATTTCACATGCTGTAGTCCAATCTGAACTTTTTTGGCTAAGTGTGCTAGTCTTAATCTGTGTGTCCTGTGTCAGTAATGCTAAGATAATAAAGTTTTTTGGCTTTTGGTTTTATCAGAATTTTCTTTTTGATGTATACACTTTTGTGTGTGTGTGTGTTAACTTTTACAATGATAAAATTTAAGTTTATATATAGTTTTCTTTAATATGTTTCAAATACCATGAAAAGAAAATCTGTGTAAAAGTTCTAAATTTTTCATAAGGACAGCTTCCTTATACCATATCTTCCTTAGATAAGAATTAAAGTTCTTAACATCTTGTTTTATGTGTCCCAACTTTTATTTCAGTTTTAGTATGTTTGCTTTTAGGTTCCAAATATCGATTGAACTTGGAGAACTCAAATGAGGTCACTTCTTTTTTTTCCCCATAAAAAAATCAAAATGCTAAGCATCTTTTCTGATTTTTATCTCTGTTCTTTTCTAGTTGGATGAAAAATCTGACAAACAATATGCTGAAAATTACACAAGGGTGAGTATCTAAATTCCTAAGGAAATTAAGTTCTCAAGGTCAATAACTTACTGTCTACTACTATTTTATTCTTGATTTTACAACAGTTTAACTGATGGAGCTACTCTTCCTCTCTTCATCTACTTCCTGTCTTTGACCCCCAGATTCCTCTGTGGTTGAATCATGTGAAGCACTGGGAAGAGAAAAGACACTGCATTTTATTTCCTTGAATGTCACCTCTTAAACTTTTGGCTGCTCTTTTGATTTTCATTCCTCTAGAATTTAATCCTTAGAAGAAGCCATTAAACACTGAAAATGAAGAAGTGTCTTTAGGAATGGTGGTGACAAACTCTGAGGGTTTTGTTTTTTTTCCTATTAGAGATAAATTATTCTTCGAAGTACAATAAAATAACTCCTTTCTAGGAGTTGCTTTGTGTTTAAAAAATTTCTAATTTTCTTCTAGAAATATTTTTAGAAAGTCATCTTAGGGAAATTATCAGGATTAATTTTGTGCTATGCCCCCAAAAAGTGTACCAGTTCTATCCAGCAGAAATACAGTGCAAGCCACAAATGTAAACCACATATGTAAGTTTAAATTTTCTAGCAGCCACACTAAAATAGTAAAAAGAAACAGATAAAATTAATACAAATAATATATTTTATTTAACCCAAATGTCCAAAATATTTAAACATAATCAATATGAAAAGTTATTAATGAAATATTTTACATTCTTTTTTCCACACTAAGTCTTCGAAATCTGGTGTGTATTTTACACCTAAAAAAAAAATTCTCAATTTGGACTAACCACATTCCAAGTGCTCAATCACTTCATGTGGCTAGTTGGCTGCCGTATTGAATAGCACAAATCCCTGCCATTTATTAATTCAGTAGCATGATGTCGCATTTAAACTCATTGTGGGAAGAGCAGTCTAAATTCATAGTGATACACGGTATTATTGCTGTCAGCTGCAAATAGTATCTCCAACTTTATCAGCAAAGTATTAGGAGAAGAAAAAATTCTGAAGAAACAGCTTCAGGAACTAAATAGGAGGACTGCTAATTAGCATACCAACTATAACATTCTAAAACTGTTTAAAATCAAGCTGATGTACTCACCCCAGTGCTGTTTACAATACAGCAAAGATAAACTTAGAAAACAGACAACTTTCACACGACCCATTTCCTTCTTAGTTATTATGAATTCTAGATTCCAGTAAAGCGAGCGAACACAGTTGTGCTTAGTATGCCTGGGCCCATCTCTGGGTACCCTCTCCCCAGAGCCAATCTAAATTGCCTGTGGATTGCATTCGGTAACTTCTTGTCCACACTGTGTTAGATCTCTCCCCACCACCCTGGCCCACTTTTAGTTTGCACAGCAAATATATTTTTAAAGAAACAAGACTTAAAAGTGCCATATTTCTTTTTCTCTAGCCTTCATCTCGAAATTCTGCCTCAGCAACAACCCCTCTAAGTGGAAACTCATCCAGACGAGGAAGTGGGGACACCAGCAGCTTAATAGATCCGGACACCTCATTAAGTGAATTGCGGGTAAACCGTGATTTTTGGTTTGTTTTTTATAAACAATTTTTTGGCTTCTTTGTAGTCTACTGGAACTATTTAACATTTAATGTGTCTTGGTAGGAAGAAAAAAGTATGGTATGAGTTCTTTAAAAAAAATTGTTAGTGCAGTTCAAGAATGTGACTAGGGTCTGGAGGGAAGGAGATTAGTTAATTCTTCCATTCTCTTTCCTGAACATTTGATGATATTGGAATGAGTTCTGCTAATTTACAAATGCCAAAAAAACTTTCTAATGTATATAAAAGTAATTCTCTCAAATAATTGGCCATATTTTAAATGGAAAATATGTGGATGTATAAGGAACCAGATTTGGGGAATTATTAGTCTTTTGAGCCGTTATGGTGTTACTTGGCTGCCTGAATACAGTTATCTCTCAGTGTTTCATGATAAGATAAGTATAATAATATTTGGGATGACAGAAATACCTGAGTAATGTAAGCTCGTTTAACCCACTAGTTGAGTCTCCATTCTTATTAATAACCCTTTCAAAGTGTATTTGAATGTCTATTTGCTGAACGTGCTCTTTTTGAGGAACGAGGGAAGGGCAGTAATAAAAATTGCATTCATTCATTCTTTCAGCATTGTTGAGCACTTGGCCCCACAGAGTCAGGCAGTAAAGCACACTTTGGACTTAAGGAGTTCGCTGTTTCATAGGGAAGACAAATGGGTATAAACCAGTAAAACCAGGTGGTGTGATGCCATGGTAGCAGCAAGAATAGGGCTGTTAAGGGAATTCAGAGAAGCATCATCTAAATTAGACTAGAAGAAGAGATTTTTAAAAAGGCTTTTCGGAGGAGACAAGGGGTGAAGGAAGAATAAAAATTAACCAGGCAAAGAAGCTGAAGGGTGAAGGCTTTCTCAGATAGTTAAATTCAGAGACCCACAAGATTATCTGTATAGCAAAGTTGCCAGAGGGTAGGATGAGAAGTGAGGATTCGCAGTGGGTGAGAGAGAAGGCTGGAGGAGTAGTGATGTCAGGTTTACCCTGACAACTATGGGATATTAAATAGCGGAGCAGTACTATCTGATTTGCATTCCTAAAGATTGACCACAGACTGGAAGAAGCATTGGAGGCAAGGAGAAGAGTTACCCTGTGGTTGAACAATGGGGATGAGATGAGCAAGTCAAAACTGTGATGGGAGAAAATGTAGGCAACTTGCTCTGAAGAGAGTATTGGAGAATGGAAGTTGTTTGGTCAGTAGAGAGAGAAAGTTAAGAGGTTTTTGTGTTCTTTTAAAGGCAGCATTAGTTGTTGTTTTCATTGGTTGGATTGAGCCAGTAGAGAGAGACTATGAAGGTTAAGGAAGGAGAAGGGGTAGCTGACTGAGAAAGTGCCTGAGTGGGTGAGAGGAACGTCCAGGGATCAGATGGATGGAAGGTGGCCGCCCCTTCCCACTGACCCAGTAGAGGAGGAGGGAGGGACCGGTGGGGACTGAGTAAGATTGTGGGCGGGGTAGGAGCAGGAGTCTGGCTTGTGAAATGGGCAGCTCGTAAAAGTGGGCTGAGGGTTAGGAGAGGGTGAGGATTGGAACAGCGGCAGCAGCACTGCAGAAGGAGGCCCAGGTCAGCCTGGCTCTGACTTTGAAGGGGTCAGTGTTATTGAACTCTTCCTAAGTACCAGGCATAAGCACAAGGGTGCAAAGTTGAATAAGCTTAACTCTTGCCTTTAGGTGCTATTTTCTAGTGGGACAAAAGGATGGGGCATTCCAGCCTCAGACTGAGCTTGTACTCGCTGTTTACTTGTATTTCTTCTTTGAGAGAACAACCTCCCTGAAGGAAATGAGATTTTTGTATCCTAGCATTTGGCTCTTAATAGGCACTTTATAAATCTCTATCAAAGGAACCAATGAATAAAAGACAAACCTACCAAGGAAGGAATGAAGGGGGCAGGGGAAATATATAGAAACTCTGTGTAATGGGCCTTTGACAGTTGATCCTGCCTGTTAATTGTACAGTTATGTTCAGGGCCCTGTAGCAGTTATTTCCCCCCTAAATCAACCATCCAGAATAGACCTCATGTAGCAAGGTCAGGTACAAGGGAAACAATATTTTCCATTTAAAATTTGACCTGCTTCACTTTTCTTATAAGGATTATGGTAACATTTGGAGCAAAGGCTCTTCTCATCATTTAAATGATGTCCTCAGGATAGACTCTCTCATTTGACATTGTGTTTAAAATATTTGTTTAATACCCCTCCCTTTACTTATCTTTCTCCGAAATTAATTGTGGTCAGTAACCAAGTCATTGAAAGACAACTTTGTTCGTATGTAGTTTTACGTTTTTAAAAACTTCCGCATGACTCAGTAGAATCTTCAGCTTATAATTAATTTGCTGCATATTTTACTAGTTATCGGTGGAGTGTTATGCTAAAAATTATTTGAATGATTGATACAGTTTTTTAAATTGTATGTTAAAAAATGTTATATAGCTTTTGTACACAGCCCCAGCCCCATTTGCTAATGTTTTTTCCACAGGAGTTAATGTCAAGGAAGTATTTGATATGTTAGATTGATTACTCCAGGCCTTCCCCAGCCCCACTATCACCTGCCTGTTTGCCCCTTTTAGCCGTTTGCAGTGGCAGTTACGTTTGTGTACCTCAGTTTCTCTGCTTTTAGTCTAGAATATGCAAAAGTAATTCACATTTCATCTGAATCCTTTGAGACTTTGTGTGTGGTTTTATGCAATGGTTCATTCCTATGTCCTGCAGGATATCTATGACCTTAAGGACCAGATACAGGATGTAGAAGGGAGATACATGCAGGGGCTTAAGGAACTAAAGGTATCAGGGCCCATTTTGCAGCCCAAGCATGTTCTCTGTACGCAGAAGTGTTGGTAATGGTGGTTTCACAAATTCTATTAACCCCACTGCACATAGCTTTACTAACAGTGTTTGTCTTTCAAGCATGTGCTTAACCTGCAATGCATAGGAAAGGTGAACTTCCGATCTCTGCTTATGTTTAAATGTGTACTGTAGTTTTTGGAATATTCAGGAAAAGATATTATGCCTTACAGTTTTTAAACCTTATAAAATACTTACGTATCCCTTGTGTCTTAGCCTTACAAAACTGAGTTGGGCAAAAACCTATAAAGTGTTCTAAGAATATTTTTTATTGAGAATTAGACCTTAAAATTCTTCCAAGATAAATGAAAGAGCATTGCCTGTTTCTGTCACCAAATTCAGTCAGTATTAGGAGTAGAAGGAAGAAGCATCTAAGAGAAAGAGCATTATTATAAATATTCCTTCTGGAGGAAGGACCCTGAAGCATGAGGACTGTGTTTTCTTTTTGTTTTGATTGTTTTTCACATAGATCAAAAAGGGTTACACAGATTTGGTGCCTTAAAGAATTTGGAGGTAAATTTAAATGGGCCTTATTTTTTCCAATCAAGGATGGCTACCAGTTTTCAGTAGAAGTGTCCATGTGAGGCAGACATTTTAGTTGTAAATGGCACTTGATTATCATGCTCTTTCCTATGTTTTCTTATGAAGTTCAAACCTAATATTATGAATTACTGTAAGTTTCTCTGAATACATGTAGGCCCCTATTTGAAATAGAAATAAACACCAGGCCTCTAAAAATGCATCAGCAAGGCATTCAGAAAGGTGACTCAGGATATGCTCAAAGGACAGAGTGTAGACCTAATGGTCAAGGCTTTGCTCAGCCGCCCAGCATGATTGGACTAGCCCAGCTACCAGCCACAAACTTCATGCAGGTGATTATGGTCCAGAAAAGGTGGAAGGCCTATGGAGAGCACCCCCGGAAAGCCTGGACGCTGCTGACAGCAGTGTGTGGTTGTTGGTAAACATCAGGAGGATCCCAGAGTTAGTGAGCTGATGTGCTCAGTTAGTCTTACTGCTCTCATCTTCAGGATTTAATCCCCCTTTTAAGGTTTTAGAGATATGAGTTGGAAATATCTTAGATCAATGGAACAAATCCAGTACATTCAATAAATACATTCATTTTAAAGTCTCGTACGTAACATAATGTATCAGGAAAGCAAGTGATTCAAAGGCATTCTTACTCGTTTTTTATTTTATCTTAAGTATTTTCTCCTTACCTTTTAGATCTACCATTTATTTCATTTTTTGAAGGATACAAAAAACAGATTAACCTTATTTGAGACTCTGAACAGATAAGTCCCCTTTTCTTAATTCATGGTTAGTGTATAATTGAACTTGACTTCAAATTATGTTTATCCTTGAAATGACTCTTTTAAATGGAAAAAAAAATCTTAAAAAAAATTATCTGGGGCTTCCCTGGTGGCGCAGTGGTTGAGAGTCCGCCTGCCGATGCAGGGGACACGGGTTCGTGCCCCAGTCCGGGAGGATCCCACATGCCGCGGAGCAGCTGGGCCCGTGAGCCATGGCTGCTGAGTCTGCGCGTCTGGAGCCTGTGCTCCGCAACGGGAGAGGCCACAACAGTGAGAGGCCCGTGTACCACAAAACAAACAAAAAAAAATTATCTGGTTGGTGGTCAAGGCATGGTGGTGTGATGTATCTATATTCTATTAAAAAAGGATGCTCGGTCTTGCTTATGACATTATTCTTAAGTATGTCTGCCTTTGAGGTGCTTTTTCCCCCCTCTACCCTCCCTCCACAGTCACCTGGGTCTTGTTAACACAGATTGCTGGACTATACTCCCAGATTTTCTCATTCAGTAGGCCTAGGATGGGGTGGTTGAAAATTTGCGTTTTTAGCCAGGTCCCAGATAATGCTGTTGCTTCTAGTCCAGCACCTACACGGAACATCACTGCCTTAGACACATTTAAGTAAAATTCATTCCTTATGGATATCACTGTGTGAGCTAGATTAAAATCATTAAAACTACCTTGAGGGAATTCACTGGTGGTCCAGTGGTAGGACTGCGAGCTTTCACTGCTGAGGGTTCAGTCCCTGGTTGGGGAGCTAAGACCCTGCAAGCCGTGTGGCCAAAACAACAACAAACTACCTTGACACTTAAGTTTAAAATAGTCTTCTGTGGTCTTTTGTTTAAAGGAAAAAGTACACTCCATACATTTTATGTCACCTTTATTATGTTATATATTGTGTCCTTGCAGCTGCTGCTTGAACTGTCTTACATTCTGGTGTTCATGCAGTCATGCCCCATTTTGTATGGGACTGAGTTGTGAGGAGGACTTTTTTTTTGCTATTAGTCTCTGAGATGGATCAGAATCATTCTAAATTCTGCATTGTGTTAAGACACCTACTATATTTGAACCATTATACAGTTAACTGGGCTTATATTCTTTATTTTGGGTGTATTTGTTCTCAATCATAATATAAATCTTACCTGTTAATACAGTCCTGGGTTGTGAAGAATTATTAAGTGTATGCATATGTGTTTGTGTGCATCTTTATTGAGATATAAATCACATACCATAAAACTTACTCATTTAAAGTGTACAATTCAGTGGGGTTTTTTTGCATAGTCACAGAATTGTGCAACCATCACCAATTTTAGAACATTTTCACTACCCCCAAAAGAAACCCCATACTAATCAGCAGATGTTCCCCACTCCTCCACTCCCACTCCTGCACCTAGCCCTGGGTAACCACTAGTCTATGTTGTCTTTCGTGATTGGCTTTTTTTTTTTTTTTTGCGGTATGCAGGCCTCTCACTGTTGTGGCCTCTCCCGTTGCGGAGCACAGGCTCCGGATGCGCAGGCTCAGCGGCCATGGCTCACAGACCCAGCCGCTCCGCGGCATGTGGGATCTTCCCAGACCGGGGCACGAATCCGTGTCCCCTGCATCGGCAGGCGGACTCTCAACCACTGTGCCACCAGGGAAGCCCGTGATTGGCTTTTTACTTAACATAATGTTTTCAAGATTCATCCGTATTATAAAACACATCAGTGTGTGTGTATATATACATATACACATATATGTATACATATGTGTGTATACATACATGTATATATATACACACACACACACACGTGGCTGAGTAGTATTCCACTATATGGATTTACTACATTTTGTTTATCCATTTGTGAGTTTGATAGGCATTTGGATTGTTTCCAGTTTGGGGCTATTATGAATAATGCTGCTGTAAACATTTGTGTACAGCTTTTTGTATAGACATATCTTTTCATTTCTCTTGGGTAGATTACCTAGCAATAGAATTGTTGAGTCATATGGTAATTCGATGTTTAACATTTTGAAGTACTGCCAACCTGTTTTCCAAAGTAGCTGCAGTATTTTACCTTCTTCCCAGCAATGTATGAGGAGTCTAGTTTTTTCATATCCTCACCAACACTTACCTTGCTTCTCGTTTTTTGATTATAGATAATAGCCATCCTAGTAGATCTGAAGTAGTATCTCATTATGGTTTTGATGTGCATTTCCCTAATCACTAATTATATTAAGAAAGTTTTTGTATTCTTATTGTCCATTTATACACCATCTTTGGAGGAATATCTGGTCATATCCTTGCCGATTTTAAAACCGAATGATGTGTCTTTTAATTACTGATTTCTAAGTGTTCTTTATATATTCTGGATACAAGTTCCTTATCAGATATAAGATTTACAAATATTTTCTCCCATTTTATGGGTCATCTTTTTACTTTCTTGGTGGTATTGTTTGTAGCATAAAAGTTTTTGATTTTGTTAAAGTCTACTTTTTCTTTCATTGATTGTTTGGTATCGTATCTGAGAAACCATTGCCCACTCCAAAGTCATGAAGATTTACTCCTGTGTTTTCTGGGAAGGGTTTTATAGTTTTAGCTTTTAATTTAGGTCTCTGATCCATTTTGAGTTAATTTTTGTGTTTGGTGTGAAGTAGGAGTCCAACTTTATTAGCTTGCATGTGGATCTCAATTGTCCCAACACCATTTATTGAAAAAACTACTCTTTTCCCACTGAGTTGTCTGGGCACCCTTGTCAAATATCAATTGATCATAAATGTAAGGATTCTGGACTCTCAGTTCTATATCACTGATCTTTTGTTTGTTAAACATTTGCATTAATATTTTAAAATTTTATTTCCAGGGATTTCCCTGGCGGTCCAGTGGTTAAGACTCTGCACTTCCACTGCAGGGGTGTGGGTTCAATTCCTGGTTGGGGAACTGAAATCCCACATGCTGCATGGCCAAAATTTTTTTTTAAATAAAATAAAAATTTACTTCCAGAAGTGATGACTTTTTCTATGTGAAATGTTTTTCTTTTTAGTTTTAAAAATACTGCTAGGTATTAGTAATCTACCAAAATAGATGTAGTTATTAAGAAACAGGCTGTAAGCTATTTTAGGCAGAAAACTTTGAAGTATATAAAAATTTAGGCATTGAGTGGTAGCTCTTTTATCTTAAATAATAGTTTTTATATTGCTTACTTACTTAAAAATGGCTAATATTTGAATTTGCTAGACAAAATGTTTATACATTTAAATTAATGTTATGCAGACCGAGAAAGTACTGAAAACGCAGGTCCAGGAAGTGGTGCAATTCAAATAAGTATGAAATTTACTTGAGTAAAGGGAGGCTGTCTTCTGTTGTATCTGTATTCTGTTGCGAATAGCTGTTGTTAAAAACTACAGAAGTAACATTTCTGAAACCATTAATGATTCTGTATTTTATGATTTTTACACTATGACTCTTATATGTTGTCTGCACACCTTTTCATCTTTCAGAGGCAACACTGCTGCTTGAATTTGTTTTCTTGGATAGCAGAGAGCCCATAAAGTGCTTATAATGATGCGTTCTTGGCTTATTGTCATCCTTCTGTTTTATGTGCATGTTACTAAACAAAGAGTTCCCCAAACTGCTTTTATTTTGCAAAAATGCATCTTTATGTGTTTGTGCCAGTGCTATAGTTTCCTGTTATATGACATATAGGCAATGAACATATTTTAGATATTAGGCTGATGACTTTGACTTTCATTTAGGAGTCTTTGTCTGAAGTGGAAGAAAAATACAAGAAAGCCATGGTTTCCAATGCACAGTTAGACAATGAGAAGAACAATTTGATATACCAAGTAGATACCCTCAAGGATGTTATTGAAGAGCAGGAGGAACAGATGGCAGAATTTTATAGAGAAAATGAAGAAAAATCAAAGGTAATTGCTCATCTTACATCATGCCTTTCTCTGGGGTCAGAAAATTAAAACCTGCCATTTAAGAAGTACTGGGTTTGATGGAAGAGCACAGCATCCCCGGGAATGATATTTCCATCACAACTGATTGGTGCAAGGAAATTGACAGAACGTAAGATTGCAGGTCCTGAAATATTTTCCTTTCTTAATTTTTATTAGATTTAACTTGTTTTCATAAGGGGAAGTTTATGACCTCCTTTAGTTTCTGAAAATAGAATACAGCTCAAATTTTATCTTTATTTTCTATCTCTTAATTGGGACAATTACAGTGAATTACTTCTTCCTGCTATAACTGGCTGGAACTCCATAAAACTCCAAAGGCTTTCAGTGAGGTGGTTCATTTTATTCTCTTTTCTTTTCTTTTCTTTTCTTCTCTTTTCTTCTCTTCTCTTTTCTTTTCTTCTCTCATTTTTCAAGAGAACCTGTTTTCTAAATGGTTGGAGAGACGTCTTTAACCAGTTATTTAAAAACTGCAGTGTGGAGACGTGGGTCAAAAATCAACAGATGTTTTCTTTAGAGGTTTGTAAGCTATATTGTTAAAATGTGCAGATGGAAAATAAAAGCCACTGCCCAAGGCCTGGATTTGCCTTTTGACAACTGCAGAAAACAAGTTGGGTTCTCTTAAAAGCTTACTGGATTTTTAAAAGCATTTTAGTCAGTCCAAGCAGAGGACAAGTGGATATTACTGTCAAGAAATGAGTTGCCAGTACATTGCAAAAGTTTTAAAAATAATAATAATAATTTAGGAAATGAGCTTTGGTGAATTGTTAGAAACAAGAACAATCTGTATTTGTACATAATAAAGGGAGAAAAGCTGTTAATATAACCTCTAAGGGACCAGCATTATTACTGTAGACTCTGTAGGGATTTCTTTCCTTGAGGACCAAAAATGCTCATTCCAGCCTGTTTTGGTCACTTTTAAAAAGTGTTAGGAAGTATTTGTAGTGGGTTTGGGGAAAGGAGGGATGAAGAGGCAGAGTGCAGATTTTTAGGGCAGCAGGATACTATTCTGTATCATAGTATAATGGTAGATACATTATACATTTATCAAAACTCATAGAATGTACAGCACTGAGAGTGAACCCTAATGTAAACTATGGGCTTTAGGTGACAATGATATGTCAATGTAGGTTCATTGATTGTAACAAATGTACCACTCTGGTTTGGGATGTTAATAGTGGGGGAAGGCTGTTCCTGAGGGGTGGGGAGAGGAGTGGGAGTATATGGAAACACTGTACTTTCTGCTCCATTTTGCCATAAATCTAAAACTCCTCGAAAAAAAATAGTGTCTATTAACAAAAATGTTAAAGTAAGAAAACTTGTGTCTAGATAAAGTGACAAAGAGGCCCCTGGGTATTTTCATATTGATGACAGTGGCTCATTGAAGATTTGGTGACAATAGATGTTTCCTCTTTGATTCTTCCTATATCTCATAGGCCAATTGTGGAGTGTCTGAGCTGTCATACTTTTCTTAGTCCTTGGACTTCTTTTTTGCCTTCGCACACATTCTTCATAGCTATTTCTGGCTCTTTGCTTCCAACAGATTAGAAGAAAATCTCATGCTAAGTATTTAATGACCAGTCCTAAAACAAGTTCTTATCTTTCCATCTTCTCAAACGTCCTTGAGCATTTTTAAAATAAAAAAAAGTCCCTATGATAAGCTATTTTAACCAACTTCATTTTTCCCTCCTATAATTTTCTAAGATGCAGAGATGTCTTAGTATACAGAGAGTTGTGGCTTTTCAGTTTGTTTTTGTTTTTAAATCTTGTGCTTTTTGAATTTGAAAAATCTGTATGCTTTTTTTAATACCCTGGGGATCTGCGTCAGGTACTGCGATGCAGAAGACTTTGTGGTCATGTCTCTCTCTGCTGTACCTTTACCCTGAGTTCTCTTCTCCTAAACAGATATTGCCTCGTGCAGTAGATGTTCCTGTTCAGAGACATACAAAGAGGTCAGGCACTCTGGTATGTTTCATTATAGCAGCAGATGGTGAGGGTAGAGAATGATATTCATACCATTTTTCAAAATGTCTTTAGTGTTTTCTGCCAGAATTATGGTAACTGCATCTTAAATATTGTCTCTATACCTACTTCAGGGACAGAATGCCTGATTAGGAATGTCTCAGGTGTATTATTCTTTTCTTAATAGCTATTCATTATAGGAGGGAATGTTTTTCCTCTTTTTTTTTTTTTTTAAGCTTATCTGAGATTTAATAAAATCTTTTTTGGCAGATTTTAAGCATACAAAAAAAAAAAAAAAGAAGAGTATAATAAACTCTCCTGAACCCATTACCTACCCCTAACAAACCATCAATGTATGGCCAATTTTGCCCTGTCTACTTCCCCCACTCACATTATTTGAAGCAAGTCCTAAGTACCCCATATTTTAATAATGAGTTTAATATGAATTTAAATGATATGGACTCTCTTTTTTAAAAATATAACCACAAGACCATTTCACATCTGAAAAATTAATAATAATTCTTTCTTGCTACATATCCTGTCATGTTAAAATTTCAGTTGTCTCAATGTCATAAATGATTTTTCTTTTTCGCACTTAAAAAAACAATCAGGATCTAGATAAGTTCCACACATTGGAATTAGTTGTCATGTCTTGTAAGTCTGTTTTTATTTATAGGTTTCCTATCATCTCTTTTTTTCCCTTGCAATTTATGTGTTGAAGAAACTAGATTGCTTTTCTTTTAACAGTTTCTGACAGTCTTGGGGATTTTGCTGTTTCATTACTGTCGTTCTTTACCATGCTCCTTTTTCCTCTGTATTTCCTGTAAATAGTTAGTTAGGTTTAGAGGTTTAATCAAATACAGGTTTAGTCTACTTCATAGAGAAGTAGACTAAACCCTTCAGGAGGCCCAGATGTATGGCACCTCTCTCCGTGATGATGTAGCTGGATACTTATATCCATTAGTTGATTAGGGGTTGCAAAATGAGATATTCTAATTTTATCATTACTGTTTTCTTTCATTTTCTTTTATTGTTTTAAAACAGCTTTATTGAGATATAATTCACATACCATACACTTCATCCATCTTAAGTGTACAATTCAGTGGTTTTTTGGTATCTTCACAGACAAATTCAACCATCCCCATAATTTTAGAGTATTTCATCACGTCAGAAAGCAACCCTGTACCCTTTAGCTGTCTCTCACTCCCCTCAGCCCTGAGTAACCACTATTCTACTTTCTGTCTCTATAGGTTTCCCTTTTCTAGACTTTCATATTAATGGAATTATATAATTTGTAGTCTTTTATAATTGGCTTCTTTCACTTTGGTTAATATTTTCAAGTTCACCTGTGTGGTGCATGCATCAGTACTTCATTGCTATTTATGACCTAATAATAGTCCATTGTATAGGTATACCACATTTTGTTTATCCATTCATGTGTTGATGGACATCTGGTGTTTTTTCACTTTTTGTCTATGATGAATAATGCTGCTATAAACATTTGTGTACAAGTTCTTGTGTGGACATAAGTCTTTCTTTCTTTTAAATATACACCTAGGAGTGGAATTGCTGGGTCATATGGCAACCCCATGTTTAACCAGTTGAGGAATAACCAGACCCTTTTCCAAAGCAGCTGCACCATTCCCTCCAGCAAGTGTATGCAAGTGTAAGCAGGTTCTGATTTCTCCACATCCTCACCAACACTTGTTTTTATCTGAGTTTTTTCCTAGCCATTCTAGCAGGTGCAGTTTTGCTTTGCATCTCCCTGATGACTAATGATTTCAAGTATATTTTGATATGCTTACTGACTCTTTGTACATCTTCTTTGGAGAAATGTCTGTTCAGATCCTTTGCACATTTTTAAATTGGATTATCTTTGTGTTACTGCATTGTTAGAGTTTGTATATTCTAGATACAAGTTCCTTATCAGATACATGGTTGGCAAATATTTTCTGCCATTCCATGGGTTGTCTTTTCACTTTCCTCTGCTTTATTTATTAGTGTAAGTCCATCTTTAAAGAGAAATTTCCCCTCATCTCTTATTACTCAATGAAACAGTTTACATAGGAAAGGCAAGATAAAAACTTGATTCTTTTCCTTTGTTTACAAGTTTTCAAAATAAGGAATTGGTTGTTTGGCATCTTCTCATAGTGCCCAATTATTTTTTAAAAAATCATTATGAAGGCAAGAATTCAAGCATTTGATGATTTCAATCCATTGTAGCTTATATTCTTATTGATTTTCAGGTTGTCCCACCTTTAACTAATGTGAACATCTTCAGGTTGATTCCCAAGTAATTTTGATCTGAGTCTAATTGGTTGTGATAGCTTCTTTGCTGTCTAGCACAAGAAAGTGTTCTGGACTCATCTGGTACATTTCCTGCTCCAGACCTGAAATCAGCTGTTAGTACAAGGAGCCCTGGTTCTCTTTTAGTGGAGCAGTGTGGGTGCTAGGGGGGCACTTGCCACCAAGATGGTAACTGTTTATAGACCTTTTTAGTGGTTATATCAGGGAAATATGTATATGGGGTATTTTTTTTGTTTTTAAAGTCAAAATATGTTATGCTTATAGTTCTAGTTTATATTCAGGACGTAGGGCTTTTACTTGACCTCCTTTGTCTTATACATGTGTATCTCCTTCTTCCCACACTACCACTCCCAGGTCTCAGAGTCACTAGGGATGCTAGTAATTATGTTATAGTCTATTTTCATTCCTTTATCCCACAATACCTAGAATAGCAATACCAACATTACCAACAGTATAATTACTGAAAATAGTTAAAAGTTTTTTTGTTTTTTTTTCTGTTTGGTTGTTATTTTGCTTCTAGGTTATGTATAGTACAACCATTGTTTTTAAAATTTACTTGAAATAGTTCCTCTGTGCTTTTACTACTAACTGGACGTATATAGCTAGGTTCACTACATTTTATTTTCAGTACTTAGGAACTGCTTTTTAAATTTTTATTATGAAATTACTTTTAATTCTGGTAAAAGCATATAACAAAATCTACCACCTTAACCATTTTAAAGTGCACATTTCAGTAATGTTTATTCACATCGTTGTCTAACAGATCTCCAGAGCTTTTCATCTTGCAAAACTGAAACTCTGTCCCCATTACACACCTCCCCATTCCTCCTCCTCCAGCTCCTCACAACCACCATTCTACTCTCTGGCTCTGTGAGTTTGACTCCTCTAGGTACCTAATATAAGCAGAATCATATAATATTTGTCTTCTTGTTACTGGTTTATATAACTTACCATAATGTCCTCAGCGTTCATTCATGTCATAGCATGGGTCAGAATTTCCTTCCTGAATACTATTCCACTGTATTTATGTACCACATTTTGCTTATCCATTCATCTGTTGATGGAAACTTGGGTTCCTTCCACAATGAATTGCTTTTAAATTTACTTTTGTTTTACAATTTTGTGAATTATTTACACAGATCTCAATCAAATCAATAAAGAAAATGTATTCAAAGAAGTCAGTCTTTTGTCTCTTTCTCTTCATCCTGATTTCTTCCTTAAGGAAAATTTTTTAACATATTAATTGGAGTATAATTGCTTTACAATGGTGTGTTAGTTTCTGCTTTATAACAAAGTGAATCGGCTATATGCATACATATATCCCCATATCTCCTCCCTCTTGCGTCTCCCTCCCACCCTCCCTAACCTACCCCTCTAGGTGGTCTCAAAGCACCGAGCTGATCTCCCTGTGCTATGCGGCTGCTTCCCACTAGCTAGCTATTTTACATTTGGTAGTGTATATGTGTCCGTGCCACTCTCTCACTTCGTCCCAGCTTACCCTTCCCCCTCCCCGTGTCCTCAAGTCCATGCTCTATGTCTGCATCTTTATTCCTGTCCTGCTTCTAGGTTCTTCAGAACCGATTTTTTTTTTTTAGCTTCCATATATATGTGTTAGCATACAGTACTTGTTTTTCTCTTTCTGACTTACTTCACTCTGTATGAAAGTCTCTAGGTCTATGCACCTCACTACAAATAACTCAGTTTCGTTTCCTTTTGTGGCTGAGTAATATTCCATTGTATATATGTGCCACATCTTTATCCATTCGTCTGTCGATGGACACTTAGGTTGCTTCCATGTCCTGGCTATTGTAAATAGAGCTGCAGTGAACACTGTGGTACATGACTCTTTTTGAATTATGTTTTTCTCAGGGTATATGCCCAGTAGTGGGATTGCTGGGTCATATAGTAGTTCTAGTTTTAGTTTTTTAACTGTTCTCCATAGTGGCTGTATCAACTTACATTCCCACCAACAGTACAAGAGGGTTCCCTTTTCTCCACACCCTCTCCAGCATTTATTGTTTGTAGATTTTTTAATGATGGCCATTCTGACCGGTGTGAGGTGATACCTCATTGTAGTTGGTTTTTTTTTTAATTTTTGAATTCTATTATATTTATTTTTTTATACAGCAGGTTCTTACTAGTCATCAGTTTTATACACATCAGTGTATACATGTCAATCCAATCTCCCAACTCATCACACCACAACCACCACCACCCCGCTTTCCCCCCTTGGTATCCATACGTTTGTTCTCTTCATCTGTGTCTCAATTTCTGCCCTGCAAAACGGTTCATCTGTACCATTTTTCTAGGTTCCACATATATGTGTTAATATATGATATTTGTTTTTCTCTTTCTGACTTACTTCACTCTGCATGACAGTCTCTAGATCCATCCATGTCTCTACAAATGACCCAATTTCGTTCCTTTTTATGGCTGAGTAATATTCCATTGTATATATGTACCACGTCTTCTTTATCCATTTGTCTGTCGATGGGCATTTATGTTGCTTCCATGACCTGGCTATTGTAAATAATGCTGCAATGAACATTGGGGTGCATGTATCTTTTTAAATTATGGTTTTCTCTGGGTATATGCCCAGTAGTGGGATTGTTGGGTCATATGGTAATTCTAGTTTTAGTTTTTTAAGGAACCTCCATACTGTTGTCCATAGTGGCTGTATCAGTTTACATTCCCACCAACAGTGCAAGAGGGTTCCCTTTTCTCCACACCCTCTCCAGGATTTGTTGTTTGTAGATTTTCTGATGATGCCCATTCTAACTGGTGTGAGGTGATACCTCACTGTAGTTTTGATTTGCATTTCTCTAATAATTAATGATGTTGAGCAGCTTTTCATGTGCTTCTTAGCCATCTGTATGTCTTCTTTGGAGAAATGTCTATTTAGGTTGTCTGCCCAATTTGGGATTGCGTTGTTTCTTTTTTTAATATTGAGTTGCATGAGCTGTTTATATATTTTGGAGATTAATCCTTCGTCCGTTGATTCATTTGCAAATATTTTCTACCATACTGAGGGTTGTCTTTTTGTCTTGTTTATGGTTTCCTTTGCTGTGCAAATGCTTTGAAGTTTCATTAGGTCCCATTTGTTTATTTTTGTTTTTATTTCCATTACTCTAGGAGGTGGATCAAAAAAGATTTTGCTGTGATTTATGTCAAAGAGTGTTCTTCCAATGTTTTCCTCTAAGAGTTTTATAGTGTCTGGTCTTACATTTAGGTCTCTAATCCATTTTCAGTTTATTTTTGTGTATGGTATTAGGGAGTGTTCTAATTTCATTCTTTTACATGTAGCTGTCCAGCTTTCCCAGCACCACTTATTGAAGAGGCTGTCTTTTCTCCACTCTATATCCTTGCCTCCTTTGTCTTAGATTAGTTGACCATGGGTGTGTGGGTTTATCTCTGGGCTTTCTATCTTGTTCCATTGATCTATGTTTCTGTTTTTGTGCCAGTACCATATTGTCTTGATTACTGTAGCTTTATAGTATAGTCTGAAGTCAGGGACTCTGATTGCTCCAGCTCCTTTTTTTCCCCTCCAGACTGCTTTGGCTATTCGGGGTCTTTTGTGTCTCCATACAAATTTTAAGATTTTTTGTTCTAGTTCCGTAAAAAATGCCATTGGTAATTTGATAGGGATTGCATTGCATCTCTAGATTGCTTTGGGTAGTAGAGTCATTTTCACAGTATTGATTCTTCCAATCCAAGAACATGGTATATCTCTCCATCTGTTGGTATCGTCTTTAATTTCTTTCATCAGTGTCTTATAGTTTTCTGCATACAGGTCTTTTGTCTCCCTAGGTAGGTTTATTCCTAGGTATTTTATTCTTTTTGTTGCAGTGGTAAATGGGAGTGTTTCCTTAATTTCTCTTTCAGATTTTTCATCATTAGTGTATAAGAATGCAAGAGATTTCTGTGCATTAATTTTGTATCCTGCAACTTTACCAAATTCATTGATTAGCTCTAGTAGTTTTCTGGTGGCATCTTTAGGATTCTCTATGTATAGTATCATGTCATCTGCAAACAGTGACAGTTTTACTTCTTCTTTTCCAATTTGTATTCCTTTTATTTCTTTATCTTCTCTGATTGCCATGGCTAGAACTTCCAAAACTATGTTGAATAATGGTGGCGAGGGTGGACATTCTTGTCTTCTTCCTGATCTTAGAGGAAATGCTTTCAGTTTTTCACCATTGAAAATGATGTTTGCTGAGGGTTTGTCATATATTGCCTTTATCATGTTGAGGTAGCTTCCCTCTATGCCCACTTTCTGGAGAGTTTTTATCATAAATGGGTGTTGAATTTTGTCAGAAGCTTTTTCTGCATCTACTGAGATGATCATATGCTTTTTCTTCTTCAGTTTGTTAATATGGTATGTCACATTGATTGATTTCCGTATATTGAAGAATCCTTGCATCCCTGATATAAATCCCACTTGATCATGGTGTATGATCCTTTTAATGTGTTGTTGGATTCTGTTTGCGAGTATTTTGTTGAGGATTTTTGCATCTATGTTCATCAGTGATATTGGTCTGTAATTTTCTTTTTTTGTAGTATCTTTGTCTGGTTTTGGTATCAGAGTGATGGTGGCCTCATAGAATGAGTTTGGTAGTGTTCCTTCGTCTGCAATTTTTTGGAAGAGTTTGAGAAGGATGGGTGTTAGCTCTTCTCTAAATGTTTGATAGAATTCACCTGTGAAGCCATCTGGTCCTGGACTTTTGTTTGTTGGAAGATTTTTAATCACAGTTTCCATTTCATTACTTGTGATTGGTCTGTTCATATTTTCTTTTTCTTCCTGGTTCAGTCTTGGAAGGTTATACTTTCTAAGAATTTGTCCATTTCTTCCAGGTTGTCCATTTTATTGGCATAGAGTTGCTTGTAGTAGTCTCTTAGGATGCTTTGTATTTCTGCAGTGTCATAACTTCTCCTTTTTCATTTCTAATTTTATGGATTTGAGTCCTCTCCCTCTTTTTCTTGATGAGTCTGGCTAATGGTTTATCAATTTTGTTTATCTTCTCAAAGAACCAGCTTTTAGTTTTATTGATCTTTGCTATTGTTTTCTTTGTTTCTATTTCATTTATTTCTGCTCTGATCTTTATGATTTCTTTCCTTCTGCTAACTTTGGGTTTTGTTTTTTCTTCTTTCTCTAATTGCTTTATGGGTAAGGTTAGGTCATTTATTTGAGATGTTTCTTGTTTCTTGAGGTAGGATTCTATAGCTATAAACTTCCCTCTTAGAACTGGTTTTGCTGCATCCCATAGGTTTTGGGTCATCGTGTTTTCATTGTCATTTGTTTCTAGGTATTTTTTGATTTCCTGTTTGATTTCTTCAGTGTCTCTTGGTTATTTAGTAGTGTATTGTTTAACCTCCATGTGTTTGTATTTTTTACAGATTTTTTCCTGTAGCTGATATCTAGTCTCATAGCGTTTTGGTCGGAAAAGATGCTTGATATGGTTTCAATTTTCTTAAATTTACCAAGGCTTGATTTATGACCCAAGATAATGATCTATCCTGGAGAATGTTCCATGAGCACTTGAGAAGAAAGTGTATTCTGTTGTTTTTGGATGGAATTTCTATAAATATCAATTAAGTCCATCTTGTTTAATGTATCATTTAAAGCTTGTGTTTCCTTATTTATTTTCATTTTGGATGATCTGTCCAATGGTGAAAGTGGGGTGTTAAAGTCCCCTAGTATGATGTGTTAGTCTCGATTTCCCCTTTTGTGGCTGTTAGCATTTGCCTTATGTATTGACGTGCTCCTATGTTGGGTGCATAAATATTTACAATTATTGTATCTTCTTGGATTGATCCGTTGATCATTATGTAGTATCCTTCTTTGTCTCTTGTAATAGTCTATTTTAAAGTCTATTTTGTCTGATATGAGAATTGCTACTCCAGCTTTCTGTTGGTTTCCTTTTGCATGGAATATCTTTTTCCATCCCCTCACTTTCAGTCTGTATGTGTCCCTGGGTCTGAAGTGGGTCTCTTGTAGACAGCGTATATACGGGTCTTGTTTTTTGCATCTATTCAGCCAGTCTCTGTCTTTTGGTTGGAACATTTAATCCATTTACATTTAAGGTAGTTATCAATATGTATGTTCCTATTACCATTTTCTTAATTGTTTTGGGTTTGTTTTTGTAGGTCTTTTACTCCTCTTGTGTTTCCTGCCTAGAGAATTTCCTTTAGCATTTGTCATAAGCTTGTTTGGTGGTGCTGAATTCTCTTAGCTTTTGCTTGTCTGTAAAGGTTTTCATTTTCCGTCAAATCTGAATCAGATTCTTGCTGGGTAGAGTAATCTTGGTTGTAGGTTTTTCCCTTTCAACACTTTAAATATGTCCTGCCACTCCCTTCTGGCTTGCAGAGTTTCTGCTGAAAGATCAGCTGTTAACCTTATGGGGATTCCCTTGTATGTTATTTGTTGCTTTTCCCTTACTGCTTTTAATATTTTTTCTTTGTATTTAATTTTTGATAGTTTGATTAATATGTGTCTTGGCATGTTTCTCCTTGGATTTGTCATGTATGGACTCTCTATGCTTCCTGGACTTGACTATTTCCTTTCCCATATTAGGGAAGTTTTCAACTGTAATCTCTTCAAATATTTTCTCAGTCCCTTTCTTTTTCTCTTCTTCTTCTGGGACCCCTATAATTCAGATGTTGGTGCATTTACTGTTGTCCCAGCGGTCTCTGAGACTGTCCCAATTCTTTTTTCTTTATTCTGCTCTGCGGTAGTTATTTCCACTGTTTTATCTTCCAGGTCACTTATCTGTTCTTCTGCCTCAGTTATTCTGCTATTGATTCCTTCTAGAGAATTTTTAATATCATTTATTGTGGTGTTCATCATTGTTTGTTTGCTCTTTAGTTCTTCTAGGTCCTTGTGAAACGTTTCTTGTATTTTCTCCATTCTATTTCCAAGATTTTGGATCATCTTTACTATCATTACTCTGAATATTTTTTCAGGTAGACTGCCTAAGGAAATTTTTTTAATTAAATTGTTTATCCTTCCATTTTTTTTAATCTTAAGAAGACATTGTTTTACCATTCAAAAATATGTATGTGTGTGTGTATATATATGTGTATATATATATATATATATATATATATATATATACACACACACACACACACACATATTTGTATCCCTCCATTCTTAGAAAATGGGAGAATACTCTATTGTTCTGCATCTGGATTTCATCACCTGATGATTGTAGTATAGAGAGCTCTTCCTCGTTCTTATCACTGTACACTTATTCCATTGTACTATAGTTTATTCCACCAGTTCCCTTTTAATGGACGTTTGAGTTGTTTGCAGTCTCTTGCTGTTAAAAATAGTCCTACAAAGACGAATGTACTGCATAGGTCTTTCTGTATTTTTGCTGGTATCTATGGGAGTCAGAAAACTGAGTTTGCCATGTCAAAAGGTGTGGTAATCCTGCTAGATATAACAAATTCTCCTTTGTAGGGGTTATACAATGTTGCATTCCCACAAATGAGAGGGTCTATTTCCTTCTCCACACTACTTTTCCCTGAGTATAATGTCAAGTTTTTGGACTCTTACTGGTGTTTCAGTGAGAAATACAGTTTTAATTTACATTTCCCTTAGTATGGGCATCTTTTCATATTCAGAGCAATTTGTTTCTCTGTGAACTGTCCATTTTTTTAGCCTATTGTTCTACATAATAGTGGGTTTTTTCCTCTTTATTTCTAATTTTAGAGGCTCTCTATATGGAAAGATAGTAAATATAAATTGTAAAAATTTTTTATAGTCATTTGTCTTTTTGCTTTGCTTATAGTGTTTTTGGCCATTCAAAAGTCTTCATTTCTAGGTAGTCTTATTTGTTACCCCTTTGCCCTTCTTGCTTGTGGATTTTTGAGTCATTTTTTGGTAATTTTTACCCATTCCTTGGTTATAGCAGTTCACTCACCTTTTCTCTAGTAACTGTATGTTCTTACTTCCTTTCTTCTTCTCTGTCTCTCTCTCTCTGCCTGTCTTTCTCTCTCTCTCTTCTTTCTGTGCATTTGTTCTGGTGTATGGTACAAAGTTTGGTTCCAGTTTTCTTTTTCCATGTGTATATCCAGTTATGCCAACATTACTCATTTAAAAGTCTATCTTTTCTCATTGATTTGAGCTGCTCTTTTTGTTTTGTTGTTGTTTAATGTACTTGTATATGTAATTGGGTCTATTTCTGGATTTTCTATTCTACTCCATTGGTCTGTATTTATGAGCCATTACAACATTGTTTTAATTGTATAAGCCTTATGTTTTAATATCTAGTAAGGTTAGCTTTCTTTGTTTTCATTTTGTGTTTTTCTAGCTTTTTTTTTTCTTGTTTTTCTTCCAAATAAACTTTATAATCAACTTGTCTTACTCTGATGAGAAAAAAAACCTGATGGTATTTTTATTTGGACTGTATTAAATGTATAGATTAATTTAGGGTGTAACAGGTATTTTTGTGATGCTGAGTCTTTTCATCCAAGAAGATGCCTTTCCATTTGTTCAGTCCTACTTCTCTGTCTTCCAGGAATGTTTTATATAATTTTCCTCATATCGATTTTGGGTATATCTTGTAATTTTACATGTATGTATTTATTTTATTTTTTGATATTATGTTTATTATATCTTCTCTCTACGTTTTATTTTGATCTGTGATGATTATTGAATTTTGTATGTTAATTTTATAACCTGTTACTTTACCAGGTCATTTCATTGTTCATAGTAATTTTGCCATTGATTAGTTTGGGTTGTCTAGATGTATAATCGTATGAGATGAAAACTGAGAATTTTCTGAGCCTTTCCAAAGAATACAGAATTTTTCTAAGTTAACAATACATGGGCAGTGCAGGTGTGTTTCTGGAGATCACACTTAGCTGCTTAATGGTATGTTGTAGATGTTCCAGTCTGTCATGTGCCATGATCTGTGTTAACTGTATCATTTGTTTAATAACAGGAGTTAGAAAGGCAGAAACATATGTGTAGTGTGCTACAGCATAAGATGGATGAACTTAAAGAAGGCCTCCGACAAAGAGATGAGCTTATTGAGGTATGTACATGAACTGTGGAAATACTTAATTTTGGAAAAAAATGCACCGAATTGGATGAGGGCATGTGTGTTGGGAGGGAAGGGAGTTAAAATTCCACAAACAAACTTGTCTCTTCACATTTGGCTGTACCCTAAAATCTTACAAACATGAAACATGAAGGCAGGCTTAAAAAATTAATACTGTGAACCCTATAAATATTTCACCTTTTAATAGCAGAAGCTTTTATAATTGTCTTTTATTCCTAAGCACATTGTTTCCTAAAGATATCTTAAGAAATGGGCAAAAGGAAACATTACAGAGTACCATGATTCTTTGGAATGTAGTGAATGCTATATTTGGGGACATGATTCTTGGGGAATAAGAAGTTTGATCGTCGCTCAGGTAGGTGCATTTCTGAGATGGCTAAATGAAAAGAAGAAATTGTGTCAAGACTCCTGGTAGTAGACAAAAGGTGAAGGTTGCCCGGGGCTGTGACTCAGGTTCCTGGGGTGGAGGAGTTCTGAGGGCCACAGCAACATTCTAGGAGGCAAGGAGGAGTGTGGGCCTCCGAGAAATCTTTGAAAGCATGTATCATCCTTTTATGCCTGCCAGCGTGCATGCATCTCTGTTTTTCTTTAAATGTGGTTTTCCTCTTGAGGTTGTCATTTTTTATAAATATGGGGTGAGGTTTGTTGGGAAGGGGTCATGCTCACTTTCTTGGTGAGGTTATCAAGCATGTCTAATGTTAACTTAGTGTTGATGCCATGGTGATATCAGGAAGGCAACTTTTTTTTTTTAATAATCTATTTCTGTTTCATTTTTTAAATTATTTTTTATTTTTTGGCTGCGTCAGGTCTTCACTGCGGCACACAGGCTCTTCTTTGTGGCGCGTGGGCTTCTCTCTAGTTGTGGCATGCGGGTTTTCTCTCTCTAGTTGTGGCACGCGGGCTCCAGGGTGCATGGGCTCAGTAGTTGTGGCACGTGGGCTTAGTTGCCCCGGGCATGTGGGATCTTAGTATCCCGACCAGGGATCAAACCCGTGTCCCCTGCATTGAAAGGCGGATTCTTTACCACTGGACCACCAGGGAAGTCCCAGGAAGGCCAGCTCTTGACAACCCTGGAGATGCCACATGCATCACGCTCAACTCAGCCCTGTCCCTCGTCCTTTAGAACCACCCCCCTTCCCTCCCTCTTTTTCTCTTCCCCCATGGGCCTGCCTCACTTGATCTCTCCCCCTATAAATGACTTTAAAGACCATTTAATAGAAGAAAAGAAGTGACTCTTTTTGTGGATTTGTGTTACTTTTTTTGTCATTCTTGAGAATAATTGAATTGAACATAGCCTGCTGAAAGCAGATAGAATTTGTGAATTCTAAATGCAAACACAGATAACCCTTTGAAAATATCAGATTACATGTGAAGTTAGTTGTCTTAGTTTTTCCATATATGGCAAGAAGCATATTATCCAAACTCTGTATCCTGCTGGCAGTTAAAAATCACATGAATTCTCCCTTTTTGTCCTCTTTTTTGTGTGTGTCAATATGCCAGCCACTTGTTATTTCTTTTTCTAATTAAAATATGTACTTTTCCCCATATGATTTCCAAAGAATAATAAAACTACTTTGGGAGCTGCTTCTCAAATTCAGTAACTTATGTTAGAATTGGTTAAGTGTTCTAGTTTTTAGTTTGATGATTGCATTTAAGAGCTATTTTAATGCTTGATTTTTACAATTTGTCAGTATGGTTTCCAATTTAAAAGTCCAGGGTGCTGGGTATACAAACTTTAAAAACCTTAGTTTTAAGTATTTTTTATGTTTAGAATTAACATCCTTCAGATGTTAATATGCACATTTACTTATAACTGAAGAATCCTGACTCTGCCAAAATAATGTTTTTTGGTCTTTAGAATGGAGAACCACGTGGTAAAGTAGATGAGAAATGTATGAGTAGGGAAAGTGGAAGATGATAATTTACCAGTAATGCATAAAAGAACCTGCTAAATATAAGAGAGTATAAATTGAGCATCAGTGCCTAGTCAGAAGAGTTAAGAATTGCTAAATGCTAAAAATCTAGTTTTTCTAAAAACTGTGAAATGTGTAATTTATGATGTTCTTGCTATCATAGATTCTGCTAACAGGAATTCAGAATGATTGAGCTATGTCCCTCTTGTAGTTTTTTAGTTCTTCTTTAAAAAATAGGGTTCAAAACTACTGCATGTTGTCTGTGATAAGGATCATTTGTTCATAAGAAAATCTGAATTTCCCTCTCTAAAAGTGTAAGTTGTCCCGTGTTTGGGGGAAAGGCACTTATGAGAAGAAGAGTACATGTGTGGAGCTGGGTGTACACAGAAGCCCCAGCTGGCTTGCTGCCTCATAGCTGTGGTTGGAGCAGCTGCCCCCAGTCCCCTCGCTTTCCGTCATACCGACACGGCGCCAAGACGCTGGATGCCATCTTTCCTGTTGATCACAGACTTTCTGCTTTTCTTAAGTTTCTTTATCAGCTTTATTTTTGTTCTGTTTTCCTCCCTCTAACCCTGTCCTCTTTTTCTTTCTGCTCTTTTATTACTTCTCTTCCCCTCTTCCTCTGCAGGAGAATCAGCGTATGCAGGAGAGAATAGACACCATGACAAAAGAGGTGTTTGAACTCCAGGAGACACTGCTTTGGAAAGATAAAAACATTAGGGTATGAGATCAAATTGGGCTTTGGCCCAAAGCTCATTGATGAGGAATAGATCAATGTAAATTTAACGTAGAGATTCCTAAAATTCTGTCCTTTGACTATTTTTAGAGCATTTATACTGAGTGAAATATGAATAAGCAGAAGACAGAAACTTCCATGGGAAAACCTGATCCTATGCCTGGAAAGAACTCTTCTCTCCAGCTGACTCTGGGCTTGTAAAACCTACAAGTAGGAACTTTCTAAGGAAGTTGTTCTTTATTTCCCCAGGATTTTTTATGCAGAAATAGCCACAGGCATTTAATTCAAACTCTCTGGGTAATTTGATATCCTTACATTGTAAGAATTTGGATAAGAAGCAAGAGGATAGGGGGTGGGGGGAAAGTTATTAGCATCCCATAACTCTTTGGTGAATAAAATAGGAAGAGATTAAAATCATTTTAATTACGGAAGTGGATAGGAATGTAAGATTTGCTGGAGCTGCCAAACTATGATGTCACCTCTAATCATATCCTTGCAACTCCCCAAAGCAGGGGCCCAGATGAGGAAAAAGTCTTCAGTGCCTTTTTGCTAAGCCCTTCAGGTAGATTCCAAGGACACTGGAGCTGAAAAAATCCCTGCCAGTTCATCCCATGTGGCCTTTTGACTGGCAGCCACCTACACCTCATGGCATATGAGCTCTCTGTTCCACAGAGGCTTAACTTGTCAGGGAAGGGCAGCGTGGAGGGAAAAGAGAGAAGGAAACCCTTGGCCTGAAGACATAGTTAGGAAGCCTCCGTTCTACCTGAGGTTAGGTGGGGTAGGGAAAAGCTGGCCAAAATCCCTGAGAGCACCTATGGTGGACAGGCGTGGATGTGAAGCCCTCCGGATCACACCCTCCATAGTTAGGGGCATTCTGGTATCCAGGTCGTTTCACACTTCCAAGGACCCTATCCTCTCAATAGACACTTGGGAAACAAAATTACTTGTTAAAGTGTGGTAGACCAAGCAGTTTTAAAGAAACAAAGCTACCATTTATTGTTTGTAGATTTTTTGATTATGGCCCTTCTGACCAGTGTGAGGTGATACCTCATTGTAGTTGGGTTTTTTTTTGAATTTTTGAATTTTATTTTATTTATTTTTTTATACAGCCGGTTCTTACTAGTCATCAGTTTTATACACATCAGTGTATACATGTCAATCCAATCTCCCAATTCATCACACCACCACCACCCCCCCGCCCGCTTTCCCCCCTTGGTGTCCATACGTTTGTTCTCTACATCTGTGTCTCAATTTCTGCCCTGCAAAACGGTTCATCTGTACCATTTTTCTAGGTTCCACATATACGCGTTAATATATGATATTTGTTTTTCCCTTTCTGACTTACTTCACTCTGTAGACAGTCTCTAGATCCATCCACGTCTCAACAAATGACCCAATTTCATTCCTTTTTATGTCTGAGTAATATTCCATTGTATATATATACCACATCTTCTTTATCTATTCATCTGTCGATGGGCATTTACGTTGCTTCCATGTCCTGGCTATTGTAAATAGTGCTGCAATGAACATTGGGGTGCATGTGTCTTTTTGAATTATGGTTTCCTCTGGGTATATGCCCAGTAGTGGGATTGCTGGGTCATATGGTAATTCTAGTTTTAGTTTTCTAAGGAACCTTCATACTGTTCTCCATAGTGGCTGTATCAGTTTACATTCCCACCAACAGTGTAAGAGGCTTCCCTTTTCTCCACACCCTCTCCAGCATTTATTGTTTGTAGATATTCTGATGATGCCCATTCTAACTGGTGTGAGGTGGCACCTCATTGTAGTTTTGATTTGCATTTCTCTAATAATTAGTGATGTTGAGCTGCTTTTCATGTGCTTCTTGGCCATCTGTATGTTTTCTTTGGAGAAATATCTATTTAGGTCTTCTGCCCATTTTTGGATTGGGTTGTTTGTTTCTTTAATATTGAGCTGCATGAGCTGTTTATATATTTTGGAGATTAATCCTTTGTCCATTGATTCGTTTGCAAATATTTTCTCCCATTCTGAGGGTTGTCTTTTCATCTTGTTTATGGTTTCCTTTGCTGTGCAAAAGCTTTGAAGTTTCATTAGGTCCCATTTGTTTATTTTTGTTTTTATTTCCATTACTCTAGGAGGTGGATCAAAAAAGATTTTGCTGTGATTTATGTCAAAGAGTGTGTTCTTCCAATGTTTTCCTCTAAGAGTTTTATAGTGTCTGGTCTTACATTTAGGTCTCTAAATCTATTTTGAGTTTATTTTTGTGTATGGTGTTAGGGAGTATGTAGCTGTCCAGTTTTCCCAGCACCACTTATTGAAGAGGCTGTCTTTTCTCCACTCTATATCCTTGCCTCCTTTGTCATAGATTAGTTGACCATAGGTGCGTGGGTTTATCTCTGGGCTTTCTATCTTGTTCCATTGATCTATGTTTCTGTTTTTGTGCCAGTACCATACTGTCTTGATTACTGTAGCTTTATAGTATAGTCTGAAGTCAGGGAGTCTGATTGCTCCAGCTCCTTTTTTTTCCCTCCAGACTGCTTTGGCTATTCGGGGTCTTTTGTGTCTCCATACAAATTTTAAGATTTTTTGTTCTAGTTCCGTAAAAAATGCCATTGGTAATTTGATAGGGATTGCATTGCATCTCTAGATTGCTTTGGGTAGTAGAGTCATTTTCAGTATTGATTCTTCCAATCCAAGAACATGGTATATCTCTCCATCTGTTGGTATCACCTTTAATTTCTTTCATCAGTGTCTTATAGTTTTCTGCATACAGGTCTTTTGTCTCCCTAGGTAGGTTTATTCCTAGGTATTTTATTCTTTTTGTTGCAATGGTAAATGGGAGTGTTTCCTTAATTTCTCTTTCAGATTTTTCATCATTAGTGTATAGGAATGCAAGAGATTTCTGTGCATTAATTTTGTATCCTGCAACTTTACCAAATTCATTGATTAGCTCTAGTAGTTTTCTGGTGGCATCTTTAGGATTCTCTATGTATAGTATCATGTCATCTGCAAACAGTGACAGTTTTACTTCTTCTTTTCCAATTTGTATTCCTTTTATTTCTTTATCTTCTCTGATTGCCATGGCTAGAACTTCCAAAACTATGTTGAATAATGGTGGCGAGGGTGGACATCTTTGTCTTTTTCCTGATCTTAGAGGAAATGCTTTCAGTTTTTCACCATTGAGAATGATGACTGCTGTGGGTTTGTTGTATATGGCCTTTATCATCTTGAGGTAGGTATCCTCTATGCCCACTTTCTGAAGAGTTTTTATCATAAATGGGTGTTGAATTTTGTCAAAAACTTTTTCTGCATTTATTGAGATGATCATATGCTTTTTCTTCCTCAATTTCTTAATATGGTGTATCACATTGATTGATTTCTGTATATTGAAGAATCCTTGCATCCCTGATATAAATCCCACTTGATCATGGTGTATGATCCTTTTAATGTGTTGTTGGATTCTGTTTGCTAGTTTTTTGTTTTGTTTTTTTTTTTTTTGCGGTACGTGGGCCTCTCACTGTTGTGGCCTCTCCCGTTGCGGAGCAGGCTCCGGACGCACAGGCTCAGCGGCCATGGCGCACAGGCCCAGCCGCTCCGCGGCATGTGGGATCTTCCCAGACCGGGGCACGAACCCGTGTCCCCTGCATCGGCAGGCGGACTCTCAACCACTGCGCCACCAGGGAAGCCCTGTTTGCTAGTTTTTGTTGAGGATTTTTGCATCTATATTCATCAGTGATATTGGTCTGTAATTTTCTTTTTTTGTAGTATCTTTGTCTGGTTTTGGTATCAGGGTGATGGTGGCCTCATAGAATGAGTTAGGGAGTGTTCCTTCCTCCGTGATTTTTTGGAAGAGTTTGAGAAGGATGGGTGTTAGCTCTTCTCTAAATGTTTGATAGAATTCACCTGTGAAGCCATCTGGTCCTGGACTTTTGTTTGTTGGAAGATTTTTAATCACAGTTTCCATTTCATTACTTGTGATTGGTCTGTTCATATTTTCTTTTTCTTCCTGGTTCAGTCTTGGAGGGTTATACCTTTCTAAGAATTTGTCCATTTCTTCCTGATTTTCCATTTTATTGGCATAGAGTTACTTGTAGTAGTCTCTTAGGATGCTTCATATTTCTGCGGTGTCATAACTTCTCCGTTTTCATTTCTAATTTTATGGATTTGAGTCCTCTCCCTCTTTTTCTTGATGAGTCTGGCTAATGGTTTATCAATTTTGTTTATCTTCTCAAAGAACCAGCTTTTAGTTTTATTGATCTTTGCTATTGTTTTCTTTGTTTCTATTTCATTTATTTCTGCTCTGATCTTTATGATTTCTTTCCTTCTGCTAACTTTGGGTTTTGTTTGTTCTTCCTTCTCTAATTGCTTTAGGTGTAAGGTTAGGTCGTTTATTTGAGATGTTTCTTGTTTCTTGAGGTAGGCTTGTATAGCTATAAACTTCCCTCTTAGAACTGCTTTTGCTGCATCCCATAGGTTTTGGATCGTCGTGTTTTCATTGTCATTTGTCTCTAGGTATTTTTTGATTTCCTGTTTGATTTCTTCAGTGATCTCTTGGTTATTTAGTAACGTATTGTTTAGCCTCCATGTGTTTGTGTTTTTTACTTTTTTTTCCCTGTAATTCATTTCTAATCTCATAGCGTTGTGGTCAGAAAAGATGCTTGATATGATTTCAATTTTCTTAAATTTACTGAGGCTTGATTTGTGACCCAAGATGTGATCTATCCTGGAGAATGTTCTCTGCGCACTTGAGAAGAAAGTGTAATCTGTTTTTGGATGAAATTCTTATAAATATTAATCAAATCTATCTGGTCTGTTGTGTCATTTAAAGCTTGTATGTCCTTATTAATTTTCATTTTGGATGATCTGTCCATTGGTGTAAGTGAGGTGTTAAAGTCCCCCAGTATTATTGTGCTACGGTCGATTTCCTCTTTTGTAGCTGTTAGCAGTTGCCTTGTGTATTGAGGTGCTCCTATGTTGGGTGCATATATATTTATGATTGTTATATCTTCTTCTTGGATTGATACCTTGATCACTAGGTAGTGTCCTTCCTTGTTTCTTGTAACATTCTTTATTTTAAAGTCTATTTTATCTGATATGTGTATTGCTACTCCAGCTTTCTTTTGATTTCCATTTGCATGGAGTATCTTTTACCATCCCCTCACTTTCAGTCTTAGGTGTCCCTAGATCTGAAGTGGGTCTCTTGTAGACAGCATATATATGGGTCTTGTTTTTGTATCCATTCAGCAAGCCTGTGTCTTTTGGTTGGAGCATTTAATCCATTCACATTTAAGGTTGTTATCAACATGTATGTTCCTATGACCATTTTCTTAATTGTTTTGGGTTTGTTTTTGTAGGTCTTTTTCTTCTCTCGTGTTTCCCACTTAGAGAAATTCCTTTAGCATTTGTTGTAGAGCTGGTTTGGTGGTGCTGAATTCTCTTAGCTTTTGCTTGTCTGTAAAGCTTTTGATTTTTCCATCGAATCTGAATGAGATCCTTGCCGGGTAGAGTAATCTTGGTTGTAGGTTCTTCCCTTTCATCACTTTAAGTATATCATGCCACTCCCTTCTGGCTTGTAGAGTTTCTGCTAAGAAATCAGCTGTTAACCTTATGGGAGTTCCCTTGTATGTTATTTGTCATTTTTCCCTTGCTGCTTTCAATAATTTTTCTTTGTCTTTAATTCTTACCAATTTGATTACTGTGTGTGTCGGCGTGTTTCTCCTTGGGTTTATCCTGTATGGGACGCTCTGCGCTTCCTGGACTTGGGTGGCTATTTCCTTTCCCATGTTAGGGAAGTTTTCAACTATAATCTCTTCACATATTTTCTCTGGTCCTTTCTCTCTCTCTTCTCCTTCTGGGACCCCTATAATGCGAATGTTGCTGCATTTAATGTTGTCCCAGAGGTCTCTTAGGCTGTCTTCATTTCTTTTCATTCTTTTTTCTTCATTCTGTCCCATGGCAGTAAATTCCACCATCTGCCTTCCAGGTCACTTATCCGTTCTTCTGCCTCAGTTATTCTGCTATTGATTCCTTCTAGTGTAGTCTTCATTTCAGTTATTGTATTGCTCATCTCTGTTTGTTTGTTCTTTAATTCTTCTAGGTCTTAGTTAAACATTTTTGCATCTTCTCGATCTTTGCCTCCACCCTTTTTCCGAGGTCCTGGATCATCTTCACTATCATTATTCTGAATTCTTTTTCTGAAAGGTTGCTGATCTCCACTTCATTTAGTTGTTTTTCTGGGGTTTTGTCTTGTTCCTTCATCTGGTACATGGCCCTCTGCCTTTTCATCTTGTGTCTCCTTCTGTGAATGTGGTTTTTGTTCCACAGGCTGCAGGATTGTAGTTCTTCTCTCTTCTGCTGTCTGCCCTCTGGTGTATGAGGCTATCTACTTGACTTTTTTTTTTTTAATTAAACTTTTTAAAAATGTTTGAGGTCATTGTAGATTCACATGCAATTGTAAGAAATAATACAGAGATCTTGTATGCCCTTTTCCCAGTTTTCCCAAAATGTAACATCTTGTAAAGCTATAGTACAACCAGTGTATTGACCTTGATATAATCAAGGTGCAGAACCTTTTCATCACCATACAGGGTCCCTCCTGTCGTCCTTTTATAGCCATATCTACTGCCTCCCCTTCACCATCCCAGGTGCTGGCAACTGCTAATCTGTTCTCCATTGCTATAATTTTGTCATCTTAAGAATGTTATATAGATGGGATCATACAGTATGCAGCCCTTTGGAGTTACATGTTTTCACTCAGAATAATTCCCCTTAAGATTCATCCAGGTTGTTTCATGCATCAGTAGTTTGTCCCTCCTTTGACTTAAAAGAAATTTTTTAAATTGTGGTAAAGTATAAAAAAATAACAGAAAATTGACCATTTAAATTTGTGTAGAGTTTGGTGGTATTAAGTCCATTGACATCATTGTGCTACGTCACCATCATCCATCCATAGAAACCTTTGTATCTTGCAGAACTGAAACTGCCCTTTAAATAGCAACTCCCCAATTCCTCCTCCTACAGCCCCTGGCAGCCAGCCTTCCACTTTCATTTCTATGAATCTGACTACTCTTGGTACCTCATAAAGTGGAATCATACAGTATTTGTCTTTTTGTGACTAGCTTATTTCACTTAGCATATATCCTCATGGTTCAGACATGTTGTAGCATGTGTCAGAAGTCCTTCCTTTTTAAGAATGAATAATATTCCAATGTATGCTTGTACCACATTTTGTTTATCCATTCATCTGGACACTTGGTTGCTTCCACCTTTTTGCTATTGTGAGTAATGCTGCCATGAACATGGGTTTGCAAAACTCTCTTGGTGATTTCTTTTGGGTATGTACCCAGGAGGGGAATTGCTACATTATATGGTAATTCTATGTTTAATTTTTTTTAACTGAGTATATGATAGAATAATGATGGCAGCTGACATTTATGGATTCTGTCCTAAGCTGGGGGTTGCCAGGAACAGAGTCAAATTTGAGGACACTTCAAGGAGTGGGAGTGTGTGACCAGGTTGCTGGGGAGGGGCAGTTATGCAGCAACAAGCAACCCCCCCAGCATGGGCTAAGACTCAAGAGTGCTTTGTTCTGTGTCTGACCACCATATTCCCAGCTTTCAGCTAAATCGCCTCAACTTGGGTTTTCTGAAGGCAGGCACAGCTGCAAGACACAGAACAGGGGCTTGGAAAGAGGAAGCCCTGGAATCTCTCTTCTGATCAGGGACTCACATTTTCCTTGCAGCACCACACTCTTGAACTTGATGGGGGAGGGGGACTTGGCCAATCAGGGCACTGCATTCCTGACTGTGTCATTGGTTCAGGGGTAGGCACGTGACCCAGTCTGGACCAGTGAAAATCCTCTGGAGTTGCTAAGCTGATGGGAAGAGGTCTGGAACTAGGAGGCCATCTTGCCACTCAGGGCGACCTTCCTTAGAGGGAGGTCCTCTTGTGGGGGGGAGCCTGTGTTTAATTTTTTGAAGAACAGCCATACCGTGTTCCATAGCAGCTGCACCATTTTATCTTTCCACCAGCATTGTACAAGGGTTCAAATTTCTCTACATCCTTGACAACACTTGTTTCCTCTTTTTTTCTTTCTTTCTTTCTTTTTTTTTTTTGATAGTAGCCATCCTAATGCGTGTGAGGTGGTCCTCCCTTGACTTTTAAAGGACACATTTTTAAATATGACCTGTGACTACCTAATATATCACTTGTCTCTAGCTTCATTATCAAGATTTAAATTTAGTAACTCCATGAAGAAACATGGCCATTATTCTCATATTAAAGTTCAGTTTTCTTTAGTTCTTTCATTGATCCTAGTGGTTGTACCTCTAGCACCAGTGTAGTTCTGAGCACCCAGTGGTCATGCGTATAATCAGTACATATGAAGGGCTTGTATATCCCTATAGCCCAGCACAAGGCTCACTCCCATTCTGACTAAAGATATTTGTGCCTGTATGTAATTATAACCTGTTGTCCAAAAGTTCAGCCTTTAGGCTTCTTGACACTAGAATTTGAGGTTAGGTCAGGGGTAAAGAATTATTTAGATCTCCACAAGCATGTACTTTTTACCCTCAAAAAAAAATCTGTAGGAACAGTTATGGAATACAAACACAAGGGTAGTGATTATATGGTCAGGTAATACAGAGGATTTCAGATCCAGTGTGAATACATTTGGTCCAATTATAAGGTACTTCAGTAGTCTTCAAACTTTGTGGTGAAATGGAAGGATTTGCAGGATGTATTTTATTTTCCCATCCATAATTATGGGAAGATGAAATTTAAAAGTCCAAAAGTAAAGATAAAATCTGCTATGAGATTGGGAAGAGGAACAAATGGCATGTACTAGCATTTGCTAGAATTCTGAGTTTCAAATTGGTCTGTTCCTAACGGGTCTTTTATCTCCAGGGGTGTTTCTACAGAGCATGTTGTGACAGTGGTTGCTGACCAAGTTACGTGTGGTGACGCATGGCACGACTATGCACACAGATACCATAACCCAAAATAGCCAACGCAGCAGCGATGAGAGTGGCTGTCAGTAGATGGGAGAATATTGCTTGGGCTTTGTTGTCCTAACGTTACACTTGCTAGTAATGTAATGGAGTGTTAATATTAGCTTGGAGTGGTAGAGTTAATGCCTTATGGTGCTAGAAACGCAGATTGTTAAATTACATACAGACTCTAGACACATCTTATGAATGTAAATTGTTGAAAGGAAGTTAGATGTTCATGTTGCAGTTTGGACAGGTAAGGAATAGGACTTGCCCTGTGAACTACTTTTCCAGTACTATCTGGGATGACAATAAGGGAACATAATTGTGGCCTTCATGGGGTGACGATAAAGAGTATGCAAGGGCTTTGGAACCAAAAAGAACTGGATTCATTTTCTGGCTTTACCAGTTACTGTGACTTTGGGTAAAAATGTAGCCTCTCTGAACCTCAGTTTTCTGATCTGTGAAATGGGCATAAGGAAAGTACAGGGTATATAAGGGAGAAATTAAATTAAAAATATATGAGAAATTATATGTATATTTAACACCTGGAGCTACACAAATGGCAGTTGCTATCATCCATTATTTACTTATTGGTTGGAAAATAGGATTATAATGATTTAAAAAGTTGTCCAGCTATATAGCAGTCAGTAACTAAGCAGTTAGCCCACTTCTAAACTCTGTAAACCAAGAGGAAAGTTACCCATTGTAGTTTAACTTCTTGGATTAATGGGAATGCTGGAAGAAAACATTAAATATAGGAACAAATGTGCAGAGAAAGGCTTTTTCACATAGCCCAGCTGTCAGATACCTGCACAGACTGCTTATCCTGGGTGGGTGCTGAAGTATGGGGTATTTTATTACATAGAGTAACAATATGTCATTGTTGACCAAACGTGTGTTCCTGCTTCTGCACTGCTGTCCTGAGCTCTGACAGTGTGAGATTTAGGCAATGGTGGGAAAAATGGAACCCAGTCTGGCTTTTCCTGAGCCTTGCTTGCATCTTACACACTGCAGGCAGGGTGCTTGACACTGAGTACTCCTTTCAGCCTGTGCCCATAGGATGCTGCTGTTATTATCCCCTTTTCCAGTCAGGAAACTGAGGCATAGGTCAGTTAATAGGTTCCAGGACTCAACGTCCTGTTTCCAAACCCATATTCTGCTACCTGCCATAGGTAGGCTGTATTTATTTTGTCCGTATTTTATTTTCGTTTTTCACATTTTGAAGGTATATCAGAAAACCAAATAACCCTTAGTTATTATTTTGTTAATTAAATTAACAAAAACAGATCCTTGAGAATTTTGGGGGGGAGATTAGCTATTTTTAATTAAGCGGTATCTGAGGAATATTTTACCATACTACTTGGAGAACAATTACTACGGCCAGTATTTAATTAAAATACCTTGTATATATACTGTTGTTTTCCTCCAGAACTAATTTTTATTTTTTTAAAAATCAAGTATATTCTCGAATGTACTTTAGTTTAACATGAAACATGGGTTTTTTGGTCTACCAAACGAACGTACTTAGGAGGTTTGTAAGGAAGACTTTATTTTAGTATTACTACTGTCTTCACTTCCTTTTCTTGACTGAAAAAGAAAGATTTGTTTTCTTGCCTGATGTGATAAGCATGTTTTGCCAAATTTATGCACGATTAACCACTTACTATTAAAACTTTCTTCTGGAGATACCCGTATAACTGTGTATTTCCTCCCATGTCTAACTGCTTGTTTCCAAAGCTTTTAATGCTTCCTTGTCTCCTATGCCTTTATCTTTTTTGAATTTGAATTAGGTACTTCTCTGCTACCTTTCACTTGCTCTTTTTCTGTGCCATTCTTTCTCTTGCTACCCTGTCTAAACCAGGCCCTAGAGAAACAGAAAGAATACATTGGCTGCCTTAGGAGTGAGCGGGACTCGCTCAGAGAGGAGCTGGCCGAGCTGAAGGCAGCAGTGGAGACGGGAGAGGTACGTGAGCTCCCCCGCGCGCCAGGCCCTCACTGCTTTGTTCCTCCTGCCTTCCGTCCTGTCCTCTTTCCAGCCTGAATACAAAGCACAGTGTTCACTCCTCAGCCCAGATTTGGTAGGTGTGAGTCCTGTCTCTGCAGAGCTAGATTCCGTGTAGCTAGTGCTGACCAGGTGTTCCCGTGGCAGGCATGTGTTGTCGCAGGGTCAGTTGCCTCACTACCGTGTCCTCCTTCGTTGGGGGCCGTTTTTTGTCATGGTGGGTTTCTTCCTCTCCGCAGAAACATGGCTTAGTCATCATCCCCGATGGCACTCCCAACGGTGACGTCCACCAGGAGCCAGTAGTCGGAGCCATCACTGTTGTGTCTCAGGAAGCCGCTCAGGTCTTGGAGTCGGCGGGAGAAGGGCCACTGGGTAAGACACCGGCCACTGTATTGACTTGGATTAATGCCGTCCTCTTGGACTTCCAGCTTGTTCACATCCTCTCTTGGAAAAGAAAAACACATCAGGGCTGTCTGAGCCTTATCTAGATCCCTAACGGGAAGAAATCTGGGCACACTGTTTTCAGACATCCTTGACCTTGGGAAACCAGCATTGGGGTGATTGACAGGCAGTAAGTGTAACTGTAAGGCCCCTGGTTGGAAGCACTGTGGGTGTATACATGTTGCTTTTTCACTTAAATACAACCTTCTGCAAAGAGATAATCCAGCACATCCGTCCGGGGGAACCAGTGGGCTGGTCAGCAGCTTCCAGAGTACATGTAAGTTTCTTCTTCCTGGAGCATCTGGTTTTCTGTTCTGCTACTCATGCCAGGATTCTGTAGCTCTTTGCCACTACATTTCTTAAGGCAACAAACAGACAACCAAGAAGATATCAGAGGAGTGTTATTCCAGAGCAGGGCTTCTGAGCCTCTTAAGGGCTAAGCCTCTTAAATTTGACCCCTTGAGAACCTAATGACACCTGTCTCAGGAAACCACTCAGATGCCCATCTATTGCCTCCACTAAGATTCCTATTCTAGAGAAGAAGAATGGCACAAGTAGATACTATATCATCAGCTCACTTTTATATTTATAAAAATGATCTTTTTTCCTTCTTTGTCTTATTTTCATATATATGTAGGTTTCCTAGAAGAATAGATATACTATAATATAAAGGGGGGAGGGCAGCCAAAAAAACGTTTTAAGGGCACATTCTCTAACGTACAGAATTCTGGAAGTGTAACTGTCGAGAACTTTGATAAAGCAGAGGATGCTGGCAAGGTGAGTGAGAGCTGCCATGGGGAATAGACTGAGTGTACAGCCACGGGCAGCTCACATGGTTTTCTCTGCCTGATGGGAGGTGCCGAAACATTTGGCCATGACCTTGGTGGATTGTGGGGAGTGCTGGCTGGGTGTCAGGTGCTTTTGTAAAAAACTCACCTGTAGGTGTCCAAGGGGCCTATTTTAATGCATGTTGGGAAGAAGCAGCCCTCCCCTCAGGCCAGGAGCGAGCCCTAGCAATCCTACTACCAAGGCTCAGATGGCTTTTTTTTTTTTTTTAGATGTTGAGGGTAGGAGTTTATTAATTAATTTATTTATTTTTGCTGTGTCGGGTCTTCGTTTCTGTGCGAGGGCTTTCTCTAGTTGCGGCAAGCGGGGGCCACTCTTCATTGCAGTGCGCGGGCCTCTCACTATCGCGGCCTCTCCTGCCGCGGAGCACAGGCTCCAGACGCGCAGGCTCAGCAGTTGTGGCTCACGGGCCTAGTTGCTCCGCAGCATGTGGGATCCTCCCAGACCAGGGCTCGAACCCGTGTCCCCCGCATTAGCAGGCAGACTCTGAACCACTGCGCCACCAGGGAGGCCCCTCAGATGGCTCTTGACGGCCCACACCTTACAGTTGGTCCCCTTCCCTCCCCTGGCGAGCTCTGTGGGCCTCTCCTCCTTCCATCATTGTGCCCCTCTGTTTTCTTTGCTCCAGCACCCCTCTCAGGCCCATTCTTAGCCCCTGCCTGCTCTCCCATAGTTTGTTTTCTCCTGCTAAGGGCTTAAGAGCCTGTGGGAGTACCCTTGGCTTCGAGTTGTCTGTCTACTGGTAAAACTTGCAAATTTTTGAAACAAGGAAATGATCTTTGTACTTCATTTTGTCGTCAGATGGAAAATCACTGCTCTTGGGAGCAAATGTTTTATTTAGTGCCCTGATAAATATCAGTTGTGTGGAAATATGTGTTGAATAATTAAGTACTTTTCCTTTCACCATTAAAGCCTTCATGTCTTGATATTCAGAGCTATGAACTATTTATCAGATAATGTTTGCTGTTTGTGAATTTGAAGAATTATTTTAAATTGTTTATATACTACAACATTACAAAATTTTCATTTGTTTTAGATGTAAGGCTACGAAAACTTGCTGGAGAAAAGGAAGAGCTACTATCACAGGTAAAGAAAGGTGTTCTTCTCATTGGAAGGGGATGTTAATTGTAACTGACTAAATCATATGGTAAAATGTTAGCAAACTAAAATGTACACTAGAAAGAAATGTGCTTGTTTCAAACATCACTACTCAAGTAAGGGTTGAAGGATAAAAAGATAATTCATCTTTGTTGTCTCCTGTTCTTTTAAAAAAAAAATTACAGGACACGAAGTTTAAGGAGTCAAATAGTTCTAAAAGCCTGTTCTGAAGACAGAAGTGCCCTGCCCTGCCCTCTCCCCGCCTCCAGCCCCGACCATCCCGTTTGGTTCCTTTAGCTGATTCTTGTGTGCACCGCCCTTGTATGCTTCTATATAACATGCTTATGTTGCTTCGTGATTGTTTTGTTTAAGGCTGCTCTGTTGACATCCCTCTATGGGACGTAAGGATTTATCTTTCCTTCATCCCCTCTCCCTACCACACGCATGTATACTTTCCATCCCCACATCCTCCTAATAAAGGAGCAGGGAGATTCCAGTCTGTTTACGTTATCAGGACTCTGTAAACACTGCTCACAGTGGAGCCATGGAGCATTCTAGGATTCATCTCCTTCACAACTCCTTAGTTCGCCTGAAGTTAGTATTGTGGTTTTTCTTGTCATTTGCTTGGTTTCCTATGTATTTGTTACTAATCTAGCTGCGGACTCTCCAATAGTCGTTTCAGTCCACTCTTGGTGTTTTCAGATGCATCAAGTATTCCCTCAGTTCCATCTCTTTTGGTTCTTGGTGCATCTGACTCACCCCTTGTGAACTTAGAGGCTCGCTCCCCCAGGACAGAGACGTGACCACCTTTCACCATCATCTAGAGTTTCCTTTGCCTGTGCTCCAGGCTCGAGCAGCATCTTATGCCTCCCTCCTTCTGTGTCCATTCTCTTATTCTGGTACATCCCCCAGTAGCTTCCTGAGGAAAGAGTTTTGGGGCTGTAAATTTTTCTTAACTTTGCAGGACTGAAATGTCTCCATTTTGTCCTCTTACTTGATTAACAGTTTGATGGGGGTATAGAATTCCTCATAGTAATCATTTTCATTCTTTTTTTTTTAACTTCTTTATTGGAGTATAACTGCTTTACAATGGTGTGTTAGTTTCTGCTTTATAACAAAGTGAATCAGCTATACATATACATATATCCCCATATCTCCTCCCTCTTGTGTCTCCCTCCCATCCTCCCTATCCCACCCCTCTAGGTGGTCACAAAGCACCGAGCTGATCTCCCTGTGCTATGCGGCTGCTTCCCACTAGCTATCTATTTTACATTTGGTAGTGTATATATGTCAGTGCTACTCTCTCACTTCATCCCAGCTTACCCTTCCCCCTCCCAGTGTCCTCAGATCCATTCTCTACATCTGCATCTTTATTCCTGTCCTGCCCCTAGGTTCTTCAGAACTTTTTTTTTTTTTTAAATAAATTGCTTCATTGTCTTCTGGCCTCCTGCACGGCTATTGAGAATTTCAAGGACATTTTGATTTTTGATCTTTTGTCTGTGACCCGTTTTTCCCTCTCCGGCAGCTTGTACCATACTCTCCTTTCTCCCTAGGGTTCTGAGATTTCAGTGATGTGGTTTGGAGTTTTGCGTGAATGCATTTATTGTGTGTGCTTCTCCAGGCACATGTAGCTGCATAGGTATAGGCATGGAGTGGGTAGAGAGATTTTACCAGGTGAGCATAATAGGGCAGAGGAAGTGAGGGCTTGTGCGAGAGTGATGATGATGGACATGGAGATTAAACTGGGTAAGGAGGTTTGAGGGAAATCCAGGAAGACATCAAGGCACAGCAGAGAGAAGATGGAAAACAGTGGACTATAGGTGCCAGTGGGGTTGAAGGATTTTTGGAGTTGGGTCCAGAGAGAATGAGCTGGAAAGATCAAGAGTAGTGGTTAGAGAGAAGATACATGGAACTGAATTCAGTAGGGACTGCTGTTGTCTAGTGGTGAGATCTAGTATATGACGGTGGGAGCGAGAGGCTGAGGGCAAGGTGGGATAGGTGGCAAGATCCTTGCTCCAGAAACTAGAGATCCGTTGTAGGAGAGATCCTACTTAGATGTATTTTGAATTTGCCAACAATTAAGGCAGGAGTAGCATGGAGAGCATGTGAGTTAGGAGCTAAAATGGTGACGAAAGAGTGGGGAGATGGCAATGATGAGGGGGGGGTTAGTACTTATAATCTGAAGCGATGCGATTAGGAACTGCATTAGGAATTCAGGGAGGCTAAAGGGAGAAGAGTTTGTAACAGCAAGGAACGCAAGAAGAAACCTGATCCATTCTCAGGCTCAGTGAGAGGAGGGCTGAAAGGACAGCCAGGCTGCAGAGGAAGCAGGCCCCTCAGGGGAGGGCAGGTCTCTATTAGAGCACGGATGGGGTAATGGGGATGCACAGAGAGGGGGGAGGATAGTCCAGAGGGTGCAGTGCAAGAGTATCAGGCTTTGGGAAAGGTGAGGAGATGAAGACAGAGTAGGGCTTGCACCGGGCCTTTTGGGAAGGAGTGCAGGAAAAGGGAGGACAAGCCTTTTCGAGGTGGACATTGAATAGGAATGATGGGGATGATGAGATTAGTCCTGGTTGACCCGAGGCAGATAGTGATGTCGTGGTTGAAAGGGCAGAGTTGTCTGGGAAGCACAGATTTAGTCCCAGTGCCCAGCTCACCCTTTCTCCATCAGGGGAGGGGCAGACCTGGTCCGAGTGCTGAGCTTTCCCTTTGACCCCTGTGGATGGAGCCGAGGACAGCAGGGAAGCCACCTGGAACTCTGAGCACGCAGACTCACCTTTGACCCCTGATGATGAAGGACGCAGGAGGCGCGGGGATGCTTGGTCTTGGTCTGGAGGTGGCCCCCTGTAGGAGAGGGCAGACTTGCTCTGATTTGTGCTCCTTCCTGGATCTCTGATGATAAGAGTTGTAGGCATTTGGAGAAACACTTCGATTTCTGATTTGGGGGTGGTGAGGGGGATTAGACCTCGGGACAGATATTCTTATTGTTTCTCTCCTGTTTTTCCATCCCTTTTCGTCTCATTTGTTCTGCTTTCTAAAAGATATTCTCAACTTTATCTTCTCATTTTTATTGAGTTTCTATTTCTGCAGTCATTTCAAGGATGCAGATATTTTCACTTATCTCAGAGGGTATTGATAGGCTGGTTGGTTTGCTTCCTGATTCTTTTTTTCTATCTGCATAGTTTGTTTCCTTCCAGATGTTCTTTTATGTATATTTAGTTGGTCTTCAGTTTAAAAGTAGAGGACTAAAATGCTGGTGGGCAGCTCTAAGCTTGTGGGTAGGGCTCGTCCAAGTTTCTGTGAAGCTTGATGTGGCTGGGTGTCTTATTGGGAACCTTAGATGTGGTTATGTTGGTCTTTTATTTTAGGCTAGTCAGAGAGTTCTAAAGAGAGAGATCCCCGTCCTGTAAAGAGAGAGATCCCGTCCTGTGCCTGAGCTACAGTCCTAGCTGGGTGTGCAGTTTGGGAACTGAGGGTGGACCAGAGGCCTCAGCATGCAGTTCATTTCTGTCCGTCTAATCTTATTTTCCACATGTGAGACCCTTGTCTCCAACTGGGCCTTCTTTTTTCCCAACCCAAAGTCCCTCCTAATTTTATTTTTTAGTTTATTTTGTAAATTAAAAAAAAAACCTTTATTAGGTTATAACTGGCATAAAGTAAGCTGCACATACTTAAAGTGTACAGATGTACATACCTATATTAGTTTCCAAGGGCCGCCATAACAAAGCACCACAAACCAGGTGGCGTAGAAGAACAGAATGTCCTCTCACCTCACAGTCTGGAGGTGAGAAGCCCTGTGTCAGCAGTGTGGGTTCCTTCTGAGGCCTGTGACGGGAAGTCAGTTCCAGGCCTCTCTTCTAGCTTCTGGCATTTTGCTGGCCATCTTTGGGGTCCCTTGGCTTGTAGATGACATTCTCTGTGTTAGCACATCTTCCCTCTGTGCCTGTCTCTTCATGTGGCATTCTTCTTATAAAGACACCAGTCATACTGGACTAGGGCCCCACCCTATTCCAGTGTAACTTCATCTCAACTAAGTGCCTCTACAGTGACTGTTTCCAAATAAGGTCAAATTCTGAGGTACTGGGGCTTAGGACTGCAAAATAAAAATTTGGGGGGGACAGTTTAACTCACAGCAATACCTGTGAAACCATCACCACAATCAAGATGGTGAAAATATCCATAACTTCGCCAAAGTTCCTGTGTCCCTTTGTAAACCTTCCTTCCCCTCCCAGCTCCCTCCCTCTGTCGAGGCAACTGCTGATCTGCTTTTTGTCCCTTCAGTTTGCATTTTCTGGAGTTTTTCACACAGCATATACTCAGTTTGAGATTTACCTTGTTGCTGCACGTATTAGTAGTAGGTTCCCTTCTTTGGCTAAGTAGTAATTCCATTGTATAAATCGACCGCAATTTACTTATCCTTCTCTTGATGGACATTTCAGTTGTTTCTTGTTTTGGGCTATTAATGAATAAGCTGCTATGAATGGCCTTTATTTTGGGTAAAATAAGGTAGATTATGTAGCCGAACTCAAAAATATATTTCCAGTTATTTCTGTGTACATTTTTTCTAAATAAGAATATTTAACCTAACTCTAAATAAGAAACTTCTAACTGCCCATGAATTTTCCATTTTTAATAAAAAATAACAAAAAGAAACCCCTAAGATGTACTTTTCCACAGACCTACACAAATAATAAAATACGGCTGTTTTAACTGGGACACCTGGTCCTGGGGCTTGCTCCTTTTGATAATTAGTTCGTACCTCTTCTCCAGCACCTGACCACAGCGTACCCCATGGCAGGCACTCCAGGAAACAGTTTCTGAATTATTTGTGGCCTTATTCTAAGATGTGGCCACCAGGACAAGCACCTGTTTCATATGAGACTGGATCTCACGGATAAGCCTTTACTTCCTCTTCAGATTAGAAAACTGAAGCTGCAGTTGGAGGAGGAACGGCAGAAGTGCTCCAGGAGCGATGGCACAGCAGGTGACCTGGCGGGCCTGCAGAACGGCTCAGACCTGCAGCTCATCGAAATGCAGAGTAAGGCTGGGCCCGGGCCGCCACTGACCTGCGTGGGGGTGTCCGGGGCGTGGTTGTGAGCAGGCTGTTAGAGCCTGTGGTTCTGAAGACTGGTTAGTTCTCAGCTGGACTAGAAAAGCCATTCTGGGCAGTCATGGAACTGAAGAGGTTTCTACGAGGCTGTGTGCTTCCTGGGGTGACAAGGCCTGAGAGGTAATGCTCCCCCCGCTCCTTGGCAAAGTGATTTCTAGAACATTTTGCAAATAGTGACATCATGACACTATCCTTTTCCACATCCCTGGGTCATCTGTAAGCACCCTTCCTAATGACATGTTTCTCTATGGAATTTATCTTAGATAACTGGAGGGGGATATTTGGAACTAACTCACACTACCCTGGAGTAGTTTCAGAATTTTCCCAGAAGTAGTCTTGTTAACCCAAATTAATCTTTATTAGATGGAATTTAAACCAAGGCCACAAAGTAAGCCTCCTCAGTTTACCCAAATTATTTCAGTTTTTCTGCCTTTCTACTTTTGACCCCATATTATTTTAAAGTGCCTACGGTATTCACAGTAATCCCCACAGCGGGGAGATTTTAGCAGCCATTCATATACAGTTAGATAATGTATAATCACACAGGGGAGACTCTAGTTTTCCAATTTGAATAAGGCTTTTCTGATAACTTATTTTAAAATATTGGTTATTCCATGGCCCTTTCATCTAAGTATTCTGAGTTAGGCCAAACAGACAAGCCTTTTTGGACCAGGCTTATTAAAACTAACTTATTACTACTAACTTTTGAGGTTAGTGTAATTTCCTCTATTGGATATCAGTTGGAACCCTTGTGATATAGTTCCTGATAAATATTTTGTTCTAGAAATACCAATTTGGCGTGGAGGGTAGATGAAAAGAGGGGCATAACAAAAGGTAGGCTGACTAGTTAGGACGTTGTGATAGTGACCAAAACAGTCCAGTGGCCGCCAACAGTCTTAGAGAGAGGGCAGTGCACAGATTTGGAAGAGTTTGGCCTAAAACAGCAAATTCAAAAGGAATCTTATTGAGGAGGAATGGGTGTGCACTGATGTGTGACATCTTCCCAGAGCAGGCACCACGACGGAGCTGGTGTCTGTGGCAGGCAGGGCAAGTGACCGGGGTGGGGCTGTGACCCAGGTGAGCAGAGCAGGGCCGGGCTGGGCTGGGCTGGGCCTGGCACGTAGCGACAGAAGCAGGCAGCTCCCCTGCGCCGGAGGCCGGGACAGGAACCTGGTGACTCTCAGTTCTGGACAGCTGTCTTGGCTGTAAGCATGGTGTTTAGGGATGGAATTTCAGAACATGCATGAAATAAATGGCTGAGACCAGGGATTTATACTTTTGAAAACAGGAAGGAATGAGTGGTTTGGTGAGAAGGAAGCAGCACATTTTGATAATAAGTTGCTGGAGTTAAGAATTAAAAAACAATATCCTAAAGCTTCAGTTTTAGGCCCAGAAATGGGAGTAAGTTCTCTTTCGCTACCAGAGATGGCTTTTGGGGAGAGGCTTTTATAACCACATTACTTTTAGGGTGACAGTAATTACCCAATTAGAAAAACCTTTTGCATTAAAGATTATGTAGGTAGTTTTAACCTTAATTTTATGGAAAAGTAGAAAAGTTCTTAAGTAGGGTAGATTTGGTTTATCTCCTGCAAGCCTTATGATATGATTCCTATTACAATGTAATTAGTTCAAAGTGACTTTTGTTAAATTTGGATTGCTGGAATTTTTCTCCCCCAGCATTTCTAAACTTCTCATTTTAAATGGTTTGCTTCTTAGGTCAGATATACAGCTAATGATTTATAGCTCTATCCTTAACACATTATCACAACATATTACTGAAAAGCATTTATTTCAGTAAATATTAAGTGTACATTACGTGCAAAGCACTTGGCTAGAAACAGAGGTAGCTTCAAGAAGCCAAAACAGGGCCCCTGTCCTTACATACCTATATAATGTTAGGAAAGCATGATGTCATAAGAGTCCAAAAAAATGCAACAAAGGAAGGAGAAGCTAGAGTTACTAAGGAGAGTCATGAAGGAGGTGAAAATTTAGCAGGACCTTGAGCAGGACCTTAAAGGTTGGTTAGACTTAGATCAGAGGTGGGGAGAAAAGGGCACTTGGGCCGTGGGGGGAGCAGGATTCCTGGGGAGATGGGAAGGTGCAGGGCTGGGGGCAGGGAAGCAGAGTGGGGGGGCCGGTCCCGTGGGCACAGAGGCTCCCTGGGCCATGGGGCTGCAGGTAAGGTTGGCAGGGGCCCTGCTGCGCTGACAGGGCTCCTTGCTTATTAAACCTCTACCTGCACACATCATGGCGTGAAAAGAGAATTTTCTTCTAAAATGCTGTTGCAGCGTGCTAGAGCTTCTTATAGCATAGATGCGCCAGAAACTGCGCTGCAGGAGATACCGCAGTTGCCTGTGTGCATTTGTGCTTTGTCTTCTTCCTCTGCACGGTCCTCTCCTGTGCTGCAGGGGGCCTCACTGCCTCACGTTCACACCTTCACCTCTGTGAGATGGTTTATTATTCTCTTCTGTTCTAGGAGATGCCAACAGACAAATTAGTGAATACAAGTTTAAGCTTTCAAAAGCAGAACAGGATATAACCACCTTGGAGCAAAGTGTAAGTCCTTCTTGTGTATGGTACCAAGTGATTTATGTCCCTTTTACAACACATCTGCTTCCTGCATCTCAGTGGTTAACCCCATGAATGCCTAGGTTTTTTGAGCTGCCTTTGCAGTTGAATCTCTATAAAAGCTCTAAAGTGGAAAAGCCAGCAGAGAACACCTGACAGGGCATTTCAGCCTTTTTTATGAATGGATGAGACTGAAGCTATAATTCTGTTTCTTGTAGCTATTTCAAGAGCCTTCAAGACAATTGTAATTTATAACATAATCCCTTACTGTACACTTCAGAAAGTCTATCGGGGAGTCTCCTCCTGCGATCTATGGCTTTTAAACAATATGGTTGTCGTAAAACTTAACATGGGAAATTGGCCCTATAATGACTCTACAGCTGTCATCCTCTCTAGGGACAGTTCTAGATGTATAAATAGCAGTTGAGTTCTGAGAGGACCTCTGACTTACCCTGAGGGTATTTGTTAGTGTTAGATTACTTGGAATCTGTCATGACATTGTATTTCCATCTTAGCTGCAAAAAAGTGGTGGTTCCTAGTGCCAGCACCAGAGGCCTATGTTCTCATATTTACAGATCAGCCGCCTGGAGGGGCAGGTGCTGAGATACAAAACCGCGGCTGAGAACGCGGAGAAAGTCGAGGATGAACTGAAAGCAGAAAAGAGGAAGCTACAACGAGAGGTACTTGCTTTTATTATGCTTCTTGGACTACTTGCCTAAAAAGAAAAAATCCTTTGGAGATAAAATTCTTTGCTGCATAAGGAATTTAATCCCGGCTCCAGTCTTAGTGAAACAGCAATGGAGTCACTGTTCTGTGTTGGTTTCTGATCTACACGGTGACTGCCATTTACTTTTATGTTTTGGTCAGATACTTTTATTATTTGGTTAAATAATAAGAAAAAGGAGAGTTTTTATTTTTGTTTTAGATGAGGTCTGTTTCTCCAGCTTCTCTATGTCCTCTCTGTGATTAATGTTCAGCACCGTTGGTTAACACCTCTGGCTGCCTGAAAAACAATGCAACTGCAGGATCACGTGCAGTGCTTCCACTTCCCAGAAACTGGAGAGGAAAGTAGCGCTGGGTTTCGTTTTTGACCATGTGAAGTGACCGAGCTCTTCCTGTCTCCAGTTACGAACAGCATTGGACAAGATCGAGGAGATGGAGATGACCAACAGCCACTTGGCCAAGCGGCTGGAGAAGATGAAGGCCAACAGGACAGCACTGCTGGCCCAGCAATAGGGAGGCTGCCCTGCCGCCCGGGCCCCGCCCGGAAGGACTGATCTTTCGTCCACTCAAACCCCTTTCAGGACTGTTTGAGCTTTGTCATTAAAATAGCCACCTTTGTATTTTATAATTTATGAGAGAATGAAACAGGTTTGAATCTTCATGAACACTTTGGATTTGTTGGTAGTTTGATTCTAGACTAAGAACTGGTCCATGCCGTTATTATTTTTTATTTCCATAATTTTAGAATCAAGTTCACTCACCATTTTTCCCCAGCTGCCTCAGTGACTGGGCACTCGGAGGCTTTGGCACGGGTTCTGGAGGACAGCGATTCAGCGCTCACCGAGGTACTTCCTGGAGACCTCAGAAAACACAAGTGCCTTCTCCACAGTGCAATTCAGACTTCAGTGATCTCCAGTGGTCAAAAGACATTTACCCTTAATATCAGGTAGCATTTATATTTTAGTGAAGAAACAAGTTCACAGGTGGGGAATATATGTTTCACTCAAATTTATATGTTTGGAGGAAAAAGCCTTTTTTTGTAAGATATTTAAATTTATATAAGAAAATGTTAGAAAAAGATATGGGGAGTGTATATAAAACTTGCTTTATTGCATGGGGCAGGGGAAGTCCAAGGCCTGTACTCTTAAAGTAAGAGTAGGGTCCTTAGTCTTCACATCAACTGTGCTGTATCTTGAAAAGTATTTCATCTGCTGCTCATCTGTGGAATGAAACCTCAGACCAGCCCAATGAGGGAGGGAGGGAGGGCAGGCCAGGCCAGGCAGGTGGGAAGTCGGCCTGAAGATTCTATTAAATACACCCTTTTGCTGACTACAGTTGGCTACTGACACATTCATTTTCTTAGAGGAGCCTTTAAAACTAGTCATTGGCAATCATGCCCGCCTAGCTCGCCCCTCTTTTCTCTCCTTAAAATAATCTCCTTAAGGAAAAATAATCTGGAATATAGAATTTCTTTTAAGAACTTTAGTTTCATCTTTAAAGGCACCCAGTTTAAGAGGATTTTATCATCGAGTCGTAGCCATGTTACAGTATTTGTGATTCTCTTTTGCTCTCAGAATTGAGGTGGTTTTATGGAAATGATTATTGTATCTTCAATGTGTTTACACGGAAAAAGTATGGGGGAAAGTCTAATGAATTAAGGCCACATAAGATAAAATTAGACTTGAAACTAGGTAATAAAGTTAACTTAAATATGAATAAAATCTCTAATAATTATTCCCTTCTTTAGAATAATTAGCTCTTTGTGTTTAAAACATGGAAACCAGGGGGCTTCCCTGGTGGCACAGTGGTTAAGAATCCGCCTGCCAATGCAGGGGACACGGGTTCGAGCCCTGGTCTGGGAAGATCCCACATACTGCGGAGCACCTAAGCCCATGCACCAGAACTACTGAGCCTGCGCTCTAGAGCCCGCATGCCACAACTACTGAAGCCCACGCACTGCAACGAAGAGTAGCCCCCGCTCGCTGCAACTAGCGAAAGCCCGGAAGCAGCAACAAAGCAGCCAAAAATAAATTAAAGAAATAAAATAATTCAGGAAATTGGTTTCCATACTTTGAGATGATTTCCTATAAGTTTTCTTTCAGTTGACGTGTGGGAGTGGGCAGTGAGGAGGCATGTTCTGAAATGCAGATTTATCCTGGAATCCCATACATACCTGGAACTGAAACATCATGTAGTCCACCTCTTGAGGCCTTGGAAGTCCCTCTTCCTCTCCACCCACGGTCAGTCAGCCTGTGCTCCTCCTGGAGCTGTCTGTTTTGTTGTCCCAGTCTTTTCCAAACGGAATGGTTCCACTTCTCGTAAAATAGACTCGACTCTTCTTTTCCACAGAACTTTCTTCACTGAGCCTTGTAATCTGGACTTTACCTCAAAACTATAGGCATTCTTCCTCCCTGTGCTGACTGCACATTTCTATTAACGCAGGCTAATATTAAGGTAGCTCATTTTAATGGTACTTACAGTTTCAGTTTGTATTTTTACAACACCCTTCAAACAAGAATACCTAGAAATTCCTTTATCTTAAGCTGGTAGTATTGATAGCCATTAACAAAGTGAGCTAACTTAAAAACTCATGCCTGTTTTGGACTGGATAAGGACTATTTTCTTCAAGTTTTTAAATTAAGAATAAATTAATTAGCTTTGGTTACTGAAGGTACAAATAGAGTGACTACGTAGAAAGCTGAATTGACAATATCATCAGCACCTCTTATAGGTTCAGGACCTCTTTTTTAAAAAGGCACCTGAACCAACATAATATTTATCACCTGATATTAGAAATCCACCAGAACACAAAGAATCGAATCAATGCATGATCTATAGACGTCTTTAAGGCCCTTTTAGAATTCTTATCAGACATCCAGGAGGCTTTCAAACTACACTAGGTGAAAATGGATCTAGGAAAATTTCAAGTGTAATGAAATTAAATAAAAAAACATGTTAGGACAAATTTGACTATTTATTTATAGTCAATCCACCATGCATGAAGGAGTGCTACTAGTTAGAATGCAAGTGTGAGTTCAACCTACCAACGTCGGGATACAGAGGAAGAACGACCCATCCCAGAGGCCATAGACGACCATAGTTAACACCTCTCGAAGACTTTATATAGATCGGGCAGATTAGCAAGCTGCAGGATGTTTCCATCTTCTGTGAAATGTTTCGGAGGCAGAAGGTGTGAGCGGAAGGCTTTATAGACGACATGCTCCACAGTCCACTTCCAGGGGTTTGGAGTAGAGGTGGGCACTTCACTCTGAAAGAGACATGTTAGATGTTCACATCCCATTCTACACTGGTCTCCTGGCTGATGTGCACTGGGCCTGGAGAGTCTTGGTGGCTTATAATGGGCTGTGTGACCTAATGCTTGTGAAGTATGTTTTCTAGGCCAGCATCTCAGGGATCCTACAGGCCTGAGCAGAGAGATGAGATGGAAGAAAAGAATCAGTAGTGGCTCTCGTGATGCTTCCTCCCGTGGAAGCTGTTTCCATTCAGGAAGAGCCTGTTTACTGTAGCAGGATCTAACATAATGTTTGGATGGCAGCAGTAGGAAGTACATTCCGTAATTACCACTAAATTTGGAGCCTCAATGTAGTTCTATTTCCTAAAAAGCTCCACAGGTAAGAAATGAAAAAATAAATGAGGACGATTTTACTCCACCCTTCCCCTCCTACATCTAAGCCTTAGGCTGCCTCATGTAAAAGAAAATGTTCTTTCCCATCCATCCTTCCTCACCTTGAAGTCAGTGTTTCCAATCAAACGGGATACTCTCAGCACAGTTTGGTAAGTGTGCTATCTTGCCGCCTCCATTGGAATGAGATGGTTCCAGGGGCTCTGGCCAACACGACCTGGGACTGGACCTCCGCTCCACCGCCCACAGGCTCTGGGAACCCTTGAGCATCCGCTGAAACTGTCCCTTAGCTTCCTCACCCATGAAGCTGGAGCAACAGCATGTCATCTCAGAGGAGGACCAGGAGCAATCACCGAGCCAGTTATGTGTATAAAGTGCCACCCTTCCATTCTTACACTACAGGCAGGCCTCAGTTTACTGCACTTTGCAGACTGTTGCGGGTTTTTTTTTTTCTTTTCTTTTTAAACACAAATTGAACGTTTGTGGCAACCCTGCATTGAGCAAGCCTATTGGCTCCATTTTTCTAACAGCATTTTTTAATTTAGCTATATACACTGGCTTTTTAGAGACAGTGCTATACTGTACACTCAACAGACTACAGTATATAGTATAAACATCACTTTTATATGCACTGGGAAACAAAAAAATTTGTGCAACTAGCTTTACTGCAGTGGTCTGAAACGGAACCAGTAAAATCTCTGAGGTACTCCTGTATTTCAGTCCCCTCTCCCCAACCCAGCCAAACCCTCCGAAATAGTTGTGGATTGAAAGAGCACTGTCATCTGACACAGAAACATGAGGAACCCAGGCTGGCCTTCCGTAAGAAGAGCTGGGGCCCTGACCCAAGTACAGCCGTGTCCTCCTGGCACAGCAGTGGTCAGAGGCAGAGTGAGGCACAAGCCGAAAGAGACTGGGGAGACTGACCCAGACCTGAAGGCTGGGGCTGCACACTTCCGGGCTCACAATGGGAGATACAGTCCACCCACTAGCCCTGAAACTTCCCATTTCTCACTGCGATGGCTTGTGTTTGTACATCTGACAGTGAGATCACTCTGGAGGTACCTTCTATATTTCAGAAGGAAATAAAACTCGTAAGAGCTGACCATTGTGTTTGAAGCTTATATGCAGCAGATCCTAGGAATTTAGAGAGGGCAAGATTGTGCCCCCAGTCCCGGGCACCAGTGCGCTCCCTCATACCTGCTGGCCTGAGAGGGTCGACTCCTCAGACACATACTGCTTCCGGATGGAGTAAAACATCGCACATTCTTTACCGAGGCTTTCAAAACATTCCTTTTCGTCATCCCAGTTCACCTGCTCCAAAGAGAGAATTCAATACCTCAACATAGGTATGTGCTTTAAACACATTTCATTTCTAAATGGAGATAACAGACGACTTAAAAACTAAATGTGACTTTTTAGGCATTAAAGCTAGCTGTAAGTTGGAACTACTGAGTATTGCTGGGGTGGGCGGGGATGAGAGGGGCCTTAGCCATGCTACCCTTTTCCTCTTCATCATTACAGACGACGGCAGGGCCATGTGCCCTCCCGACCCCCCATACACACACACACACACCCACAGGACTGTCATCAAGACTGGCTCCATCACTTGCCTCAGTGGCCAGTCGGAGAATGAAGATAGGCAGACCCTCCAAGGGGGGCACGTAGTTGTCGATCAGAAGGGGTAATCCAACCAGGTTCCCTTCCTGCTTGTGGAAAAAGTCCAGGACAGGGGACAAGAAATCATGCTGTTACAGTCTAGTTTAAACAAATTCTCCCTGGTGCTTCCTCCAGGTCTTGTCCTCAGACCTGCCGTTCTGGGCAACCAGGTGCTTGACCAGGCTAGGCACTGGGGGCAGCAGAACTAAGCACTTACAGCTTTCTGTCCTGACATGTAGCAGAGCCACCTTCTCTTTGGATCTGCTCACCAACCAAAGAACACATCAAGGAAGGCCCCAGAAATCAAGGGGTAAGAGGAAGAAACCTCTTAGGAGAGCAAGTGGCAAAGCATCATCTCCTTCACTGGGGCCTGCAGGGACTGTGGGATTCTGCTCTCCTCCTGCCTGGGTCCTGCACCCTGGGGACAGGAATGGGCACGAATGGATGATAAAAGTTGTGGAACCTAGGGCTTCCCTGGTGGCGCAGTGGTTGGGAGTCCGCCTGCCGATGCAGGGGACGCGGGTTCGTGCTCTGGTCCGGGAGGATCCCACGTGCCGCGGAGCGGCTGGGCCCGTGAGCCATGGCCGCTGGGCCTGCGCGTCCGGAGCCTGTGCGCCGCAACGGGAGAGGCCGCAACAGTGGGAGGCCCACGTACCACAAAAAAAAAAAAAAAAAAGTTGTGGAACCTAGTAATGCAAATAGGGAGTGAAGATGTCACAGAGGTCACAGGCTGCTTCTGAGAAGGGGCCCAGCCTTCTTGTCTTGATCCTGGACCAACTACAGAACTTGACTCTTATCTGAAGAATACAATGGAGGTATAAAAATAACCATCACCCACCTCATCAATCTCCAAAGAGAAGTAGTCTGCAAGCATCTCAGCCTTCTTTTTCAGAAACTCAACAATGTATTCGGCAAGTCCTTCTTTGGGACCATCTTCCTCTGTCCAGCCACTCTCAGAACTATCTAAGGCAAGCATGGCGAGGTCAAAGAGTGGTGCTGGCTCCTAGGAAGGATCAAAAACATTAGGGGTGAGCATAACAGGGCATCCAAATGCAGCCTGAATTCCCACAAAACCATCTTCACAACAGTAGGTGAGGAGCGACCAATGTAACACTCATTCCGCAGTTCCCCCAAAGAAAACACCTGAAAATCCACAACAGAAGCTCATCCTCCTCCTCAGCAATGGCCATTTCAACAGAGAAGGTGTGACCAACAAAAAGACCTGCTGAACAGGTGGGAAAGGCGAGGCCGTGAGGAGGCACTTGCCTTCTGTGTAGCTTTAAGGACCCCAATTTCGTATTTCTAGAAAATCACAAGGCAGACACTAAGCAGATCATTCATTTCTTCCTACTGCCTTACCCATAACTAAAGCAAGGGGGAAGGAGAGTACGTTAAATCGAATGACATTTCAGGTAAATCATCTGATTAGGAAGAAGACTATATAATCTATTGTGAAAAATAAGATGCCTAAATTTTCTTCCATTTCTCTCCTTCAGACATGGTAACTGTTGTCATACATTTTACTATTATAAACCCACAATACACTGTTCTTACTTTTTCATAACAACAGAGGAGTCAATTAACAAAAAGACCTAACAATCCTAAATGTTTATGCACTCAATAACAGAGCTTTAAAACATATGAAGGATAAAACAGAACTGTGAAGAGAAATAGACACAATTACATGGAGGCTTCAATATCCTTTCCCCAATAATTGACAGAACAAGTAGACAGAAAATCAGGATACAGAAGATTTGAGCATCACTATCAACTCGATACACCTGACATTTATAGAATATTCTACTCAACAAGCCCATTTTCAAGTGCACATAAAGTATTTACCAACATAGACTATATTCTGGGCCATAAAACAAGTCTCAATAAGTGTAAAAGGATTCCAATATGTTCTCTGCAAAAATGGAATTAAGGGGTTCCCTGGTGGCGCAGTGGTTGAGAATCCGCCTACCAACGCAGGGGACATGGGTTCGAGTCCTGGTCCGGGAAGATCCCACATGCCAAGGAGCAACTAAGCCCGTGCGCCACAACTACTGAGCCTGTGCTCTAGAGCCCGCAAGCCACAACTACTGAAGCCCGCGCACCTAGAACCTGTGCTCTGCAACAAGAAAAGCAACCACAATGAGAAGCCCACGCACCACAACGAAGAGTAGCCCCTGCTTGTGGCAACTACAGAAAGCCCACGTTCAGCAACGAAGACTCAATGCAGCCAAAAAATAAAATGAAATAAATAACTCTTATTAAATGGAATTAAATTAGAAATCAATACCAGATCTCTGGAAAATCCCCAAGTAATTAGAAACTAAGTAATATACTTCTAAATAATGTGAGGGTCAAAGAAAAAATCAAAAGGGAATTTAGAAAGTATTCTGAACTCAATGAAAATGAAAACAACTTATCAAAATGTGTGGGAAGCTGCTAAAGCAGCACTTGGGAGAAATTTATAGTACTTAACACCTATACTAGAAAAGAAAGATCTCAAATCAGTGACCTCAGCTTCTGAAACAGAAAAACAAATTAAACTTAAAATAAGTAGAGGAAAGGAAATACAAAGATCAGAGCAGGTAGCAATGAAATAGAAATCAGAAAATTAACAGAAAAATCAATGAAACAAAAAATCAGTTGAGATCAAACCCTCAGCCAGACTGATCAAGTTAAAACGATATAAATTACCAATATTATGAATGACAGAGTACAGTACATCAGTACAGATCTACAGACATTAAAAGAATAAAAAATATTCTGAACAACTTTATGGCAATAAATTTGAAAACTTAAACGGACAAATTCCTTGAAAGAAACCAAATACCAAGGCTCACTCAAGAAAAAGCTAACATGAATAGCTCTATATCTATGAAAGAAATTGAATTTTTAATTAAAAATCTTCCTGTGAGGAAATCTCCAGGCCCAGATGGCTTCACTGATGAACTTTACTAAACATTTAAGGAATAAACAATTCTACACAAACTCTTTTGGAAGATGGAAAAGGAAAAAGTATTTCCCGACTCATTCTATGAGGCTAGCATTACCCCATACCAAAACCAGACAAAGACAATACAAGAAAACTACACACCAATATCATTCGTGAATGCAGATGTTAAGAGTTGTAAACAAGGGACTTCCCTGGTGGTCCAGTGGTTAGGACTCCGTGCTTTCACTGCCAGGGCCCGGGTTCAATCCCTGATCAGGGAACTAAGATCCCACAAGCCACGCAGCCCAGCCAAAAAAAAAAGTTGTAAGCGAAATTTTGACAAATCAATTCCAGTAATATATAAAAAGGATAATACATCATGTATAAGCAGGGTTCACCTCAGGAATGCAAGACTGGCTTAAAATATGAAAATCAATCAATGTAATTCACTATATTAACAAACTAAAAAAAGGAAAACCACACAATTATCTGAACAGATACAGAGGAAGCATCTAAAAAAATTCAGCATCCATTCCTGAATAAAAACTCTAAGTAAACAAGGAATAGAAGGGAACTTCCTCAACCGCCTAAGGGTCATCTACAAAAAACCTACCGACGGCAGAAAGCATACTTCATAGTCAAAAACTGAATGCTTCCCCCAAGATCAGGAATAAGAGAAGGATTTCCATTCTCACCACTACTGTTCAACCTTGTACTAAGCTTCTTGCCAGTGTAATCAAGCAAGAGAAAGTAAGAAAAGGCATCCAGATTGGAAAGGAAGGAATAAAACTGTCTTTACTCACAGATGCTATGATCATCTACATAGAAAATCTGCTGGAGTCAATAAAAAAGCCACTAGAACTACTAAGTGAGTTTAACTAGGTTGCAAGATATAAGATTAATGTACCAAAACACTTGTATTTCTAGATACTAGCAACAAACAACTAGCAATTTATAAAAATGTCACTTACAATAGTATCCAAAAAATATGAAATACTAAGGGATAAATTAACAAAAGATTTTCTCCCCAAATTGATCCATAGATTCAACACAATCCCAATAAAAATTCCAGAGGGCTTTTTTGTAGAGTATGTCAAATGTAAAAAGAAGACATGAAACTACATAGATAGTAATGATTTTTAACTCTAAATTAAAATTAGGCAATGACAAGGTCTTGAAAGAAATGGACTAAACTTGTTAGCTGGAGTTGTGTTTGGGTCATGGGCTTTAAAGAATGTTTACTTCTATTTTTATCTCTTTCCAAGTTTTCTTAAGTAGATATGTATTAATTTCTATAATAATAATAATAAACATTTAAGTTGGCTACCAAATGACTGTTCTGCTTTGTATAAAACTATATGAAGATGCCTCCATATGCAAATCATACAATAAACTATTCTAAGCATATTTAGAAAAATTTAATATACTACAAATAAGATAATAAGGCAGAGCTATTTTCAGAAATGACTAGTTGTTGAAGTTTCAGAAATGAGAACCAGGAAATAAACTTACCGATAACCTCAGAACACCAAAATTGGCAAAATCATAAATGAGAATCTGGTAGAACAGTTCTTCACTGAAAATAAAAATGAAGTGACATTAAGGAAAAGCTAAATCCATGCTTCAGAGCCAAGCAGTAGGGACAAAATGGGAGAGATAACCCGAGACAGGTAGGACAGAATTGTGCTGCCTCGCAGTGGCCTTTCTAACAGTCCTGGGAACTCCTGCTCCACCAGGGCTTTGGCGGCCGGCCTCTGCACACAGGTCAGACCACTAAGACCATCTGCCTTGTCATCACCCGTGCTCTGTCCCCACCCCTCTGGTGCTGTAAAAGGTTCTAACACTCAGTAGTGATAAAGTTAAGAAGGAGTTTTTGTTTGTTCACCTTTTCCCCACTTGCAAAGAATCCTATAAATCACTTCTTTTACAACTCAACATTTAAAAAATATGGGCTGTATAGGGAGGGCAGGGACGTAACCCCGGTTTTAAATCCAATCAGTTGGATTTAAAGGGCTGAGAGTGGGCGATGCAGCAGACGTCCGCCAGAGCATCTCCCACAGCACCCTACTGTACACAGCACACGCTGCAGTGCTCCACCAGCACTAAGCCCTTTAGGGCTTTTATTGAGCACCGGGCATCTACCAAACCCAGGCGTCTCATGTAATTTTACCTTCACAAAACCCTGCAAGTTAAGTAGTAATAACCCAAATTTCTCATCTTACAGATGAGAAATCCGAGACGCAGATTAGGAAAGTGACTTGTCCATGGTCACATAAATGGTAAATGGTTGAGCCCAGGTGTGAAACGACATGTGACTCTAAAGCCAGGGCCCTTTCCAACTATGTCATCCTGCTCTCCCCCAGCTTTTCCTGCCTCTGCCTCCAGGACTACTCTTCTAGCAGCTCTGCTTTTTTCACATTCGCACCGATTTACCTAAGTTTGGTGGTGTTGAGAAGGTATAACTTGGTCTGATGCTGTGCCAAGGCCCATTGAGGATTCACACAGCCCACAAACGAGTGGTTACGCAGCACCTCCCGGAGAGCTGGAAAACAAGACACAGGTCAGTAACTGCACCCCACCAACACCTCTCTGCAGCCCAAAGCACCAGAACTAGAGACAAAAAACAGGTACCTGAACGGAACCTCTTGCTGAAAGTATACACAAAGAAGGAGTAAGATAGAACTAATCTTTCAAAATGCAACAAGGAATTGCCAAAAGACTTAGGAATGCTCAAAGATCACAATCCAAGACAAAGCAGGAAGCCAGAGAAGTAACAAGAGCTCTGAAACCAGCTTTATCCAAAGACACTGGAGGAACTGCAGGTATCAAGAACTTCAGTTTTTGCAGGCTCTGGGGTGTAGAGAAAGAAAAACAGAAGCCTAGGAATGGTGCGAAATGTGGACTGTAACAGGAGGCCACTTCCCCTCTTTTGCAGCCAGGATTCACACTAAGCAGGTTGCTTGACAACTTAAAGTGGAGATTTTAGTTTAAACTGATTCCAGGGCTGACTGTTCCTCCAGGTTCCTGATAGAATCAAATGCAAATTCTCTCTGCAGAAATTCATCTTCAACCCAGACTTCAAATAATTCCTCACAGATAAAGTACCAGGACTTAGTGGTCAAAAAGTTACAAAATACACAAAGAAACTAGGCACCAAGAATTAGAATCCAGAAGAAATCACAGAATCACATCTGCCAAGTTTTAGAGACTGGAAATACTGGCAAAGATGATAAAATAATAAGCATGTTCAGTATGCTTAAGAGATATTAAAACATTGAATAAGTGGCAGGAGACTATCAAAACTGATCAAGGAAAGACAAATACATGATATCACTTACATGTGGAATCTAAAAAATAATACAAATAAACTTATTTACAAAACAGAAACAGACTCACATAGAAAACAAATTTATGGTTACAAAAGAGGAAAGCAGGTGGGGATTAATTAGGATTATGGGATTAACAGATATACACTATATATAAAACAACAAGGACCTACTGCATACCACAGCAAACTATATTCAACATCTTGTAATAACCAGTAATGGAAAAGAATCTGAAAAAGAATATATGTATGTATGTATGTATGTGTGTGTGTGTGTGTGTGTGTAACTGAATGACTCTGCTGTACACCTGAAACTAACAATACTGTAAATCAACTATAGTGGAATTTAAAAAATAGAAAAAGGAAACAGAAATAACACCAATCTTACATAAACTCTTTCAAAAAATAAAGGAAGAATAATTCCTACCTCACAAGGTTAGCATAACCCTAATACCAAACCTGAGAAGACACTGAAAAAAGGAAAATTTTAGACCAATATCCTTTACAGTCATAGATGCAAAAATCCTAAACAAAACATCAGCAATTTAAATCCAGCAATATATTAAAAAAAAAAAGAATAATACAATCAAGAGATTAGCTCAGGAAAGCAAGGTGATTTAGCATTTGGAAAATCCCATCATATTAACAGAATGAGAAATACATGATCATTTTAGATATAGAAGGAGTATTAGACAACAATTTATAATTAAAAACTCTCAGCAAACTAGGAAGAGAAAATAACTACCTTAATCTGAAAAGGGCATCTATGAAAAACCTCCAGCTAACATCATGTTTAACAGTGAAATACTGAAAGTGTTCTTTCCACAATGGAGAACAAGATAATTAACACCCATGCTCACTCATCCTATTTGACGTTGTACTGGGGGTCCTAACCATTGTAGAGAGGCAAGGAAACAGTATAAAAATATGAAAGGAAAAAAGTAGAATTGTCTCTATCTGCACCTTTGGCAAGGTCACGTGATACAACATCTTTTGTATTTTAATATGCTAACAGGTGGGGGTCAAAATACCATGGTAAACAATGGGGAAAATGATTTTATTCTGACTCAATCTTAAAAATTTAAACCAAAGTTAATAAAAATAAGTTTATATTAAAAATGATCAAGGAGATTTCAAAAAAAACCAAATAAAATTTCTAAAAATAAAAAATATAATAACTGAAATTAAAAATCAAGATAGACTGAACAGAGTGGACAAAGTTGCCAAGGTAATTAATGGTAAGGTAGATCTAAAAAAATTATCTGAAGTGCAGCACAGAGAGACAAAGAAATGGAAAATATGAAAGATAACTTATGCAATATGGAGAAGAATAAATATGTAAGTAAGTCCCAGAAGGGGCAGGGGACAGGGAGAGACAGTAACTGGAGACTCTCAAGACAAAAGATCAGAGAATATCCCAGAAGTGATGAAAGACACCAAACCTCAGCTCCAGGAAGCCCAACAAAATCCACACCTGAGATAAGCAGGACACTAAAGAGATCTTAAAAGCTCTCAGAGAGAAAAGAGAGATGACCCACAAAGTATTAAAATATAAGACTGACAGCTGAATTTTCAACAGCAACAATAGAAGCCAACGACTGATAAAATAACACCTTCAATGCACTGAGAAAAAAATAATTGCCAATCTGGAATTTTAAACCCAGCAAAGAAACTTATCAAAATAAAGATGGATTAGACAAAGCAAAACTCAGCTTGCCATCTCAGGCCCCACAGAAGGAGGTGCTTAGGGCAGACCATGAAAGGTCTGAGGAAAAGAATTATGAGCAGAAAATATTGGCTAAACCCAAACAAACTGACAGTAACAACATAATATGGAACAATGAGATATTCACATGAAAACTGTGACTGTAACACCATATACCAAAAATTAATTCCAGGTGGACTAGAGATTTAAGTATAAGCATTTTAGGAGATAATATAAGAATACAGATTTAATTATCCCAGAGATAGAAAGAATTTCCTAAATAAGATTAAAAGGCTAATGTGTGGTAGAGGAGTGATCAAGATGGCAGAGTACTAGGACGTGAAGCTCACCTCCTCCCACACGTACATCAAAAATACATCTACATGTGAACAATTCTCCCAGGATATCTACTGAACACTGGCAGAAGACCTTAGACCTCTGAAAGGGCAAGAAAATCTCCACATAACCAAGTGGGGCAAAAAAGAAAGCAAAGAAAGAAGGAAGGGAAGGGAGGGGAGGGGAGGGAAGGGAAGGGAAGGGAAGAAAGCAAGCGAGAAAGGAATCGGGACAGGACCTGCATCCCTGGGATGAAGCTGTAAAAGAGGAAAGGTTCCTGTAACCCTGGGAAGTCCCGTCACCAGCGGGGAGATCAACCAGGACAGAGGGGGAGCCTCAGAACCTCAGAGAAGAACACAGCGACCGGTTTGCAGCAGTTAGAATAGAGAAAGACATGCACAGACAGTCAGTACCACAGCTCTGCACTTCCGAGCCTGAGACACCTGTCTGCCGATACAGGCGGGGGCTGGGTGCGGAAGCTTGAGCTTCAGAGATCAGACCCAGAGAGAGGACTGGGATGGACTGCACGGAAGCAGCCTGAAGGGGCTGGAGCCTGGTGCAACCACACCTGATGGTGTATGCAGAGGAAGCCTGGGCTGCCTTAGAGGCCAGGTGCCATTGTGTCAGTAGTGCGTGAGGGGAGGGGCAGGAACCACCATTACAGCCTTTCTACCCGCGCGAGCTCTAAGGCAACAATACACTGCCTACACGAGCTCCAGGAGCAGTCACGAGTCGCTGCTGCCCCCTGGACTTCAGGAGCAGTCTCGAGCTGCCCACCTTGCCCTCCCAGACTCCAGGAGCAGTCCCGAGCCACCTCCATTCTAATCATGTGCTCTGGGGGCAACACGTGAGCTGCCACTGCCACTGAGAACTCCACAACGAGGCACCAGCCACAGCATCTGCACATCCACTATCAAGAGGCAACGGCCAGCACACACTAAGGAAAGAGGTGGCAGGCATCCAGACTAAAAACAGCCCTCACACCAAAAAATCTTAAACCCACACAAGCTACACAGGGACACTTCCACATATAAATAGCCCTCCAAGACCACAGCAGATAATTGTTTCTCCTAAACTCATAGAGCAAGAGAAATATAAGTAAAATGAAGAAGCAGAGGAACCACTCCCAATTAAAAGACCAAGAGAATTCCCCTGAAATAACAATGAAACAGACCTCTTCAGTCTAATAGACACTGAGTTCAAAAAGGAGATAATGAAAATACTGAAGGAATTTAGAAAGGCTATTGACAGAAATGCAGAGTACTGTAAAAAGGAACTAGAAGCTATAAAGAGGGACCAAGAAAAATGAGAAAACTCATTTGCTGAGAAGAAAACTGAACCAAAGACAATGAATAGCAGAATAAATAATGCAGAAGAATGAATAAGTAACCAGGAAGATAGAATAATGGAAATGACCCAATCAGAACAGCAGACAGAAAGCCAAATGAAAAAAAAAAAAAAAAAAGAAAGAAAGCAACATAAGAGACCTATGGGATAATATAAATTGTGCCAATGTATGCATAATAAGGATTCCAGAAGGGGAAGAAAGAGAAAAGGGGATCAAAAATGTATTTGAAGAAATTATGGCTGAAAACTTCCCAAACCTAAAGAAGGAACAGATATCCAGGTACAGGAAGCACAGAGGATCTCAAACAAGGTAAACCCAAACAGACCTACACCAAGACATATTATAATAAAAATGGAAAAAGTTAAAGAGAGGATTCTAAAGGCAGCAAGAGGAAAACAAAGGAGGCAAGGGAACCCCCATAAGGCTATCAGCTGATTTCTCTACAGAAACACTGCAGGACAGAAGGGAGTGGCAAGATACATCCAAAGTCCTAAAAGGGAAACATCTGCAACCTAGGATACTCTACCCATCAAGATTATCATTTAGAATAGAAGGAGGGACAAAGAATTTCTCAGACAAGCAAAAACTAAAAGAATACAGCAATACTAAACCTATCCTAAAGGAAATATTGAAAGGTTTTCTCTAAATAGAAAAGAATCCATAGGAAAGAGAAAATCACAATCAGAAAGCAAATCACCTAAATAAGCCAGTACACAGATTAAAAAAAAAAAAATTCTGTGAAACTAATAATAACCACAATGAAACAGCAAAAGGATGAACATGAAGATGTAAATACGGACATCAAAATCATAAAATGTGGGGGAGAAAAGTAAGAAAATGTAGATTTTTTTTCATTCCCTAGAATGTGTTTGAGCCTAAATGACTACCAGTCTAAGACAAGTAGATATAGGAAGGGGTTAATATACTTGAAAAACGGTAACCACAAATCAAAAACATACAATAGATTCACAAAAACCAAAAAGAAGAGAACATAAGCGTAATACAAAAGAAAATCATCAAACCACAAAAGGAAAAACAAAAAAGGGACAAAGAAGAAATATAAAATCAAAGGGAAAGCAAAGTTTATAATGGCGATAAATATATATCTATCAATAATTACCTTAAATGTCAATGGACTAAACACTCCAATCAAAAGACAGTGGCAGATTGGATAAAAAAGCAAGAGCCTACAATATGCTGCCTACAAAAGACCCACCTTAGAGGAAAGGACACACATAGATTGAAAGTGAGGAGATGGAAATAGGTATTTCATGCAAACAGAAATGAAAAGAAAGCAGGGGTTGTAATATTCGTATCAGACAAGATAGACTTTAAAACAAAAGCCATGAAGAAAGATAAAGAAGGACACTATGTAATAATAAAAGAATTAATGTAAGAAGAGGATTATTACATTCATATATGCACCTAGTGCAGGTCAACATATATGCAACTAATACAGGAGTACCCAAATACATAAGACAAATACTAAAAGACATAAAGGGAGAAATTGACAAGAATACAATAACAGTAGGAAGCTTTAACATCCCACTCACATCAATGGACAGATATTCTGGACAGAAAATCAGTGAGGCAACAGAGATCCTAAATAATACAATAGAGGGAGGGGGCACCGGTGCCCGAAGCCGCGACAGTCGTGGGGACGGCGGGCCGGTCCTAAGTGCAAATATTAAAGTGATTTCTGAGAGGAGGGGAAGATGGCGGAAGAGTAAGACGCAGAGATCACCTTCCTCCCCACACATACACCAGAAATACATCTACACGTGGAACAACTCCTACAGAACACCTACTGAACGCTGGCAGAAGACGTCAGACCTCCCAAAAGGCAAGAAAGTTTCCATGTACCTGGGTAGAGCAAAAGAAAAAAGAATAAACAGAGACAAAAGGATACGGACGGGACCTGCACCAGTGGGAGGGAGCTGTGAAGGAGGAAAGGTTTCCACACACTAGGAAGCCCCTTCGCAGGCAGAGACTGCAGGTGGAGGAGGGGGGAGCTTCGGAGCCGCGGAGGAGAGCGCAGCCACAGGGGTGTGGAGGGCAAAGCAGAGAGATTCCCGCACAGAGGATCGGTGCCGACCGGCACTCACTAGCCCGAGAGGCTTGTCTGCTCCCCCGCTGGGGCGGGCGGGGCTGGGAGCTGAGGCTCGGGAGCGCAGGGAGAGGACTAGGGTTGGCGGCGTGAAAACAGCCTGAAGGGGTTAGTGCACCACGGCTAGCCGGGAGGGAGTCCGGGAAAAGTCTGGACCTACCGAAGAGGCAAGAGACTTTTTCTTCCCCTTTTGTTTCCTGGTGCGTGAGGAGAGGGGATTAAGAGCGCTGCTTAAAGGAGCTCCAGAGACGGGCGCGAGCCGCGGCTAAAAGCGCGGACCCCAGAGACGGGCATAAGACGCTAAGGCTGCTGCTGCCGCCACCAAGAAGGCTGTGTGCGAGCACAGGTCACTATCCACACCCCCCTTCCGGGGAGCCTGTGCAGCCCGCCACTGCCAGGGTCCCGGGATCCAGGGACAACTTCCCTGGGAGAACGCACGGCGCACCTCAGGCTGGTGCAACGTCACGCCGGCCTCTGCTGCCACAGGCTCGCCCCGCACTCCATGCCCCTCCCTCCACCCCGGCCTGAGTGAGCCAGAGTCCCCGAAGCAGCTGCTCCTTTAACCCCATCCTGTCTGAGCGAAGAACAGACGCCCTCCAGCGACCTACACGCAGAGGCGGGGCCAAACCCAAAGCTGAGCCCCGGGAGCTGTGAGAACAAAGAAGAGAAAGGGAACTCTCTCCCAGCAGCCTCACAAGCAGCGGATTAAAGCTCCACAATCAACGTGATGTACCCTGCATCTGTGGAATACCTGAATAGACAACAAATCATCCCAAATTGAGGAGGTGGACTTTGAGAGCAAGATTTATGATTTTTTCCCCTTTTCCGCTTTTTGTGAGTGTGTATGTGTATGCTTCTGTGTGAGATTTTGTCTGTATAGCTTTGCTTCCACCATTTGTCCTAGGGTTCTATCCGTCCGTTTTTTTTTTGTTTTTGTTTTTGTTTTTAATTTCTTTTTCTTAATAATTATTTTTTATTTTAATAACTTTATTTTATCTTCTTTCTTTCTTCCTTTCCTACTCCCTCCCTCCTTCCCTCCTTTCTTTCTCTTTTTCTTTCTTTCTTTCTTCCTTCCTTCCTTTCTTCTAATTCTTTCTTTCTACTTTCTCTCCCTTTTATTCTGAGCCGTGTGGATGAAAGGCTCTTGGTGCTACAGCCAGGAGTCAGTGCTGTCCCTCTGAGGTGAGAGAGCCAACTTCAGTACACTGGTCCACAAGAGACCTCCCAGCTCCACGTAATATCAAAAGGCGAAAATCTCCCAGAGATCCCATTCTCAACACCAGCACCCAGCTTCACTCAACAACCAGCAAGCTACAGTGCTGGACACCCTATGCCAAACAACTAGCAAGACAGGAACACACCACCACCCATTAGCAGAGAGGCTGCCTAAAATCATAAGTCCACAGACACCCCAAAACAAACCACCAGACGTGGACCTGCCCACCAGAAAGACAAGATCCGGCCTCATCCACCAGAACACAGGCACTAGTCCCCTCCACCAGGAAGCCTACACAACCCACTGAACCAACCTTAGCCACTGGGGACAGACACCAAAAACAACGGGAACTACGAACCTGCAGCCTGCAAAAAGGAGACCCCAAACACAGTAAGATAAGCAAAATGAGAAGACAGAAAAACACACAGCAGGTGAAGGAGCAAGATAAAAACCCACCAGACCTAACAAATGAAGAGGAAATAGGCAGTCTACCTGAAAAAGAATTAGGAATAATGATAGTAAAGATGATCCAAAATCTTGGAAATAGAATAGACAAAATGCAAGAAACAGTTAACAAGGACCTAGAAGAACTAAAGATAAAACAAACAATGATGAACAACACAATAAATGAAATTAAAGATACTCTAGATGGGATCAATAGCAGAATAACTGAGGCAGAAGAACGGATAAGTGACCCTGGAAGATAAAATAGTGGAAATAACTACTGCAGAGCAGAATAAAGAAAAAAGAAGGAAAATAACTGAGGACAGTCTCAGAGACCACTGGGACAACATTAAATGCACCAACATTAGAATTATAGGGGTTCCAGAAAAAGAAGAGAAAAAGAAAGGGACTAAGAAAATATTTGAAGAGATTATAGTTGAAAATTTCCCTAATATGGGAAAGGAAATAGTTAATCAAGTCCAGGAAGCACAGAGAGTCCCATACAGGATAAATCCAAGGAGAAATATGCCAAGACACATATTAATCAAACTGTCAAAAATTAAATACAAAGAAAACATATAAAAGCAGCAAGGGGAAAACAACAAATAACACACAAGGGAATCCCCATAAGGTTAACAGCTGATCTTTCAGCAGAAGGATCTGCAAGCCAGAAGGGACTGGCAGGAGGGACTGGCAGGACATATTTAAAGTAATGAAGGAGAAAAACCTGCAACCAAGATTACTCTACCCAGCAAGGATCTCATTCAGATTTGATGGAGAAATTAAAACCTTTACAGACAAGCAAAAGCTGAGAGAGTTCAGCACCACCAAACCAGCTTTACAACAAATGCTAAAGGAACTTCTCTAGGCAAGAAACACAAGAGAAGGGCTTCCCTGGTGGCGCAGTGGTTGACAGTCCGCCTGCCGATGCAGGGGACACGGGTTCGTGCCCCAGTCTGGGAAGATCCCACATGCCGCGGAGCGGCTGGGCCCGTGAGCCATGGCCGCTGAGCCTGCGCGTCCGGAGACTGTGCTCCGCAAGGGGAGAGGCCACAACAGTGAGAGGCCCGCGTACCGCTAAAAAAAAAAAAAAAAGAAACACAAGAGAAGGAAAAGACCTATACTAACTAACCCAAAACAATTAAGAAAATGGGAATAGGAACATACATATCAATAATTACCTTAAATGTAAATGGATTAAATGCTCCCACCAAAAGACACAGATTGGCTGAATGGATACAAAACCAAGACCCATATATATGTTGTCTACAAGAGATCCACTTCAGACCTAGAGACACGTACAGACTGAAAGTAAGGGGATGGAAAAAGATATTCGATGCAAAGAGAAACCAAAAGAAAGCTGGAATAGCAATTCTCATATCAGACAAAATAGACGTTAAAATAAAGACTATTAGAAGAGACAAAGAAGGACACTACATAATGATCCAGGGATCGATCCAAGAAGAAGATATAACAATTGTAAATATTTATGCACCCAACATAGGAGCACTTCAATACATAAGGCAAATACTAACAGTCATAAAAGGGGAAATCGACAGTAACACATTCAGAGTAAGGATATTTAACACCCCACTTTCATCAATGGACAGATCATCCAAATAGAATATAAATAATGAAACACAAGCTTTAAATGATACATTAAAGAAGATGGACTTAACTGATATTTATAGGACATTCCATCCAAAAACAACAGAATACACATTTTTCTCAAGTACTCAAGGAACATTCTCCAGGACAGATCATATCTTGAATCACAAATCAAGCCTCGGTAAATTTAAGAAAATTGAAATTGTATCAAGTATCTCTTCCGACCACAACGCTATGAGACTAGATATCAATTACAGGAAAAGATCTGTAAAAAATGCAAACACATGGAGGCTAAACAATACACTACTTAATAACAAAGTGATCACTGAAGAATTCAAAGAGGAAATAAAAAAATACCTAGAAACAAATGACAGTGGTGACACGACGACCCAAAAACTATGGGATGCAGCAAAAGCAGTTCTAAGAGGGAAGTTTATAGCAATACAATCCAACCTTAAGAAACAGGAAACATCTCAAATAAACAACCTAACCTTACCTAAAGCAATTAGAGAAAGAAGAACAAAAAAACCCCAAAGTCAGCAGAAGGAAAAAAATCATAAAAATCAGATCAGAAATAAATGAAAAAGAAATGAAGGAAACGATAGCAAAGATCAATAAAACTAAAAGCTGGTTCTTTGAGACGATAAACAAAATTGATAAACCATTAGCCAGACTCATCAAGAAAAAAAAAGGGAGAAGACTCAAATCAATAGAATTAGAAATGAAAAAGGAGAAGTAACAACTGACACTGCACAAATACATAAGATCATGAGAGATTACTACAAGCAACTCTATGCCAATAAAATGGAAAATCAGGAAGAAATAGACAAATTCTTAGAAATGCACAACCTGCCAAGACTGAATCAGGAAGAAATAGAAAATATGAACAGACCAATCACAAGCACTGAAATTGAAACTGTGATTAAAAATCTTCCAACAAACAAAAGCCCAGGAACAGATGGCTTCACAGGTGAATTCTATCAAACATTTAGAGAAGAGCTAACACCTATCCTTCTCAAACTCTTCCAAAATATAGCAGAGGGAGGAACAGTCCCAAACTCATTCTACGAGGCCACCATCAGCTTGATACCAAAACCAGACAAGGATGTCACAAAGAAAGAAAACTACAGGCCAATATCACTGATGAACATAGATGCAAAAATCCTCAACAAAATACTAGCAAACAGAATCCAACAGCACATTAAAAGGATCATACACCATGATCAAGTGGGGTTTATCCCAGGAATGCAAGGATTCTTCAATATACACAAATCCATCAATGTGATACACCATATTAACAAATTGAAGGAGAAAAACCATATGATCATCTCAATAGATGCAGAGAAAGCTTTCAACAAAATTCAACACCCATTTATGATAAAAACCCTGCAGAAAGTAGGCATAGAGGGAACTTTCCTCAACATAATAAAGGCCATATATGACAAACCCACAGCCAACATCATCCTCAATGGTGAAAAACTGAAACCACTTCCACTAAGATCAGGAACAAGACAAGGTTGCCCACTTTCACCACTCTTATTCAACATAGTTTTGGAAGTTTTAGCCACAGCAATCAGAGAAGAAAAGGAAATAAAAGGAATCCAAAGCGGAAAAGAAGAAGTAAAGCTGTCACTGTTTGCAGATGACATGATACTATACATAGAGAATCCTAAAGATGCTACCAGAAAACTACTAGAGCTAATCAATGAATTTGGTAAAGTAGCACGATACAAAATTAATGCACAGAAATCTCTTGCATTCCTGTACACTAATGATGAAAAATCTGAAAGTGAAATCAAGAAAACACTCCCATTTACCATTTCAACAAAAAGAATAAAATATCTAGGAATAAACCTACCTAAGGAGACAAAAGACCTGTATGCAGAAAATTATAAGACACTGATGACAGAAATTAAAGATGATACAAACAGATGGAGAGATATACCATGTTCTTGGATTGGAAGAATCAACATTGTGAAAATGACTCTACTACCCAAAGCAATCTACAGATTCCATGCAATCCCTATCAAACTACCACTGGCATTTTCCACAGAACTAGAACAGAAAATTTCACAATTTGTGTGGAAACAAAAAAGACCCCGAATAGCCAAAGCAATCTTGAGAACGAAAAACGGAGCTGGAGGAATCAGGCTCCCTGACTTCAGACTATACTACAAAGCTACATTAATCAAGACAGTATGGTACTGGCACAAAAACAGAAAGATAGATCAATGGAACAGGATAGAAAGCCCAGAGATAAACCCACGCACATATGGTCACCTTATCTTTGATAAAGGAGGCAGGAATGTACAGTGGAGAAAGGACAGCCACTTCAGTAAGTGGTGCTAGGAAAACTGGACAGGTACATGTAAAAGTATGAGATTAGATCACTCCCTAACACCGTACACAAAAATAAGCTCAAAATGGATTAAAGACCTAAATGTAAGGCCAGAAACAGACTCTTAGAGGAAAACATAAGCAGAACACTTTATGACATAAATCACAGCAAGATCCTTTTTGACCTACCTCCTAGAGAAATGGAAATAAAAACAAAAATAAAGAAATGGGACCTAATGAAACTTACAAGCTTTTGCACAGCAAAGGAGACCATAAACAAGATGAAAAGACAACCCTCAGAATGGGAGAAAATATTTGCAAATGAAGCAACTGACAAAGGATTAATCTCCAAAATGTACAAGCAGCGCATGCAGCTCAATAACAAAAAAACAAACAACCCAATCCAAAAAATGGGCAGAAGACCTAAACAGACATTTCTCCAAAGAAGATATACAGACTGCCAACAAACATATGAAAGAATTCTCAACATCATTAATCATTAGAGAAATGCAAATCAAAACTACAATGAGATATCATCTCACACCAGTCAGAATGGCCATCATCAAAAAAAAATCTAGAAACAATAAATGCTGGAGAGGGTGTGGAGAAAAGGGAACACTCTTGCACTGCTGGTGGGAATGTGAATTGGCACAGCCACTATTTAGAACAGTATGGAGGTTTCTTAAAAAACTACCAATAGAACTACCATATGACCCAGCAATCCCACTATGGGCATATACCCTGAGAAAACCATAATTCAAAAAGAGTCATGTACCAAAATGTTCATTTCAGCTCTATTTACAATAGCCCAGAGATGGAAACAACCTATGTGTCCATCATCGGATGAATGGATAGAGAAGATGTGGCACATATATACAATGGAATATTACTCAGCCATAAAAAGAAATGAAATTGAGCTATTTGTAATGAGGTGGATGGACCTACAGTCTGTCATACAGAGTGAAGTAAGTCAGAAAGAGAAAGACAAATACCGTATGCTAACACATATATATGGAATTTAAGAAAAAAAATGTCATGAAGAACCTAGGGGTAAGACAGGAATAAAGACACAGACCTACTAGAGAATGGACTTGAGGATATGGGGAGGGGGAAGGGTAAGCTGTGACAAAGCGAGAGAGAGGCATGGACATATATACACTACCAAACGTAAAACAGATAGCTAGTGGGAAGCAGCTGCATAGCATAGGGAGATCAGCTCGGTGCTCTGTGACCACCTAGAGGGGTGGGACAGGGAGGGTGGGAAGGAGGGAGACGCAAGAGGGAAGAGATACGGGAACATATGTATGTGTATAACTGATGCACTTTGTTATAAAGCAGAAACTAACACACCATTGTAAAGCAATTATACTCCAGTAAAGATGTAAAAAAAAAAAAAAAGTTTATAGAACTCTTCTCCGTACTCTGTAATGACGTATATGGGAATAGAATCTACAAATGAGTGGATATATGTATAACTGATTCACTTTGCTGTACAACTGAAACTAACACAACATTGTATATCAACTACACTCCAATAAAAATCAATTTAAAAAAATAATAATAATACAATAGAACAGTTAATTAGACTTAATTGATATTTTCAGGATATTACATCCAAAAAAAAAGAAATTCTTTCCAAGTGCATATGGAACATTCTCTAGGATTGACCACACACTGGGCCACAAAACAAGCCTCAACAAACTTAAGGATATAGAAATTGTCTCGAGCATCTTTTCTGACCACAACAGCATGAAACTAGAAATCAACCACAGAAATATGTGAAAAAAAACGATTACATGGAGACTAAACAACATGCTACTAAAAAAACCCCACCAGGTCAATAATGAAATCAAAGAAAATTTAAAAATACCTTGCGACAAATGACAATAAAAACACAACCATACAAAATCTATGGGATGCAGCAAAACCATTTCTTAGAGGGAAGTTCACAGCCATATAGACCTTCCTCAAAAAACAAGAAAAATCTCAAACAACATAATATACCACTTAAAAGAATTAGAAAAAGAAGAACAAAACCTAGTCAGCAGAAGGAAGGAAATACTCAAGATCAGAGAGGAAATAAATAAAATAGAGATTAAAAAAACAATAGAAAAACTCAATAAACCAAGAGCCGGTTCTTTAAAAGCTTAAACAATATCGACCAACCTCTGGCCAGGCTCACCAAGAAGAAAAGAGAGAGAACCCAAATAAACAAGATAAGAAATGAAAAAGGAGACATAACAACCAACACCACAGAAGTACAAAAAACCATAAGGGAATACTATGAACATGCCAACAAATTCAACAACCTAGAAGAAACAGACAAGTTTCTAGAAACATACAGCCCACCAAAACTGAATCAAGAAGAAACAGATAATGTGAACAGACCAATCACTACTAATGAAAGTCTATGACCAGATGGCTTCACAGGCAAATTCTACCAAACCTACAAAGAAGAACTCATACTGATCCTTCTCAAACTCTTCCAAAAAAACTGATGAGAAGAGAACACTCCCAAAGACATTCTATGAAGCCACCATCACCCATGATACTAAAACCAAAGACACCACCAAAAAAGAAAATTAGAGGCCAATATCTTTGATGAATATAGATGTAAAAATTCTCAACAAAATATTAGCAAACCAAATCCAACAACACATAAAAAAGATCATACACCACAGTCAAGTGGGATTCATCCCAAGTTCACAAGAATGGTTCATCATTCGCAAATCAATCAATGTGATACACCACAGAAAAGAAAAGACAACAACCACATGATCATCTCAATAGATGCAGAGAAAGCATTTGACAAAATTCTACATCCATTCATGATTAAAAAACTCTTATGAAAATGGGTATAGAGGAAACATATCTCAACATAATAAAAGCTATTTATGACAAATCCACAGCCCATATAATACTAAACAGTGAAAAGCTGAAAGCCTTCCCGCTAAAATCTGGAAAAAGACAAGGATGCCCACTCTCGTCACTTCTATTCAACATACTATTGCAAGACCTAGTCACTGCAATCAGATAAGAAAAAGAAATAAAAGATATCCAAATTGGAAGGGAAGAGGTAAAATTGTCATTATATGCAGATAACATGATTCTATATACAGAAAACCCTAAAGACTCCACACAAAAACTACTAAAACTGATAAATGAGTTCAACAAGGTAGCAGGATACAAGATTAACACACAGAAATTGGTTGCATTTCTTTATACTAACAATGAAATATCAGAAAGAGAATGTAAAAAAACAATACCTTTCAAAATCACACCCCCAAAAATAAAATATTTAGGAATAAACCTGACCAAGGAGGTGAAAAACCTATACACTGAGAACTATAAAACAATAAAGGAAACTGAAGAAGATTCAAAGTGGAAACATATCCCATGTTCTTGGATTGGAAGAATTAATATTGTTAAAGTAGCCATACTTCCCACAACAATCTACAGATTTAATGCAATCCCTATCAAATTACCCATGATATTTTTCACAGAACTAAAAAAATAATCATAAAATTCATATGGAACCATAAAAGACCCAGAATTGCCAAAGCAATCCTGAAGAAAAAGAACAAAGCAGGAGGTATAACCCTCCCAGACTTCAGACATACTACAAAATGACAGTAATCAAAACAGCGTGGCACGGGACTTCCCTGGTGGTCCAGTGGTTAAGACTCTGCACTTCCAATGCAGGGGGTTTGATCCCTTGTCAGGAATTAGATCCTGCATGCCGCAACCAAGAGCCCACATGCCACAACTAAAGATCCCACGTGTCGCAATGAAGATCCCACGTGCTGCAACGAACACCCAGTGCAGCCAAATAAATAAATAAATAAATAAATAAATAAAAACAGAACAACAACAAAAAAAAAACAGCGTGGTATTGGGACAAAAACAGACATATGGATCAATGGATCAGAATAGAGTGCCCAGAAATAAACCCATACACCTATGGTCAATTAATCTTTGACAAAAAAAGCAAGCATATACTATGGGGAAAAGACAGTCTCTTCAGCAAGTGGTGCTGGGAAAATTAGACAGCTGCATGTAAATCGATGAAGTTAGAACACTCCCTCTCACCATACACAAAAATAAACTCAAAATGGCTTAAAGGCTTAAACGTTAAGACATGACACCGTAAAACTCCTAGAAAAGCTCAAAGGCAAAACACTCTGACATAAATCGTACCAATGTTTTCTTAGGTCAGTGTCCCAAGGCAATAGAGATAAAAACAAAAATAAACAAATGAGACCTAATCAAACTTAGAAGTTTTTGCACAGCAAAGGAAACCATAAACAGAAGAAAGATAAGCTACAAACAGGGAGAAAATATTTGCAAACAATGCAACCAATAGGCCTAGTATCCAAAATATACAAACAGCTCATACAGTTCAATAACAAAAAAACTAAACAACCCAATCAAAAAATGGGCAGAAGGGCTTCCCTGGTGGCGCAGTGGTTGAGAGTCCGCCTGCCGATGCAGGGGACGCGGGTTCGTGCCCCGGTCCGGGAAGATCCCACATGCCGCGGAGCATCTGGGCCCGTGAGCCATGGTCGCTGAGCCTGCGCGTCCGGAGCCTGTGCTCCTCAACGGGAGAGGCCACAACAGTGAGAGGCCCGCGTACCGCAAAAAAAAAAAAAAAAAAAACCTACAATGAGATATCACCTCACACCAATCAGAATAGCCATCATCAAAAAGTCTACAAATACCAAATGCTGGAGAGGATGTGGAGAAAAGGGAACCCTCCTAGACTGCTGGTGGGATTGTAAATTGGTAGAGCCACTATAGAGAACAGTATAGAGATTCGTTAAGAAACCAAAAATAGAGCTACCATATGATCTAGCAATCCCACTCCTGGGCATATATCTGGAGAAAAACATGGTTCAAAAGGATACATGCACCCCAATGTTTATAGCATCACTATTCACAATAGCCAAAACATGGAAGCAACCTAAATGTCCATCGAGAGATGAATGCATAAAGAAGATGTGGCACATACATACAGTGGAATAATACTCAGCCATTAAAAAGAATGAAACAATGCCATTTGCAGCAACATGGATGCAACTAGATTATCATACTAAGTGAAGGAAGTTAGACAGAGAAAGACAAATATCATATCACTTACATACAGAATCTAAACAAAAATGATACAAATGAACTTATTTACAAAATAGAAACAGACTCACAGACTTAGAGAACAAACTTGGCAGGGAGGGATAGACTGGGAGTTTGGGATTGACATGCCCACAGTGCTATATTTAAAATAAATAACTAATAAGGACTTATTGTATAGCACAGGGAACTCTGCTCAATACTCTGTAATAACCTAAATGGGAAAATAATTTGAAAAAGACTAGATAAATATATCTACTCTTTAGATAGATATATATAACTGAATCACTTTGCTGTACACCTGAAACTAACATAACATTGTTAATCAACTATACTCCAATATAAAATAAAATGTTAAAAAAATAATAATAAAATTAAAAAGTTTAAAAAATATATGTATGGGGGGGAAGCAGTCATAAAAAAATACCACATGAGCCCCAAACTGAGGGAAGGTATTTTCACGTAACTGATTACTGTCTAGAATAAACATATAAAGAACTTCTAAAATCAGTTAGAAAAGACCAAGCACCCAACAGAAACATGAGCAGAAAGCTAGAACAGGCACTTAAGAGAAGAGGAAATACACCTACTCAGCTTTATCAGTGATCAGGGAAACACGAATGAAAACCACCATTAGACACCATTTCACAAACACCGAACTGGTGAAAAGTCTGACAATATCAAACACCGGAGAAACAGTGGAGCAAAGCAACTCTCCACACTGCTGGTGGGACCACACACTTAGTGACCTGTTTGGAAAACAAGCTGTCACTTTACAAGCCAGCAGTAACTCTAAGTGTGTGTCTACCCTGCACAGAGCTTCCCGGCCAGTGTGCCAAGCTCCTGATCTGCTCAGGTCCAGGAAAGGCTGGGGGCTGAGAGGCAGGGGTGACGCCCCTGGAGTCCTCCACATGTCCTTCCATAGCAGAATGAATGACTAAACATGTGGCAAAGTCAGGAAGTGGAATCTATTACAAGCAGCAAAAGTAAACCGGAACGTAGCAAGATGGATGAATTTTAGGAATATGTGTATACTTATATACACTGAAGAAAAACATAATTTCCTTTATACAAAGTTTAAAATTTGTACAAGTAAACAATAAATTTTGTAGGGCTACAAATATGGGTGGTAAGACTATAATAAAAGAAAGGAAATAATAATCACAAAATGTAGGGTCACAGTTACCCTAAGGGAGGAGGGAAGGGGCTGGACAGGGAAAGAGCACACAGGGCTGCACAGGTGATGGCAACGAGCTGTTCCATTAAGTTAGCATTCATTTGTTTTCTCCTGTAGATCCTACTTATGTTTCATAAGCATGATTTTGCATCTACTAATTTATCTGAATGTGTGTGTGTACGTGTACATACACATATATTTAATGGAAGAAGTAAACATACCACCACAAAGGGGGACAGGGGAGAGCGGGTGGAGACAGCAGGGCAAGGGTCTGGGGACAGCCATAAGCCTGTACATCACATTTTTACTGTACTTTTTTTTAAAGCTTGGACACCACACGAGTTCTCACATTGTTACATAAGTTCTGCAACACTCTCTGTTCCCCCCGCAGAAAGAGGCTTATTTTCCTCATTTTTAGAATAAGTGTTCCCCTCTGTTCCCACTGGAAACTCAATGTCTCTACAGGATGTTCTGCGTAGGTGGAAAATGATTATTTTAAAAGCTGGAGAACATCAAATAATCCTGAATAATGAGGCACTGGAGGAAAGAGAAGCAGTGTAATTTACTAAAAAAGGGTCAGAGGGGCTTCCCTCGTGGCGCAGTGGTTGAGAGTCCGCCTGCTGATGCAGGGGACACAGGTTCATGCCCCGGTCTGGGAAGATTCCACATGCCGCGGAGCGGCTGGGCCCGTGAGCCATGGCTGCTGAGCCTGTGCTCCGCAACAGGAGAGGCCACAACAGTGAAAGGCCTGCGTACCGCAAAAAAAAAAAAAAAAAAAGGGGGTCAGAGATTTTTCCATACAGATTTTTCATCAAAGCTCTGATGCATCCACAGGCCACCAAGACCCAGCCTGGCCAGGGGGCCGCGAGGGGGGCGCTGGCTCCCTGCAGGGGGCTCCATCCAGGCAGGAAGTCGACAAGGAGGACAGGCAGGGCTTCTCCTCCCTGGGCTCCGTGAGGCTGCTTGCACCCACTCCAGCCTCGTATCAGGACCTCTAGAACCTGTGCTTCATTCCTCTCCTAGTTATGCCCACAGCACTGGAGGTCTGTGGGCGTTTCCCTGCCATTCTGCCAGCAGCAAAAAAGGACCAAATCCTCTGTGCTTCAAAGCCAAACCACACATCCAAACCACACAACAGCAGCCTAGGGTCTCAGCACGTTCTCTGAGAAGCAGCAAGTAAAGCCACCTGAAGGAAGGGTGAGCTGTCCTCTGGTTCCTAAGGGCCACGTGTGGAGCTTGCTTCCTGGCAGCCCCCGGACGCCAGGGCCTCTGGCTGCTGCCTGAGCTGATCAAGCAGCTCTTCCAGGCAGATGTTACCCTGTCACCCTGGTGACGCGGCCTCTGTCTCTGTTCCAGAACGTCCCTCATTCTACCTTGTGTCACAGCCGGCGATTTACCAAACAACCCCCCCCAACAGCGTGGACTCCTTTAAGACAGGGGTTTGAGTGCATTCAATGCATTTTCTGCCTCAGGGCTCGGCGCGGTGCAATGTCTGCTGAACTGACTTCTGGGTGTTTTTTTTAAAGATTTTTTTATATTTATTTTTATTAATTATCATTTATTTTTGGCTGCGTTGGGTCTTCGTTGCTGCGCATGGGCTTACTCTAGTTGCGGCGAGTGGGGGCTACTCTTTGTTGCGGTGCGTGGGCTTCTCATTGTGGTGGCTTCTCTTGTTGCAGAGCACAGGCTCTAGGCGTGCGGGCTTCAGTAGTTGTGGCACGGGGGCTTCAGTAGTTGCGGCGTGCAGGCTCTAGAGCACAGGCTCAGTAGTTGTGGTGCACGGGCTTAGTTGCTCCGCAGCATGTGGGATCTTCCTGGACCAGTGACCCCTGCATTGGCAGGCGGATTCTGAACCAATGCGCCACCAGGGAAGCCCCCTAAACTGACTTCTTGAACCAAAAGAAGCTGTTACGTGGTGACAAACCATGGAAGAGTGTGTACACTTAAATCCAGGACTGTTCACCAAACATCAAGAAAATAAAGTTGTGGATGAAATGCTAAGCACATTTTCAGATTCAAGCGATAGCAAATAACTTATGACATTCCTCATCCTCCTTAACAGATCAAAATTATGTGACTGGCAATAAGTAACTTAGTCATTATTAATCCAGGATAAGCCTAATTCCACGGAAGGTGATGGGATACCAGGCCAGAAATTAACCTCGTTGGTTGCTCGAAACTGTCCCCAGGAGGACTGGGTAAATCCACAGACTCGAGAGTTGTCTGAGGGAGAATTCAACTCTGATGTCCCTCAAAAATAGTTTCCAGGGCTTCCCCTCCGAGGCGGCTCCTCCCAATACCTCCTTCAGCAAAGATCTCCTGAGTTCCCGAGCCAGGCACTCTGCCAGGTACCACGATGAAATAATCACACAAATAAGTGCAACTAAGAACGTAGTTAAAGGAAAGCATCTTACTTCCTTCCTGAGCCAGGGTCACAGCTCTGTGGGGGCACAGCCAGGCTCTGGCCTGCCTCCCCAGATCTGAGCTTCAGAGAAATCCCCGTAGGCATTCAACTCAGAGACAAGCAGCACCCCCGCTTGGGGCCGCATCAACAGATGCAGTGGGCAGGGCCCGAGGCAGCACGCCCCACCCCCACCTTGGCACATGGCGTCTCAGGTGTTCACCACAACAGCCCGGTAAGGGCTGTAGCAGGAGCACCATTTCACAGAGCAGGGAAAGGCCCCACAAAGGTGAACAGACTTCTGAGTGGCTACGGAATGGTGTAGCTGGCAGGGGCTTCAGCAGAGTCCTCCTGGCTCCAAAGTGCTCACCCCACTCCCCACACCAGGACTGGGACTCCCTCTGTAAGACCCTACCCTGCATGTCTGAAAACAGCCTCAATTCTGAGGGATCAGGGATCACATGCTGTGCTCATCCCAACACGTGATCTAGAGCAGCTGATCTAGTTTTGCACCTAAATACTGGGTTAGTGTCTCTGATGCAGGCCACACCAGTAACGACCCACCCTCCACAGGACAGGCACCCAGGCCAGTTTTGCCTTGTAGGGATGTTCCAACTAATCTGTCCTCTCCATCTTCCATTTCCTTATCTTTAAAACAGAGATAACAGCATCTGCTCTGCCTCCCTCACAAGACTATTCTAGAATTAAATGAGGTAGCACTCATGAACATACAATTTCAGATTTATGTGAAAATGAATTTAGATTCATCAACACTTCATCAATGAACTCCAAACCTGACCAAACTTGGTGCAGGTTAGCTTTGTACTGCACTGAAAATAGTTTGCAACTATTCAGAAATTTATTGAAATTATAACTTTAAATAGCCTGCTTTGCATAAGGAATACAAATCCTTAAAGAAAACTCAGTAAATTCCAAATCTGAGGGAGTCTGTCAATTAAGCAACTGTGAGGAAGGCTACTAAATAAATCAAGTCATGGCCCACCCTCCTCTTAATTATTTTAAATGGTTTTAAAAGCTCCCAGCTTGAAGGCCAATAACAGAGGGAAAGAGCAACGGGAGCAAATCTTAACGGAAACAAATCAGAAGCCAACTGGCAGTGCAGTCTGCAAGTTGCAAGGCCTTAGTCACAGGAAGCATGTAGCCTTCCAAGGAAACAGGCCCCCTATGCCTTTCCCCACATGCAGACAAAGGCCCAGAGTGCGAAGAAAAGAAAGAACAGGCAAGGAAAAGCAAATTGAGGCCTTCCTGCATTCATTCAAACAAGCAGTGACTGAGAGAGATGTAAGGGGCCTCTGAGTCACAGCAGCTGTTTAGGAGGCTAAGAGTCAGTGGGAAAGGCACTAAATTGCTCCCTGGCTACGCCGCACAGCTTGTGGGATCTCAGGTCTCTGACCAGGGATCAAACCTGGGCCCTCAGCAGTGAAAGTGCAGAGTCCTAACCACTGGACTGACAGAGGATTCCCCACTCATTTCTTTTTTTTTTTTTTTTTTTTTTTTTTTTTTGCGGTACGCTGGCCTCTCACTGTTGTGGCATCTCCCGTTGCGGAGCACAGGCTCCGGATGCGCAGGCTCAGCGGCCATGGCTCACGGACCCAGCCGCTCCGCGGCATGTGGGATCTCCCCTGACTGGGGCACGAACCCATGTCCCCTGCATCGGCAGGCGGACTCCCAACCACTGCACCACCAGGGAAGCCCCCACTCATTTCTTTTAGAAGTCCAGATTGTCATATTTTAAGATAAATTTCAACACTGCTATAAAATGTTAACTTGTTTAATCAAGAAATGTGTAGTAGGGCTTCCCTGGTGGCGCAGTGGTTGAGAGTCCGCCTGCCGATGCAGCGGACACGGGTTCGTGCCCCAGTCCGGGAGGATCCCACATGCCGCGGAGCGGCTGGGCCCATGAGCCATGGCCGCTGAGTCTGCGTGTCCAGAGCCTGTTCTCCGCAACAGGATAGGCCACAACAGTGAGAGGCCCGTGTACCGCAAAAAAAAAAAAAAAAAAAAAGAAATGTGTAGTACATGAATAATGGCAAGGCCAGGGCTAAACTGTGTAGACTCAAGTGCAGAGCTGCCCAGTGGAGCCCAGCAATGACGGCTCCACCTGGAGCACGACTATGACTCATCAAGTGGGGTCAGGACTGCTATTAGGGCCAAGTCACTATCACACACCTCAGTCCCTGTGTCAGTTCATCCCTGGGAGGTGATGAGCCCCCTTTCATTACTAAAACCATAAAGTTAGTTTTGGAGTAATGGGGACTCAAATGGAGTTCTATACTCAGGTGTTCTGAAAGCTATTTCTGAGGAAGATAATGATTTTTCACTTTATCTTTAGGATATAAAAATATCTATTGACTCCTTACTCTGTACCAAGTGTTTTACTTACATTTTCTCTCTAATCAGCACAATAATCTTCAAGCGCGAAATTAATCTCATTTTACAGATGAGGAAAAACTGAGTCACGGAAAAGTTAGGTCATGAGTCTAAGGTCACACAACAGAAGCAGTAGTGTCCAGATACAAACTAGGGCCCCCCAGAGCCTGTGCACTTTCAGCAACAGCACACCCAGGGCAGGCTGTGCTGCTTTTAGCTAAGACAGAAATCAAACTGAAGATTATTTAAATGACCACTTTACTCTGACTCCTCTGGTTTAACGAGAGTACCAATTAATTCTTACTAAAACCAGAGACTACTTTTTCCCTTCTCTCCCAGTTGAAAATTATTTTTCAGCTGCTGCTGCTGTGGGTTACTAAAGGAAGCGAGGTTTGCTCAGCACACTACAGAGGCTGTCTCAACACAAATGCTTCCTGCACTTCCCAAACCTTCACATTAGCAGTTCTGGCCCTGGGAGTTGCAGGCAGCCCTCAGCACTTACGTACTCTCATGTCCCCGCTCACTGATTTCTTCCTGGAGACTCAGAATGCTGGTGAGGTTAATGATCCTTCTCCGGGGGGTACAAGCTGCTGTCATTTCTTCTCGGGATGCATCCTCCACCATTTCCAAATCAGAGCCTTCCCGATGTCTCTTTCTGCAAAGTAAACGAGGAACTGGCAGCTCATAACTATCTTAAAAAAACTGTTTCAAACTCAGTCAAATTTTGTGCCTTGCATTTTGGAGAAGGGAGCAGCTTCTCTGTGCCGGCTCTCCACATCTGGGGAGGGCTCCCTGTGCTGGTAGCGGCCAGCCAGATCAGGATGTCCTCCCAGATACTGCTTCTCTGACACCCCTCAGGCCTTAGCAGTGGCCACTGCAGGCAGCAGGGCTTTGGAGTCTGGCTCAGCCCGGCGACCTGCAGGGCCTCAATCAAGTGCGCTGACCTCACCACATCTCATTCATTCAGCCCTCCATCCATCCGTCCATCAGGCACTGTTATAATACCAACCTCACACAGCCATGACAAAGTGCCTGCCCTCACCATGCTAGCTTTCTAGCAGGAGAGTCAAACAGCAACCGAAGAAAGATAATTTTAAGTAGCAACAAATACTGTGACGAAAATAAAACAAGGTAACAGAATGAAGGGGAAACGAGAGAACTTTAGATTAAATGGACAAAGAAAGTCTCTGGTAAGAGGCGACATCCAAGTTGAGACCTGGGTGACAAGAAGCCAGAGAGTTCCTGCGCCGAGGGACCAGCAAGAGCAAAGGGGTGAGAGTTCAGGGAGGTCGGGTCAGCAATGGAGCAAGCGTGGCCAAAGCGCCACGAAGGGGAGGAGAGTGATGAGCTGGGGGTGGGCAGGCTGGTTTCACCCCAAGTGCCGTGGGAAGCACTGGTTTTCAGCAAGGAGTGAGACACCCTGGTTCCTGGTTCAGAAAGATTCCTCTGCTGTGTGGTAAATGGCTCACAGCATTAAGTCCCCAAGTGATAAACAGAAATGTCACCCTTCCCAGCAGGGCTGTTAAGAGCATTAACTGAGATAATGCATATTAAGTATCTGGCACACAGTGGATGCTCAGTGAACTTTAGCATCCTTTATTATTCTCTGAAAACAAATCCTTAGAAGCCATCTCCCTAGACTAACTTGGAAATGAGCAAACTGGAGTTTAAAAACTCACCCAAGTTCCACTGGGCAATCAGAGCCAGGGTTTCAGTGGTCAGCCACCAGGGGGACGTGCGGCCTCGGGCAAAGGACTTCACCCTGAGCTCCGGGGTCAGTACCCGCACACACTGAATAAGGAACATCCACCTTACAGATGTCAGTGAGATGTCCTTGAAGCACCCACAGAGTGTACACTGAAGAGGCTCAAAATTAACTGACGGTCATTAGTACGGCTGTTCCTGCCCCCTCTCTCTAGCTCTCGTTCACCACTAGCTCATGCACTGCAGGGAGTTTCATAATTTGAACTGAGAAACTGTTCTTCTTCTGAGAGGAGTGAAAGTAGCTTGGAGTAGGATGGAAGAATCCTCCAGATATTTTAGGTCCCCCTTTCCAGACACCTCTGCTGTTGAGGCTTTATCAAAATTCAATACTAAAATTAAAGGATAAATCTTCTGATTTTTTTTCTGATGTGTTTTTAAATAATGTTTGGAATCACGGCCATTTAAGATATTGCAAAGGCCACTGTGATGGGTGACTCTAAAGCCATGGTCAAAGGCCAACAGTAGACCAGGCCAAAGCACCAACCCATTGGCGGGAGAGGGAGAATCAGGGAGAGAAGATGCAAGGGGTTTGTGACAGTCCAAGTTAGAAGGTAGTTTCATTAAAGAACGAAGGAGGACTTCCCTGGTGGCCCAGTGGTTAAGAATCCGCCTGCCAACGCAGGGGACACAGGTTCAAGCCCTGGTCCGGGAAGATCCCACATGCCGCAGAGCAACTAAGCCGGTGCACCTCAACTACTGAGCCTGTGCTCTAGAGCCTGCGAGCCACAATTACTGAGCCCGCGTGCCGCAACTACTGAAGCCTGCATGCCTAGAGCCCATGCTCCACAACAAGAGAAGCCACCACAATAAGAAGCCCGCGCACTGCAACAAAGAGTAGCCCCTGCTCACAGTAACTAAAGAAAGCCTGCAGGCAGCAATGAAGACCCAATGCAGCCAAAAATAAAATAAATTAAAAAAATAGTTAAAAAAAAAAAACGAAGGAGGCAAGCTGTGCTTTCCCACAAGGCCATACCTGGGGTTCTCGGGGCTGGAAGAGGGCCCTCTTTTCTCTGACGAGTCTGCAGTCCTCTTTGTTGCATCCTCCTCCAAGCCCTGATTCTTGGCAGCCACTTCAGCAGGAGCTGAGAGTTCAAGCATTTCCTCATCCTGCTGCCTGGCCCCGCTACTAGAAGCAGCTGTCCTGTCCTCTAGGACAACAGCCTGGGGCTGACTGGATAGGGCCTTGCTCACAGGCTGCAGGAAGGCATCGAGTTTCTGTTCCCGGCAATCTGTGCGGACCATCTGGTGGGCATACACCTTGTCGCCACTTCCAGCAGTAGATGAGAGGGTCACACCTGTTGTGGATTTAACCACTTCCCCAGAGGGGCCAGTAAGACCTGGTAGTAAAGTCTGTGTCAAAAAAGAAGACAGTGGGAAGAGCCAGTGTATGAAGGAGAGAAGCACAGGTCCCAAAATGGAGTAAAAGCTAGAACCAGGTATATCATTACAGAATTATTATAGAAGCAATTCTGACCAAAATTTGAAGTATGAAATTAAAAATACACAAATATAAAATTCAGCTAAATCCTTATAATTTAAAAACTGGTTTGAGGGCTTTCCTGGTGACACAGTGGTTAAGAATCTGCCTGCCAATGCAGGGGACATGGGTTTGAGTCCTGGTCCGGGAAGATCCCACATGCAACGGAGCAACTAAGCCCATGCACCGCAACTACTGAGCCTGTGCTCTAGAGCCCATTAGCCACAACTACTGAGCCCACGTGCCACAACTACTGAAGCCCACGTGCCTAGAGCCCATGCTCCACAACGAGAAGCCACCACAATGAGAAAACTGCACACCGCAACAAAGAATAGCCCCCGCTCGCCACAACTAGAGAAAGCCCGCACGCAGCAATGAAGGCCCAACGCAGCCAAAAATAAAATAAATAAAATAAATTTATCAAAAAAAAAAACCTTAAAAAAATAAAATAAAAACTGGTTTGATATAAAAATACTAGTGTAAAACTCTCATATTTTTGTCTACTTTTTATTTTTTTGCTGCCATAAGATATTTTTTTTTTTTATTGTGGTAAAGTATACATAACATAAAATTTATCATTTAACCATTTTCAAGTATACAGTCCTGTGGCATTAAGTACATTCACACTGTCGTGCAACCATCACCAACATCCATCCTCCCAAACGGAAACTCCCTACCCATTAAACAGTAACTCCCCATTCTCCCCTCCCCTCTAGCTCTGGCAACTACCTTCCTACTGACTATTTTTAAACATACATATTTCCTAGGTCTGTCCACTGGAAAGGCCTGAAAGCTATGACCCACCCAGTAGCAATGAGGTCCCCCGATCCCAGATTATAGTGTCTAAATGCCATTCCCCACTAAAATAAACCAGAGTTCCTTGGAAAAGTGGCCAATTCCAGGGCTTGGGCTGGGTAAGTACAGAGTGAGCCTACAAACATCCTGTCTCACCAGACACAAGGAAACTATCAAAAACTCATGGAATTGGGTCAAAAGGACAACAGCCCCAGCCTGAAGGGGCTTCTGCTGGCCAAAGGTGGAATAATTTGACTACAACTGATTGAATTATGATGCTTGTTAACAACTATGACAAAATACTAAAAGAGAGAAAAATGGAGAAGAAGCAAAAGAGGGAGGGAGAGAGGGAGAGACAGAAAAAAGTCATTAAATGTTACTGGACATTGCTAGGACACCAGCCCATTTCCCTGCAAATTGATCATCAAAGGCATAGAACTCAGCATTTATCCTTACTTTCTGGTATGAACTGTATTTCAGGATAACCTGATAGCTCTAACAAATGAGTGAAAATTTTTCTGTACAGAAAATTATAGCTTATTAATAAAGAAGAAATAATAAAATCAGAAAATCATAATCTTGCAATCCTAATGAAATAACTGATGCAGGCAATGGTCATCAATGAATGGTGAAACCTTTAAGCTAATCACTAATAGTGAACTTCATGGTGAAGGAATCAGGCTGTCACCAGCTAAGCCTGCTGAGAAATCTTAACACCAGGATGATAGAACAAGCCATCACACGCCTCCTGCTGGGATTTGATAGAAAGTACATGGCAGGGGCTTCCCTGCTGGCACAGTGGTTAAGAATCCACCTGCCGGGCCTCCCTGGTGGCGCAGTGGTTGAGAGTCCGCCTGCCGATGCAGGGGATACGGGTTCGTGCCCCGGTCTGGGAGGATCCCATATGCCGCGGAGCGGCTGGGCCCGTGAGCCATGGCTGCTGAGCCTGCGCATCCGGAGCCTGTGCTTCGCAACGGGAGAGGCCACAACAGTGAGAGGCCCGCGTACCAAAAAAAAAAAAAAAAAAAAAAAAAAAAAAAAAAAAAAAAAAAAAAAGAATCCACCTGCCAATGCAGGGGACATGGGTTCGAGCCCTGGTCCGGTAAGATCCCACATGCCGCAGAGCAACTAAGCCCGTGCACCACAATGACTGAGCCTGCGCTCTAGAGCCTGCAAGCCACAACTACTGAGCCCGCATGCCACAACTACTGAGCCTGTGCACCTAGAGGCCGTGCTCCGCAACGAGAAGCCACCACAATGAGAAGTCTGCGCGCTGCAACAGAGTAGCCCCCGCTTGCTGCAACTAGAGAAAGCCCACGTGCAGCAAAGACCCAATGCAGCCATAAATTTTTTTTTTTTTTTTTTTTTTTTTTGCGTTACATGGGCCTCTCACTGTTGTGGCCTCTCCCGTTGCGGAGCACAGGCTCCGGACGCGCAGGCTCAATGGCCATGGCTCACGGGCCCAGCCGCTCCGCGGCACGCGGGATCTTCCCAGACCGGGGCATGAACCCGTGTCCCCTGCATCGGCAGGCGGACTCTCAACCACTGCGCCACCAGGGAAGCCCCAGCCATAAATCTTTTTTAAAAAAAGTACATGGCATCATCTATCACAAATTCTTGCAAACATTTTTTTTAATCTGAATATAATCATACCTCTAGATCTAATTTTCAGTTTATAGGAAATATGGAGGATTGAAACAAGTTAAAGGACACTAAGAAGAAGCAATCGGCTAACCCAAAATGTGCATTTTTCTACAGGACACCTTCAAAATAAGCTAATAAGAACTATAAGCAAAAAAGGTAGGGTGATCTTCCTAGTTTCAAAGAGACATAACCAAATATATGAGTGGAACTTGACTGGATACAGATTTGAACAAAGCTACTTTTTTTTTTTGGCCGTGCCACACGGCTCGCAGGATCTTAGTTCTGCGACCAGGGATTGAACCTGGGCCCATGGCAGTGAAAGCACCGAGTCCTACCCACTGGAGTGCCAGGGGATACCGGAACAAAGCTACTTTTATAAAAAGATATTTTTTTGAACAATTGGGGTATTTGAATACGGACTGGATGTGAAATGGTATTATTACTATTAATTGTATTAGGTGTAAAAGGACATTGTGATTGTATAAGGAAAAAAATGTTTTTAGATGCATAATGCAGTACTAGGGGAAAAATAAGTGCCTGGAATCTGCTTTAAAATACTCCTCCCCAGGGACTTCCCCAGTGGTCTGGTGGTAAAGAATCCACCTTCCAATGCAGGGGACTTGGGTTTGATCCCCAGTTGGGGAACTAAGATCCCACATGCCATGGGCAACTAAGCCCGCGTGCCACAACTACTGAGCCCGTGCACCTCAACTAGAGAGAGAAAACCCACATGCCACAACTAGAGAGAAGCCCGAGTACTGCAATGAAGATCCCGGGTGTCGCAACTAAGACCCAACACAGCCAAATAAATAAATAAATAAATAATAAAAATTAAGAATTAATTAAAAAATACTCCTCCCCATCCCCCACCCTCAAGTGGGAGAGGGAGAGAGAAAACAAAGATGGCCAAGTGTTGATGGTTTGTTGAAACTGGGTGATAGGTACATGGAGATTTGCTGTATTACCTGCTTTTCTGTGTGTTTAGAAAGATTCAGTAATGAAGAGTTAAATAATAATTAAAAGTTACAGTAGCAACTCTGCTCAAAAAGGAAAAAGTCTCCTGGGACAGTTTAAAAAGCCCTTGCCATGCACTTACTTCATTTGCCTGTGCAACTTCCACACGTGGATTTTGGGAGGCAGAAAGTAACACAACTACTCTGCAGACAGTAATTTTAAAGTCCTGAAAAGTGAAATACCTTGTCCAATACGACAGAGTTGGAACAAACTGCAAGAGCCGCCAGGGTTCCCGATTTCCATACCAAATGGCCTCACAGCAAACCAGGGCTCTTACTGTATTAGCCCCTGGAGTGGAGTGCAAGGCACAAGCTGGGAAGCAGGACGAAGGTGACCCACAGCCAGAAGGTCAGGAGCCAGGGCAACCTGCTGTTGGCAGGGCAAGGTGTTCTGCTGACCCCACAGGAGCAGGGACAACCTGAGTTTAGAGCCCTCCACGCAGAGCAATGCACCAACAGAGGGAGGCCCTCTGATCCAGAAACCCACCTTCCTTCTAAAGACACACTGGTCAGGACGATGCAGAGATCTTTCGGGAAATAAAACATAATCTAACTAAATGAATCTGCCTCACGCAAGATCAGACAAAGAGGAAAATTGAGAGGTTCTTCTCCCAGTGGAGCGACAGACTCCTCCTGGATCTCTGGTGAACCCCTTCCTCTGGGCCTCTCCCCCAACTCCCCACCAGCCAACCCATGTCCAGGTGCTGGCAATTCCAGATTTTTAACTATTAGTGAATGGAGCCACGTCCTCTGCTCAGACCCCCTCCCCACTTGTCCCAAGTCACTGTGGGTTTCCATCCACTCTCCAGGCCACAGCCAGAGAGCTCTTCATAAAATGCAAACCAGGGCTTCCCTGGTGGCACAGTGGTTGAGAGTCTGCCTGCCGATGCAGGGGACACGGGTTCGTGCCCCGGTCTGGGAAGGTCCCACATGCCACGGAGCGGCTGGGCCCGTGAGCCATGGCCGCTGAGCCTGCGTGTCCGGAGCCTGTGCTCCGCAACGGGAGAGGCCACAACAGTGAGAGGCCCGCGTGCCACCAAAAAAAAAAAAAAAAAAAATGCAAACCAGATCCCATCAATTCCCATCAAGTCAAGGTCTAAACTCCTTACTCCTTAGCTTACTGATAAAAACCTCTCGATCTGGCCTGAATTCTGCAGTGAGCGTAGGCCTTCAACATGCAGGCTCCGCGTTGCTTAACCCCGGCTGCACATGCCAGCACCCGGCAAAGCTTTTAAAAACTACTGATGCCCAGTCCCCACCCCCTGAGATTGATTTATTGGTTTGGGGAGGGCCCAGGTATTATCTAAACGATTCCCAGGTGATTCTAATGGCAGCCGGCATAGAGAACACTGACTCAGCATGCTGAGCATTCAGATCCTCAACACCTGTTCTCTTGCACCCGCCCCGCCCCCCCACCTCTCCGAGGCCTGTATCCTCGTCCTTTCCTCTGCCAGAAACGCCCTGTGCACTCCTCGTCCCCTTCTGCCCACCTAATTCCTTCTCAGCCTTGGGGGCCCAGGCGCCACATCCCTTCTTTCACATCTCTAAGGCCCAAGCCCAGGACAGGAGCCCCTCCTCCCTCCTCCCAAGTCTCTGTTTTTCTCTCTCATGGGATGGAGACCGTACCCAGCAGCACCTTGCCCATGGGGGAGCCTCAGCACATATTTGGGGAGGGAGCAGTAAAGGATGCTGAGCAACAACAATGGATAAAAACCACCTGCCAGTTATGGAGCCCCCCCTGTGCAGCTCCTGCTCCAACGGCTCACACACACCCCACCCTCAGCCCCAGCAACCTCCAGGAGTGCGGACCCCAGGGCTGCCCCAAGTGCGTTCATTTCGCTGCTGGTCTCCCACCTAGGTTCTTTCCAGGTGGTAACCGTGAATACTCTTATGGGAAGCACTCATCTGCTTGGTCACTCGGAAAGTTTTCTGAGAAGCAGGGCTCACAGAAGCCCACTCTCTGCTTGCAGGACCCAGTGTAATTTAACAGGGAAAATGTTTCCATTTCTGTAGTTTTGGTGTCTGCTGTGCTTCTGATGAACCCATCCTCACTATGAATACAGTACAGAACTGCCCAGAAATGATGTCATCTCAGAACTGGGACAGGAGATCATATTATCAACCCACTATTTTACAGATGGGAAAACTAAGGCCCCAGAGAGGGGGAGCAGTTTATAATCAAAGCACTTAGAACCTGGATAATTGTAATAAGATGAACAGTGCCAGGTCCTGGACCACTTTCCATCTGCTGTTCACCAACCACTTGTAACCGTCCTTGGATGTGGGGGTGACCACTTCCACCTTTACTGAGGGGGACGTGGAGGCCAGGGAAGGTTAGTCACATGGCAGTAACCGAGGTCTGACACGAGAGGCCCCGCCCTTCCCCCTGCCTCTCCAGAGCCTGGCCCCTGCACTCTGCCCTAGGTATGCGGAATCAGCCTCCTCTGAACGTCTCCGGTGGAGAACGCAGGGGAGCGGCGCCCTACTCTGTCTCGGACAGCTCATTTTCCTAGGAAGGCAGTCTAAGGTCAGAAGGAGGCAGAGAGAAGAACTCAGGGCTTATGACTCCAGGCCCAGGAATAACGCCACAAAACCTTCACAGTTGGGTTCAAAGAAGGAAATGCTGCTGAAAGAAAGTCCTAAAGCAACCGTCAAAAACCTGGGCTCTCATGTGACAGGGCACATTTAAGGTGGCAAAGGCACCAGAGAAAGAGCTGGGTGAAGTGCCCCCACCTGGGTGAAATAGGTCCTGGAGGCGTTGGAGCCCAGGAGCCTACTCTCAACGTGCTGCTGCACCCGCTCCAGGATGCTGTCCTCGTGCAGGAAGTGAACTTCGTGCTTCGTGGGGTGCACGTTGACATCCACATTCTGGGGGCTGATTTCTAAACTGGCAGGAAAAAAGAGAAGAGTTACCTCACATGGTGAAGAATGGGGGCGGGCAGTTCACTCACGGTGTATGTGGTGGGTGGAAGACTTGAGGCCGAATGACACAGCGGTTAAGACTTCAAGGTCAAGTCTGAGTGACCTGGGTTCAAATGCTGACTCTGCTACTTGAGAGCTGAGTGGCTGTGGGTAAGTTACAGCATCTTTCTATGCCTCGGTTTCCTCACTTGTGAACTGGACCTAATACATGGTGGGGATTAAACTCGTGTAAAGCACTTCGCACATACCCGGCATGTTTATCAGACGTCAGCTGTTATTATCACCTCTCCAGAACTAGAGGAATTTCTCATTACATAACCCAGGGCCAAGGCACTTAACTTCTCTGGACTGGTGCTCCCATCTGTAACCATGAACCTGTCCCTATTTACTGCTCAGTATTACATGGAGATCAAAACAGTATATGTGAGAGAACTTTCTAACATTAAAATGTAATACAAAAGTCAGTTTAGAGGCTGTGCCAGCTATCAGCTTATTGCCTCAGGCCAAATTCACCATTCACTGCTGGCTCTGATAATGGAGCGTTGTAGTGTGGATCTTTGTAGGTAGAGGACACTGGACAGACCCTGGAGAAGGAAGGGTTTCTCTGCCAGGTTCGGGCAGGTTCCTCCTGGTGCAGGGGCAAGACCTTATTCACCTTTGTTTCACTAACACACTGCCTGGCACAAGGGAGCCTCTCAATGGGATTGTGCAGGAGTGAATAAATAAAGGAAAATTGTACCCTTTACCTGTGAAAAGGGAAAGAACAACCTGTGCCAGTGGGATATGGGATTCACTCTGACCAGGCTAATTAGCAAGTCCATCTCTTTCAAAGAGGACCGCTGGACAGAATTACTCTTCCTTGTGAGTCTTGGGTAAGGAGTTCAGAGCTGCATTACCTGAGGTACAGGAACGGGTGTGTGTTTTTGGGCAAATATGCTGCATACACCGTTTCTATGGCTTTTCTTAAGGAAGCTGACTCTACCAGACGATCTAGAAAATAAAAGTAATTAGCTCAAATCTGTCCCAAGGGGTGAGGTGACAGGTGCACACCTATACTATGCCATGACATCAGCTCAGGAAGAACACCTCTGGGGTGACATCCACATCAGCCCCCTTTACCATTACGACTCCTCAGCATCTCACTGTGGGATTGGGGCTCTCCTCTTACCCGAGTAGCAGGAATACGACAGGGCAGTCAATTCTGCCTCCCCAATCCCTTCCCCCTGCCAGTCCAGGTGGACCACGTGCCCTTGCTCAGAATTTCATTCTGCAAATACATCATGGGGACCTACCACACGTGCCACAAGCTGGGAGACAAACTCTGGTAAATAAACCTAATTCCAACTCCCAGCAGTAAGGACCACAGGGGAGGGAGCAGCTACCTCTGCTCAGGGACCTCCAACAGTGGGGGAGCCAAAAGGAGTACTTAAGGTTAAGAGTGCGTTTTCCAGGCATTTCAGGTGGTAGAAATATCTGAATGCACATTGAAGGTAATTTAGGAAATGAGGCAGGCTTGAGGGGGTGGAAAACAATAAAAGCTGGGAGAGATAAGACTAAAATCAGGGCTTCCCTGGTGGTGCAGTGGTTAAGAATCCACCTGCCAATGCAGGGGACATGCGTTTGAGCCCTGGTCCGGGAAGATCCCACATGCCATGGAGCAACTAAGCCGGTGCTCCAAAACTACTGAGCCTGCGCTCTAGAGCCCGTGTGCCACAAATACTGAGCCCACGTGCCACAACAACTGAAGGCCATGCACCTAGAGTCCGTGCTCCACAAGAGAAGCCACCACAATGAGAAGCCCGCATGCCACAACTAGAGAAAGCCCATGTGCCACAAATACTGAGCCCACGTGCCACAACTACTGAAGCCCATGTGCCTAGAGTCCGTGCTCCACAACAAGAGAAGCCACCACAATGAGAAGCCCGCGTGACACAACTAGAGAAAGCCCGTGTGCAACAACAAAGGCCCAATACAGCCAAAAATAAAATAAATTTTTTTTAAAAAGGAGCTGCTTTCAAAAAAAACGACTAAAATTAGAGGAAGATCTTCATACAACACAGCTCTCTTTTCTCCTCAGACCGATGACCTGCTGATGACCTGCTGTCCTGCGTTGATGGAGCCAAGGATATGCCACATCCTTTTATTTCCAATGAGAAGACCGGCCGTGATCTTAGCAATGAGGAGACTATTATTCTGAGTGCTCACTACATCACCCACAGCTGCCTCAATAATACACAGCTGCTGTACTGTGTAATCTGACAAAAGGACAGCTGGAGCCCCTCAGCTGAGATTTCTGAACCTGAGATATGCCTAAGGAGTGTTCTTTGTCCCTGCCACCTGAGTGAGCCTGCCCAGTGTGTAGATAAGTGAATGACACACATGAGAGTCTGACCTAACCTCTAAAAAGTCTACAAATAACAAATGCTGGAGAGGGTGTGGCGAAAAGGGAATCCTCCTACACTGTTGGTGAGAATGTAAATTGACACAGCCACTATGGAGAACAGTATGGAGGTTCCTTAAAAAACTAAAAATAGAATTACCATATGATCCAACAATCCCACTCCTGCGCATATATCCGGAAAAGAAGAAAACTCTAACTCAAAAAGGCACCCCAACATTCACAGCAGCACTATTTGTAACAGCAAAGACACGGAAGCAACCTAAATGTCCATCAACAGATGAGTGAATTAAGAAAATGTGGTTTAGGGACTTCCCTAGTGGTCCAGTGGCTAAGACTCTGCACTCCCAATGCAGGGGGCCCAGGTTCAATCCCTGGACAGGGAACTAGATCCCACATGCTGCAACTAAGACCTGACGCAGCCAAATAAATAATTTTTTTAAAAAAAGAAAATGTGGTGTATATATGCATATACACAATATTACTCAATCATAAAAAAGAATGAAATACTGCCATTTGTAGCAACACAGATGGACCTAGAGATTACCATACTAAGTGAAGTCAGAGAAAGACAAATATTATATGATATCACTTACATGTGGAATCTAAAAAATAATACAAATGAACTTATTTACAAAACAGAAAGACTCACAGACAGAAAACAAACTTATGGTTACCAATGGGGAAAGTGGGGAGAAGAATAGGAGCATGGGATTAACCAATACACACCACTATATATAAACAAACAACAAGGATTTACTGTATAGCACGGGGAACTATATTCAGTATCTTGTAATAACCTATAATGAAAAAGAATCTGAAAATATATATATAGATGTGTAACTGACTCACTTTGCTGTATACCTAAAACTAATACAATACTGTAAACCAACTATACTACTTCTTTTTTTTTTTGGCCGCTACGCGCAGCTCATGGGATCTTAGTTCCCCAACCAGGGATTGAACCCAGGCCATGGCAGTGAAAGCGCTGAGTCCTAACCACTAGACCGCCAGGGAACTCCCAATCAACTATACTTCAATTAAAAAAAACAAATACTGCCTGCACCTGAGATACCCCCTCCCTGTATCCTGCTGTGCAATTTCTGATGGTGGGCCTTGATATAAGGAGAGAACAAAGATCTGCCCAGGGCCTGCTGGTAAAGGCTCTGAGGCCAGCAGGCGAGCAGGCTGAACTGGCTCCCAGGGACCTGGGATACCGTCTCCTGGGCACCCTCTCACAGGCAAGAACCAGACTCTCCAACTGTCAGCCAACAATGAGCACATGTGAGAGGGCTGAGCAGACTAAGGGCAGAAATTAAACCACATTTCGGCATGAGGTTTCCCCGGGTGTAATCAAACCTGTCCATGAGGAATTTTTCCATGGCCCCCTAAGTTCCCTGTGGATAGATTTCCCCACGTGGCTCTTTCTCACTTACGATTGATGAAGAGTAAGAAGATGCACTTCTTCACCGAGTAGTTTGCATTGGATATGTAGCCATTCATTTTGAAGGCGAGGGTTTTATCCTCACACCCAACTTCTATCAATTCTCTGATTGGAAAAGAGAAATTTTGAGGCTTTGGGAAAAAAATGGAAAATTCACACTTTCTAAAGAATCAGAGTTGGAAAAATCAGGGCTCTTTCCCATAAACTGACTGCCAAATGTGGACCCCTGTGACTTGGTTCACTGAGATCCCCGGGGCCCTCCCATCCATCAGTCTGTCCATCCATCCACCCACCTACCCACCTAGCTAGTGTTTTCAAGCACTTATAATATGTTACATGCCAAGCGTCACCGTCACTGCTAGGACACAGCAAGTCCAGGCTCTGAGACCTTATTTTGCCGAAACTTTTATGTATCTTAGTAACTAAGTCCCAAAGATGAGATTCCAAAGAACTCATCTCTGCTGAATTCCTCACTCTGCTGATGGGCACCACGACGGGGCTCCTGTGTGGTGCTCCCCAGAGTGTGTTTATGGGGAGGGGAGGCTAATAGGTGAAAGGAGGTTCTCCCACAAGCCACATGCATTTCTGCCCGAGGGCCTCGCAAGTGCTGGTCCCTCTGCCTGGAAAGCTCCCACTGCTAGCTAATTAATTCCTCTTTATCCCCCGTAACTTGGGGACCACTTCCTCAAAGAGCCTTCTATGACAATCCCTCTCCCCAACCACAGGAGATCCCCCCACCTTATACTTTTCCTTTAAGGCATATAGCACAGTCACTAATGAATGGAATAATTATTTCCTGTGTCTTTCCAACTAGAATATGAGTCCTCTGATGGCAAGAATCCTTTCTGCTTTATTCCCTACTGAATATCTCTACCACACAGCACAGCACCCAGCAAGGAGCACTTGCTCATTAAGCACTTGCTGGATGGATGGAGGATGCTTTGCAGGCAGTGGTGTGTGCTCCCAATCTGAGTAGAGGGCACAGCTCGCCTTTCTTCCTTCCACCACACGGTGAACCAGCAAACCCTCTCTTCCCCAAAAAAGAGGCTGGTGTTCTGGAAACATATTTTGGGAACTGCTGCTCTCTTACAGTCCCTAGGAATTTCATAACAACTAATTCTGAGTCTTAAAATTTGGTCAATGAGCTCCTAAAAGTTTCACTGTACAACAGAGCTCCCTTTTTGCTCTGGGAGCACAGCTGAAAAAACAATTCCTTAATACTTAATTAGTAAGAAAAGGGTAATTAAAAGCAAATTGACTGTTCCATAGCTAGGAACATGGTTTTATGCCAAGAGTGAGTAATTTGTCCTTCAAAGTAGAAAACTGAGTTCTAGGACTATTGCTCCTGCTTTTAAGATTATTGGAAAAAGTGAAGTCAGGGGCTATCTAGTTCATCTGTGTACCCCACCCCACCCCCAGCATCTGGTGCACACCTGGCATATAGAAGGCTCTTAGTATTTTTCCCCTCAGATTATGACACAGGAACTTTGGGCTTTGCAAAGTCCTGAGATTTAGCTATGGATCTGTGATGGAAACCGTGGTTTTCACCCACAGAAGGGAGTGCCATGAAAAATCTATAATAATACAAGCAATTTTCCCACTTAGGCTTTCCTTGACAATGAAGGTTTGGTGACACAAAACTGCTTGCCACCAGACAGGCAAGTGTTTAAGGGCAGAAACATTTTATTTGTCTTTATAACCTTAACTTCTGACACAAAGACTGGAATATGGGAGGCAATTGATAAACGTTGAATGATAATAAATGCAATCCTAAAGTGATGATAATGAAAATACAAGGACAAGAGGGAGCACTGGAAGAATTCTCCTATACTGGAGATATTTTGAAGGCAGAGATCTAGAGAGAACACACTGATTCATAGCCAGAGCATCTAGGAGATGACATGCACCCAAGAAGGGTTGATTCCATGAAATAATCTGAAACATGACACTAAGCCTGAAGCATGAAAACAAGCCTGCATATTTGGTTAAAGCAAACTCTTAAGGCAGGTGTTAACAGATTCCAAAATAATGTGACGGAACGCAGAGTTTTAAAAATATAAATTATCAACATACCGGCTAACAGCATTTCCAAAAATGGAGCGAATGTTGTCCACGGTTGTGGCATTGGGCAGTGTCCTGACGTCGGCTACCGTCTCACCTTGCTGATAAACAGAACAGAAGATCCAACTTACTGTCTCACAGGGCTGACTGAAACACCGTAACCTCGTCTCCACGGGCAACTATAAAAAAATCCTTTCTTCTTTTACAATACATAACCATCCCCTATAAATCAAGAACTTACTTTTTTAACCGAGAAACTAATGCCTGAATTGTGTACTGAATACCTGGCAGAGAAAAAAACAAAACAGTAAAAAAAGAGTGGCCAAATGCAGAGTACATGCCCCATTTCAGTTAAACAAACCGGTGAAGTAATCTAAACAAATATATATACAAACAAAAGTATCTTTAAATGTCATATTTTACCCACAGGAAAATAAGCCAACAGAGACGACATGAAGATATCAATGCTAAATGTGGCAGAATCGAATAAAAAACAAAAAACTTTGCTTCTATACGTTGCTGACTAGACTCAAGGATATTTCAATACAATCTCCTCGTTGCCTACAGTTTTATTTTCACAAACTCAAAAGATCTGGGTTGCCTCAAAGACAGCTTGAGAATGTAGCCTGAACACCCCCTGCACTCTGTTGTTCTGTCTCAGAGTCCCCAACACACGCCCTCCCCACCCGCTTCTTCTCCCCCGAGGTCCTGTCCTAGTGTCTCCCGGCCTTTTCTCGGTTGGCTATCATTTACTATTCCTCCCTCCATGGGCCCCAGGACCTGGAGGATTGTGTCTAGCCAAACGCACTTATTCAGTAACAATTAGTTCACTTATCACACCTAGAACTAAAAACAGCCAACCAGAACTCCTCTATTTCCAGGAGCTAATTAATATTGTGATACTGATTCATACGATTCCAGGGGGAAAAAAGCAAAAAAACTTGATGTGTCTGTTCCACTTTAATAGAGGTAAATGTTTTACTGATTTTAATTTTTGTAGCAATACTGAGAAATAGTTAACACACCTCTGTTACAATTCAAGGACACGCAGGCTCAGAGAGCCATGCTGGGGCCACTGTACTAGCAGGTTAAGTCAATCCTGGACATAATGTTGTTTTCACCTGCCCTGAGTCCCTTCTCACTCTGTTAACAGCCCCTAGTCTTCCTTTGGGACACTACCTCTTCCCCATTTCACTTGATATATCCTTAGACTGCCAGTCCAGAAATCTTCTCCCCACAAATGTGGGCACACGATGGGGGGACCCAGGCTATGCCAATAAGATGCACTCTCCCGGGAGACAGGCTCTTGAGCAGAGTCAGGAAAGGAATGAAAACAGTTGGAGCAGGGCCACTGTATTAAATCCCTGAAGCCACCCTGCTTCTTGTTCTCCCCAAGGAGCAGCCGTCCACACACTTCTTTCCACTTGCTGAGTCACTCCTCGCCTTTCAATAAACGTCTTTTGGGCTCAAGTTAGTACAGTTTGTTTTGCCTGCCACCAAAGGACCCTCACTGATACAGAGACCAACTCCTGCTCTCTCCTGGGGACATGAAAGACAACCCAGAATTGGTGACTAAACCTTGACCAGAAACAATCTGTAGGCTAGTACTGCTGCTTACCATCTAGCTCAGCAACTGTTCTCAATTTCTAAGCAGCGGAACACATTCCTTTGGTGAGAGAGTGATTCAGAGACCCCCGCCCAGATTTTGGACTGTACCTGCCGACAACTTCCAGAATTTTCCCATACTCTTCACTTGGATTTTTTAAAGCTTTCCTCCTTGTGGATATGTTGTAAAAAAGGTCCTCTACCTGAATAGAAGATTAATTTTTCTTGTAAACTCACAGAAATAGATGGAAATAAAGCTGGGTCTTAAGGCAGAGAATCCAACTACATTTACCACCAGCACAGTTCTAAGCATTAGGGGAGGGACAAGAGATGGGGCAGCCTTAACAAAAGAAAGAAGGGATATTTCACCTGCCTCCCGCTTCACTCACTGATTTCTCAGATAGGTACTGGGGGCTACCTCCGTGTCAAGGCTCTTTGCCTTGTGCTGGGAATAAGAAGACAAATGAAGCACAGTACTGCCCAGAATAGCACAAGATTTAGTGGGGCAAACATAAACTTATAAACAATTACAATACCATATGACATTCAAACCTATTTTGCAAACTAAGAATAATTATCAGATCTTTTAGGGGTTCTTGGAAATTACACTGTGGTCCCAGGTACAGGATTCCCCCTTAACGTGCGCTGCGAAGTACACGTTCATTTCGGCCCCCACCACCCCCTCCACCTGCCTCATCAAGCCCAGGGCTTGGAACCTTCGAGGAGATGTGCTCTGGCTGGGGCTGAGGGTGGTAGGGTGGGATGTGTACATGACAGTGGGGTGCTTTATGGGATCTCGGAACGGGAAGAGACCAAATGTGGCACCACAGAAATAAGGCAGTGTAACAGACTTTCTCCTAATTAATGATACAATCTGTTACTCAGAGCCCTTTGAGTGGCAGATATTCTTCGTTACATCCTTCCTTGATAGATGAGCAAAGTGAGGTTAAGCGACATTAAATGACTTGCCTCTGGACACACAACCACTGAGTGGCAAGGCTAAGACTGACTTCTCAACTGGAGCCAAGCTTAAGGTTCTTTCAATGCCAGCTACCCTGCCACAGACTTCTGTGGTCTCAACAGAAGAAACTCCCAGCCTCTTAAAAAAAAAAAGGAGGCGGTGGGCAGGCTGCCATGCCACAAAAGTCAATAATCATTTCTCTTTCTTACAGGGTGATATCTTGGGGCTCCCATTAACTAGTAAATATTCATTTTTTTAATCCTTTGAGAACTCAAAGACAATTTTGTTTTTTACTTCAATATTTATACAAAGCTCTCTTTCAAAAATTTCCCCTCCCGTGTACCACTCTTACTGTGATCTGGGTCCCTTGATTGCCTGCACATGGTTTAGGTGGAGCTTTCAGCTTTCCATCTGAGTAATGTGCTCTATCAGAAAACATAAGAGATTACTGAAAGCTAACAAAAAAAAGAACAGAAACTTACCCGAAGAGTAAAAAAGTAAATTACACCAACAATAGATTAAAATATAGCCATGTTATAAGTTGTCTTAGTTACCGGTTTCCTCTATTTTTCCACTTCCATAACCATTCTAACTGGATACCAAAGGAGGGGGGAAAAATCCATTTTTTGTTTTTTGGGGGTTTTTTGGCACATATTGCTTTTTAGTTCCTGAGTTCTGGGCTACAAACAATAGTTTTGTCATTGCCTAAGATGACTGTAAAACTTTTTTCAATCATTTATTGAGGGGCTACCATGTTATCAGGCCTGTAAACGCCCTGTAATAAAGGCAGGCCTTGGGAGGTTCTTGATTTAGTGAGGGGATAGACTTTTCCCTTAAGTGTAGAACAAGGTGCTACATGATCCAGAGTAGGAAAACATTTAGCCTGGGGTGGGGGTGGGGGAAGTGTCACAGAAGAGATGACAATTCACCTGGGCTCTGAAGCAGTATAATCTCAGGTGGAGAGAACAGGGAAGACCATCCAGGAGGGGAAAAACATAAACAAAAGCAAAGAAGCTTTAGAATATGCAGCAGCTGAGGATGTGTGGAGGGGAGAGGCTGGGCAGATGGACTGAGTGCATTGGGAGGGTGCTAGTTGCTATGACAATGACTCGATTTCATCCTGCCACAGAAGGAGAGCTACTAGAGGTCCCAAGCAGGGGCATAACACCCCAAAGGCAAAGAAATGGAACCTGTGTCCCAGACTATTTCAGAAGACATTCACTCACAAGCAGCTCCCCAGTTTGTCAGAAGGGATACTAATCATATCAGCCCAGCTAGGTCCTAGGGCTATTACAATTTGCATCGAGTAAACCCGCCCTAGCACCAGTGCTGCAGACTCTGAAATGCTCCATCTTCCATTACTGCACACACTCAACTGTTAAAGAGGGCTGAGAAACAGGCAGAACTGCCCTTTGCTGAAGCTATTTTCTATATAAACTAACAATCTGTATGATAAAAAAAAAATTCTGTTTTTTGGCGTGAATTAGACACTCAGTACCCATCTTTCACTAGGGAATGGCCAGTGCTTATGAAAACAAAGGTGTGATTTTGATTCCCTGAATCCCCTTTTTGTTCTGTTCCAAGGTCATTCAACAGCCTCTGAAAACTGTGCCAACGTAAGAGACAGCCAGTGGCCACCTGTGGGAAGGTGCGGCGGGGGGGCTCAGAGCGGCTAAGGAACCAGCATCCTTCAGCACCCCAGCCACGGCCCCATAATCAGGCCAAGGCGACATCCTGACAAAGGGCAAAGGGGCAGAATGACATCACAGCTCCCACGGACTCAGAATTCCTCTGTGTAACAGACACCTTGCTAGGCACTTGTAATCTGTTACATCGTACCTTTCACGAGTCCATAAAGTAAGATTATTACCTATGATGATCCCTGTGGATTATCAACTAATCCAAAGGCAGGAAAGAAAAGTTACCCAAGATCTAGGCCAAAAAAGATAACATTGGTGTTCAGATAGGATTACTTTGAGATACAGGCAAAAAGCACATTTCAGGATGAATTTATACACATAGCAGAGGACAGCACTATACCTGTATGCACACTTCCCGTCAGCTGTTTTGGATGTAATGCTGACGTGAGCCACATGGCTTATGCTGGCCAAAGCCTAAGGAAAAAAAAGGAAATGGAATGAAAGAAAAACCCACTGCTGGGTCACCCCATCTCATCATTAACGGAGAAGTTATCTCAATTGCCTCTTCTGTTTTGTATTAACAAATGGCAACAATGAGCACTCGCTTTGATGATGTTTTTTTTTAAAAAAAAAAAAAAAGGAAGCTATTGAGTTGATTCTGTAGCATAATTACTTGAACAAGGGAAAAAATATATATATAAAAGTCCAAAAGGAAACATACCCAAGCATTTGTGTTTTGTTTTTTTTTTTTGGCTACACTGCACAGCTAGTAGGATCTTAGTTCCCCAACCAGGGATTGAACCTGGGCCCTCGGCAGTGAGAGCACCGAGTCCTAACCACTGGACTACCAGGGAATTCCCCACCCCCAAGCATAACGTTAACCTTAATAGCAATTGTGTTCAGGTGTAGAGTTATAGGTGTATTTAATAGTCTAAATGATTTGTCTTCTAACAAGTTTAAAGCCTGCCTTCAGAAATGGATAATGGAAACACTGCAAATAGATAGTGCTGTATACTATTATTCAAAACTGTTTTCTGTAAGCAATTTTATGTTTAGAAATATAAATTTAGGGACTTCCCTGGTGGCATGGTGGTTAAGAATCCCCCTGCCAGTGCAGGGGACATGGTTTTGAGCCCTGGTCTGGGAAGATCCCACATGCCGCCGAGCAACTAAACCCGTGTGCCACAACTACTGAGCCCTCGTACCACAACTACTGAAGCCCGCGCACATGGACCCCGTGCTCCGCAACAAGACAAGCCGCCGCAACGGGAAGCCCAAGCACCTCAACGAAGAGCAGCCTCCGCTTGCCACAACTAGAGAAAGCCTGCGTGCAGCAACAAAGACCTAACATAGCCAAAAATAAATAAAGTTTAAAATATATATATATAAATTTAAAATTATGCAGGGACTTCCCTGGCGGTCCAGTGGTTAAGACACCGTGCTCCCAATGCTAGGGGCCCGGGTTCGACCTCTGGTCAGGGAACTAGATTCCACATGCCGCAACTAAGATCCCACACCGGGCAACGAAGATCCCGCATGCCGCAACTAATACCCAGCCCAGCCAAATAAATAAATAAATTTTTAAATTATGCAATTAAGACTAAACAAATTAAAAGAAAAAAAAGACCATTTTTTTCCCCTTAAAATCAGGATTGTTTTGCTAGCCCTTTGGAATCTGTATCGCCTTTCCCAAGGACACCATAGCATAAAAAAAATGCAACCCAGGCACTGTGATGGGGTCTGTGTGACAGCATCTCAGGAGACAGTGAATACAGCTGTGGTAGACTCAGTTCATTAACAAGGACCATGGCTCAGGCTCAGAGATTACCAGGTCCTAGTTGGATTTCCCTGGTGTATGTAATTGAGCTAATTTTCATCATTAAAAATGTAAATGAGACTTCCCTGGTGGCGCAGTGGTTAAGAATCTGCCTGCCAATGCAGGGGATACAGGTTTGAGCCCTGGTCCAGGAAGATCCCACATGCCGCGGAGCAATGAAGCCCGTGTGCCACAACTACTGAGCCTGTGCTCTAGAGCCCACGAGCCACAACTACTGAGCCCACGTGCCACAACTACTGAAGCCCATGTGCCTAGAGCCTGTGCTCTGCAACAAAGACAAGCCACCGCAATGAGAAGCCTGCGCACTGCAACGAAGAGTAGCCCCTGCTCGCTGCAACTAGAGAAAGCCCGCACGCAGCAATGAAGACCCAACGTAGCCAAAATAAATAAACTAATTAAATAAATTTATTTTTTTTTAAATGTAAATGATTTTGTGACCTGTGGTAAGGAAGGACATTAAATACATCCAAAACTACAATGCTACCCAACACCAGGAAAAGAAAGGGCCACTGGCAGATGGTCCTGATGCTTCAGGGGCCTTTGTACCGGCACTGGAGCAAGAGGACAGGAACACAGACTCTGGAGTCAAACTGCCAGGGCTCAATTCCCCATTCTGCCACTTCCTAGCTGTGTGCCCTGGTCATGTTTCTTAAAGTCTGTCAGTTCCCTCATATGTACAACATGGTAATAATAATAATAGAACCTACTCTACGGAGTTGTTAAGAGTGAAAGGGTTAATACACACAAAGGGCTGAGAACCATGGATGGCACACAGCAATCCCTCAATAAATCTTCCCTATTTAATTACAAACCCAAAGATACCCTACAGCTGGGCTATGGCTCCAGGAGGCCATGCGCTTAGGAACTGACTCAGAAAGTTGCAAAGCCAGAATGAAACTGCTTTGCTAGGGCTGACCTGAGGCCTACTTAAAGCCAGGGGGGCCTCAGGGTACACAGTCTGATGTTGCCCCTACCTGGAACAACCTGGGGCTCACTGTGAGCCAGAGGGTGCTTGAGACTACCCGGATTTGATCGAAATTGCAGTGACTGGGTCACAGCTGCCTTTTAATTTAAAAAAATCAAACAGGGAATTCCCTGGTGGTCCAGTGGTTAGGATTCAGACGCTTTCACTGCCAGGGCCCAGGTTTGATGCCGTTTGGGGAACTAAGATCCCGCAAGGCGCTCAGAGAGGCCAAAAAATAAAATAGAATAAAATAAATAGATAAGTCAAATAAAAGTAAACTACATTCACATGATAAAAAATCCAAAAACTACAGAAAGGCCTAAAATGAAAAGTAATTGGCCCCATTCCCCTCCCCCACCCTGGCTCTCATTTCCCCCAAATAACTACTCCAAACAATTTCTCTGGTACCTCAGAAACTGAGGAAAGGAATACAGCCCTGCCAACACCTGGATTTTAGCACAGTGAGACCCAGTGACACCCATTTCCCCTAACCTCCAGAACTGTAAGATAACAAATTTGTGTTGCTTTAAACCACGAAGGTTGTGGTCATTTTGGGGGCAGCAATAAGAAACTAATACAAACTACTTGAAAAGGATACATATCTTTACTCACGAATGTTATTTCTATAAATTTATCCTAAGGAAATAACTGAACAAAACACATTGTATGTACATGAATATTCACCAGAGCATTAAACACGAAAAAAATGGCAAAGAGCATAAATGTTCAACAGGAAATTATATAAATAGACTGCAGTATGTACAAGTAATAGAACAGGGACTTCCCTGGTGGCGCAGTGGTTAAGAATCCGCCTGCCAATGCCGGGGACACGGGTTTGATCCCTGGTCCGGGAAGATCCCACATGCCGTGGAGCAACTAAGCCCGTGCACCACAACTACTGAGCCTGTGCTCTAGAGCCTGTGAGCCACAATTACTGAGCCCGTGTGCCACAACTACTGAAGCCCATGCGTCTACAGCCCATGCTCCACAAGAGAAGCCACTGCAATGAGAAGCCCACGCACCGCAACGAAGAGTAGCCCCTGCTCGCCGCAACTATAGAAAGCCCACGCGCAGCAACAAAGACCCAATGCAGCCAAAAATAAATAAGTTTATAAAAAAAAAGAACAGTATGTAGCCATTACAATTTATGTTGCCCTACATATATTGAATGATATCTTTATATCCACAGAGTATTGTCATAAAAATGTAAGATACTATTTTTATCCATTTTCTATTTAATATATCCCTATGATACATCATATAATTTCATTCACAGATATTTCAGAATATAGCTTAAAAGTTCTCAAAAAAAAAAAACGATGAAACTATTTTTATACCAAGAAAATTAACAGTACTTTCTCCTTAATACCATCAAATAACCAATCTGTGTTCAAATATCTGTCTCAAAAAAGTTTTAGTTTGTGCAAATCAGGATCCAAGTAAGATCAATACATTGGAGCTGGTTCACATGCCTCTTAAATCCCTTCTAATCTATGCTTCTTCCTCCTTTATCTTTTCTCCCCCATGCAGTTTACTTTACAGGAAACAAGTCTTTTATCATGTGATTTCCAGTCTCAGTGCCATTTACCATGCTCCCTTGCTCCTTGTATTTTTCTGTATATGGGTACTTGGATCTAAGTATTGGTAAGATTCACATTTGATTTTGGACAAGAAAACTTGGTAGATGGTGCTATCTTCTTCCATCAAGAGACCTGGGGGGTCTCTGTAGATACAGTTTATGGTGTATTAAGTGTTTATGGATAGGGAGGGTGGGAGGGAGGGAGACGCAAGAGGGACGAGATATGGGGATAAATGTATATGTATAGCTGATTCACTTTGTTATAAAGCAGAAACTAACACACCATTGTAAGGCAATTATACTCCAATAAAGATGTTAAAAAAGTAAATTAAATAAAATAAAACTAATTAATTAATTAATTTAAAAAAGTATTTATGAACAATTCTCAGTTTTGGAAAAATGAATCTAAGTTTGTTTAAATTTGCATATATTTAACAAGTAAAAAGTATCATGTCTTGGGCTTCCCTGGTGGCGCAGTGGTTGGGAGTCCGCCTGCCGATGCAGGGGACACGGGTTCGTGCCCCGGTCTGGGAAGATCCCGCGTGCCGCGGAGCGGCTGGGCCCGTGAGCCATGGCCACTGAGCCTGTGCTCCGGAGCCTGTGCTCCGCAAGGGGAGAGGCCACAACAGTGAGAGGCCCGCCTAACCGCAAAAAAAAAAAAAAAAAAAAAAAAAAAAAAAAAAGTATCATGTCTTATTGACCTGCTGAGAAACATATGCTGACAAGTGGCAGAAATGTCATCACAGGAGGATGTTTTACACATTTCTTCAATCCTCAGCTTACCTCACCCCGAAAGCCATAGGTAGAAATATGAGCTAAATCCTCAAAGGACTGCAGTTTACTTGTGGTGAACCTCTCACACACAATCTCCAGATCTTCTTTCTAGAAGGTGCAAAAAAATCAGTGAATAATTATGTCACTCGTTTTTCCAAATCTTTTTTAATTTCCCTTTTCTTGATTGAATCCAGGAAGACATTCCTCTTGGGAGAAGAGCTCTAAGTCAGCAGGAGCCTCCTCTCTGGACATCCAGAACTCCTCTCGGCCCTGCTGCTCCTTCTTCCTCTCTCGCCTCATTCCTCAGCCTCGTTTGCTGCTTCTGTCTCATCTCCCCTGAGAGTGGATAATTCACAGTTCCATCCCTGGACCTCTGCTCTGTCTACACTCACAGTCTTGATGATCCCACCCAGGCTCACAGATTTTACAAAAATCATTACTGTATTAGAAAACTTCTTTATTAAAAATCTATAGGTACAGGCTTCCCTGGTGGCGCAGTGGTTGAGAGTCCGCCTGCCGAGGCAGGGGACACGGGTTCGTGCCCTGGTCCGGGAAGATACCACATGCCGCGGAGCGGCTGGGCCCGTGGGCCATGGTCGCTGAGCCTGCGCGTCTGGAGCCTGTGCTCCACAACGGGAAAGGCCACAACGGTGAGAGGCCCGCGTACCACAAAAAAAAAAAAAAAAAAAACCTCTAAAGAGTATCCCACCTCATCCAGAGTAAAAGCCAAATATTTTACAACATCCTACAAGGTCCTACATGCTCAGCCTGGCTATCCTTCAGACCTCATTTCCTTTTAGGCTTCCACTCCCTCCACCACGCATTCTAGACACACCAACCCCCTTGCTAGTCCTTAAGCGTGTCATGCAAGCTTCCATTTCGTGGTTTTTGTGTGTATTGTTCTCTTTGCTCAGGACGCTCAACCTTTAAAGTTTCATGACTTGCTCCTTGACCTCCTTATTCTCCTGAACAGTACCCAGCAGGGAATAGGTACTCAATAAATATTTATTTTTCAAACAATCCCATCCATAAAAGCCTAAAGTTTCCAGAATAGGGAGAAGTCCTGCCACTTCCTGCAGATGTAGCACACGAAGCACACAAACATCCTGCTGCTCTGAGGTTTTCCTTACCCTGATCCCGGTGCCATTGTCTTGGATCTGAATCAACTTCAGGCCTCCCTCTTTAATAACCACTTGAATACTTGTGGATTTTGCATCTAAACTGGCAAATCAAACAAAAAATAATAATTTATTAGTCTGCAACTACTTTAATGCACATATTTTAATACGAGTCAAGGGATAAGAACAAATTCCAGACAAATATAAGACTCAGTGTGTCTTCCTTTGTCTCACAGGCTCTGTGACTACATTGTTATCAGTTTACATGCTGTGTGAGAGAGGGAAGGAAGAGAGGGATGGAGGGGGGAACCATCATTTCCAATAGGACATTCAGCAACATTTCTGTTCCTCTAGGAAAAAAAGAAAGGGAAGTTAGAAGTGGGACCTTTTAGCACATGCCTCTTTCTTACCTACTTTTTAACTAATTCTACCATCTGTTACTCAAACTTTATTCAGCCTCACGTTCCTAAATGACCCTTATAAAATGTCATTAAAAAAAACTCTATACGTTTTTCTCTACTATTTTCTTTATGCAAATATATTTATGTTGGGGGAAAGAAAAAATGGCAGTGCAGAAAATTCTTTAAGAAGTCAATACATCTTTTTATTCCTTCAAAGAGTAACCTACAAGCATAGAGCACCTACAGAGCTAGAGAAAATAAATCCAGACTGAGGCTGCATGAGAAAGAGAAGTTTCCTCCTCCTCACACAGAAAATTCTTTATTCAGAAATAAGATAGTAAGTTACTTAAATATTAAAGATCTTTCTCAGAAGCCCCTGAATTGAAGTTGTACTTAGCTGTCTTGACTTACGTATTAAAAAGAGCATAACTGGACTCCATACAAAATCTCTGCTTAGAGAATTATAATCCACTGATCTAGTATGTGTAGTGTTGTTGTAGTCTTCTGGCACAGTACAGTAACAGGCCCAAATCGTTCTGTCAGTTAATTCTAACACTGTAGAAACAAAAGCCAGCCTTTGTGAATTTAAAGTCAAAAGGAGAAACAGTCCCCAGTCTCCCTGCTCCTTCTTTTGTCTACCTTCTAATTCTCTTCCTTTCTCTCAATGGTCCTTTCAGACCCACTGTTCTTTCAGTCCCATTACCCACGATGGTTGTTTGTGTTTTCACAACAATCCCTTTACAAACCTACCAATCTTCGCTGGGACATTTTTTTCCTTTTAACGTATAGATTTTATTAACATCAATGCATTTTAACACAAAGGATCTGACATAACGTTTAGGTACATTATGAGCCTCCTTTTTAAAGTTTACACCCAACTTTCTTTCCACGTTTTTAATCTCTTCCTTCCACAAGGTTTGTGTGACAGTTCTAAACTTCAGAATCCATAAAATCAGATATCTTTAAAGTGACCCCGCAAAAAGTAAAGGGCAGGAAAATCCTAAGTGGGGTCAATCACTTGGCAATAGGGAATCACAAGTTAAACCCCAAGTCCACCGTCCTCTCCTAAAATCCCAGCAATTTATTTAGAATAAAACTCAAAATGGGGGGCTTCCCCGGTGGCGCAGTGGTTGAGAGTCCGCCTGCCGATGCAGGGGACGCAGGTTCGTGCCCCGGTCTGGGAACATCCCACATGCCACGGAGCGTCTGGGCCCGTGAGCCATGGCCGCTGAGCCTGCGCGTCCGGAGCCTGTGCTCCGCAACGGGAGAGGCCACAACAGTGAGAGGCCCGCGTACCGCAAAAAAAAAAAAAAAAAAAACTCGAATTGTACTTCTGAATGTAGATGGATGACTTCTGGAATAAGCAAGAAACTGATAACACATAGTATCCTCTGAAGGATGAAGGAAGTTTTTTTCCCTTTTTAAATTATAAAATTTTTATACATTTAAAAATTTGCACCTTCCGCATATATAATTTTTAAAGGACTTCTCTTAACGGCAACATGAAAATATTGTGTAACCCTCTCCTTGCCTCGCAACAATCCTAAAGTCTTGCGAGGGCGCTCGAGGTCCCGTGAGGGGCGAAGGCAAGACCCCCGGCCTCCGCCGCCGCGGCCCTGCGCCGCACACGCCTTGGCTCCGGGCAGGGAGGCGTGTCCGCCCTATCCTGAGCATCGGCCCGTTAAGTCGTAGCCTCTAAGGAAGCCTTGACTCCCTTCGTACCAGTTCTCTATCATCTCCTTGATGGCATTAGCCGGGCGCTGGATAACTTCCCCTGCCGCGATGCGGTTCACCACTGTCTCGTCCAGCCGCCGGATAACCCCCGCTACCAGCGACATTTTGGCGCCAGAGGAGCCCGAGTCACGGCGAGAAGCTAACTGGAAGTGCCTTCAGCCAATCCCCTTAGAGCTTCGTAGCCACATCTTTCCATCAACTCTGCTGACGCCATCCTGCCCCACCCTCTAGCGGCAGCGCCGCTTCCGGGACAGTGAGCTACTGATTGGGCAGCTTGAATGCCAGTCAAGTTCGTAAGTTCCGGTTCAGTTAGTCCCGCCCTAAAGCGGCTTCAGTTCACTTTGCGCTAGAAGGATGTGCGCCTGCGCACTAAAAATCGCTGTCCACTCTTCCTATTGGTTCATGTCTGGGGCTGAGGAATACGAAATCTCCAGCCAATAGGAACAGAGGTGTCGGAGCCGCAGGTTGGTGTCCCCAGCTGGGGTGATCTGGCGCAGAGTGGAGGAGGCGATTGCGGCTCGCTCCTGCTCCTCCCCTCTCCTTGCGGCCTCCCGGAGGTCTGCCCAGCTCCTGTGCTCTCCCGTGAAATGTGGATGACGCCCAAGAGGAGCAAAATGGAAATCGACGAGTCTCGGGGGTTCCGGGCCGAGTGGACCCAGCGGTACCTAGTGGTGGAGGCTCCGGAGGGCGAGGGCGCCCTGTGCCTGGTGTGTCGCCGCCTGGTCGTAGCTACCGGCGAACCCGACGTCAGGCACCACTACGAGGCCGAGCACGACTATTACGAGCGGTATGTGGCGGAGGGCGAGCGCGCAGCCCTGGTGGAGCGTCTGCGTCAGGGCGACTTGCCCGAGGCCGCCCCGCTCACTCCGGAGGAGAGAGCTGCTCGTGCAGGTCTCGGGCTCGCCCGCCTCTTGGCCTTGAAGGGTTGCGGCTGGGGCGAGGGGGACTTTGTGCACCGGTGCATGGAGGTGATGCTGAGAGATGTGCTGCCCGATCACGTAAGCGTTCTGGATGGCATTGATTTATCTCCGGAGATCACGCGGCAGAGGGTCCTGGACATTAACCAAAATCTACGCAGTCAGCTTTTTAACCGAGCCAAGGACTTTAAAGCCTATTCCCTTGCCTTGGACGACCAGGCTTTTGTGGCCTATGAAAACTACCTCCTGGTCTTTGTCCGCGGCGTAGGCCACGATTTGGAGGTGCAAGAAGAGCTTCTGACCATAATCAACCTGACTCATCACTTCAGTGTTGGTGCCCTCATGGCGGCAATCCTTGAGGCCCTGCAGACGGCAGGGCTTAGCCTGCAGCGGATGGTTGGACTGACCACGACCCACACTCTGAGGATGATTGGTGAGAACTCAGGACTGGTGTCATACATGAGAGAAAAGGCTGTAAGCCCCAACTGTTGGAATGTGATCCATTATTCAGGATTTCTTCACTTGGAACTGTTGAGCTCCTACGATGTAGATGTTAATCAGATCGTAAATGCCATATCTGAATGGATAGTTTTGATTAAGACCAGAGGCGTTAGGCGGCCGGAATTTCAGGCTTTACTAACTGAATCTGAATCAGAGCACGGTGAAAGGGTTAATGGACGCTGTCTGAACAATTGGCTTAGAAAAGGGAAGACTTTAAAACTAATATTTTCCTTAAGAAAAGAGATAAGAACATTCTTGGTTTCAATAGGGGCAACAACGGTCCATTTCACAGACAAGGAATGGCTTTGTGACTTTGGCTTCTTGGTGGATATTATGGACCACCTTCGAGAACTCAGCGAACTATTGAGAGTGAGTAAAGTCTTTGCTGCCGCTGCCTTTGACCATATTTGTACCTTTGAAGTGAAGCTGAATTTACTTCAGAGACATATCGAGGAAAAAAATCTAACACACTTTGCCGCCTTGAGCCAAGTTGTTGATGAGCTTGAAGGGCATATTCAAGACGACGAAAAAATACTCGATCCTGATAGGTATCGAGTGGTGATCTGTCGCCTACAAAAAGAGTTTGAGAGACATTTCAAGGACCTCAAGTTCATTAAAAAGGACTTAGAACTTTTTGCAAATCCATTTAGCTTTAAACCTGAATATGCACCTATATCAGTAAGGGTGGAGCTAACAAAACTTCAGGCAAATAGTAACCTTTGGAACGAATACAGAACCAAAGACTTAGGGCAGTTCTATGCCGGATTGTCTGCTGAATCTTACCCGATTATCAAAGGGGTTGCCTGTAAGGTGGCATCCTTGTTTGATAGTAGCAAAATCTGTGAAAAGGCTTTTTCATATTTGACTCGAAACCAACACACTTTGAGCCAGCCATTGACAGACGAACACCTCCATGCCCTGTTTCGGATTGCCACCACTGAAATAGAGCCGCATTGGGATGATCTTGTGAGAGGAAGAAATGAATCAAATCCATAAACTTTTGTAGTACAACATTGAAACACTCAACAAGAATCCAATTCTAAAAGCAAACATCTGTTTGATTTTCAAGTTTACTAATTTTGGATTGTGGGAAAGCACCACATTCATCCAAATTGATCACAATTCAAATTCTTCAGACATTTTTTTTTTCCATCTCAAGAGGCAGTATGGGACTGAAACATGCAGACACCTTTTTTTAAAACTTAATTTGATGGCAAAGTCATTATCTTTTGCTTTTATGATATAACTGTTTTTAAAGACATTTAGTACTAATAATGTGAGTTGAATTAGAAGTCTGTTTTTAAGGTGTTTCAAAGAAACTTTAGCTCTTATTTTAACAAAGTTAAAATTCTGATGCATATAGTCTGAAATTATCAACTGCTTAAATATATGTTTGAGCCAATTTGCAGAAACTCACATAGCAAGTGCAGAAGTTTCTGAAAAGGAGGAACGTACATACAGTGGAGGTATTTTGTCGAACTATCAGAATGAGACTATTTTTTTTAGACATATTTCTGAGTCTGAAGTAAATATTGACATATTTCCTCCCTCTCACGTCCCTCCCACCCGCCCTAGCGATAATAATATTACTAATACAAAAAATAAGCATGTAAAATTTTAGTCAGAGGAGCAAGAATGTTTTTTTAATTGCTAGTTTAGGAGGCTTCCTGCAGTCTGGAGGTCAGACTAACCAATTTTGGGAGGTTTCCCCTGAATTTTTCACAATTGGGTGCTGTTTTATGAGCTTGCCTACTAAAGGACTACGGTAAGTATAGACTCTTAGGGGTTGCCCACTAGTAATTCTTTTTTCTACTCTAGACAGTTTGGCCCTGTCAAAAAAGGATGAGGAAAAAAAGATGTTTGCATCCCAGGATCAGGAGGTGTGAGATATTTTAGCTAATTTGTCCTATCTGCATGAGTGTTGCAGCTTTATAAAGAAATCCTGCTTAAAGGAAACCCTTTATTTTAAAGTGATATAATATCAAATGTTGTTTGTTGCCGGAAATGGATTTATTATAAATTTGACACTATCCCACACATTTTGTATTTAAGACAGTGCACAAGTGGAAATATTTAACTCTCAAGAAGCAGCTTTATTTACAGATTGTAGCACTTCCGTATTTCTAAGTGAGACATCTGCTTTGTGCTAAAACAGTAATTTTCAAACTTACGTTAACCATGAAAAGGAAATCTTACAGTAAAGCCAAATATGTGAAATGATTTAAGAAGAGGACCCAACTTAGAGATCCTCTCAAGTACAATTTGAAAACTTGGGTTCAAGTCCTGTCTTAACTATTGTAATGCATTTTTCTGTGGCCACTAATTCAGCAAATTCAAGGAACCAGAATACAAACAAGAATTTAGAAGGAACTGAAGCCTGAGCTATCAAAATAGATGCCATAAAGAGCCCAAGAACCAAAATTCTGCCAGTGGTTCTCAACCAGAGACAGTATGCCCTCTTTCCAGAGGATGTCGAGAGACATAAAGGGGACTGTTTTAATTGTCACACTTATTGAGGGAAGTTCTGCTGGCATGTCAGCGTGAACGACACCCCATCCACCCCATCCCCCGCAGTGCATAGGACAGCACAGCACAATAAAGACTTATTCCTCCCAAAGTGCCAGTAGACCCCCCTGTGTAGATCCTCTTATATTTCGAGGGACAGGGCAAATTACCGGTAGAAGCAGAATTAGAAGGGCAAGTTGGGAAGACTGATAATACTTGATAAGGGAAACTAATTCCAACATTCCAAGTTTGGCTGGTAAGATGCAATCAAGGCCTTGCTAGGTTCTGGCAGCTCACAATAGCATTTATAAATCAGTAATTGGTATTGAACCAGATTAAAGGGCTCTGTTCTATTATACATAATTGGTTTAGGGCAGAAAAGAACGTAATACTAAGATACTTAGCAAGAAGGGTCAAGATTTGGGTTAACAGGAAGTAAACAAATATCTGGAAAAACAACATAGTGAAAAACGAAACAACAACAACAAAAGTCTACCGGTAATTTCCCAATAGTTTGGAGTATTCTCTTTCGTGGCAGGTACTTTATTGAAAGGATAATTGGAAGACCTGAAAGCTGCGTCTGCTTTCTAACCCCAGTTCCTTAAATATTGAACTCTTGTACATTTTGTGAAGTTCCACTATATATTTTGCTTAAGGTAATAATAAGATTAGATATATAGTCAGTGAATGTGGGGGAGGCATAAGCTAAGAATTTTAAATTCACCCTGAACAATAGAGAATTGCCATAAACTAGTCTTTGTAAAAAAGAAAAAAAGGTGTGTATTTTACTGTTTTCTGTACTAAGTAATTCTGTAACTGCATGGCAGTCTTTAAAATTTTCTTTTTATAAAATAGTTGTTACTAGTCCTGTTGTATCAGTGAATATAGTTAAAATAAGTACTATTTTTAAAAAACTCTATGTCCTCATATCTCCCATTCCTACTAGTATTCTTAAAAGATTTGTCTGTTTCCACTCTTCCCATATTGCTGCTGATACTGCTCTACCAAGCTTACTAAGTCCTTGTCAATATTCCTACCCTCTTTACACCACTGGCCACCCTTCATTAAATACTTGTTTAGTTTGGCTTCAGGGAGATACCATCTCCAAGTATGCTTTCTCAGTCTTCTTTGCAGGCACCTCTTTCCCTTAAACATCTGTGTCCTTGGGATTTTTTAAATTTGGTTTTACACTGTCTTATTCTACATCATCTCCGTAGCTGATCTCTTTTTTCTTTCATGGCTTCACTTACCAACTTTATGCAAATGACTCCCAAATTCATATCTCCTTTCTAGACCTTTCCTGATTCCTATATCTAATTGCTAACTTAAGTCCACTTGGCTGTCTCATAGGCACCACAACATGTCCTTGACCTTGCCCCCCAAACCTGCTCCTCCTTTCCTGGTCCCTCTCTCAGTAAATGGCACCACCACTGCCAACCATTCAGTTGCCCTGACCCAAGCCCCAAACCCAGTTAGCCATGACTTCCCTCTTCATCCATCGCATCCACTCACACACACCTTTCTGTTAAGCCTGTTGCCTAAACTTTTCTTGATTCTACAATGCTACTATCCTGATCAAGGCCATCAACCTACCTATATTATAGCACTGGCCTTCTCAGGCTCCATTTCTCTGGTTGTGATCCCTTTCACAGTGCAGCCAGATTTTTCCAAAAGACATATCTGGTCACATCACTCCTCTGCTTTCACCACTGCTCTTAGGATACGGCTGTTCAAGTTTCAGTTTATATGCTACTTCCTCTAGGAAGCCTTCATCAGTACCCTCTAGACTAGGTGCCCCTACTGTGCACTCCCTAAATACCCTGTTCTTCCCCAGCCATATACTTAGCACACTTTGTTGTTCCTTCTTATTGATCTGTGCTAGACTGTGAGCTTCACAAGGGCTGGGACCATATATATGCCTGCGCACTGCTATATCTAGTGCTTAGCACAATGCCTGACATTTCAATAAATGTTTGGATGAATAAATACTTGTATAGTGCTTTACGATCTTTACAGCCCTTTCATAGTTTCCTTTGACCTTCACAGTGGTCCTGCCTTACCTGCTTGCTGGGTAATTGTTATCCACATATTACAAATCAAGAAATGAAACTAAGTTCTTTGTGACTAGGGAATTGTATTCCTAGAATTTAGTTCAGTGCTTGGCATGTGGCTCAAATATTTACTATGTGAATGTTGTTGAGGAAACAAGCTTAGACTGCAGTTTGCCCTAGTAAACGTAAGTAGTAAAGCTGAGTATACTCACATAAATCCACCATGTAATATTGTCTTTACCTCCTTGATGTAGAAGTCTTAATTTTTTTTTAAAAAAAATTTCTAAAGGGAGGCTTGCAAAGGAACCTGGATGAGAAAGATTGGACAACTATTTAGTGGACTAAAACAATACCTCAGTAATTACAAAGTTGCATTCAGTATTGGAAAAAGATAATGCTGCTTAAGAGTTAATATCCATTTTCCTTCTGTAAGCATCAACCCTAGGAGAAAATGGCATCTTATTTACTTGCTCTTTTCCTTTACAGATAATTTCTGGCTCTTCTGGGATTTTAAAGTAAGTAAATTTAACAAAATGTTAGAAGAATGACTCAGTCAGCCCTTCTGGTCACTAGATATTCAGTTCACTTGCTTTCCTACCTGCAGAATGTCCTCATCACCTCCCCAAGGAAGGTAACCCGAAAGTGACATCTGGTCAATATGTACTTCTTAGATTTGCTATGTTTCTTTGCTTTCTTGTTCGCATGCCTCTCTGAACTTACTTTCTGGGTAACGGGCTTTCAGGCTTTGTGGGAGAGCCATACCCTTAGCCTCTTTTTCCCTGAGCCATTTTTTTCCAGTTTAAGGGATTAACCAGTGTTACACTCTTAGTTGGACTTTTAATCTGAGGCCCATTAACTAATTCAGAGGTTTTAACAGTAGGTGTGATAGTCATCCAGTGATTTGATCCTTGCTGCAAAAGTGGGTTTTAGTCAACCTTTGGCGTATAGGATTTCTCGCTTTTATCTCTTTGTAATTGAGAAGTAGCTTTTTCCTACCCAGTAAGTACTTGAGTTTGTGAACTCTCTATTCCCTTGCTTTTTTGCTTGCAAACTGATTAATTCTTTTCTGAGTTCATCTCTTTCCTGTCTATTTTGTCAAATGGGGCCAACAGCAACCATAACATATTTTGTTTTCTTGTCTTTTTTTTTTTTTTTTTCTTGAGTAAAGTATAGATTCTCTGCCTTCCAGGTTCTCTCTGGACAGTTTCATCACTCCATTAACATGCATCACCCCTGCATAAGTTATTTCTTCCATCTTCCACTAGCAATTTCCTGAATGCCTGCCAACTAAGCCAATGTTCAGTATGCTAGGTTTTTCGAAAACAGAACCAATTTCTGTATCACAATGGGCTAGGTTGCTGTGCGGTAACAACCCCCAAATCCCAGCTTTTCTCTTGTAGGTTGGCTAGGGGCTTTGCTCTAAGTCAGGGATTGAAGAACTATGGCCATGGGCAAAATCTGTCCTGCTGCCTGTTTCTGTAAATAAAGTTTTATTGGAAAATAGCCTTGCCCGTTTGTTTATGTATTGTCTGGCTGCTTTTGCTCTACAGTGGCAGAGTCGCGTAGTCGTGGAAGAAAGTATCTGGCCCACAAGTCTAAAATACTTACTGTGTGACCCTTTACAGAAAATGTTCACTGATCCCTGCTCTAAGTGGTCCTCATTCTAGGACTCAGGCTGACCAAGCAGATATCATGTATGGTGTGGCTGCTCATTTTGGAAAATGAAAAAGTCTGACAAATCACTTATAGGCCGGCCCTTAGAGCACTTTCACTGGCCAAAGGAAATCACATGGCCACACCAAAGTTCAAGGAGGAGTGTAATCCTTCCTCGTGCCTTGGAAGAGAACCTGAAATATTTGGAAGACAAAACTACCGACTACACATATAGTTATATCTCCCTATTTATAAAATTTCTTTGAAAATATTTTTTCTTTTTAATTGAGGTGAAATTACATTCAGTAAAATGCAAATATTTAATGTACACCTCAGTGGATTTTTTTTTTTTCTGCGGTACGCGGGCCTCTCACCGTTGCGGCCTCTCCCATTGCAGAGCACAGGCTCCGGACACGCAGGCTCAGTGGCCATGGCTCACGGGCCTAGCCGCTCCGCGGCATGTGGGATCTTCCCAGACGGGCACGAACCCATGTCCCCTGCATTGGCAGGCGGACTCTCAACTACTGCACCACCAGGGAAGCCCCTCAGTGGATTTTTATATACGCCCTTGAACCCATCACCCAAATCAAGATATTGAACATTTCTAGTACCCCAGTCAGTGCCCCATGCCCCCCTACACACACAAATAACCGCTGTTCTGACCTTTATCACCATGGATTACTTTTGTCTGTTTTAAAGCTTCATGTAAATGTAATAATTATATGTACTCTTCTGTTCAACATTGTGTCTGTGAGTCATCCATGTTGCTTGTAGCAGCAATTCGTTTTTTACTTCTGTGTAGTATACCATTGTATGACTTATACCACAATTTATGAATCCATTCTACCGTTGATGGAAATTTTGGTTGTTTCCAGTTTGTGGTTATTATGAATAAAGTTGCTATGAACATTTTTGTGTCTGTCAGTGAACGTGAGCACCCATTTTTCTTGGTATTCTCCTTGGTATATACCCTGCTTCCGTACTTCCCTCATAATTATTTGCACAGCAACTAAACTGATCCTTAATTTTAAAATATAAATCAGCATGCCAGTCCTCTGTTCAGAATCCTCCAGTGGCTTACTACCATAATTAGAATAAGATCCGAGGTCTATCATGGTCTGCAAGATCTGTACCCACACACACCCTTTTTCTTCCTACCCCATCTTATATCATAACCTTTATCCCTTCCCTTCCCCCAACTTGCTCAGCTGTGTACTAGACACTGCTGGTAAATTGGGGATTGAAGATAAATGGTTTGACCTCGTCCTTAAAGTGGTTGTAGTCTACATAGATAATTTTAACAAGCCATGACACTGATTTACGTTAAGTCAATTACTAGTTCTGTAGGGAATAAGAGGCAAATACGCCCTATGATTAAAATAATTAGTATAACATAATTTACAATAATATTTAACTCCTGGAAGGGATTTAGAGAAGATTAAAATGTACAACCCTGTTGATAAATTCAAGAAATGTGTAAGTTCTCGCATTTTAGTTCCACTGATTATGAATTAGAGTTCACCAACTTGGTTACGTTATTACAATTTACTATTACATGTTCACTTCCATGAGGGGTAGGTGGGGGCTGAGAGGGGTGAACACGGGTGAGAAGGCATTGGAATAAATAAATGCTGATATTAAGCACAGTCCAAAATAGCAGTCATAACAAAGACCTCCTTAAATTATTGGTACATTATTGGTTATTATAAAATAACTGAAAGAATTCGACTTAAGCACTTACCACATTTTTTATAACTGATGTATTGATACAATGAAGTAACAAACTGCACATATTTAAAGTATAAAATTTGATTTGTTTTGACATAAATGCATGAAACTCACCACAATCAAAACATTTCCTCACCTGCAAAAGTTTGCCATTTGGTTTTGACTAATGGGAAGGAAATTTCACTCCAATTTAAGGGGGAGGATGTCTCTCAGAACCACCACTGTCAACTTCCCTCCATTTGCCAGCCAGCCTCGTACACCTCCATGGCTCTCCATCACTACCCCACCCCAGGGCCATTGACCAACTAACCCAGTCTCATATGCCAGTTCCACATTTCCGGGCAGGAACTTGTGGCAGTCCAGTCTTTGATGTCTTCCCTGAGGCCAGAGTGATGATTGTGAAGGGAAGGGTCCCATAATGTATTTGATAGGGATTTCTGGTTGTGAGAACCAACAAGCACTAGCTTAAAGGGAAAGAAGGGAATGCTTAGAGAAATACATAAGTATTTTACAGAAGCCATGTGGGGGAATTGAATTCAGTGGTCATTCAGCAATTATTTAATGAAGGCCCGCTAGAGCCAGGCACTGGTCTGGACACTGGAGATTCAGATTTTGAAGCCAAATAAATTTCCTGCCCTCATGGATCTTGCGTGTTCCCTCTGCACGTCTGCTTCATTCTTCTCTCTGAACACCAGCCTCCACTGCTCATATATATATTTTTAATGGGAGAACACTGTTGTGACTGGAAAGATATTTTTCTTAAAAGGGGTCCATAACATACACTCCAGGCCCCCAGTCCTGCGGTTGGTGTGGGTTGAAGAGGAAGACTCTACAGAAGAGTTTGGGATGGGCAGACCACCAAAAGTTGTCTATCACATCTCTGGTGGTTAAGCAACCACTGATATTCAAAACCATCCCGATGGATTTATTGTCTCCTGTTATCAGAGTTCTCATTGATCCTTCTGAGTCAGAATTTATAGAACTGAATGTTAAAGAATCCATAGAAAGCTCATTTATCCCAACTCCTTTACAGGTAAAGAAATTGGGTCCCAGATTGGGGGCTAAGGTTATTCTGAATTACGCAGCAGAACCGGTTCCCCCTCAAGGGATACACATAACAATATCTTTGAGCTGTTTAGCAGATACTGAAACGCCCACCAGGTGGGAGAGGTTAAGGACGTTATGCCACCCACAAGCATGTAGACCCCAGGCTAGTTGGAACCAGAAGGTTGATGATGCTGACTCCCACTTACCTCACCACCAACCAATCAGAAGAATGTCCACAAGCTGATCATCCCCTCTTTGAACTATTACTATAAAACTTCTCACTACCCCTCTAGGTTGGGATACAGAGTTTTGAGGACATTAGCCCTCTGTGGCACCCTTTGCCTGGCAAAGCAATAAAGCTATTCTTTTCTACTTCACCCAAAACTCTGTCTCTGAGATTTAATTCAGTGTCGGGGGCCAGAGGCCGAATTCAGCTTCATTCTGAAACAGTTTAAATACTGTACATATTACCAGTTTCCGGAGGGCTTGGGTGGGGAGCAGGGCACAGCCTTTAAAAGAATGACAGAGGGCTTCCCTGGTGGCGCAGTGGTTGAGAGTCCGCCTGCCGATGCAGGGGACACGGGTTCGTGCCCTGGTCTGGGAAGGTCCCACATGCCGCGGAGTGGCTGGGCCCGTGAGCCATGGCCGCTGAGCCTGCGCATCCAGAGCCTGTGCTCTGCAACGGGAGAGGCCACAACAGTGAGAGGCCCACGTACCGCAAAAAAAAAAAAAAAAAAAAAAGAATGACAGAGCCGTTGAGGATACAACAAAACTGGTTAAAACAAACTAGGTCCAAGATGGTCAAAAATTCAACTTCCAGTAGACCTTGAGCCTCATTATGGGCTCACGGGAGCATATTAGCATATGCTAAATAACATACCCACAAGCACCATGACAGTTCCGAGCCTCCCATAAAAGGCTCAAAAGTGGATGGTGGGGCTTCCCTGGTGGCGCAGTGGTTGTGGGTCTGCCTGCCGATGCAGGGGACACAGGTTCGTGCCCCGGTCCAGGAAGATCCCACATGCCGCAGAGCGGCTGGGCCCGTGAGCCATGGCCGCTGAGCCTGCGCGTCCGGAGCCTGTGCTCCGCAACGGGAGAGGCCACAACAGTGAGAGACCCGTGTACTGCACGCACACACACACACACAAAAAAAAAGAAGGTATGTCCTTCTCTACCAGCTATCAAATATGAATAATTGTGGGTACCTGGAGGTCCTTCATCTTTTGTGTATGCTTGAAAATTCCATAAGAAAAAAGGTTTTAAAAAAATGAAACAAGTTTACACCCATTAGGATGGTTACTAAAACAATAACAACAAAAACAGAAAATAAGTGTTGGCAAGGATGTGGAGAAATTGGAACCCTTGCATACTTTTGGTGGGAATGTAAAATGGTGCAGTCACTATGGAAAACAGTATGGCACTTCCTCAAAAAAATAGAACTACCATATGATCCAGTAATTCCACTTCTGGATATATATCCCAAAGAAGTAAAAACAGAGACTTGAAGATATTTGTACACTCAAGTTTGTAGCAGCATTATTCACAACAGCCAAAAGGTGGAAGCAATGAATGAATGGATAAACAAAACGTGGTGTATACATACAGTGGAACATTATTCAGCTTTAAAAAGGAAGATAATTCTGAAATATGCTCTAACATGGATGAATCTTGAGGACATTGTGCTAAGTGAAATAAGCCAATCACAATAAGACAAATACTGTTTGTTTGATTACAAATTTGACACCTAGCAAATGAAGTTCATAGAGACAGAAAGTAGAAAGGTGGTTGCCAGAGGCTGAGGGAAGGGAGAGATGGGGGTTATTATTTAATGGATACAGAGTTTCAGGTTTGCAACATGAAAAGTGTTCTGGAGATGGATGGTGGTGATGATTGCACAACAATGTGAATGTACTTAATACCACTGAACTGTACCCTTAAAAATGGTTAATTTTATACTGTGTGTATTTTACCACAATTTAAAAAGAGAATCTAATTTGACTACCCTATAAAGTTAAAAATAACCCCTCCCCATAACTCAGAAATTTCACTCCCAGCTATTTACTCAAGAGATATGAAAATACAGGTGATAAAAATTTTCATTGTTAAGGAACGTTCATAGAAGCTTTATTCATAATAACAAAAAACTAGCAACAAACCAAATGTCCATCAATAGTAAATGGATAAACAGTATGTGTTCTGTTCATACAATGGGATACTATTCTGGAACAAACTACTGATACACATAACAATATACATGAATGTGAAAAACATTATCCTGAGCAGCAGAAACCAGACAACCAGACATAAAAGGGAACATACTATTTATATGAAGATCAAGAACAGAAGAATCCAAACTATGGTGTGTTTGTGTGTGTGTGTGTGTGTGTGTGTGTGTGTGTGTGTGTGTGTGTTATTGACTAAAAAGGTCCAAGAAGGAACTTTCTGGGTTGATGGAAATATCTTATATATTGTCTGGGGTGTTAGTTCTATAGGTGTAAATATTAATCACAACACTTAAAACTGTATACTTAAGATCTGTGCATTACTATATGTTATTTATACCTCAACATAATTTGTATTTTTTTAAGAAGTCCTCTCTCTGCTCTCCCCCTGGGGTCAATGAAACAAGTATGGAAAAAGTAATGTGATTTTTAGCCTATTCTCTGTGCTTTGATGAATATCATTTAAACAAAAGTGCTACAAATTTCTCATGAGCAGATTTGCTTGTACCAACATAGGGCGGCAGGTCATGCTGACTGGCATTAGCCCCCTTAGCCAGGGTCCCAGGCCACAGAGAGGGAAGTGAGAGATGGCAGGTGTGAGCTTCCTGCAGCTGGGCAGCTCACACAGGGGCAAGAGGTAGTTCAGAAAGGTGGCATGGCTCAACAGCTGGGTGAACAGTTTTTCCTCTGGTATCAGTGAAAAGCTGGTTTCCCTGGCAACCGGGGCCTACTTATTGAACGGTGTTGGGCTCAGACACATCCACAGCACGTGTACACAGAGAAAAAACACCTCTTCACCAAATACTCCCTTTCAGTCTGCATACTCAGGTCTATGGATTTTTTTGGTGGGGGGGCGCAACACGCAGTTTGTGGGATCTTCGTTCCCCTATCAGGGATGAAACCCAGGCCCCAGCAGTGAAAGCGCCAAGTCCTAACTGCTGGACTGCCAGGGAATTCCCTATGGATGATTTTTAAAAATCAGAAAATGCCAAAAGACATGATAGAAAGCTTTGGTGCCCTCACTCTGACCTCTCTCATAGCTAAACTGTGCTAATAACCACTTGTAATTTTTTCCTATATTAGTTCTTTGGGTTTCAGATGTATCTCTATATATCACTAACTCAATGTATTAACTCTAGACATTGTTTCTTTATTTCCCACTATGATAAGTAAGGACTTAGCAAATTGATAGCAATTCATACCACCCCATTTCTCCTTTCCTTCTCCTTGCCTCACTTTTTTATAGTTGTGCCATTGGTTTTTGTTCTATTCGTTACTTTTGCAGATTTAGATTTTATTCTTAAACTATGCGTTTGTCCTCTGTCAACATTCACCGTGTCTCTAGGCTCTGCTGCTGCCCTTGACTCCATCTCTTCTCACACCTCTACTTCCTAGTACCTCTGGCCATCCAGTCTCAGGTTAGAATTGAGGGGACTCCGCTCTCACATTTACATTGCCAAGGTTGAAAAATTTTACATTCTGTTCAGAAATAATAACTATTCCCTACCTTTGGTCTCTAGGTTGATGATACAAGTTGAAAATTAATAAATAGTAAGTGGTTATGACATATTATTACATTTTCTCCTATACTTAAAATGTCACGACTCTCGACCCCTCAAAGGACAGTGTTCCTAGAAAATCGTCAGATGGCTTTTCTTTTTTTTTTTAACTTATTTATTTTTAATTTTTATTTATTTAATTTATCATGGTTGCACCAGGTCTTAGGTGTGGCATGTGTGCTCCTTAGTTGCAGCGTGCATGTGGGATGTAGTTCCCTGACCAGGGATCGAACATGAGTCCCCTGCATTGGAGGGAAGATTCTTAACCACTGCACCACCAGGGAAGTCCTGGCTTCTCTTTTTTTTTTTTTTGTGGTATGCGGGTCTCTCACTGTTGTGGCCTCTCCCATTGCGGAGCACAGGCTCCGGACGTGCAGGCTCAGCAGCCATGGCTCACGGGCCCAGCCACTCTGCGGCATGTGGGATCTTCCCGGACCGGGGCATGAACCTGTGTCCCCTGCATCGGCAGGCGGACTCTCAACCACTGCGCCACCAGGGAAACCCCTCTCTGAATCTTTGTAGGTGTAAAAATGGCTTTAGTCTGTCCTCAATCTTGACTGCTAGCTTGGCTAGGCATAGACTTCTAGGTTCAAATTTGTTTTTCCACAGAGCTTGGAAGGTGTGCTCCACTAATTCATTAAAGACTTTGAAATTGTGAAATAGAATACATAGACAGAAAGGTGCCTAAACACATATGTATATCTTTTTGTTTGTTTGTTTGTTTATAGTGCAGGTTCTTATTAGTCATCAGTTTTATACACATCAATGTATACATGTCAATCCCAATCCCCCAATTCAGCACACCACCATCCTCACCCCACCACGGTTTTCCCCCCTTGGTGTCCATACGTTTGTTCTCTACATCTGTGTCTCAACTTCTGCCCTGCAAACCAGTTCATCTGTACCATTTTTCTAGGTTCCACATATATATGTTAATATACGATATTTGTTTTTCTCTTTCTGACTTACTTCACTCTGTATGACAGTCTCTAGATCCATCCACGTCTCAACAAATGACTCAATTTCATTCCTTTTTATGGCTGAGTAATATTCCATTGTATATATGTACCACATCTTCTTTATCCATTTGTCTGTCGATGGGCATTTACGTTGCTTCCATGACCTGGCTATTGTAAATAGTGCTGCAATGAATATTGGGGCGCATGTGTCTTTTTGAATTATGGTTTTCTCTGGGTATATGCCCAGTAGTGGGATTGCTGGATCATATGGTAATTTTTATTTTTAGTTTTTTAAGGAACCTCCATACTGTTCTCCATAGTGGCTGTATCACTTTACATTCCCACCAACAGTGCAAAAGGGTTCCCTTTTCTCCACACCCTCCAGCATTTGTTGTTTGTAGATTTTCTGATGATGCCCATTCTAACTGGTGTGAAGTGATACCTCATACCTATACTCTATGTATAGTAGTTTTGGTTTGCATTTCTCTAATGATTTGTGATGTTGTCCAGCTTTTCATGTGCTTCTTGGCCATCTGTATGTCTTCTTTGGAGAAATGTCTATTTAGGTCTTCTGCCCATTTTTGGATTGGGTTGTTTGTTTCTTTAATATTGAACTGCATGAGCTGTTTATATATTTTGGAGATTAATCCTTTGTACGTTGATTTGTTTGCAAATATTTTCTCCCATTCTGAGGGTTGTCTTTTTGTCTTCTTTATGGTTTCCTTTGCTGTGCAAAAGCTTTGAAGTTTCATTAGGTCCCATTTGTTTATTTTTGTTTTTATTTCCATTACTCTAGGAGGTGGATCAAAAAAGATCTTGCTGTGATTTATGTCAAAGAGTGTTCTTCCAATGTTTTCCTCTAAGAGTTTTATAGTGTCCGGTCTTACATTTAGGTCTCGAATCCATTTTGAGTTTATTTTTGTGTATGGTGTTAGGGAGTGTTCTAATTTCATTCTTTTACATGTAGCTGTCCAGTTTTCCCAGCACCACTTATTGAAGAGACAGTCTTTTCTCCATTGTATACCTTTGCCTCCTTTGTCATAGATTAGTTGACCATAGGTGTGTGGGTTTATCTCTGGGCTTTCTATTTGTTCCATTGATCTATGTTTCTGTTTTTGTGCCAGTACCATATTGTCTTGATTACTGTAGCTTTGTAGTATAGTCTGAAGTCAGGGAGTCTGATTGCTCCAGCTCCGTTTTTTTCCTTCAAGACTGCTTTGGCTATTCAGGGTCTTTTGTGTCTCCATACAAATTTTAAGATTTTTTGTTCTAGTTTCGTAAAAAATGCCACTGGTAATTTGATAGGGATTGCATTGAATCTGTAGATTGCTTTGGGTAGTAGAGTCATTTTCACAATATTGATTTTTCCAATCCAAGAACATGGTATATCTCTCCATCTGTTGGTATCATCTTTAATTTCTTTCATCAGTGTCTTATAATTTTCTGCATACAGGTCTTTTGTCTCCCTACGTAGGTTTATTCCTGGTATTTTATTCTTTTTGTTCCAATGGTAAATGGGAGTCTTTCCATAATTTCTCTTTCAGATTTTTCATCATTAGTGTATAGGAATGCAAGAGATTTCTGTGCATTAATTTTGTATCCTGCAACTTTACCAAATTCATTGATTAGCTCTAGTAGTTTTCTGGTGGCATCTTTAGGATTCTCTATGTATAGTATCATGTCATCTGCAAACAGTGACAGTTTTACTTCTTCTTTTACAATTTGTATTCCTGTTATTTCTTTATCTTCTCTGATTGCCATGGCTAGGACTTCCAAAACTATGTTGAATAATGGTGGCGAGAGTGGACATCCTTGTCTTGTTCCTGATCTTAGAGGAAATGCTTTCAGTTTTTCACCATTGAGAATGACGACTGCTGTGGGTTTGTTGTATATGGCCTTTATCATCTTGAGGTAGGTTTCCTCTATGCCCACTTTCTGGAGAGTTTTTGTCATAAATGGGCATTGAATTTTGTCAAAAGCTTTTCCTGCATCTATTGAGATGATCACATGGTTTTTCTTCTTCAATTTGTTAATATGGTGTATCACATTGATTGATTTGCATATATTGAAGAATCCTTGCATCCCTGGGATAGAGCCCACTTGATCATGGTGTATGATCCTTTTAATGTGTTGTTGGATTCTGTTTGCTAGTATTTTGTTGAGGATTTTTGCATCTATATTCATCAGTGATATTGGTCTGTAATTTTCTTTTTTAGTAGTATCTTTGTCTGGTTTTGGTATCAGGGTGATGGTGGCCTCATAGAATGAGTTTAGGAGTGTTCCTTCCTCTGCAATTTTTTGGAAGAGTTTGAGAAAGATGGGTGTTAGCTCTTCTCTAAATGTTTGATAGAATTCACGTGTGAAGTCATCTGGTCCTGGACTTTTGTTTGTTGGAAGATTTTTTTTTTTTTTTTTTTTTTTGTGCTGTACGTGGGCCTCTCACTGTTGTGGCCTCTCCCATTGCGGAGCACAGGCTCCGGACATGCAGGATCAGCAGTCACGGCTCACGGGCCTAGCCTCTCCGTGACATGTGGGATCTTCCCAGACCAGGGCACAAACCCGTGTCCCCTGCATCGGCAGGTGTACTCTCAACCACTGCGCCACCAGGGGAGCCCTGTTGGAAGATTTTTAATCACAGTTTCAATTTCATTACTTGTGATTGGTCTGTGCATATTTTCTGTTTCTTCCTGGTTCAGTCTTCGAAGGTTATACCTTTCTACGAATTTGTCCATTTCTTCCAGGTTGTCCATTTTATTGGCATAGAGTTGCTTGTAGTAGTCTCTTAGGATGCTTTGTATTTCTGCGGTGTCTGTTGTAACTTCTCCTTTTTCATTTCTAATTTTATTGATCTGAGTCCTCTCCCTCATTTTCTTGATGAGTCTGGCTAATGGTTTATCAATTTTGTTTATCTTCTCAAAGAACCAGCTTTTACTTTTATTGATCTTTGCTATTGTTTTCTTTGTTTCTATTTCATTTATTTCTGCTCTGATCTTTATGATTTCTTTCCTTCTGCTAACTTTGGGTTTTGTTTGTTCTTCTTTCTCTAATTCCTTTAGGTGTAAGGTTAGATTGTTTACTTGAGATTTTTCTTGTTTCTTGAGGTAGGCTTGTATAGCTATAAACTTCCCTCTTAGAACTGCTTTTGCTGCATCCTATAGGTTTTGGATCATCGCATTTTCATTGTCATTTGTCTCTAGGTATTTTTTGATTTCCTCTTTGATTTCTTTAGTTATCTCTTGGTTATTTAGTAATGTATTGTTTAGCCTCCATGTGTTTGTGTTTTTTATGTTTTTTTCCCTGTTATTGATTTCTAATCTCATAGTGTTGTGGTCAGAAAAGATGCTTGATATGATTTCAATTTTCTTAAATTTACTGAGGCTTGATTTGTGACCCAAGATATTATCTATCCTGGAGAATGTTCCGTGTGCACTTGAGCAGAAAGTGAATCTGCTGTTTTGGGATGGAATGTCCTATAAATATCAATTAAATCTATCTGGTCTATTGTGTCATTTAAAGCTTGTGTTTCCTTATTAATTTTGTTTGGATGATCTGTCCATTGGTGTAAGTGAGGTGTTAAAGTCCCCCAGTATTATTGTGTTACTGTCGATTTCCTCTTTTATAGCTGTTAGCAGTTGCCTTATGTATTGAGGTGCTCTTATATTGGGTGCATATATATTTATAATTGTTATATCTTCTTTGATTGATCCCTTGATCATTATGTAGTGTCCTTCCTTGTCTCTTGTAACATTCTTTATTTTAAAGTCTATTTTATCTGATATCAGTATAGCTACTCCAGCTTTCATTTGATTTCCATTTGCATGGGATATCTTTTTCCATTCCCTCACTTCCAGTTTATATGTGTCCCTAGATCTGAAGTGGGTCTCTTGTAGACAGCATATATATGGGTCTTGTTTTTGTATCCATTCAGCAAGCCTGTGTCTTTTGGTTGGAGCATTTAATCCATTCACGTTTAAGGTAATTATCCATATGTATGTTCCTGTGACCATTTTCTTAATTGTTTCTGGTTTGTTTTTGTAAGTCCTTTTCTCTTCTTGTGTTTCCCACTTAGAGAAGTTCCTTTAGCATTTGTTGTAGAGCTGGTTTGGTGGTGCTGAATTCTCTTAGCTTTTGCTTGTCTGTAAAGCTTTTGATTTCTCCACCAAACCTGAATGAGATCCTTGCCAGGTAGAGTAATCTTGGTTGTAGTTTCTTCCCTTTCATCACTTTAAGTATATCATGCCACTCCCTTCTGGCTTGTAGAGTTTCTGCTGAGAAATCAGCTGTTAACCTTATGGGAGTTCCCTTGTATTTGTCATTTTTCCCTTGCTGCTTTCAGTAATTTTTCTTTGTCTTTGATTTTTGCCAATTTGATTACTATGTGTCTCAGTGTGTTTCTCCTTGGGTTTATCCTGTATGGGACTCACTGCGCTTCCAAGACTTGGGTGGCTATTTCCTTTCCCATGTTAGGGAAGTTTTCAACTATAATCTCTTCAAATATTTCCTCGGGTCCTTTCTCTCTCTCTTCTCCTTCTGGGACCCCTATAATGTGAATGTTGTTGTGTTTAATGTTGTCCCAGAGGTCTCTTAGGCTGTCTTCATTTCTTTTCATTCTTTTTTCTTTATTCTGTTCCACAGCAGTGAATTCCACCATTCTGTCTTCCAGGTCACTTATCCGTTCTTCTGCCTCAGTTATTGTGCTATTGATTCCTTCTAGTGTAGTTTTCATTTCAGTTATTGTATTGTTCATCTCTGTTTGTTTGTTCTTTAATTCTGCTAGGTCTTTGTTAAACATTTCTTGCATCTTCTCGATCTTTGCCTCCATTCTTTTTCCGAGGTCCTGGATCATCTTCACTATCATTATTCTGAATTCTTTTTCTGGAATGTTGCCTATCTCCACTTCATTTAGTTGTTTTTCTGGGGTTTTACCTTGTTCCTTCATCTGGTACATAGCCCTCTGCCTTTACATCTTGTCTATCTTTCTGTGAATGTGGTTTTTTTCCCACGGGCTGCAGGATTGTACTTCTTGCTTCTGCTGTCTGCCCTCTTGTGGATGAGGCTATCTAAGAGGCTTGATGGGAGCGACTGGTTGTGGGTAGAGCTGACTGTTTCTCTGACAAATGTATACCTTAATGAATTTTTTAATACATTTATTTATTTTATTTTTGCCTGCATTGGGTCTTCATTGCTGTGTGCAGGCTTTCTCTAGTTGCAGCAAGCGGGGGCTACTCTTTGTTGCGTTGTGTGGGCTTCTCATTAGGGTGGCTTCTCTTGTTGTGGAGCACGGGTTCTAGGTGCGCGGGCTTCAATACTTGCGGTGCATGGGCTCTAGAGTGCAGGCTCAGTAGTTGTAGCTCACAAGCTCAGTTGCTCTGCAGCATGTGGGATCTTCCTGGACCAGGGCTCAAACCCGTGTCCCCTGCATTGGCAGGAGGATTCTTAACCACTGCGCCACCAGGGAAGCCCCTATCTTAATGAATTGTTGTAAAGTAAATACCCATATGACCACCATCCAGGCCATAAAATAAAATTTTGCCAAAACCCTAGAAGTCTACACCAACATTCTCACCCCCCAGCTTATACTCCCCTTCCTGATCACAATGCTGCCTTTCCCTCCTAGAGAGATCCATAATTCTTACTTCTGTGTACATAACTTGCTTTCTTTCAAAAAATAATGTTTTGGGAACCCCCTAGCAGTTCAGTGGTTAGGACCCAGTGCTTTCGCTGCCTTGGGCCCAGGTTCAATTCCTGGTCGGGGAACTAAGAGCCCACAAGATGTGTGGCAAAGAAAAAAAAAAGTTATCATTTAAGTATGCATCCCAAAACACAGTCTAGTTTTGCTTATTTTAAGCTTCATATAAATAGAAGAATATAGTATATATTATATCTGACCTCATTTGCTCAGTATTATATTTTGAAATGCATGTTGTTGCATGAGGCTGCAGCTCATTCATTTTCATTGCTGTATTCCATCAGATGAATCTAATACAATGTATTTAGCCCTCTACTGCTGATGCATATTTATGTTATTTCCAGTTTTTGTTACTGTGAATAATGTTGCTATAAAATATCCTTGTCTTGGAGATTTGTAGAAGAATTTTTTATGGGTTACTAGTATAGCATTGTTAAAATCTCCCACCAGCATTGCAAATTTCTCTTTGAAGAAAAAGTCTGACAACTTTTGCTTTACACATATGGAGGTAGTTACTTGGTACGTACACGTTTAGAATTGTTCATTCATCCTGATGACTTGAACCTTTTGTCAGCATGAAGTGGTTGTCTCTAATGCTTTTTGACCTAAATTCTGTTCTTTTGTTTTTTGTTTTGGCTGCATTGGGTCTTCATTGCTCCACCCGGGTTTTCTCTAGTTGAGGCGAGCGGGGGCTACTCTTCGTTGCAGTGTGCGGGCTTCTCATTGCAGTGGCTTCTCTTGTTGTGGAGCATGGGTTCTAGGCGCGCAGGCTCAGTAGTTGTGGCTCGTGGGCTATAGAGTACAGGCTCAGTAGTTGTGGCACATGTGCTTAGTTGCTCCGCTGCATGTGGGATCTTCCCAGACCAGGGCTCGAACTCATGTCCCCTGAATTGGCAGGCAGATTCTCAACCACTGCACCACTAGGGAAGCCCCTAAATTCTGTTTTGTATGATGTTACTAAAGCGAGACCAGCTTTCTTTCTTTCTTCCTTTCTTTTTTCTTTCGGCCATGCCGTGCAGCTTGTGGGATCCTACTTCTCCAACCAGGGATCAAACCCGGGCCCATTACAGTGAAAGTACTGAGTCTCAACCACTGGACTGCCAGGGAATTCCATTCTTTCATTTTTTAAATTGTGGTAAAATACACATAATGTAAAATTTGCACTTTAGCCATTTTAAAAGGTACAACTCAGTGGCATAAAGTACATTCACAATCACCACTATCTCATTTCAGAACTTTTTCATCATTCCAAACAGAAACTCTATACCCATTAACAACAACTACCCCTCCCTCTTTCCCCTCGGCCGCTGGTAACCACTATTCTACCTTGTCTTTATGAATTTAAGTGTTCTAGGTACCTCACACAAGTGGAATCATACAACCTTTGTCCTTTGGTGCCTGGCTTATTTCACTTGTTTTGGGAGCTTTAAACAAACTTGCTATAAGACATCATCTTCATATAAATACACTAAGCAGAGATTAAAAAAACAAAACAAAAAACACCCGCTGAGCGTAAGGTCCTGTGGTAAAGCAAAGATAAATAAAGCACTGTCCCTACAGCGAAGGGCATGATGGATTGTGAGATGAGTGGCGTGTGGTCTTCCTTTTGCTTGACCTCAGTTGCTGTAAAGAGGAGTCTGTGTATGACATTTAGATGCCACTGAAGTTGCATCCCTAAGCGTGCAGGGCCAGAGTTGTTTTCCCTTGATGGAGGTAAATCCTGAGTCCACTGCCCACGTGTAGCTGCTTGCTCCAGCCTCACGGTGGCGCATTTCCAAAGCAGCAAGGGTGCTCCTACCAAAGGAGGAAACAAACCCCTTCCCAAGTGCGGTGGCCGTCATCAGGGTGCTGCAAGAGCTTTCTTCCTCTCATGACGCCACCTCCGTCGTCCCTACACAACCCTCACCCCACAGTCCCCCTTTAAGAACCTTCCATTACAGTCACTGCCTTTCACCTGCGGTCTAAACATTTCCCCCTGCCACCCTCACCATCACAGCCCACCAGGGCTGTCCTTTGAGCCTTCAGTTTCATTTCTGGATTGTTCTTCTTTTGCTCCTCCCTCTGCCATAGGAGAATCGGTTTCCACATTGAATTGCAAATTTTTGGGCAAAATCCTGCTGAACTTTTTTTGTTTGCCCCACTCCTAAGCTCTTCAGATGAGACACTCATTGTCACAAATACCTACTTGGAACTATAGTCAGCAGCTTCGAGACGTGGGTCTCGTTACTGACATGTATTGTTTACTCATTCATTCCACAAGCATTGTGTCACTAAGTGCCAGGGAGCTAGCAGCACAGAACCAACAAGATAAAATCCTAGGGTTCAAGGTATGTGCTGACCAGGGATAAATAACAAGTAAACTGTTATAAAACAATGTGGTAAGGGCTGTAAGAAAGAATAAGCGGCAGTGAGCAGGAAGTGCTGAAGATGGGGAGGTGGGGCTGGTGGATGGTCAGCTTAGGCTTCCATGGGAAGTGAGGATGGAGATGAGTCATCCGGAGACTTTTGGAGTTTACCAGCTGGAAGAGGGCAGCAAGGCCATATCAGGCTGCAAAAAGAGCCCCTGAAAACAACATTATTTCCTCATGCCTGTCTGGAGTTCAAGAGGTCAGGGCAAACCACGTGTGGGGAGCTCCCTGCTTGCCTCGGCTTGCCAACTGGATCTGGCAGGGGTGTTTAGTTTTATTAGTGATGATAAATGTGGCTGATCTATCTGGCCCATATTGCTGCTCTCTCTCAGTATTTTTCATCTCTTGCGCACTACCAGTTGCCCCGCCGTCCACTCTAGCCTCCAGTTTACATTGCTGAGAAATGGTCTGGTACGGAAAATCGCTGTGGTCCCTGTCGGAACAGCTTTCTCACCAGTTGGGCTCAGTGGGAACTGGCCAGTCGACTATGGCTGCCATTGGGATAGGTGTCTGCCCACCCTTGTCCAAGTAGCTGTGTCCAGGGTTGGGATCTTGTGGCACAAACCATGGCCAGTTGTCCCAGAGGAAGCAGCCCCAACTGGTTTATTAGCAAGTTGCTGAGGGCAGGACAGTTGTCCCCTGCTTCTTCAAAGGCAAGGTTCCCCAGTCTTGGCACTATTGACATTTTGGGCTGTGTAATTCTTTGTCGTGGGGGACTGACCTATGCATTGTAGGATGTTTAGCAGCATCCCTTCCCTCTCTCACTGAGTTATGATAAGTAAAAATGTCTCCTGGGAGAAAACTCATCCCTGGTTGAGAACCACTGTTCTAAGGGGATAGGAGACTTCAGGATTGGTCCTTCCAGGTGGATGTAGTCAGTGGTCAGGACTGTGAGAATGAAGGCTACTGTGTATATACCTGCCCCTGCAGGGTTGGCTCAGAGGCTGAAAGGAGCAGCTCCTGCTGTGGGCAGAGGTCTGAATGGAGCATTGGTGGGTTCAGATGTGAACAGCTATGCTCAGAGTGGGGAAACCAAGACAGAGTATAGTGTGTGTGCGTGCATGTGTGTGTGTGTGTAGCTGCATGGATTTGAATGAGCATGTGCTTTGGTTTACTCTTTGTGTACCTATTTCTGAGAATGTGCAGTTCTCAGTGTGGGTGTACGTATATGCATGAGGACATAGATATCTGTGTTTCGAGGTTGGACTGTACATAGTCCACACTGCCCCTCCTCCTGTGTTATCAAGATAAATTAGTGTTATATATGACACTTAATTGGTGCTCTCAGAATGCTAAGATTCAGCTCTACTGAAGTTGAAATGAAACGTGGTTCGGAGTGGTTTTTCCTATTGTGTAGACCTGTCTATCTCTAGACATATGTAATGTGTAATGAATTGGTGATAACCCCAACGGTTTCCAATGACATCATGCTTCAGCACCAGAATCCAGGGTGGACTGAACTCAGGGTCCAAGAAGCACAGCCAAGTCCATTCTGAGCTCATCTGTGTTCTAGAGACTAGAGTCTCAGCCCTTTGACCAACTGGTTGTACAACAAACCAGTTAACTTTTCATTTCTTTAATTTCCCTTCTTGTAAAGTGGAGTTAATTAATATCCTTCTTAGGGGACTCTCTTGAGAACAACTTACATTATCATAAAGACTTAAAAAAATAGTGCTACATAAATGTTGAGTGAAAATAAATTGTTCTTCCTCATTATATAAGCTCCTCCCTTAAAAAGTCAGCTGACATTTATTTATGTACTCTGTGTTCCTGCTACTTTATCTAAATATTTGTCTTTCTTACTTGGTTAGCTATGTGGATTGGGTCTGTATCTTCATTTGGTATAGTGGCCATTGTGGCCACTAGTGACTCAATTGTCATTCATGTTCATGATGTTTTTGACAGTGATGATTCTGTCCTGCCTAATTCCCCAGATCATCAATCAATTTGAAATGAGTTCTTGGACACTTTCAAGAGAAAAGAGCTTGTATTCTTTCAACCAACCAACCAACCACATGTGAAAAGCAGAAAGATATGTGGGTCAAGACTCTGGCCCTGGCACTCGTTACTTCCGCTCTTCAAGATAGGAGTTGGGGCCTCCCCCATTTTTCTCAGTAGGCGGCGGCGGCGGCGGTTTGAGATGTTCGGCCTCAAGAGAAACGCAGTAATCGGACTCAACCTCTACTGTGGGGGGGCCGGATTGGGACCGGGTAGCGGCAGCGGCGCCTCCGCTCCGGGGAGGCGGCTTTTGGCTGCGGGAAAGGAGGCCACGGCCGGGCAAGAGGTAGGGGGAGGGGAAACCGGCGAGGTGATTGGCGGAAGCGCCGGCCCGAGCCCCCCCCCCCCCCGGCCACTCTCGCGCCCGACGCCCGGAGGGTCGCGCGGCCCTCGCCCATTGGCGCCGAGGGCCCCGACGTCACCGCGACCCCCGCCAGGCTGCTGTTCTTCGCGCCCACCCGCCGCGCCTCGCCGCCCGAAGAGATGGAATCCTCGGCCTCCGACGCCATCATGTCGCTCGAAGAGGAGCTGGACGGGTGCGAGCCGGAGCCCCTAGGGAAGCGGCCGTCCGTCCTGCCTTTGCTGGAGTTGGTCGGCGAGGCCAGTAACAGCTCGGGCAAGGACGGCTCACTCCCCTCGACGCCGCCCCCATCAGAGGAGGAGGAGGAGGACGAGTTGTACCGGCAGTCCCTGGAGATTATCTCTCGATACCTCCGGGAGCAGGCAACCGGCACCAAGGACGCGAAGCCACTGGGCGGGTCTGGGGCCGCCAGCCGGAAGGCGTTAGAGACCCTGCGACGGGTCGGGGACGGTGTGCAACGGAACCACGAGACGGCCTTCCAAGGCATGCTTCGGAAACTGGACATCAAAAACGAAGACGATGTCAAATCTTTGTCTCGAGTGATGGTCCATGTTTTCAGTGACGGAGTAACAAACTGGGGCAGGATTGTGACTCTCATTTCTTTTGGTGCCTTTGTGGCCAAACACTTGAAGAGTATAAACCAAGAAAGCTGCATCGAACCATTAGCAGAAAGCATCACAGATGTTCTCGTAAGGACAAAACGAGACTGGCTAGTCAAACAAAGAGGCTGGGATGGGTTTGTGGACTTCTTCCATGTAGAGGACCTAGAAGGCCGCATCAGAAATGTGCTGCTGGCTTTTGCATGTGTTGCCGGAGTAGGAGCTGGTTTGGCGTATCTAATAAGATAGCCTTTTAAGTGCAATAATTGACTCTTAACCAACTCCAGCCACCAAAACCACATACGCCTGCTGTGAAATCAGATGTATTTATGAAGTTGGACTTCAAGCTGCGCAGGCCATAACCTCCAGGAGTTCTACTCTAGCAGCATAGAAAAGCAAGCGGCAGGGGGCTTATGGCTAACAGGAATAAATACATGGGAAAAGTAATCCCTCTTGAAGAGTCACTGTCTGAAAGAAGTGGAATTCAGTTTCAGCAACAGGCAAACTTTGGGAGGCCACGGAGGAGGACTTTTAGATTTAGTGAAGACGGTAGGGTGGAGAGACTTTAATTACCTTGCCTAGAACAGGAAAGTGGCCAGTAGCCAGGCTAGTCATAGAGTTCATTAAATATGCCCACTGAATCCATTAACTTCTATAGTGTTAAAATAGAAGCACTAACAACGCCAGCGTTATGTGTAAAATGGATTTTAAGCTACAAGTAAGAGAACCTATGACTAGAAGCCTCAACACTGTACAACAGAATGTGAAGGGAAGCTTTATCCTCTATAATTAGCTTTCCTAGATGTGCTTCTTGAATAGAAAGTCCAATGCTCAGGATGTTTATACCTGTTCTCCTTTGGCTTGGTTTGAGTGATTCCTAGTTTATTAGCCTAGTGTCATGGCCAAGAATACTTGACTTAAGGCTCAATTACAAATCTGGAATATTCTGTTTTTAAGACAAAAACGTGTAATCGTCTGTAAAAATTGTATATATTTTTACAGAACATCTGTTTGTAATGTAAAGGGAGAAAAGTCTGAAATTAAATTAGTTTTTTCATACCCTTTGGAAATTTACAACTTCTGTAGTTAGGAACCTGTTTCTTATAGCTTTTTCTATTCTAAATTTTGTGCTAGTCAGTTCTAGATTGTATACAGAACCAACTGATGTAATTGTATGCAACCTGGTTGTAGTACAACAATTCTGATTCATAACTATGCAGGCTTTAATTTTCCTATCTGATTTTGGTAAGTATTTCTTAAATACCTGTTTGGGTTTTGTTTTTTGTTTTTTTTAAACCTGGGGCTGAGAAATTGAGGAATGGAAATTAATCCTTTCACTTTGTTACATGTGGGTTTTCAATAATTGAGTCAAGGTTTTAAGGATTTATTGGGAGGGCGGGGCACATGGGCTGATGACTTAGAAATAATGGGCTCTGATTGGGCAACTACTCATTTGAGTTCCTTCCATTTGTCTTAATTTAACTGGTGAAATTTTAACTGAGTTCATGAGCTCATCTTCAAAGCTTTTGCTAAAAGATTTTCAGCTGTTCCAAATGGGACTTATTAGGAGTATGTACAAAAAGATCACATTGGGTGGATGAGAGACATTTGATCCCTTGTTTGCTTAATAAATTGTACAATGATGGCTTGGAAAAGCAGGCTATAGTCTAACCATGGTGCTATTACTAGGCTTGCTTGTTAAACACAGGTCTAAGCCTAGTGAGTTAATAAAACGAATACTTATTTCATTTCTATTAAAAAAAAAAAAGACTCTGGCCCCGAAAACACGATAGTAAGGGACAAGGCACAGACTTGGAGGAGAGAGACCCATGGATGCTCTTGCCAGGTGACTTTCCTGCTCTTTTAAATTAATATTATTTTTTTTCCCTCCCACTCTATTGAGGTACAATTGACAGATAAAATTGTTTATATTTAAAGTGTACATGATGATTTAATATATGCATACTTTGTGAAATGATTACCACAGTGAACACATCCATCACCTTATGTAGTCACCGTGTGTGTGTGTGTGTGTTTGTTTGTGTGTGGTGAAAATGTTTAAGATCTATTCTGTTAGCAAATTTCAAGTGGTCATTGTGGGTTTTCTTTCTCTTCTTTTCTTTTCTTTTTTGGCCACGCTGCATGGCTTACAGAATCTTAGTTCCCCAAACAGGGATTGAACCCGCGCCCTTGGCGGTGAAAGCTCAGAGTCCTAACCACTGGACCACCAGGGAATTTCCTCAAGTGTTCAGTATAGTTAGTTATAGTCATCATGCTATACATTGTATCGCCAGAACTTATTCATCTTACTGAGGCTTGTATCCCGTGACCAGCATCTCACCGTTTCCCCCATCTGTAGCCCCTGGTAACCACCATTCTACTCTCTGTTTCTATGGGATTGGCTTTTTTTACTTTTGATTCCACATATAACTAAGATCATACAGTATTTGTCTTTTTCTGTGAAGCTTATTTCACCTAGCATAATGTCCTCTAGGTTCATCTGTGTTTTTTGCAAATGGTAAGATTTCCTTCTTTCTCATGGCTGAATACTATTCCATTATACTCTATCCATGTATGTATATATCTATCTATCTCATTTTCTATATCCATTCCCTATCTTGGCTATTGTGAATAATGCTGCAATGAAAATGAGAGTACAGATATCTCTATAACGTACTGATTTCATTCCCTTTGGATAAATATCCAGAAGTGAAATTGCTGGATCATACAGTTCTCTTTTTTTTTTTTTTTTTTGTTTTTGTTTTTGTTTTTGCAGTACGCGAGCCTCTCACTGCTGTGGCCTCTCCCGTTGCGGAGCACAGGCTCCGGACACGCAGGCTCAGCGGCCATGGCTCACGGGCCCAGCCGCTCCGCGGCATGTGGGATCTTCCCGGACCGGGGCACGAACCCGCATCCCCTGCATCGGCAGGCGGACTCCCAACCACTGCGCCACCAGGGAAGCCCACAGTTCTCTTTTTAAGTTTTTTGAGGAAACTGCATACTGTTTTCCATGGTGGCTGCACCACCTTACATTCCCACCAACATTGCACAAGGGTTCCCTTTTCTCCACATCCTTGCCAACACTTGTTATCTCTTGTCTTTCTGATGATAGCTATTCTAACAGGTGAGGAGTGATATCTTACTGTAACTTTGATTTGCATTTCCCTGATGATTATTGACATTGAGCACCTTTTCACGTACCCATTGGTCATTTGTTCATGGCTTTTTTCCATAGTAAATGCTACTACACTATCTGCAGTTGGTTGAATATGTGGAGGCAGAACCTCGGATATGGAGGAACCTCAGATATGCAGGAACCTCGGATATGAGGGCCAACTATAAGTTATACGTGGATTTTCGACTATGCGGAGGGTCAGTGCCCCTAACACCTGCATTGTTCAAGGGTCAACTGTAGTTATTTATTTATTTATTTATTTATTTATTTATTTATTTATTTTGGCCGTGCTGCACAGCATGCAGGATCTTAGTTCCCCAACCAGGGATCGAACCTGTGCCCCCTGCAGTGGAAGTGTGGAGTCTTAACCACTGGACCACCAGGGAAGTCCCCTGTAGTTATTTTTAATACTTTTGTTCTTTAACCTTTATACTAGAATTAAATGATTAACACACCACTATGTTACAGTATTAAAGTAGTCTGAATTTGATTATATAGTTACTTTTATTTTATATTTTCATATTCCTAAGTAGCATCCTTTCATTTCGGCTTTAGGAATACCTTTCAGCATTTCTTGTAGGGCAGGTCTATTGGCAATGAACACCCTTGGCTTTTGTGTGCCTGGCAAAGGCTTTATCTTTCCTTTGCTGCTAAAGGACAGACAGCTTTGCTGGGTAAAGTGTTCTTGGTTGGGGTTTTTTCTTTCAGCACTTTTATGTATCATCCCACTCTCTCCTGGACTGCAAAATTTCTGCTGATAGCCTGTTGAGGGTTCCTTTGTATGTGAGAATTTTTTTTTTCTCTTGCTGCTTTAAAAATTCTCCCTTTGTCTTTGATTTTAGACAGTTATATTGCAATGTGTCTTGGAGAAGATCTCTTTGGGCTGAATCTGTTTGGGGACCTATGAGCTTCATAAACTTGGATGTCTAAATCTCTCCCTAGATTTGGGAAGTTCTCAGCCATTATTTATTTAAATAAGCTTTCTGCTCCTTTCTCCCTTTCTTCTCCTTTGAGGACTCCAATAACACGTTGTTTTGTCTGATGGTATCCTATAATTCACATAGACTTTCTTCAGTTTCATTCCCTGTGATAGCTTCTTTGCTTTCTGGAACAACAAAGTATCCCAGGATCAACCTGTACATTTCTGCCCCCCAACATGGAATTAATGATTTTCTTTAAAGAGTCCTGGCTCCTTGTATTGATAGAAAGGAATGGTGTTTAGGGATCACCTCCTGGGTGTCAGGGATGCATGCTGTTATTAAACCCAGCAATAATGCATCACATCAAGGATGAATAGAATGTACAGAGCCAGACAATAAACTGCAAGTTCATACTGATATTTCCAATTTAGTTTTCAGATTATAGAATTTTCCCTAACTTCTTTGATTTTATATTTGTATTTCTTTTCTCTTACACTGAAAATCTTGATTCTGAATGAATTTACTATAATTGATTATTTGCTTCTTCTAACTTATACACATTACTGAGTAATAAAAATATTTCCAAGTAATATCTCTATATACATGTTTTTAAGAATGTTTGTAAAACATTCCAATATTACTTAGTAACAATAAGACTATGAAATTCAAGATTTCTCTGTTGATTCTTTCCTTCCCTTAGGGTATATCCTTTGGTAAACAAAACTGTGTTTTAAAGTCACTTGAAATAATTTTTGTTTGGTTGTGCTACCCACTTGATATACAGTTAAGTTCATTTGTCTCAGTATGGTTTCAATTTTAGGAACTACTCTTCAGAAATTAGATTTAACTTTTCAATTATATTAAAGGTTCCCATGGTTTCAAAGTCAAAACTATAAAACAAGGTGTATTTAAAGACGCCTAGCTTCCCTATCTTTCCCCTCTACTCTGTTCCTCCTTATAAGTAACTACTTTTCTTAGTTTTTGGTTTTCCTTCCATTGTTTCAGAAAATATAAGCAAATGCATAAAAATATCCACCTCTTGTTACTACTCTAAAGGTAGCATACTATAAACACTTTTTCCCACTTAACAGTATTTTCTGCCCACTAGCCCATTGTGTTTTATCCTACAGATCCTCCTCATGACTCAGTGCACAGTTCTCTATGGTGTGAATATATCATGGGGTTTATTCAATCATTCTCTATTAATGTACATCTGGTTCCCTCATTCTTAATCCTGAGTGGATAACCATCTGAGGAAAATCCATAACAAGGAAAACAAAACCAAAAACAGAAACAGAAAAAGGAACCGGGAGAACAGAGACTATGTAGAGAAAACAAAAACTACTATATCTGCAGGGAAATTAGAAAAGTTATGTAACCATGGAAAAGAGAACAGGGTACTCCAATGAAGGAATGCATACAGAATAAGAAAGAGCTCTTGGAAAAATCAAAGTGTGGAATCGAAATTAAAAAAAATAAAAAACCAGAAACTTCATTAAGAAGGATCAGAAGATAAAGTTGAGGAAAGCTCTCAGAAATTAGAGCAAAAAAACAAAACCCCATAAAGATGGAAAATAGGAGAGAAGTGATTTGAAAATCAGGGGACTACATCATAGAGATCAGTCCTGGAAGTCCAATATTTGAATAATAAGATTTCCTAAAAGAGAGAATAGGGAAAATGGAGGAGAAGAAATAACAAAATTATTTAAGATAATTTCCAAGAACCAAAGAGCTTGAGTTTCAAGACTGAAAGAACTCACTCAGTATACAGTGGATGGATGAATAGGCTTGCATCACAGAATATCATTGTACAACTTCAAAACATTGGGGAGAAAAAGAAGACTTTTTTAGACTTCTTAAAATTTAAAAAAAAAAGAGGTCACATAAGATGAGTAATAGGATGTTTTCAGAATTTGCAAGAGCAGAAGTGGAAGCTAGTGGTCACTGAAGTAATAGCTTCAAAGTCCTGAAGGAAAATGATTTCCAACCTAGAATTTTATACCCAGCCAAACTATATTGAGGGTGAAGGTTTTCAGACAAGCACATTCTAAAAAAAAAATTACCCGATGATGCATAAAACTGGAAAAAAATCCCCAATAACAAGAAGTAGAGTGTTATTTAGAGACACAAACACAGCCATCAAAACGATCAGCTAACAGAGGTAAAAGTGGTTGCCCCTGGGAATAGATCATGTAGGAGGGGGGAATTCTCTTTTAACTGTGAGAATGAGTAATTTTGATAAAAATATAAAAATAGCAGATAAAAAATATCAGAGAGAGAAGAAACAATTTTTTTTAAAAAGATGACTTTTGAGAACTGTTTTAAGTTGATGTGACTGTTTTGAAGACTATGATAAAAGATACAGAGGAAAAAGTATGACTCTGAGATGTTTATGGAAACTGGTTAAAGCATCAAAGTTTAGAGGCACCTTTTAAACCATCTGCACTCGCCAATCTCCTGGCTTGCCCTCCTTTATGTAAGAACCTGACTAGGCCTCTGGAAAAAGAGACTCCTTGCAGTTGGCAAAAAGAGAGAGAGAGAGAGAGAGACATGCTGGAAGAGGTGGCTTTGGCCTTTCCTAAATACAGAACTGGGAGATGTTGGGAAAAACACTGAAGAAAGGATATGTCAACTTTCTTAAAAGTGAAAGGACCAGTGATGCCAGGAAAATGCCAAATAGCTCCAAAGATTTGGAGACTAACAGTGTTTTCCAAATTTATTTCATGTTATAATCACCAGGGGAGCCTTTAAAAATCCTGAGGCCCATATCATACCCCATACCAATTAAATCAGATTAAGTAGGAGTAGGGGCCAGACATCAGTATTTTTTTTTTTTGGCCATGCCGCGGGACTTGCAGGATCTTAGTTCCCCCACCTGGGCCCTCAGCAGTGAAAGCATGGAGTCCTAATCACTGGACCACCAGAGAATTCCCCGACATCAGTATTTTTTCAAAGACCCTCAGGTGATTCCCGTGTGCAGTCAAGTTTGGGAACCACTGGGGTAGAGTGTGTGTATGAGGAGGATAAGACTGGAAGGATAGGGTAAAATTGTGAAGGGTCTCAAATGCCCAGCTACTAGAGGGCAATGGAGGTGCCACTGAAAGCTTTTGAACTGGAAGTGATGCAGTGTGGTATATGGGGAGATTAATGCATAGAAGAAGTGGGAGGAGGTGAGTTCCAGAAGCACGGAGAACACTGGCTAGACTGATAGTCTAGTTCTTAAAGTCAGAGGAAGCAGCACAGAGAAGTACGCAGGCTGTGTGCGCTTGGTGTGTCCACGGGTCACAGAGTCCTCCCTGCCTCATTGGAAACTACGGTTCCTCTCTCTCAAGCTCCACGGGGCCCGTCTGGTGTGGTGGTCCCCCAGATGGGTGGGAGAACCACCAGGAGGCAGTGTCGGCCAAAGCCCGGCCCAAGAGAGGGCGGCGAACTCCGCTCTCTGATTGGGCCAGATCCCCGGCGTGGAGGAAAGTGATCCCAGTCCCAGAGAAGTTGAGGATCAAGCAGGGGCGGTGGGTAGGAGGCTGTGCAGCTTTTTGCACCAACAGCCAAAGAGGCAATGACAGCCTGAGGTCGTCCTAACTGTCCCCCAACTCCTTAGGTCGTCACTGCCCTTCCAGGAGTTTCCTTGCTATTCCCGCCTGCGGTGAGAGGTTCACTCCTCTGCCGGCGCCATGAAAAAGCCAGTGAGCGTCTAGAAGTCGGCGGCCTCGCCGGCCTCTTCCCACCCGAATCCCCAGCACCCTTACAATGGAGGGCCGAGCGCACAGTAAGTACTCCATGTGCAAGGAAAGACTCAACGGAGGCAAACAGGAAGAGGGAGCTGCTGGGCACGAGGGGCATTGACCCCGGGCTTGTCCCCCTAGCTTCTTTGTTGTCAGGGACGGGAGGCCAGGGGCAGAGGCGGGCCAAGGCCGTGGGCTTACCGTTTCCTCAGTCCCCCCGACAATCGCGGCGACCCAGCTAGGGCGAGAAGTCACGGTGACCGAAACCTGTCGGAGGGGGGCTGTATGCTCGCCCGGTCTCTCGTGGTGACCGGCTCGAAGCACTCGTTTTCCAAAGGCGGCCGAGAGCCACCCCATTGGAGCGCTCGCCCGCAAGATGGGATACATCGAAACGCCTCTTTTGAACACACGGTGACAAAGACCCCCCTCCCACCCAGCGGCGACGTGCACGTGACAGTTTTCGGGCCGTCGCAACTACGTGGGAACTTGGAATAGGTCTGCGGCTGCACACAGCCGGGCGCCGGGGTCCCCGCACCCACACCCCGCTCGTCAGGGCCCGGGGGCCGAGCCACTGCGAGCACGGGACCCCCCCCGCCGCGCCTGTCCCCCGGGAAGCGGCTCCCGAGGCGGCGGCGCCGGACATGTGGGACCCGCGGGCAACCAGGTGCGTAGCGGCGCGGGAAGCGCGGGGGGCACCTCCGCCTTCCGGGCCCCGCGCCTCTTCCCGGAAGGAGGCGGACCCGCGCTGGGGCCGGCTACCCCCGAGGCGGCGGCCGGGCTGGCTGCACTAGCGCTCATCCAGGCGCAGACTCGGGCCTGTTGCGCGGGGTCGGGCGCGGGGGGCGGCTACGGCTTTCCAGGTGAAGGGGGACGGGGCGCGCGCTGCGATTGCGGCGGCGTGCGGCCTGCCTCGTCCCCACCCGGGCACCGAAGATGAGGCTCCCGGGCCACCTCCCGCCTCCTTCCAGGGACCCCGGGGCCGCGAATGAAAAGACCACGGAACGCGCCCCCGGGGCACGCCTCGGGCTGGCAGGCGTCTGGGAGGCGGGATTTGTGGGGAACTTGGGAGAGTGCTGGCCACTTCCCGGCCGGAGGAGGTTGGCGATTCCAGATCCAGGCAGGCCTCTCCCCCAGCCTGCTGGATCGTGAGCTGGGCTTGCCCGAAAGAGGCTTCACGGCCCACCGTCCTCGGCTAAACGAGTGGGGGGAGGGGATTGCAGTAGCGGCCCGGGGCTCAGAAGCAGAGTCCCCAGAAGCCCAGGCTTCTGCTTCTGAGCGTTTGCAAACGCGGGCTGGGAGCCCGGAGCCTGGGAGGCGCAGTCCGCCCCCTCGCCGCGCGCCCACTAGGAGCCCCGAGCATTTGCAGCCCGGTTGAAATTGTGCCTTTCTGCAGCCCCGCTCCCAGCTGGGGGCGTTTCTGGGAGGCTGCAAGCTTTGGTGCTTCCTAGGGAAAATTTTTCGGGAGATGTGCAATTTGAAAAAAAAACAAAAATTTAAAGAGGAGAGAGAATGGGGGGCTCTGAGGTCTCTAGTCCCCAGCCCAGTTGCTTGTGGTCCAGTCAGTCCATACTCAGGAAGAAAGCAGGGAGCCAAGGGCTTTTCGTTCCCAGCACCCAGGTTCTGCCCCCTGCCTGGTGCTGAGCCTCCAAGGTGGAAGACGCGTTTCTGAAGAAAGGATGTTACCCGGATGGCTTGGTCTTTTGTAGTTCACACTGTTTTGTGCTTTATAGGAAGTACTACCTTGTAGGAGAGTCAGAAGTTTGTTTCAACTGTTTTGTAGTCAACTCTGTTTTGTAGAATTGCAGGATGGATGCTTGAGTTCTAAGTACCCTGTGCCGGCCCTTGCATCCTCCACAGGGCATGGAGGTGGGATGGGTGTGTGTGGCATTCGTCCCTAGGGTCAGATCCCTCTGCTTCAGGCCTGTGATCTTTTCAGTCTTTTCCTGATCAAGATCCACAGTAGAGAAGCACACCCACCCACATACATCTATAAGTACAAAACTGCAAGAAGAGCTTCACAGGATATTTATTCTCTCTACAGGGAGAGGCACAGTGATATTTTCTATTCTATTTTCTGTTTTTTAAGAAAGCTAGTCATAATCCCTTAACTTGATTTGATGACTGACAAACCAATTCTAGGTGGCAAGCTTTCTTTGCGGCACCCAGAGGGGCTGAGGAGAGAGCATCAGCATTTCCCTGGGAACTAACTTTGGAAGGGATGAGCTGGTTGATGAGGAGACATGAAGGAGGCTGAGATTCAAACTTGAGTAAGGAAATTCATACTTGAGTAAGGAGAGTATTATAGGTTGTGGCTGCAAAGGCGGGCTGAAGGGTACTTCTGGTTACTCTGGCTCCATGTGTCTGGCCCCGCCAAGCTGGCCGCCTGCCATAAGCACGGTGAGTGGGGTCTTGTGTGAGTGGTGTGAGTGCTGGGGAGGTAGGGGAGTAATGGCTTCTTGCCATTTTGTCTTTTTTCTTTTCTTTTCTTTTTTTTTTTTTTTTTTGAGGAAGAAGGAAGGAGAGTGCTGAAAGGCTGCCACAAGCTCTGGATTCATAAATTGGAAAGGGGACTCAAGTCTCTGCGCAGAATTTCACAGCAGGGTCAGGAGCAGGGCTGAATATTTTATAGATGAAGAGCCTGAGGCCCATCACCTGGTAGTCATTATAGCTAATTAGTAGTAGATCTGGGGTTAGACCAAAAAGAGACTTTGTCTTTGTGGAATTCTTAAACTTCTCTTTGCTGACCAGTCCTGTTTTCCTGCACTTGCTACCGAAGTCCCATGGCTATGCTGTGTACCCTCTTCTTATTTTATTTTTGCTTCTTGGGATGAAGATTCTGTTAGCAGCCAAAGTAGAGCCTGCAAGCCCCATGTTTGGGTGGGGAAGGTAAGTGACCCTAAGGATGTTTTTAAAAACTGAAGTGGGGTTGGGTTGTGGGCCTCTGGTCATTGTCATGGTGTGGCATTGCTTTTATTGACCTCAAGGAACAAGCTCTCCTCTGCCTTTCCAGATGAAGAAGTGGAGCTGACAAATCAGTGCCCTGCCTCTGGGTTTCCAGTCAGTGACACAGCTGACTGTGGCTCCTGGCTTTTGTAATAAGTTTCCTTGAAGTGTAGCCTGAGGTTCTTAATGCCAAGAAATCTTTGTTATGAGAAATCTTTACAAGAAAGAAGACTTTGGGGGAAATGGACAGTCTCTTTAGCAAAGATGACACTTTACGTTACTGCTGAGATTGATGGTGTGGACAGTGGCAAGAGTGGGGAGAAAATTTGGGTTTAAACTTTATTTTTTTATTTTTTATTTTTGGCCGTGATACATGGCTTGTGGGGGTTTTAGTTCCCCGACCAGGGATTGAACCCGCACCCTCAGCAGTGAAAGTGTGGCGTCCTAACCACTGGACTGGCAGGGAATTCCCTGTTTGTTTGTTTTTTAATATTTGTTTATTTGGTTGTGCCAGGTCTTAGTTGCAGCACGGAGCTCCTTAGTTGGGGCATGCAAACTCTTAGTTGCAGCATGCATGTGGGATCTAGTTACCTGACCAGGGATCGAACCCGGGCCCCCTGCATTGGGAGCACGGAGTCTTAACCCCTGTACCACCAGGGGAGTCCCTCCCTGGGTTTAAACTTTTAAAAAAAGGTATTGAGCCAGGTAAACAGACATCCTGTGAACCCCAAAATCTCACAGTGCCCAAACCAAGAGCAGTGTTCTTTCTTCAGTTAGTGAGGTTGTCCATTCTGCCTGATCAGACATTTTTCTTTGTTTCAAATTTCCTAAGTAAGCATTGCCTTGTTTCCTTGATTTTGTGGAAAATCTGGAAGTGTGAATGAGCCTTACCTCTGACCTCCTGACCCAGCTTACCTGATCTACTCCATCTTTTGCCTGGGCGTTGAACATCAGCATCAGTGCCCACCTGCACCCCCGTGGCACATTTGTCTGAGCTTCCGTGAGCCTGGCGAGCTGGTGGGACCTCCTGTGTGTCTGTTGGAGACAAGACACGTCTGGGTTTAGCTATGTCTGTGTTTGAAGTTCCGATGACATCTAGATTGAGATATTTTTATCTTTTAAGCACTGAGTCCTCCGATCAATGGGGTCAGCACTTGGAAAGGGGGCGGGATTGCTAGGCTTAGAAAATGGTGATGACCTTTTGAAGGTGTAGGGGCAGAAAAATGTTCCCTTCTTCTCTTTTATGTTCTTTGGCTGGTTCTAATAATTAAATTGACATAAGAGATTAACAGGAAAAAAACAAATTTAATTTCCTGCATATGGGAGCCCCATAAAAATATGATACTCAGGGCTTCCCTGGTGGCGCAGTGGTTAAGAATCTGCCTGCCAATGCAGGGCACACGGGTTCGTGCCCCGGTCCGGGAGGATCCCACATTCCGCGGAGCGGCTGGGCCCGTGAGCCATGGCCACTGAGCCTGCGCGTCCGAAGCCTGTGCTCCACAACGGGAGAGGCCACAGCAGTGAGAGGCCCGCGTACCGCAAAAAAAAAAAAAAAAAAAAAATGATACTCAAAGAAGTGACCAATACAGGAAGCTTTTATACCTTTTAGGCAAAGAAACAAGACATTTGTGAAGCATTGACAAGACAAAGGGGCTTGGGGTAATAAATTGGTGAAAAAGTAACAAGGTTTGTTTACACAGCCCTCTTGGCCCTAAATTCCCTGTCTCTGGTGACAAGAATGCCTTCTACCCTCCTGGTACAGGGAGGGTGCCTTTCACATGGGAAATTTATTTTCTGCTTCCAGGGGGACAAAGGAGGGTCACAGTGTCCTTTTCACACTGGCTGTTTGTCAAGTACCTTTAATTCGAAATAATCACTATGCCAGAGGGGCATATTATTGGGTGGCATATTCAGAGGAAATCACGCCATTTTGGGGGAAACTGCACAACAACAGAAAATATAGAGAATTATGTGCTCTACTGAGCAGCTGGATTTACTGTGAAAAATACTCGGATCACAGCCTTGAACTGGGATGACCTTCATGTCCACCTGCGGCCCCTGGGGCTGTCTCCTTTGGTCACCCTCGGGCCAGCTCATCCTCTGCCATCAGAGTCCACTCCACCTGGAGGCTCCAAAATTGGTGACTTCCAAGGCTTATTGGCGTCTGGGGTCCGAACTTACTGTCCAGGTACTAAGGGTCCCTGTAATCTGGCCTCAGACTTTCTCTCTAATATACCCTTTCTTCTCCCGTCAGTATCTCACCTCTTTTTGCTTTTCTGTTTTCCAAGGCAGTTTCTCTCCTCATATACCTGAGGGCCCGTACTGGCCGATGGAGGGTATAAACACCCAAGACCTAGGCGCTGCTAACGGGGTCAGAACAGAGGCAGGGCCAGGCAGTCCTGTGAGAAAGGGTCTGCAGACAAGCCCTCCAGGAGGGTTCCCAGATCCTGAATCCTTACCAGGACGAAGTCTGGGAGGTCAGCTTTGAGCTGTGCCCGGACTGATGGAGGGCACTTCCGGCAGGCAGATTGAGGGGCGCCAGGAGGGAGAGGGGACATTCCAGGTAAAAAGGGAAGTTTCTTATGAATAATGGTGAGCACCGTTTCCTTACATACAGACTAGGGGTAATAAGACCTTGAGAGCGTGTTTGGAGGTTCTAACTGGGGAGCGCAGCTCCTTTTAAACCCTGACTGAAAAGTGGTCCTCCTCTATGGGGGAAGGGCGTCGTCGTCCACCGGGCATGCGCAGGAGGCCGTGAGGGAGGAGCCGCGACAGGAGCCGCGGCAGATGTCATTTAAGGGTACAATCTTGCAACTACTAGTTTTGGAGACCTAATGCACAGCCTAGTGATTATAGTCAACAGTATTGTATGTAAATCTCAAAATTGTCAGGAGACCAGATCTTAACTGTTCTCAAAAAAAATTATACTTGTGTGTCATAATAGAGGTATTAGCTAATGCTATGGTGGTAATCATATTGAAATAGATAAATATCGGGAATTCCCTGGGGGTCCAGTGGTTAGGGCTCCATGCTTTCAGTGCAGAGGGCGTGGGTTTGATCCCTGGTCCGGGAACTAAGGTCCCACAAACTGTGAGGAGGGGCCAAAAAAAAAAAGATAAATATCAAATCACAGTGTACACCTTAAACTTACAAAAGGTTATATGTCAGTTACATCTCAATAATTTTTTTTTTTTTTTAAAGAATAGTGGTTGGGGCTTCCCTGGTGGCGCAGTGGTTGAGAGTCAGCCTGCCGATGCAGGGGACACGGGTTCATGCCCTGGTCCGGGAGGATCCCACATGCCACGGAGCGGCTGGGCCCGTGAGCCATGGCCGCTGAGCCTGCGCGTCCGGAGCCTGTGCTCCGCAACGGGAGAGGCCACAACAGTGAGAGGCCTGCGTACCGCGTACCGCGTACTGCAAAAAAAAAAAAAAAAAAAAAAAAGCTTTTTCGGGAAAAAAAAAAAAAAGAATAGTGGTGAGCAAAAGGCCTTATACGCACCAATACAATAATAATAATAATGATAATAATAACAGGTGACTCTGTGCCAGGCTCTATATTAAGTGTATTTCATATATTATTTTATTTAATCCTCATAAAAATATTATAAGCAATCTCCATTGTACAGGTTTATCTGCACCAGAATGTAAGCTTCATGAGGGCAGCAGAGGTTTGGGTCAGTCCTGCTTATTCCCATGTCCCAGCATCCAGCAGAGTGCCTGGCACACAGGAGGTGCTCAATACTTGTTGACTGGCTGAGGAAAGAGGGAGTCCAGTCATGTAGGTGATACTGTCCCTGTTTTGCACTAAGGAAACTGAGGCCCAGGGTTAAGGGAATTGGCTACCTGACACCAGGCCTGGGAGAGCCCCGGTGGAACTGGATCCCAGGTTTCTGGACTTTCTCTTCTGTGAGGAGGAGAGACACTCCTATCCTCCCCGTGGTGCTGGCTCCGGCCCTGTGACACACTGTGCAAAGGCATGTGACAGGGAGGGAGCCAGATGAATTTGGGATCATGTGGTTACAACATGGAGAAGGCTGGAAAGGGAAGTTGAAAGGTGTGTGTGTGTGTGTGTGTGTGTGTGTGTGTGTGTAACAGCTTTGTATTTTATTTAGAAGGCTGGGAAAGTGGGTGAACCACATCTTTTCAGCCCGGCCCAAGTTCGTATTTTTTTTCAAGGCCAAGTGCAAAGCCCTGTGTTTCAGGAAACTGTCAGCTGGTGTTAGAACTTGGGCTAGACCTCAGGTCCCCCCAGCACTGCTAAGGGATCTCCCTTCGAGGGGGTGCCCTTCAGGGACACCTGTAGACTCTTATTTATGGGGAGCTCCTGGGCACCTCTAGATCCTTCCCATGCCCCAGTGGATGGTGTGTCAGGCTCTCCGCTGGGTTTGTCTTGCCTTTCAGACTGAGGGGAAAGCAGGTTGCTGTGGTCTTAGGGGTGGGAGGTGGGACAGAGGCCATTAATCTGCATCTAAAGTATTACAGAGGGGCTTGGGGAGGGATGCGGAGGTGAGCGTGACTGGGCTGCTGTTATCCAACTTGAGTTCTCCTCTGAATGAGAAAGCACTTTTGTTCATGGGCTGTCACGGGGGCGGGGTGGGGGTGGGGCTTATGCCCTGTAGGGGCTGCTCCAACTTCACAACCATCTGTAGCTCCCAGGTGTTCTGAGGGAGAGCAGGAAGCCTAAATAAAGGGATTGTGGCAGTAGTTGGGCAGCCTGTATTTAGCACAGATACTGAGTCAAGACTTATGAGCAGCCTGAGCTGGCCGATGTGTAACTTCCTCATTTATCTTGGGGCAGAGTGTGGAATGCCAGCTTTTCAGGGTTGCTTTTTTCCAGGTTTGATTTTAATTTTCAAGGCCACCCTTCCTGTTTCCCCCAGTCCCCCTGACTGCTTGTTCACCTCATCTCTCTGGGGTATTGTGAACACAGATTTTGGTATCAGACTTGGCTTTGTGCCTTGTTTGGAGAAGTCCCCTGTCTTTTTTTTTTTTGTCCTTTTTAAAATAAATTTATTTATTTTATTTTTGGCTGCGTTGGGTCTTTGCTGCTGCACTCAGGCTTTCTCTAGTTGCAGCAAGCGGGGGCTACTCTTTGTTGTGGTACGCGGGCTTCAGTAGCTGTGGCTCACGGGCTCAGTAGTTGTGGTGCATGGGCCTAGTTGCTCTGCGGCATGTGGGATCGTCCTGGACCAGGGCTCAAACCCGTGTCCCCTGCGTTGGCAGGTGGATTCTTAACCACTGCACCACTAGGGAAGCCCCCCCACCCCTTTTCTTTGATTAAACCTGTTTTCTGATCTGTAAAATTGGGATCATAATTATACTTCCCTCACTGGCATTGTCAGGGACATTTGATGAAAAAATGTCTGAGAAGGGCTTAGCATAGGGCCTGGCACATAGTAAGTGCTCCATGAATGTTACCTGTTATCACACAGCTGCCTGGGACTACTCTCATTCGAACTGAGCAGTACAAAATGGCCAATCTGTGACACACATGGAGGAGAAATTGTGCCCACCCCCAGCCACCAACTGGGAGGGTGGGGCCTCCTTATGGCCTTCCTCTTTGGAGGTCAAGTGATTGAGACTCCACTTCAGAGCCAGGAGTTGAGTTGCATCCATCTTGGCCCTTCAGCGATATTTCTTGAGCATCTTCCAGGGACCTGGTGGTTTTAGGTACTTGGAACATCTGCCTCTCAGGGTCCAAACCATCTGCACTCTATCCAAGACTAAAATGTGCTGGAAAGCTCTTAGCTCTTCCTTCCTTGAGAATGAATTTCTTTAGTCTGAGTTTACATTCTTCCTCCTATTTATATATTTATTTATTGGAGTTAAAATACCCCTTCTCTTGTGATATTATGGGGACAGCAGATGATACACCTTTATTTATTTCTTTATAAAGATGGTACACTTAAAAAAATGTTCTGATTTGGCAAATTAAGGAGTTGGCAACCTTATTTAGATTCCCTTCGATTTCTTTTCTGTGTGTGCAAATGTTACTGTTTGTCAGTTCCAAAAGTCTACCACTGATCTACAGAATTATTCTTTGCTTTTAGCATTTCTGAATCTCTGGGACTATCATGTCACAGGTGATACGTGGCCCTGTTTGCTGACTGTTGAATTTTCAACAGGTGCTTATAAATTTGGGTAAACATCTTTCTCCTTTGTTTTCCCCAAATTGCCAACAGCTTTGGCAGTTTTATTTTGGTTGCAGTCATCTGGTTGTTTTTGGTTTGTACTTTGTGTGGTTGGCTTTTGTTAAATTTGTGTCCTTCTCCGAGGGAACAATTGACATTTCTTGGCTTTCACGGAGATGGCCAGAAAGCCAAACCACCAGTGAAATCGGCTAGTTTAAATGAAGCCCCCCCAAACCTTTCTTCCTCTCCCATTTCTCCCGCTTAATCTGTTTCTGATAGGTAAAGAAAGCCAGAGAATCATTTATTCAGGCAACAACGCTGAGTCCTCGGTTGCAGAAATAATAAAACTTAGTAAAACTTAGTTTCTGCCTTAAGGGTTCAGGGTACTGGGGAAAGGCAGAAAAACAGTGTCTAGCATGGAGCTTTTGAGACCTAGCACAAGGCCTGCAATATCGAGGTTATGGGGGAAATACATGTTGAAAGAATGATTAGATCCTAACTCAGAACGTTAAGTGGTTATAAAAGCTACACACAGGGCCTGACAGAGGCGTTCAGAGCAGCAGTGGTGACTTCAGCTGGGGTGAGCGTGGCAGTTGACAGGTTTGCAGGGATGTAGAGTGTAGGGGAGAAGGTGTCTGGGGAGAAGGGCCACAGAATGTGAAAGTCCTTTGGAACTTTCATGGAACTTGTGCTTGAGAGGAGGTGGGGGTGGAGGAGGCCTCATTCATGATCCTGGAGGCTTTTTTAACCTGGGCACAGCACATGATCTGATGGATCTGGGGACTGTCTTGCTGATGGCGATGAGGAGGCTGAGCGGGAACTGGGTGAGTGTGGAGCAGGGAGCGCTAATTACAAGGCCGATATGGTAGCAATCCAGGCTGATGGGGGCGATGTCTCTGGAGGGTGTGTGTGAACCCAGCTTGGGGACACCTGTTCTGGGACCTGCATGCCTCTTTAGGGGAGACAAAGCTGAGGGTGAGGTGGGGAAAAAGTGACTTGCTGTAGGGCACTTTGGGTGTTCATGCTTGGATGCACAAATTGATTTGGGCCCAAGTCTTTGTTATGCAAACTAGGAATGGCACACAGGATTCATCTGGGGCATGAAAGTGTGGCCACCTAGAATGAATGTTGCCAAAAGGATTCTGAGGCCTCCTCAGGCCCTGCGGGCATGAGTACTGTGACCAGAGGCATCAGGTGGGAGGGGCAGCACCCCAGATAGGGACGCTTGCCTAACGCGAAGTCGTAGAGAGGGGTGAACTAGGCAAGCCATTCTCACTTCCTTCCTTTCTAGTGAATGAAAGAAAAAACTCCAACGACTTAGGCCAAAGATGGAAAGTTCTGGAAGGCTGCTGCTGTCTTTGGCAACCAGGGAAGGTGCAGGGCTCCTGCTGGGCCTCAGAGGCAGGGGAATGTGGACTTGTGGGGCCCCAGAAGGCCCTCCTCTGCCTCTCCTCTCTCCAGGTATAGGAACTGTCATCTTTCTCCCAGAGTGGTTTCTTCTCTGGGTTGGGGGTAAGGCCACACACACCCCTCTGGAGTCTCTTACCCGAGCGGCCGCCACCAGAGGAACTTTTCCCAAAGTTCCAGTCCAAACCCTCCCAGGAAGGGGGACTCTCTGGCCTGGAGGTCTGGCACCCAGAGCCCAGTCGAGGCCCTGGGCCTCCCTCCACGCACTTGGGCCCATCCTTTCAAAGGAGCAATCCCGGCTCCGCCCCCACGGGCCCGCTGGGAGGCTTAAACCACAGCCCCGCGGTGCGGAGGGCGTTGATGCCCACGCCAACACCAGGCCATGTGGGGGCTCCAGAGCGCGGCATGGAGGGGCCGGCCTAGCTGGGGCCCGTGGCCCTATGTCTTCTGGCTGCGACACCGGTCCTGCGCACGCTGTGGGGCCGCAGCCGCCGGACGGTGGGCGCCCAAGGGGCCAGGAGGCGAACCGGGGCCCCCAGGCGGGTGTGGGCATCGTATCTGCAGCCAGCGTCCTCGGGGCCGCGTTCGGGCCATGATCACCCGGTGAAGCTGCGCTGGGACAGCGCGGCCGACTCCTTCTCGCGCTCTGAGTACCTGTGCGCGGTGCAGGAATCGGTGCCTCTGCCCGCCGTGCCCGCCTCCCTGCGGGAGGGCCTGCTGGACTTCAACGCCGACCGCCTCCGCTGGGTGGACTGGACGCCGATCCTGAGGACCCTCTGCCTCTGAGCTGTATCCAGAGCTTCTTCCAGCCACGGCTTGGCGAGACAGGTTGTGTCAGAAATAAAGTTTACAGAAGTCGTGTTCCTGCGATAAGAAATAAAGATGTCACCTTCCAGTTGTGTAAAGCTCATAAATGCTGTGTAAGTGCGTCGGGTGCGCTAAGGAACATGGAGCTAAATGGGCTAGTTCTGAGAGAGAGAGACTTAACTATGTTAACAAAGGTCCATCAGAATTTCCTGTGACTGTGACAGTAGAGGGTCCTTCCTCCTCAGAAATCGAAGAGGTCGATGATTCCTCAGAAGGTGTTCAGGAAGAGCCAGAGATAATCAGTTTGAAACAAGAAGCACTGCAGGTACAAAGTTATCACTTTAAAGCTATAGAGAAGATTATTTTTCAAATGGAAGCCTGATTGCAACACGGCACAGCTTGTGTGAGGGTTCTGTTTTCTCCTCCCATCTGCATTGTATCCCCTTGAATGGTTCCTTAAGCTTAGACCAAGGTGAATGGTGGACATTTGAACTCTAAGAAATAAAAATCAAAACATGTCGTTAGTAAAAATAAACAAATAAATAAAGGAGCAATCCCAGTAGAGAAAGATTTGGGGCCATTTTCAGATGTTGACACCGCTGATCCCTCCCACCCTTCATTCAAGGCCTTGAATCACAGATTTTTCTCAGCTGCTTAACTGGTAATTTCAGGGAACCCCTGTGAAAACCGGCAAATCCTAGGGCTATGGTTTTGCCCCCCCTCCCCTCAGGGCTATGTATGTATGTTTGTGTGTATGTGTATATATATATATATTTTTTTTTCAATTGGAGTATAGTTGATTTACAGTGTTGTGTTAGTTTCTGCTGTACAGCAAAGTGAATCAGTTATACATACATATATATATATATATACACTCCTTTTTAGATTCTTTTCCCATATAGGTTATTACAGAGTGTTGGGTCAAGTTCCCTGTGCTATACAGTAGGTCCTTATTATCAATACTTACCTGTTTTAAGCCAGGACATGGAAGCAACCTAAGTGTCCACCGACAGATGAATGGATAAAGAAGATGTGGCACATATATACAATGGAATATTACTCAGCCATAAAAAGAAACGAAATTGAGTTATTTGTAGTGAGGTGGATGGACCTAGAGTCTGTCATACAGAGTGAAGAAGTCAGAAAGAGAAAACAAATACCATATGTGAACACGTATATATGGAATCTAAAAAAAAAATGGTTCTGAAGAACCTAGGGACAGGACAGGAACAAAGACGCAGATGTAGAGAATGGACTTGAGGACATGGGGAGGGGGAAGGATAAGCTGGGACAAAGTGAGAGACTGGCACGGACATATATACACTACCAAATGTAAAACAGATAGCTAGTGGGAGGCAGCCGCAAAGCACAGGGAGATCAGCTAGGTGCTTTGTGACCACCTAGAGGGGTGGGATAGGGAGGGTGGGAGGGAGGGAGATGCAAGAGGGAGGAGATATGGGGATATATGTATATGTATAGCTGATTCACTTTGTTATAAAGCAGAAACTGACACACCATTGTAAAGCAATTATACTCCAATAAAGATGTAAAAAAAAAAAGATGTGGCACATATATACAATGGAATATTACTCAGCCATAAAAAGAAATGAAATTGAGTTATTTGTAGTGAGGTGGATGGACCTAGAGACTGTCATACAGAGTGAAGTAAGTCAGAAAGAGAAAAACAAATAGTGTGTGCTAACACATATATGTAATCTAAAAAAAAAAGAAAAAATGGTTCTGAAGAACCTAGGGGCAGGACAGAAATAAAGATGCAGACATAGAGAATGGAGTTGAGGACACGTGGAGGGTGAAGGGTAAACTGGGACGAAGTGAGAGAGTGGCACGGGCATATATACACTACCAAATGTAAAATAGATAGTTAGTGGGCAGCAGCCGCATAGCACAGGGAGATCAGCTTGGTGCTTTGTGTCCACCTAGAGGGGTGGGATAGGGAGGGTGGGAGGGAGACGCAAGAGGAGATATGGGGATATATGTATACGTATAGCTGATTCACTTTGTTATACAGCAGAAACTAACACACCATTTTAAAGCAATTATGCTCTGATAAAGATGTTAAAAAATAATTATCTATTTTATGTACAGTAGTGTGTATATGTCAATCTCAATCTTCCAATTTATCCCTTCCCCCCTTCCCCCCGGTAACCACGAGATTGTTTTCTACATCTGTAGCTCTATTTCTGTTTTGCAAATAAGTTCATTTGTACTGTTTTTTTAGATTCCACATATAAGCGCTATCATACGATATTATTTGTCCTTCTCTGACTTACTTCACTCTGTATGACCCCAGGGCTATGTTTTTAACAAAATATTTTCTCTTTGCTGGGTAAACAAAGCAAAGGTTCTGTAAATGTTGCAGGGATCACCACGCCCCGTACTGCTAACCTGAACCTTCCTGAACTGGGGGCAAGACCAGGTTCTGGTCTTGGCTTTCCTGCCCACCCACAGGTGGTGTGGCCCAGGGTGCTGGGTGGGGACAGGAGTCAGCCCGGGTCTCACCCCTGGTGCTTACCCCAGTGTGACTGTGGTCAGGCCCCCGAATCTCTGAGCCTGGGGTTCCTTGCTCTGGAAAGTTTAGTCCAACCATCTCACTTTCTGAAATCCTTTCTCTTTATATAATTCTGGGAATATATTCAGAGAGGTGTTGTATTATGTTCCTAGGTCTGCAGGAAGTAGTTGTGCAACCGCAAACTGGGTGACTTGACAGAAAAGTATACTCTCCTAGTTCAGGAGCATCTTCCTCGTTTTTTTCAGATCCGCTCCTCAAAGATCACCACTCTTACTCATTTCTTTTTTTTTTTTTTTTGCGGTACGCGGGCCTCTCACTGTTGTAGCCTCTCCCGTTGCGGAGCACTGGCTCCGGACGCGCAGGCTCAGCGGCCATGGCTCACGGGCGCAGCTGCTCCGCAGCATGTGGGATCCTCCCAGACCAGGGCACGAACCCATGTCCCCTGCATCGGCAGGCGGACTCTCAACCACTGTGCCACCAGGGAAGCCCAGCCTTATATTTTGAACAACTGTAGTGTTCTCTACTGAGCTGTACATTCTTTATATAAACGTCTCCACTTGTTGGACTTTTGGATTTGTATCCTTTTTGCTTTGACAAAGAATGAGGCAATTAACATCCTCATGTACTTGAACGAAATAGGTCTGTAGAATAAATTCCGAGCTGTGTGAGAATTTTGTGCATTTCTGAAGACAGATGCTGCACCACTTAATCTTGCCATTTTAGCTGTATGTGAGAGTGATTCTCCACCCATAATCTTGCTACTTAGGGTGTTATTAAACTATTTTCAGGGCTTTTTTTTTTTTTTTTTTTTGCGGTACACGGGCCTCCCGCCATTGTGGCCTCTCCCGTTGCGGAGCACAGGCTCAGGACGCACAGGCCCAGCGGCCATGGCTCACGGGCCCAGCCGGTCCGCGGCATGTGGGATCTTCCCGGACCGGGGCACGAACCCGTGTCCCCTGCATCGGCAGGTGGACTCTCAACCACTGCGCCACCAGGGAAGCCCTTCAGGGCTTTTTGATGTACAGAAGTTTTAAATTTTTAATGAATTCATGGCTATCACTGTATGGTTTCTGCTTTTGGTATCATTAGAATGGCCTTCTCAAATGTGAAGATTACATACAATTTTTTCATTGCATTAAAACCTTTTGAATTTATGTAATTCAAGAATCAAAAAATACAAAAAGGTTACAATGAAAAGGCGGGATTAGGTCTCCCCGCTCTCTCCTCCATCCCATACCCCAATAAAGATAAATAATTTTATTTCTGGTACATCCTTCCAGAATTTCTTTATGCATATATAAGCAATTGCAAATATATATTCTTATTCAGCCCTCCCCTCTGTCTTTTAAAAATTTTGCACAAAATGGAACGTAATGTACACACTGTTCTGCATTTGCTTTGTGCAAATATATTTTGCAGATTATCCCAGATCAGTAAATACAAAGCATCTTCTCTCTTTTTTTTTCTTTCTTTCTTTTTAAAAACTTGTGTAATACTTCACTGTAGGGGGGAGCTACACTATAATTTATTAAACCAGTCCTCTGTTGATGGGCATTCAAGCTGGTCCCAGTCTTTTATTATTGTAAGCAATTTGACAGTGAATAAAGTTGTACATCTACCATTTCCTGTGCATGCAATCGGTCTGTAACATTGATTCCCAGAAGTGGAACTGCTGGGTCGAAGGCCCTATGTATGTGGCACTTGATTAGATCTGACCAAGTTTCCTCCTGGAGCAGTTGAAGATAATCTAAAGTTTGTAGCTGTGGTTTCTTTCTCTCAATGCTTTTTTTTTAAGGCATTGGTATAAAAAAATGAGATATTTGCATCTAATAAAAGGCACAGATTTTAAGGGTACTGTTCAATGAGCTTTAACCAATGTATATACCTGTGTGACCACCATCCCAATCACAGTAGAGAACATTTCCATCCCCCAGAAAGTGCACTCACACCCCCTTTCTGGTCAGTCGTCCTCCCTCCTTCCCTAGGCAACCACTCTTCTGCTTTCTTAGATATGCCAGTTCTAGAGCATCAGCCAAATGGAATCACACAGTATATAGTCTTCTGAGTCTGGCTTCTCTTGCTTAACGTAATGTTTTTGAGGTTCTTTGCATTGCTGTGTGTGCCAGCAGTTTCTTTTTATTGCTGTGGTGTCTTTTATTTTTTAACCTTTTTAAAAAAACATTAAAAATTTTTAATTTATTTTATTCATTTGTATTTGGCTGCATTGGGTCTTCGTTACCGCGTGAGGGCCTTCTCTAGTTGTGGCGAGCGGGGGCTACTCTTCGTTGCGGTGTGCGGGCTTCTCATTGCGGTGGCTTCTCTTGTTGTGGAGCACAGGCTGTAGGCGCGCGGGCTTCAGTAGTTGTGGCACACGGGCTCAGTAGTTGTGGCTCATGGGCTCTAGAGCGCAGGCTCAGTAGTTGTGGTGCACGGGCTTTGTTGCTCCGTAGCATGTGGATCTTCCCGGACCAGAGCTCGAACCCGTGTCCCCTGCATTGGCAGGCAGATTCTTAACCACTGCACCACTAGGGAAGCCCCTGCCATGGTGTCTTTTTAACACTAGCATTTTTTTCATTGACTTAAATGAATTTTGGTATGTGATGTGTTCGTTTTCTACGGCTACCATATTAAATGTCCACGAACAGTGGCTGAAAATCATGCAGATTAATTACCTCACAGTCTGTAGGTGAGACATCCGGGTTTGCGCAGCAGGTTTTACAAAGCTGAAATCAAGGTATTGGCTGGCCGGGCTCTTACAGGAAGGGTCTGCCAAGAATCCTCTTCTTTTTTTAAAAAATATTTATTTATTTATTTGGTTGCACCGGGTCTTAGTTGTGGCAGGTGAGCTCCTTAGTTGCAGCACGTGGGCTCCTTAGTGTCAGCACATGGACTTCTTAGTTGCAGCTTGCTGGCTCCTTAGTTGTGGCAGCCAGGCTCCTTAGTTGCAGCTCACCGGCTCCTTAGTTTTAGCACATGGGCTCCTTAGTTGCTGCACGTGGGCTCCTTAGTTACGGCTCCAGGGCTCCTTAGTTGTGGCATACATGTGGGATTTAGTTCCCTGACCAGGGATCAAACCCGGGCCCCATGCATTGGGAGCACAGAGTCTTATCCACTGTACCACCAGGGAACTCCCCAAGAATCCTCTTCTAAGCTCAGTCGTGTTGTAGGCAGCATCCAGTTCCTTGCAGCTATAGGACCAAGGTTCCTGTTTCCTGTCACCCAGGAGCCTCTCTCTGTTTCCAAGGCCACCTGCATTCCTCCCCACTATGCCTCCCCTCCATCTTCGAGGCATGAAGTGATGGGGCTAGTCTTTCTCGGGTTTCACATCTGCTGCTGCATCTCTCTTGCCTTCCTCTTCCCCAGCATCTTTCTGACTCCAGCCAGAGAAGGTTTTCTGCTTTAGAGGATTCATGTAATTAGATTGGGCTCACCCAATCCAGGATAATAGCCTTGTATTACAGTCTGTAATCTTGATTACATCTACAAAGGCCCTTTTGCTACACAATGCATTGACAGGTTCTGGAGATTGGGGCATGGACATCCTTGGGGGAGGGTGTGTGTGTGTGTCTATTATTCAGCCTATCAAATAGTATGAATTAGAAATTTGACTTCTTTTCCAGATATTTCACCAGTTGTGCCAATGGATTCATTCTTTCCCTATTTTAAAAGCTACCTTTTTCACACATGGAATTCTTTTATAGTGTATGTTTATTTCTGGATATTCTGTTTTGTTCCACTGATCTGCTTGCTTTCACATTAGTATCAAACTTTAAAAATTAGTTAAATTTTATAAATACATTTTAAAATGTTAGAGAAGGTTTTTCTCTTGATACTTTTCTTTTTGTTAAGAATATCTTGGCTATTCTGTCTTGTGTATTCTGAGATGAATTTGAGAATTCTTGCATTAATTTCTTTAAATATCCTGTTTTTTAATTGGAATTTTGTTGAAAATACATTAATTTAGAGAGGATTTGATATTTTATAATAGTGAATTTCTCCAGACAGAATAATGTTGAGTATTAAAAGTTAAAATTCAAGACTTTTTTTGAGTAAAGTTTTATTTGTTTTTTTCCATATCAGTTTTGCAATTTTAAGAGTGCTAGTGGCTATTTTATAAGATTTTTTTAAAGTTTCTATGAGAATTTTATGTGTAATATATACTTACATTTTTTTAGTTAAAATTTTTCTTATTACTCTGTTTTTTCTTTGAAAATCTGTGTCTGTTCCCTCAGGTTAGACAGATACAAGGTTTTTGTTTCTGCTTATTGGGGTTTTTGTGTTTTTTTTGTCCTATGTTAATTTAAGCCTGTAAACATCAAATTGTAAAGCAGTGTAAATATAACTGCCTTCCCAGGAGTCCTGCTTCTGCTTTTCTGCACCTAGTGACATGTTCCATTTGTAATCGAGAATTTAACAAAAAAAATGCTTTGAAGTACTGGTTAGTTGCAGGACAGGAGTGAGTCGATCTGAGGTGAATCGAGTCTTAATATGAATATCAGGGGAAACAGGACTTTCAGTTGGCTGTATTGACAGGTCTGAACAGTAGGGATCAAACTTGAATAGTGGACTAAAACTATTCTGTCCTCCTCAGACAGAAACAAAGCTGCTTCATGAAATCATGTCAGAACCTTTTCTTCTTTATGCTTGCTTCTCAAGGTCAATAACAGCTTAATTGACTTGTATCTTGCTTTTGCACATCTTTGCTCTGTTTAAGGGAATAAGTATGATGGAAACTTAAGGTTGTGTATTTATGGGGAAGCTATGGAACAGTGAGCTAGTTTCTAGTTGTACTACTGCGGCCACTAAACGGAGGATTTATGGCAACCTGTGACCCCACGTTCTATGCCGAATAGTGGTGCAGAAGTAATTCCATGAGAACTTAGCTCCTGATGGCAGATATTATTCATCCCAATGTGTTAGATGTTGTGTGGGATAGAAAGACAGCACGGTGCTCAGAGGTGGGAATAAGATAGTGCAAGGAGCGTGGAAATTGCACCCTTTCCCCCAAGAGAAAAACAAAGAAAAACAAAGAAAACAAATTGGAGTCCCCAGAATGAGTTCTGACTTTCGATATTTATCCCGGACTGTCTGTACCCGCCTTCCTGTGGGGAGCAGGAAGGAGTCGGTTTTAGGAATTGCTGTCTCTGGCCTCAGTCTACAATTGTCTCTGCACCCAGCTTTCCAGAGTTGATCTTGGATCATCCACTAATTTTGGGGTGTTTTGAAAGAATTGTAATAAAAAAAGAAACCACCACCAGAACCAAAAAAAGTAAACACATTTGCTGTTAGGATGTCAAGTCGTACCCAGAGAAGAGATAGGGGAAAAGCATCTCTCTGCCCCTTTCAGCTGCCCCGAGCCCACCCCAGTTTTCAGTTTTGCTCCTACAAGTCAGTTATAGAAAACTTCATGTGTATATACACAATGGAACTATAATGGAAAAGAATTGAAAAAAAAGATATATACATATATATGTGTAACCCAATCACTTTACTGTACACCTGAAACTAATACAACATTGTAAATCAACTATCCTTCGATAACCAAAACAAACATACACACACACACTCACACACACACACACACACACACACACCCCCCACACACACACAAAACTACAACAACCTGCATCTGCTTTGTTTCAAACTTGCTTGTTTCAGAACCTCCCCAGTGCATTTGCATTTTTCTTGCATCTACTTCCTGCATTGTTGCCAGGCAGCCCTGGCCACCTCCCAACAACTGGACCTTGAATCCTCCTAGGGACGTAGTGAAACTGAGCAAAAGACAACTCTACCCCTGTGAAACTGCCTTTATGTTCTAATCTTTTAGCTTTAGCCCCGCTGACAAAACTGAAAGTGCAGGGGTGTGATCGCTCGGTGCCAGCAAGTGTCACACTCTGAGGGGTCTGACTGCCTGCTGACCGTTTAGCTTCTGCCTTGGCTCTTCAGAGTGGAGTCGAGCTCCCAAAGTCAGCCCACCTACGTTTGGATTCCAGCACTACCACTGTCCCTGGGACTATGGCAAGGCATTTACCTCTCCTTGCCTCAGTTTCCCCATATTGTGTCAAATGGGGACACAGTCAAGCCCACCTCCTGGGGCTTCTTGTAAGAATGAAATGACGTGATGTTGTAAAGCATGTAGCAGGTGCTAACTACATATTCGTTCTCAAGGGTATTGACATTATGGTAAATTATTACCACTTGTATTTAACGGTTTCATCCTATAAATAGACTGCTCACTTGTTAAAAAGAAGACTCAATAGCTGAGCCCTAAGTATTCGAAGGCAGAGATATAAAGCATTCTCCCCTGCAATGAGGATGTAACTGTAAATAAATCCTACTGAGAAACAAAAAGCCTTCCCTGTGGTTGGCAATCTCCCTTTCCCCTGTCACGTGATTGCACCAAGAAAAAATAGAGATGTAAGTGGATTAATACATTTGATGTCTACTCACAACGTTAAGAGCTCACTCTTGGTTTCTAGAGGAGTATGAAAAAAAATTTCTGACATGAATAGTTTTTATTGTATTTGTAAGTACAGTGGAAAGGTTTTGGGTTTGAATTCTTCAATTAAGCCCTTAAAGAGTCTCATTTTAATAACATTTATGGTCTGATTATGAAGGTGGCACATTCTTGGGCAACTGGAAATTCAGAAAAGCATGAGGAGGAAGATTAAAACCCTGCCTAATCCCTATGGTGTGGCTGTTAACATTCTGGCATATTTTCAATACATTAGATGTGTTTAAAATTTAATTTGGGATTATACGCCTTTTTATGTAGCCCATATCTTTCATTTACTAACTTAGCCTATCATTAAGTGTTCTTTTACAACATGACTTTAAAAATAACTGTGTGGTGTTCTACCATATGGATCTTGTACAACTAATTCAAATCCGTTATACATTATGGAATATTTAGGGTTATTTCTGGTTTTTCACTGTGGCAAACATCCATGAGGCTAAAAATATATCAGCGATGTAGTGTATTTACCCTGTAAAAAGGCTATGACTGCTCCCACCATTTGGGGTCATTCTTTTAAGTATTTCCCAGTGGTACCTTGTCATTTTAATTATTCATCTCTTTGCTTACTAGTGACGGTGGACCTGGGTATCCACTCTCCGTGTATTTAGCAATTACTTGTATTCCTTTGTGAATTTTCTGTTTAGGGCCTTACGCATTTTGGTCAGGGTTGTTGGTCCTTTCTTGCAGTGAAAAGGTATTTATAAAAGAGGGGTATCGGGAATTCCCTGGCGGTCCAGTGGTTAAGACTCAGCGCTTTCACTGCCGTGGGCCTGGGTTCAATCCCTGGTCGGGGAACTAAGATCCCACAAGCTGAGTGGTGTGGCCAACAAAAAGGGGTGGGGTATTAACCCTTTGTCAATTGTTACAGCCATTTCCTTTTTCTAGCTGTCCAAAAATGGCCAGTTTAAAATTATTTATTGGACACACTGGCCTGCAATATTTGAAAGAGAAACATGTTTTTATTCTCTATTCAATCAATTCCCTAAATTTTTTTCATGTTCTACTCTGTCATCTCTGTATAAATGTGAGCCATAAAATTGAGAGATTATTTAATGCAAAGTCTAGGTGGAATTTCATATTCTGACTTGTTTAGTAATCACATGCCTCATTCTGGTACAGCTCTGCCTGAGGAATGCAGGAATGCAGTTCAAAAGCCCAATAAGCTCATATGGGCTTAAAATAAGCCACCACTTCTATCTGCTTGAGTCTGCTTCCCCAGCCCCAAAGCCTCTGGACAAGATTTGAAATAAGAACAATAAGAATTATTCTCTATCCAAGAATTGTGCTGGTGGAGAAGGCCTTTGGTAATTGTATGACCCCACAGGTGCAGGGCCTATGCAGCCACCTGAAGTGTCCTCATTTTTAAGACCCTCCCCACTGCCTTGCCTTTGCTGCTGCCATCTTGGGAGGAGAAAATTCTAAGGGACGTCTCTTCTGACCCCTACCTGTTTTTTGGCCACAGTGTGCGGCATGCAGGATCTTAGTTCCCCCAACAGGGATCGAACCTGTGCCCCCTGCAGTGGAAGCACATAGTCTTAACCACTGGACTGTAAGAATGAAATGACGTGATGGAAGTCTCTGAGCCCCACCTGTTCCCTGCCTCGTTGGCAGCTGCTTCTCAGGGCTCTCCAAGGCCTCTCCTCTCCACTACCTTGGTTCAACAAACACTTGCTGAGGCCCATCAGGTGGGCAGGGCTCCAGGCCCTTCTCTCCAACCACCCAGAGGCCGCACCAGAGAGAATCAGTAACAGAGAGTCTGTCTGAGTCTGGCATTCAAATTCATTACACCACAAATATTTAAGTACTTGTTCTGTGTTAGGCCACAGCATTACAAAATAAATAAAACAAGAGTCATGAAAGAGGCAGGTGCTTCCTGGGGGATGCAGACAGGTAAGTAGGCAGTGGCAGTCTCAGAGACAAATACTCCAAGGCTTATTTTACTAGTGTTTTTAGGAAGAGAGGAGGGTGGGAGAGGCAGTGGTGGTGGCCCCGTGTCCTAGCCCCTTGAGGCCTTTAGGACTGTACCTCCCCTCCCCTTTCCCTCCTTCTAAGAGAGTGGAAGGACTGTCAGCTCCTTGTATGAGTAGGTGATGCAAGACAGGGTCAAGGGCAGAAACTTGGAATTGGAGTCAGAATCGGGGAACGCCATTAGCAGATCCTTAGGCAAGTGACTTGAACCTCTTTGAGCCTCAGTTTCCTCATCTGAACAGTGAGGACAGAGCCTCCTTCTGGGCTGCTGTGATGGGTAAATCAGAGAGTAATACAAGTGGCGGTTATGGGAAGAGCTGCCACTACCTGCCAGCTTTATGTCGGCTTGTGCATGGAAGCAGCCTCCTTGCTCAGAGCCTAGCTGGTCATTAACACAGAATAAATGGAATCATTCTGTCTGCTGCTCCTGAGGTCAGAAGAGAACTGAGGAAGAAACCGTCTCATCAGAGCAGACACCCAGTCTGGTTCCCCGGTGGTGAGGGGTGTGGTCAGGGTGTAACCTAGGCCGGTGGGAGGGGCCAGGATGAACAACCTGCCTCTCCAGACTCAGCGATGCAGATGTGGAGAGGAAGGAGCCCTGTTTAGGCGGGCAGCCAGCCTTTCCTCCGTCTCCTCACAGGATGGACCCCATAGCTTACGCTGAGCAGTTGAAAGAATCTGGCAACCAGGTTTTTAAGAATGGGAACTTCTCTTTGGCCATCAGAAAGTACGATGAAGCCATCCAGATTCTCCTGCACTTATACCAGTGCGGGTAAGTGTTTGGATTTTCTCCCTGCCTTTTGTTTGTTGTTGTTGTTGTTTTAAGTAAAGGGGGACTCACTCTCTTGCTTTTGTTTTTTTCTCATTTGTTACCACACCACCTAGTTTCTGTTTCCTTTCTCCTCCCACTTTCTATTTATCTTCTCTGCAGTGTTAGCTCTGAGACTAGAGGATTTCAGGAAACGGAAAGTGAAACGCAGCGGACTGTTGATAAACATTACAAACTTCCCCTTCTGTCTGGTTCCAGGATCAGAGTTCCTGGGATGACTGAAGCCCCCAAGCCCCTCCCTTGTCATTCATTTCATCTTGTTTATCCGTGCCATCACCCCCCTGGCCACAGGGCACACCACCAGGAACTAAGCCTCACCTCTTCCACTGCCCCTTCAACTTCTAGCAGACCTGTTCCCAAACATTTCAGGATCACGACTGCTTACAGGGAGGACCCCAAAGAGCTTTTGTTGATGTAGTTTGTAACTATCAATAAAGCCCGTATGAGAACTCAAAACTGAGAAACATTTAAAATATGTATTTATTCATCTTTTTTAAAATAGCAGTAATAAACCCATGATGTTAACATAAGCAACATTTTTATGAGAAATAACTATTTTTCAAAATGAAAAATTTGATGAGAAGAGTTTTACATTTTCGCAAGTCTCTTTAATGTCTGTCTCAATGGAAGATGTCTGTCTTCTCACATCTGCTTCTGCATTTAGTCTGTTGTGATACCACACGCCAGGTAGCCTCTGGAAAATTCCCTGTCCACGTGTGAGAGAATGAGTGTGAAAAAGGCACACACTGTCTTGGTATTGTTGTATTAGTTTCCTGTTGCTGCTTTAACAAATGACCACCAATTTAGTGGCTTAAAACAATACACATTTATTATCTTACACTTCTGGAGGTCAGAGGTCCAAAAGGAGTCTTACGAGGCTAAAATTAAGGTGTCACCAGGGCTGGTTCCTTGTGGAGGAGACTCCATTTCCTTGCCTCTTTTACCCTCGAATGGCTGCCTGTATCCGTGGCTTGTGGTCCCTTCCTGCATCCTCAGAGCGCATCATTCCAGTTTCTGCTTCTGTCGTCACATCTCCTTCTCCTCTGCTGTGGCCGGCTCTCTCAGTCTCCCTCTTATAAGGACCTCTGGGATTGTATCGTAATCCAGGATAATCTCCTCCTCTCAAGATCCTTAAATTAATCCCATCTCCAGAGTTCCTTTTGCCATAAAAGAAAACATTATTTGACATATATACACTAATATGTATTAAATGGATAATTAATAAGAACCTGCTGTACAAAAAAATAAATAAAATTCAAAACAAAAAAAACATCATTTGGAAACCATTATTCAGCCAACTACAATTGTGAAGATATTTTGACCTTGGGAACTGCTTGAAATGGCCTTGGGGACCCCCAGAGGTTCCCAGATCATACTCTGGGGACAGCTGTAGTAGAGAGGAAGCAGAGGTTGGCATTTGTAGGGTGTATGCAGCCTAAACGTGCACCGAGGAGGGGCACTGACTTGAATTCCCGACACATGGCTCCCACCTCCTCCCTCCTTGGTGTCTACACTCCAGCTGGACTTGAATTGACTGTACTTGGCCTGAGCCTGTGTAGTTCTGTCATTCTGCCCCCTCTTGGTGCAGGTCAGAGCTGTGTCAGAGCTGGGCCTAGAGCTCCTCATTTGGGGGAAAACATTGACCTTTCTTGAAAAGTTAATGTTGTGTCGTGGTTGTGGCCATAGACTGACCACACTGTGAGTACTCAGATCTCAGCGCCACCACTTACAAGCTGTGTGACCACTAACGGGACACCTGCCTGCACCCTCACATGTCGCCTGTCATGGGACCTTCCTGACACAGTTCCCCGTGCCCATCACTGCCTTCCTGCTGCTGCCAGCTGACATAGGGGTTTAGGGACATGTGGTTAACTGAGCAGGTGCTCTCAGGAGAAGGGGACTGAGGGAGAAGCAGGATGGGGCAGGGATGGTGTCTCTGCTGGAGTCAGCTGCAGCCTGATCCCCTGGGGAGCGCTGGAGCCTGAGTTGTACTGCAGAGCTGTCCCACTTTAGGACAAGGAGGCTGACCTTTTAATTCCCATGTCAGTCAGTCACCGGTCATAGGTTGTCTGGCCCCAGGAGTTGTCTTAGGGAGTGGGGCTGGATTAGTCAGCTCAGGCTGCAGTAACGAATTACCACTGACAGGGTGGAACAACAACAGAAATTTATTCCTCACAGTTCTGGAGGCTGGGAAGTCCAAGGTCCAGGTGGCGGCCAATTCAGTTCCTGGTAAGTGCCCCCTTCCTGGTTTGCAGCCAGCCACATTCTCAATCCATCCTCGCATGGTGGAGAGAGAGAACGGAAACCCTCTGCCGTCTCTTATAAGGGCACTAATCCTATCGTGAGGGACCCACTCTCCTGACTTCATCTAAACCTAATCACCTCCCCAAAGGCACCCTCTCCAAATACCATCACTGTGGGGGCTGGGGCCTCAATGTATGAATTTGTTGGGGGAGGGACACAGTCCATAACGGGGGTGTAACTTTCTGGGGAGAAGGCAGCTCCCATTAGGCTGAGGATAAATCTCTGGAGAACGGGGCGTCAGGAGACCCTAGCTGCAGCCAACACTCATTCCTGCTGGGGTCGGCTGCACTGGCCAGGGTGTCTGGGCAGGACACATGGCGACTACTATGCTGTGGCCACGGCCCCATTGTCAGTTACCCTCTGACAGCCCCACTGCTTCTTCTGTGCTTCTGGGTCCTCATGCTTCACTGAGAGGGAATGATGGGCAGTGAGAGGAGCCGGATACACCAAGCACTACGGGTAGGGACGTAGTAGAGGAGATTTTTGCTTTGCTTTATTTTTGTGGGTATCTATATTAACTAACTTTTCTGTTTGTATTATTTTTACAGTTAAGGCATTCAATTAAAAAAAAGAAGCATAAGCCTTGCTTTTCCACCTTGTGTGTCTTGAATGCAACAGCACTTGAGCTTCTGTTGACCTCTTATGGTATATCTTGTGTTTTGCTTCTTGCACCCTGGTTTCAGTACTAACCTTGCAGCTGTGTGACCCCCTAGACCCAGGCAGGAGGGGCCCTGCCCTGCCAGGCTTTACAGGCCTGCTTTGGCCGTCCTCCAGCTGTACCCTCCCCACAGGTGGGAGTCTGGGGCCAGGGGCTTTACCCAGCCAGAGCCCTTGCCTCCTCTTTCGTCCACACTGTGGGTACCAGGCCCCTGGAATTCCTGTCCATGGACCCTGCTCCTAGGGCCTACACAGGCCTCTTACCCGCAGTCCATTCTTTGGAGCGCTGTCCAAAGTCAGGAGTGTGGACAGAGCTTGGGATTGTGCCTTCTGCAGTGCAGGATGAAGGCTGAGATGGAAAGAGAAGAGGGAGTGGGCAGGGGTGCCAGCTTGGCTCACCCTGCCCTGACAGTGCCTGTGTTCTAAATTTGAAGCTTGCCTTTCAGTTATTATGAAGTAGAAGGCTAAAAGATATTTTATTGAACATTTGTAAGCTTGAGTTATGGCCTTCAAATACTTACACTAGCACTACCCAATAGGACTTTCTGTGATGATGAAAATGTATCCAGGGCTTCCCTGGTGGCGCAGTGGTTGAGAGCCTGCCTGCCGATGCAGGGGACACGGGTTCATGCCCCGGTCCGGGAAGATCCCACATGCGGCGGAGCGGCTGGGCCTGTGAGCCATGGCCGCTGAGCCTGCGTGTCCGGAGCCTGTGCTCCGCAACGGGAGAGGCCTCAACAGTGAGAGGCCCGTGTACCGCAAAAAAAAAAAAAAAAAAAAATAGTTCTATAGTAGAGAATTTGGCTATTGAGTACTTAACAGGTGGCTAATACAACTAAGGTACTGAATTTTAATTTTTATTTAATTTTAATTAATTTTAATTTAAATGGCTACACGTGGCCTGTGGCTACTGTATCAGACAGGGATTAGCCACATGGTGTGAGGGCCTCCTTTTGCACTCTGGCCCTGGGTTCTGCACGCATTTGGGTGGCCCTGCCTATGTAGTAGAACAGCGTTCATCCTGCATCTTTCGCAGGGCCCGTGGGGACAGTGTGGTCATGTGTTCTGATGAGCTCTGCCTCCGTGCACGTGGGGTGGCTCCCACGGTGTCTGTTCTCTGCGAGGGCTCGGTGGGAACTCCCATCCTCTCCATCCTTTCGCAGCATCTTCTCCAATGGTCTCTAAAGGGTAAAAAGACCTGTGGAGATCAGGAGGAGGTAGACCCAAGGTGTTGAGAACATTTGTCACGAAAAGATGGGAACAGGATTTGGGAGTGAGGAAGGGAGATTGGGACATTGCAAACATCCCAGGCTTTCCAGGCTATGAGGGTCAGATGTCATAGGCATCATTGGGACACTTCCTGCTGAAACCCTATCACAATGGCAGCAACCAGCACCAGAGTGGTGGCCTTCAAGGTTCTGTATTTGCAGGACGAAAGAACTATTTACTGACCACCAGTTTGTCCTTTCTCACAGAGTTCCCCCCAGGGACTTGGCTGTGCTGCTGTGCAACAAATCCAATGCGTTTTACAGCCTCCGGAAATGGAACGAGGCCTACCTGGCCGCCAAGGAGTGTCTCCAGTGGGATCCAACCTACGTGAAGGTATGGTGACCGCCAGACGCTGCGGCTGCTGCCTCTTCCTCTTAATCTGCCTCCTTCCCTTCCTTCTTTTTAAAATGGAAATGCTAGGAGTGCTTCTCATTCAACTTTCTTTGCACTTAAGACAGATGTGCACAGAGCATCCGTGCTGTATCTGGAGAAGAGCAAGAAGGATGGTGGCCAAGTGTTGAAAGGCATTTGCAGGGCACAGTGCAGCCGGGCCTTTTGGCGGATGGAGTCCAGTGGAGATCCTGGTGGAGCTCATTTTGTTCTGATGTAGTTGCACCAAAATTCATAGTTTGTTCATGTTCTTTGCAGTTTGCAAGTTTCACTGTCTTCTTTGTGGCCATAAGAATTCTCCGGGAGAGGGGATTTATGGCAATCTATATTTCTTGGAGTTTCTGCTTCTAATTTTGGTTGTGCTGGGTCTTTAGTTGCAGCACGCAGGCTCCTTAGTTGCGGCATGTGGGCTCCTTAGTTGTGGCAGGTGGGCTCCTTAGTTGTGGCATGCAAACTCTTAGTTGCGGCATGCGAACTCTTAGTTTTGGCATGCGTGTGGGATCTAGTTACTTAACCAGGGAATGAACCCCGGCCCCCTGCATTGGGAGTGTGGAGTCTTAACCACTGTGCCACCAGGGAAGTCCCAGGAAGGCTTCTTTCTGCATCTGTTGAATCTCAGATGCCTTCAGCTCAAAAGAATCCTTATGCCAAAGTGTCACATTTTGGGGTGATGTATTCTGATCCCCTTCACCTCCCTCCAAAATAAAAGGTGAAACTTAGAACTGGGGAAGGCAAAGAAATGGGAAATTCTGTATACCAGCTTGCTTGGTTGGGGGGGAAAAAAACACAACACCTTTTTTTCTTTCCTTTTTCTGATAGTTATCTACTGTTTTAGACTTTTAAATGACGGTGAAAACAAATAAGTAAATAATCAGAGATTTGGTATTAAGTGGAATTTCAGGTGTTTGCTTTTTTATGAACCCAGTTGGTGAACACCTTGTGTTATCTTAGACAGAAAATTGTTTTGGTAGCTCTTGATACTGATTCATTTTTTTTTTTTTTTTTTTTTTAAACATCTGATTACAGTGTAATCGATAAAGAAACTTGGTTACAATAATCACAATTACGAATGATTACATTGAGCATACCAAATAATCCTAGTTAAATATTTATGGCTACCAAAAAAAAAGTAAGTCTTCCTTCTGTCTTTGCAACCAATCTCTTAGCGGATTGTCTGTGATGTGCATCACATTCTGGTTTGATGCTTATTTGATAATAAAACTGTTTTCTTTCTCTTCTCTCTATGGAGAGGTTTTCTGGGTTGGCAGATTTCATTTTAACTATGTTTCCCCAACAGTCTGTAACCTTAGGCAAGTTACTTTCTTTTTTTTTTTTTTTGCTTTATCACAAATTTAATCAGTTATATGTATACATATGTTCCCATATCCCCTCCCTTTTGCGTCTCCCTCCCACCCTCCCTATCCCACCCCTCCAGGCGGTCACAAAGCACCGAGCTGATCTCCCTGTGCTATGCGGCTGCTTCCCACTAGCTATCTACCTTACGTTTGGTAGTGTATATATGTCCATGCCGCTCTTTCACTTTGTCACAGCTTACCCTTCCCCCTCCCCATATCCTCAAGTCCATTCTCTAGTAGGTCTGTGTCTTTATTCCTGTCTTACCCCTATGTTCTTCATGACCTTTTTTTTTCTTAAATTCCATATATATGTGTCAGCATACAGTATTTGTCTTTCTCTTTCTGACTTACTTCACTCTGTATGACAGACTCTAGGTCCATCCACCTCATTACAAATAGTTCAATTTCATTTCTTTTTATGGCTGAGTAATATTCCATTGTATGTATGTGCCACATCTTCTTTACCCATTCATCCGATGATGGACACTTAGGTTGTTTCCATCTCCGGGCTATTGTAAATAGGGCTGCTATGAACATTTTGGTACATGTCTCTTTTTGAATTATGGTTTTCTCAGGGTATATGCCCAGTAGTGGGATTGCAGGGTCATATGGTAGTTCTATTTGTAGTTTTTTAAGGAACCTCCATACCGTTCTCCATAGTGGCTGTACCAATTCACATTCCCACCAGCACTGCAAGAGTGTTCCCTTTTTTCCACACCCTCTCCAGCATTTATTGTTTCTAGATTTTTTGATGATGGCCATTCTGACTGGTGTGAGATGATATCTCATTGTAGTTTTGATTTGCATTTCTCTAATGAGTAAAGATGTTGAGCATCCTTTCATGTGTTTGTTGGCAGTCTGTATATCTTCTGTGGAGAAATGTCTATTTAGGTCTTCTGCCCATTTTTGGATTGGGTTGTTTGTTTTTTTGTTATTGAGCTGCATGAGCTGCTTATAAATTTTGGAGATTAATCCTTTGTCAGTTGCTTCATTTGCAAATATTTTCTCCCATTCTGAGGGTTGTCTTTTGGTCTTGTTTATGGTTTCCTTTGCTGTGCAAAAGCTTTTAAGTTTCATTAGGTCCCATGTGTTTATTTTTGTCTTTATTTCCATTTCTCTAGGAGGTGGGTCAAAAAGGATCTTGCTGTGATTTATGTCATAGAGTGTTCTGCCTATGTTGTCCTCTAAGAGTTTGATAGTGTCTGGCCTTACATTTAGGTCTTTAATCCATTTTGAGCTTATTTTTGTGTATGGTGTTAGGGAGTGATCGAATCTCATACTTTTACATGTCCCTGTCCAGTTTTCCCAACACCACTTATTGAAGAGACTGTCCTTTCTCCACTGTACATTCCTGCCTCCTTTATCAAAGATAAGGTGACCATATGTCCGTGGGTTTATCTCTGGGCTTTCTATCCTGTTCCATTGAGCTATCTTTCTGTTTTTGTGCCAGTACCATACTGTCTTGATTACTGCAGCTTTGTAGTATAGTCTGAAGTCAGGGAGCCTGATTCCTCCAGCTCCATTTTTCGTTCTCAAGATTGCTTTGGCTATTCGGGGTCTTTTGTGTTTCCATACAAATTGTGAAATTTTTTGTTCTAGTTCTGTGAAAAATGCCAGTGGTATTTTGATAGGGATTGCATTGAATCTGTAGATTGCTTTGGGTAGTAGAGTCATTTTCACAATGTTGATTCTTCCAATCCAAGAACATGGTACATCTCTCCATCTATTTGTATCATCTTTAATTTCTTTCATCGATACTGATTCATTTTGATGGTTAAAGTGGGGAAAGCAGTACGAATCATTTTGTTCCTTCTCAAGAGTTTGACAGTTTGTATACAGGCAAAACTGACCATTTTCTTGTATTAATCATTGTAATTTTCCTCTTTCTCCAGAAACCAAAAAAATGTTTTGGCCTCTGGTGTATGTTGCCTATAATGTGGGGCTGGGTAAACCTCAGTGCTTGTCATTACCATTGGAAATTGTGTTTACTTTGATTGAAAGGAGCAGGGAACAACTCCTGTGCTGACATGACAATCTCATTCTTTTCCAGAACACTGTATTCGTAGGATTGGTTCATTCCTCCCTTCTTGACCAGGCTGCGATTTGAAGCATGAGTACATAAACCACACATGTCATTGGAACCAGACCTGGTCCCTTCTCTCTGGGTCCTATGTTAGATGCTGTACATGTCATGGACTTGAAAGGGATTTTTTTTTTTTTTTTTACGGTACGCGGGCCTCTCCCTGTTGTGGCCTCTCCCGTTGAGGAGCACAGGCTCCGGACGCGCAGGCTCAGCGGCCATGGCTCACAGGCCCAGCCACTCCGCGGCATATGGGATCTTCCTGGACCGGGGCACGAACCCGCGTCTCCTGCAACAGCAGGCTGACTCTCAACCACTGCGCCACCAGGGAAGCCCAAAGGGATTATTTTCTTGCCAGTTAAAAAATGGCAGGAACAATGTGGAAATCCTGTATCCAGAGCTTGTTAGAAATCTGTATGTACCTAGAAGTCAGACCCCTGCAGTCTGTTTCCTCACAGCCTCAATCTTGCCTTCAGCAGCAGGTCAGAAAAGATGGGTGTGTTAACGGTTTTGCTTTTCTTCGTTGTAGGGATACTACCGAGCTGGTTATTCCTTGCTGCAGTTGCTCCAGCCTTATGAAGCTGCTCACATGTTTTTCAAGGGTCTGCGACTCGTGCAAAGCAGCCAGGACCAGACCCAGGTTGCTGATTTCTTGGTGGGAGTCTTCACCACGATGGGCAGTAAGTCAGGACTGGGGTGAGCCCCCGCCCTCTTTCTTTCTTTTAAAGTGCTTGTGATTTCTTTGAGAGCTTCCTGGGGACTCAGGTTTCTGGGGAGATAATTACAGGGTGTTTTTCTTTGTGGCTTATTTATGTAGCTTGAATGAAACTGGTTTTTACACTAGAAAGCACATGGGAAGCTTTGTTGTATGGGGCCTTTGTGAAAACAGCTGGGTCTTTTTGCACAAATCACTTAAAGCTGTCCCAATTTTCCAGTTTTGTTTCAAACTTCTTAAGTTTTCTGTGTTGCTAACCATAGGGATTTCCCTGCTTATACTACGTGTTTTACGTGATTTTTGCATGTATCTCTCCAGTGTGTCGAGAAAATGTTCCTGTTTGCTATGAAAACAATCTGAAAAGGCTGAGGGAGGGGCCTGTGGAAGCTGACAGTCTACGAGGGACACACCAGGTTGGGCGGGGGGTGGCGGTTTGCATCACTTATTGGGTTATTAGTCTGAAGACCTGGCCTGTGAGATGGCTTTGTCAGTGGCCTGGAATTGGCAAAAATAGACAATTCTGAAACACAATGTAATATGCTCCCTGCCAGGGACAAAGGAGCTCTTTCCCTGGTTATCACAGCGCAGTCTAAAGTTCTGACAATGGTCAGGCTGTTGTTTTCAAATACTGTGTTTGGTCAAATTTAAGATTGCACTAATTTAAGATGCGCCACTAATATATGTTCTGCCATTGAGACAGCAACGATAGCAGCACATGCCCCGATTCTAGAGATGGTAGAATGTGAACAATGACACATGTTAGAATTGCTGGAAAATGCTCTCAGCTTCAGAAATGGGGAAATTACTGCCGATGATAGATTCAACTGATATAGATCCAGCTCTTCCCATTGCAATTGTGGGAAAGCAACTTTTGTGCTCTGTGGATGGGATCCTACAGATTTTTGGGAAGTTCGGCACAGAGAAGGGGAGAGAGCAGTGTCAGGCAGTGGGTGGGAAGGGGTTAGAGGTGGGCTCAGCTGTGTCTCCCGGCAGAGAAATAGGTGTCCAGACAGGTGCTAATGGGTCGCAGCTTTCCCGTCAGCCTTTTGCTGATAGTGACTAAAGCCTGCTTCCCTTTCCTCTGAACCTGATGGCTTGACCCATTCCCTACACTTCCTCATTGTTCTCTGTGTCTTTTAAAAGCCACTGTTCTGTCAGAAGCCAGGCCAGAATTATGGGAATTCCAGACAACTGTCTCTTGGTGACTGCCCCTCTAAGAAATCTGGATCCTGAGGGGGGCAATTAACAGGATTTTTAGGGTAATGCATCTCAGACTTTTCTACCAAAGTATACCTGTTTGGAGGATGAATGTTATGCCCATGGTCCAATTTCTAAATTTTGAAAAATGTATTCATGAACATTGTGTATCCTTTTTATACAATATATGTTTGTTTTGCTATTTACTCATTTTTGGAAATTGCTAGTCCTAGAAGAGGTGCCATGTTATTCTGGCCTGTGAACTGTCGCCTTGGATGTTCTCATCCACGAGTTTGCAGGGTCATGAAATGCAAAAGGCCACTAGCTTGAAAGAGTGCAAATTGACTCAAAGAGCTGCTTGACCTGGGTTCCCGTCTTGGTTTTGTCATGAACTACCGGCACGATAAGCCACGAAGCTTGATCTCATTTCTCATAGTTTCTCACTGTTGGATGAGAATGATATTTGTCACCTTTCTTTCTTTCTTTCTTTCTTTCTTTATTTTTTTGCGGTACGTGGGCCTCTCCCTGTTGTGGCCTCTCCCGTTGAGGAGCACAGGCTCCGGATGCGCAGGCTCAGCGGCCATGGCTCACGGGCCCAGCCGCTCTGCGGCATGTGGGATCCTCCCGGGCGGACTCTCAACCACTGCGCCACCAGGGAAACCCTAAAGTTTAAAAAATTTTTATACAGTTTTTAAAGGTTACTTTCCATTTACAGTTATTACAAAATATTGGCTATGTTCCCTATGTTGTACAATACTTCCTTGAGTCTATCTGATACCCATAGTTTGTACCTCCCACTCCCCCACCCCTATATGGCCCCTCCTTTTTTTTTTTTTTTTTGGCTGTACTACGCTGCTTGCAGGATCTTAGTTCCCCGACCAGGGATCGAACCCTTGCCCCGTGCAGTGAAAGCATGGAGTCCTAACCCCTGGACCACCAGGGAATTCCCAGTTCTCTTTTCTTTTTGATATCTTAAATTTATCATTTGTCTATGTGCGGTTTTAATTGGAGGACCTTTTCCTAGATGTTCTAGACTTTCCCTAAGTTAAAATTTCTAAATTCTGGAACTTTCTTTCAGGTGACCCTATTGTTTTGCAAAGTTTCTTGCCCTGCTTTGATTATATTTTCACTACTGGATTCTCAACTGAAGTATGGCAATCTGTAATGGAAAAGTTGGCAAAGAAAGGATTATGGCATGTAAGTGAAAGGAGATGGCTCTCTTGTGGGGAAAGTACATTCTTGCTTAAATGATTTCTTTCTGCTGGCACTGGGGGATTATAATTTAGTACTTGCTTATCTTGATGCCAAAGTAACTTTTAAACTTTAACCTCATTAAAGATGAAAAGTCACCGAGATATATTAGTTTGCCAGTTTCCATTTTTTAAGCTAGGAAAACAGTTTGTGGCAACCTCACTCTTTGTTGTGTCTCCACTGTCATCAAAGAAGTGTAAAGTCCAGATGCTAATGGTGATGTGGAATGAGGGAAATAAACAATTGCCTATTCATCTTCATAATCCTCTTTATGCGGCATTTGCTAGCCAGGGCCTGATAACGTGCCTGTGCTTCTCAGAGGGTTGCTGTATGATTTCAAGGGACTGTTACTCTCAGGTAGCAGCAAGGCTGTAGGACCTGAATCCAGAGCCAGGAATCCATAGGATGGAGGAGCCCAGTGGACTGTGGAAACTGGGCTTCAGTGCCACACAGGTGCCTCCCTGAATCCAAATCCTCCCCAGTCTAGTCTGGGCTAATTCCTTCCTCTCTGAGCCACATTTCCTCATTTGGAAGTTGCAGGATATAAACCTATTCCCTCCCGGTTGAGGTGAGGATTAGAAATAATGGACCAAAAGCACCTGATAATAATGTTCATTGAGGGTTTACAGTGTGCCAGACACTGAGCCAAAGGGGTTTAATAACACCTGGCACCTGTATGCTCAGTGCCCAATGAGTAGTAGCTGTCATTGATGGCAGCCTATAAGCGCCCTTGAGAATGGGCTGGCCCAGGCTGGGAGTTTGGTTAGAAAGGGCCTGCAGGCTTTTTAAAGCCAGGTAGTCCAGAAAAGTCACCAAAAGCAAGGGCAGCCTGTAAGGACTCTGGACCCAGGAAGGCTGGATGACTGTAGGATACAGGATTCTTCGGTTTTTGAGAAGGTCACAGGTGCTATTGGGAATCTAATGAAATCGATGGGACTCTCTTTGCACACACACATACACACAATTACGAGTGTAGCTTCAGGGAGTTCATGGGAACCCCCTAAAGTCTGGCCACGGGCTCCCAGAAGCACATCCCCATATTACAGTCTCGAGAACGTGGCAGTGAGGGGGCAGAAAGCAGGCTGCACTCTTGGGGAACCAGGAATCAGAAATCCGGGGCCCTGTTAACAAGAAATCTGGGATCTTCTCTTTTCCGATAAGATGGGTAAACTAAGAGATCTTTCTAGCTTTATTTTAAAAAGTGCTAAAATTCTGTGATTCCAAGTGTTAGGGTAGATCTGTGAATGGGAGGCCCTGGGCCTCATTAACAGGAAAGTAGTTCCTTTTACAGCCTCCAGGAAAGAATGTTTTACGTCCCCTCTTCCCCACGTGGGATGAACGTGAATAGAGCTCCGTAGTCTATGTGGGGAGGGAGGGACTGGGAGCCCAGTAGCTCCTGACGGGCTATCACCCAGCCAGCCATGGAGGCCCAGGAATCCAGCCCAAGTGGTGGTCCCATATCCTACCAGCAGTGGAGCCTAGGCCATTTTCAAACACTGCAGACGGAGGCACCTTATAAAAGCCAGGCCAGCCATCAGGGTTGTCAGAGCCCTGAACCTGTCATCTGGGAGAGTCTGGGCAGTGGGATCTGTTTAGGGTGAGCAGTTAAGAGTGGGCATCAAACTGAAAGAAGCTGGAAGCAAGATGTAGCCATAGACTGAGTTCCTGTGGTGCCACGCCCACCGGACAAGAACATATGTCAGGGATGTGGATTCTGAGACTGGGCCTCCAGTCATGGCCATGCCAAGCCTAGAACTCCTGGACCAGCTGGCGTACCTGGATGATCCCAGTAGGGGCCTCTCAGGATTTGCTCTCTGTGTGACCTAGGGAAAGTTGCTTAACTTCTCTGGGATTCAGTTTAGGGTCAGTGTTTTAACAATGGACTTTATGAGAAAAAAAAAAAAAAAAAAGTCCTGATCTGCGGCATTTGCCGCTTCCTGTAGTGTAAATTCTCTCGATTTCAGCGGCCAATTTCAAGCTGCTAAGTCGACTGGAGGACTCAGATTTGGGAAGAGATGTGCACAGTGAGCTCTCACTGATAGGAGCTGCCCCAGCACACCACTTGATAGGGTCTCATGGACCCCAAATAGCAGTAATGTGCTAAAGAATTAATTGGGGTGGGCTATTTCAAAAGGATTTGATTCTTCTACTTGCTAAGCTTTAAGAACTTTGCAGGAAATTACTTCTTTACCTCCCTGCTCCTGTACTGTCCCAATGCTGCCTGCCATCGGCTGCTCCTGCCATCGGCTGCTCCTGTCCTCAGCAGGCTTTGAGGAAAGGTGGAGAGAGCTTAGCTCTCAGCACCAACAGGAAGTTTGCCAGACAGAGACATTTTGGTTATCATGGCTCAGGCTGAAGAGCTTGGCAGGTGACTTAAAAAAAGAGACAGGGCTAGAGGGTGTCTTGTTCTGTTTTTTTGTTTCTGTGTTTTAAAGCTTAAGATTAATTTTGTTCTAATAACCCATGTGGAGACCATTATTGTTCCAGCTTTTTCTGTTTCTCCCCTTTCATCAGTCATTTCTACTTCTGTCAGCGAGAAAAGACCGGCTACCGAGAAATCTCCACGTCCCAAATTTATCACTGAAAAGTCTCTTTGAGGTAAGGTGGCTTCTTGACACATACGGTTTCAAGTCAGGCCACTTCCGGCCTGTGGTGTTTGGGACCTTCCCCTTCAGCCATCTCACTGCAAATTTGTTATTTATAGTAATCTTAGGCTGGTGCCACAGCTAATCAGGGTTTTACTGATTCTAAACTTCATGGGTGGGGGGTGGGAGAAGGGGGAATTGGATGAAGGCGGTCAAAAGGTAACCACTTCAGTTATATGATAAATAAGTCCAAGGGATGTCACGTACAACATGATGAATATAAGGAACACGGCTGTATGTTCTATATGAAAGTTGTTGAGAGAGCAAATCCTGAGCGCTCTCATCACAAAAAGAATTTTTCTTTTTTTAATTTAATGTTGTATCTATATGAGATGGTGGATGTTCACTAAACTTGTGGTCACCATTTCACGATGTAGGTAAGCCAAATCATTCTGCTATATACCTTAAATATATACAGTGCTGTATGTCAAACTATATCTCAATAAAACTGGAAGAAAAAGAACCCCAAACTTTATGGGGAAGGAGTTTGAAGTTTCATATTGATATGGCAACTGCCATAATTCTTCCTGTGTTTTTTTTTTCCAGAAATATGTCTTCATCGGACTTTATGAGAAAATGGAACAGGTGCCCAGGCTAGTCCAGTGGCTCATCTCCATGGGTGCAAGCATCGAGACCATAGGACCGTACCCTCTGCATGCCCTCATGCACCTCTGCATCCAGGCCAGTGAGTTCTCTCCTGATGGAACGCCCTCCACACTGCCCTCCAGCTCGGACCTCAGGGACTGCGCTTAGCTCAAGTGAAACCAGAATGTGGAATATTCAGATGATTTGAATAGTTCATGATTTGATCATTCAGATAAATGAAGGCAGCAGGGAAACAGCATCATTTTTCCTTCTCCTGGGACCTCATAGCCAGAGGCCCACACTGAAAGGATTCTGTGTTCTCAGACAGATCCTGGCAGCAGAGTGGAGCCCTGGGATTCAAGGACAGGCCTTGGGACAGACAGCCTTTGCTGGACAGAGCTCTCAGGGAAGCTGTGGAGGGAGTTTCCTCCCGGTGGCAAAGGCAGCCATGGTCTTTTTCCGAGTTCATTTTCTCTCGACTAGAGGACCAACTACTGTGGGGAGTGCGAGGGGGAAACCCCAAGGGAAACACTGGCTATTGCTGATACAGTTTGCTTGTGGTTCTTTTAAAGGAATCCTATTTTCATATATGTATATACAATTCTTCTTTTTTTAGTCTTCACCACCTGGCTATAGGATTTGAATTTTAAAACATTTTTATCATTAAAACACACACACATACAATATCCACATTTACACTTTAGATAGAAGTCTGTTTTTCTTTTCTAAGCATATGTAGCTTCACTGTTGGACACTGACCCACACTATCTTAGAGCCAGAAGGAGCCAAGAGAACTTGTCTACACTGTCTTCCTCTTTTAGGCTGTAGCATCTCCTCAAGATGGGAGTGGGAGTGGCCAGTGGCTTGAAGACCTGAGCCCCCATCTTTACTTCAGCCAGATTTGCCCTGTTATACATTTCATCTATTGGAGAATCCATAAAAGGTTTCACTCTTATACAGTGGATAAAACATTTAAAAGTATGAAGTCTGATTAAAAGCAATCTGATCCAATCCTCCCAGTTTCAAATTAGGCGTGCCTCTGGGTATGAAATTCACAATCCCTCTCTGTGTCTATTTTTTAAGTTTGCTCCTACGGTTAGAGGCAGGTGTGGATGAGATCAAGACTTCAAGTTTATCCCCGATTCATCTCTCAGAGGAAAACTGACATGGTGACAAATGGTGTCCACAGAGTTAGCAGAATTATGTGGCTTTCCAGGACTTACAAGGAAGGAGTCTGGGGAAAAAGTTTGAAATCTCTGTCCTGTTGATAGTAATGTAGTGGGGTAATGATTGTTGCCCTGCCCAGGTCCTCTTTATGACCAGTGCCCCCAGCCCCACCTGCTGCACCACAGCTGCCTCCTTTGCCAGGGAGCTGCTCTTTGCCAATAGGCACCATCTCCCTCTCTGGAGGCGGTTCTGTAGCTCTGGATTGATTGACACCGGGGTACAAAAGGTGTGCCCTTGCCTCAAGGTGGGTCAGCACTGTAGTGCAGTTCCTGCTCCACAGCTCCCTGTGGGATCAGGCTGAAGCCGACTCAGCTGAGGCCACATCTCTGCTTGCCTTCATCCCCTGCCCTGCCCTGCTTCCCTCCCTGTCTTTCTCCCTCTGTCAATAAATCACACATACAAGAATCCCTGTCTCAGGCTCTGCCTCTAGGGAATCTGACTCAAGTTTCCTATGAATAACTTTATATGACTCATCATTTCAATGCACAGACTCTGTGTCTCCACACCTGTTTGTGGCAAGTGACAATGTGTGTTGGATGCCCCTTGGGTTCCCTCGGTGTGGTGCACAGTGATTTGCTTTGCAGCTCTTCTGTGTGTTGAAAATAACATCAGTTATTTTCAGGGGAAAACCATCTTTTCAAGTGGTTAATGGACTACAAGCCCGAGTGGAAAGGTCACATCAACCAGAAGGACGAGGATGGCCGTACTGTCCTGCACGTGGTTGCCGCCCACTCCCCAGGGTACCTCACCAAGCGTAAGTGGCAGCACCACTCAGAGCTGTGCTGTGGGTGGAGTGACTTCAGGTGCTTGGGAACCCACACAACTGACCGCTTTACCCGTGCCATCCGTGACAGGCTTTAATAGTCAAAAATACCAAGTTATGCATTCCTTTTTTGGGGGATCATATTTTCAGTTTGCTTTTCAGAAAGAAGTTTACTCTAATATATTTTATCCTTGAAAGTCTTATCCAGTGATACTCCTCTTGAGCAAAACTACTTACGTAGCTTTAAATTTTAAAAAACTTTCTGTGGTTTAAGACTCTAAGCATTAATTTTTTTCTGGATTTAATTATTACAAAATTATCATTACTACAGAGATCACCAAAGCAACATAAATATATTAAATTTTCTGTAAGTAATTGTTAAAAAAAATAATTTGGGAGGGAGGTGAGAGAAGGATGTGTCATGGTGCCTTTTAAAAGGGGCTTGGCAGCTACGTAATTTTCCCTTAGGTTGATACTCTGGAGGTCAGGAGCTTTCACCTCCTTTGGGGCAATACTTTGGTAATTGCATGAGTTCTCTATACTATGTAACCAATCACCGTAAACTTAGTGGCTTATTATAATACTCTAACTCTGTGGGTTAGTAGTCTGACATGATCTGACTGAGTTTTCTGCTCAGTGTCTCTTGAGACTGTAATCAAGGTACTGGCTGAGGCTGCATTCTCATCTGGAGTTCCAGGCCTTCCTTCAAGCTCACATGATTGTGGCAGAATCCGGTTCCTTGTAGTTGTAGGACAGAGGTCCTGTTTTCTTGCTGGCTGTCAGCTTCTACAGACTGCACACATTCTTTGTCCTATGGCCTCCTCTGTCTTCAAAGCCAGCAGGGGAAAACTTCTTGCGCATCAGATTCCTCATACTTTGAATCTCTGCCCTCTTCTGTCTCTGACCTCTAAACCTTTGACCTTTAGGGCTCACGTGATCAGGCCAGGATAATCTCCCTACCTTAAGGTCAACTGCTTTGGGACCTTAAATACATTTGCAAAGTCTCATCATAGCAGAGTTTAGATTAGTATTAAATGGGTAACTGGGAGAAGGTGTGTGTACACCAGGGGTTGGGAATCTCAGGGTCTCTGAGAATTCTGCCTATCACAGTGAGGTACTTGATGGGTAAGAAGTATGACTTTTTAATTTTGTCTTATTTTTGTAAAATGGGAGAAAAGCAGTTGTGACTGGGGAGATGGGGAAGGAGAGCATCACCAGCAGGACGATACCTGGAGTGGAGGTGCTTTGTTAAGGTGGTGAATTTTAGGAAAGCACGGGTATGGAAGCTGGGAATTGGGCATTGATTCCTTTAACCCTCTGTGCTCACGTAAGTCTTGGTACCTCCAGGGATACACCTGTTACATTCTGAAATCTGTTGCACCTGTGATCACAGAGACACCTTGATGCTTGGCAAATAGATACGTCAAAGCAGCAAATGGAGCTGGCAGCCAGAGGTGGAGGTGCAAGGGTTGAAACAGTGACAAGAAGACTCTGATGCAAAAGCAATTGCCACTTTCTTCTCTTGTCTCCAGACAGGCTTTTTTTCTGGGAGTATATTCTGTTTCCTCTCTAGGGAATAAAGAAATCTGAAGTCACAGCTTGCTGTCATCCTTACAGCTGTAACTGTTGCCTAGTAACCAGATTCCCCCTCTCCTTGCTTGTTGCCAAGGAGAAGGGAGAAAGGTAGAGAGAAGCGCACTTCTGAACCTCTTAAAAGCTATTGTCCTTCCCACTCCACACAGGACTCCTTGCTCTGGGGACGTGGCTGAATTGCCCAAGGCCGTCAGTTTCTATAAGCAGAGAGGGACACTGGTCCCCTTGCCCCAGGCTGCTCAGGCCGGGAACTGGGAGGAAGTGCACTCATGGGGACGTCTCCTTATGGAAGAAGCCATGACAAACCCCACCCCGCTTCTCACTTTGGCCTGCTTTAGGACAAACAGACGATGTGCAGATGCTCCTGAGCTTTGGGGCAGACCCCACTCTGCTGGATCGACAGTCCCAGTCTGCCGTGGATGTCCTGAAGAGGAGCAAGAACTTCAGAGCCATTGAGAAAATCAACAGTCACTTGGCAAAGCTGGCAGCATGTTCTAAGGACCTCTCAGGTACAGTTTCCAGGGAATTAACTTTTTAGAGGGGGCAAAACTGGTTCTGTGCCATTAGGTATAAATCAGTTTATCTTTTCTTGGTACATGAAGATGGAAGTGAGCACCCCCCCCCCAATCTTTGGAAACCTTGTTTGCTTTTTTTGAAAGATAGAATGAGACAACTTTTACTGTGAGAGTGTCTACCACTTTCTGGAAACTTGGCAAGTCTACCTTTGGGCAGTAAGGGTGATTTTTTTTTTCCCATGCATGCACACAGTAAGAAAGAAAAAATTCAGACAGAACATGAGATAACAAAAATCAAGCCCACTTTTCAGAAACAACCATAGCTAACAATTAAAACCATACTTATAGGGCTTCCCTGGTGGCGCAGTGGTTGAGGGTCCGCCTGCCGATGCAGGGGACACGGGTTCGTGCCCCAGTCCGGGAGGATCCCACACGCCACGGAGCGGCTGGGCCCATGAGCCATGGCCACTGGGCCTGCGCGTCCGGAGCCTGTGCTCCACAACGGGAGAGGCCGCAACAGTGAGAGGCCCGCGTACCGCAAAAACAAAAAACTATACTTATAGCTCTATTTTTTTTTTTTTTTTTTTGTGGTACACGGGCCTCTCACTGTTGTGGCCTCTCCCGTTGCGGAATACAGGCTCAGGACACGTAGGCTCAGCGGCCATGGCTCATGGGCCTAGCCGCTCCGTGGCATGTGGGATCTTCCCAGACCGGGGAACGAACCCGTGTCCCCTGCATCGGCAGGCGGACTCCCAACCACTGCGCCACCAGGGAAGCCCTATAGCTCTATTTTTTGATCTGTCAGTTTGGGACGGCATATATGGACTAACTGCTGTATAAGGTAAAGTGCAACAAGTCAGCCCTCGTTGTTGAATTTTGTCTAGTAAAGTTATTTCTGTCATTTACATCCTATTCCTTAACTCTGGGTTTTCTGTGTTTCATCTATAGATTGATTCTGAACATTGAAAACCATTAAATCACATTTACATGGTAGTATGATTTCTACAAATAGTAGCATAGTTGGACCCATAAAAAAGAATCACCAAATGCCCCGAAAACTTTGCTCTTTAAATGTGATACTCTTTGAGCATCCTGGCTTGATGAACCATATACATACACATTATTGTATATGTGTATATATGTATGTACACACATATATTTTTAGACTTTATTTAGACTTTAACTTAGACGGTAGCCCCAGCACGTATATATTATGCTTCTTTTAGTTCTTGCGCTCATATGTGGCTCTTGTGGCTCACACTGTCTGTCTAGATTTTTCTCTTACTCTGCTAGGTACCAACTCCAGTAAGTTTTTCATGGAGGAGATATGCATAGTAGACTTATGGTGTTTTTGAAAATGTCTTTATCCTTAGATTGAGAATTGGTCTTCAGATAGGTATTGTATTTTATCGATCCTCAGTTGCACTTTCCCCCCACATTGTGCCATCTTTGAAACTGGAATGTGTTTCACAGTCAGTGACGTGTCACAGTTTAATGGCAGCGTTTTCTGGTGTGTCTGACAATCTGGGGTCTCTTAGACTTATGAAATACTCTGTAAAGCCTCTTTCCTTACAACTTTGTATTCTAGCCTCTGTTACTGATTAGATGTCAGTTTCATTCATTTTCCCTTTTAGAATTTTCTGTCCTTAGAGTTGTGGAATTTCCCTGGGATGTGTCTAGATGTGGGTCCTTATTCATTCTTCTTGTCTGGCACCTGCTGGCCTCTTTCAATCTAACTTTTTTTTAGCTCAGAGAAACTATTTTCTATAATTTCGTTCGCTTCCAGCATCTCTTTGTCACCACTTTCACGTGGATGAGCTTCCTGAATTTATAACATCTCTCTACTTTCCCTAACATTTTCTTTCGAGATCTTTAACTAGGACTTTAGCTTTTCCTTTTATAATTCAGCTTGCCTATTGCATTTTTTAATTTGGAAACTCAGTTTTCATTTCTAAGAACTCTTTCTGGTTCTCTGATTGTTTCCTACCTGTGACAACTTGTGCTTGATTGACATTTGCCACTTCTTCTTGAATGGCCTTTAAGAATGATGAGAATGGGCTTCCCTGGTGGCGCGGTGGTTGAGAGTCCGCCTGCCGATGCAGGGAACACGGGTTCGTGCCCCGGTCCAGGAGGATCCCACATGCCGCGGAGCGGCTGGGCCTGTGAGCCATGGCCGCTGAGCCTGCGCGTCCGGAGCCTGTGCTCCACAACGGGAGAGGCCACAACAGTGAGAGGACCGCGTACCGCAAAAAAAAAAAAAAAAAAAGAATGATGAGAATTTTTTTAAAGACCATTGTCCTCTCTTCTGTGAGTTATTTATGTTTTGGGGGGCCTTAGTTGATCCCTCTTCTTGCTTCTCTTTTGTGCTATTGCTTTTCCTATTTTATCTTCTGATCTTTGGATGGTTTGTATTTATGAATGAACAACTAGACTTATTAATACTTAATAGATGGTTAGTGTGCATTTATTGAAGTTATTTGGATGTGTTTCTCCAGAAACACTCCCCCACTGGAATGGGTGAGTAGGCGGCAGGTTGTAGGCAGCACATGGGGTGTGTGTGGTGGGGAGAGTGGGAGGCACCCTTCCAGGCTGGGGATCGTGGCAATTTTCAGGATCAGGAAAGTTTTATATGAGGGAGATTGAAGCTGCTTTTCCTTTAACACTGCCCCCTGTTTCCCCATCTATGTTTTAATTTTTATTCATTTATTTAAAATATCTCCTGTTGTTTCTGTGAGAACATGGGAATAAATGTATTTGCAGAGTCCTGTTTTTCTGGGATGTTCTTTTAAAGCTGTGATATGTCATGTTTAGTGTTTTTTTTTTTTTGCGGTACGCGGGCCTCTCACTGTTGTGGCCTCTCCTGTTGCGGAGCACAGGCTCTGGACGCGCAGGCTCAGTGGCCATGGCTCACGGGCCCAGCCGCTCCGTGGCATGTGGGATCTTCCCAGACCGGGGCACAAACCCGTGTCCCCTGCATAGGCAGGCGGACTCTCAACCACTGCGCCACCAGGGAAGCCCCATGTTTAGTTTTTAAATGACTTCTGCTTTAAGGAATTGTAATTCTGTGAGGTGGTGTAATTAATAACTTATTGTGAGAGGCCTCCTGAGAGCTTATACCTGTAACCTCAGTTTCAGGATGCTTTCTACTGTTTGAGAAATTGAAAATAACCAAACAGATTTCTCTGCCAATGAATTTCAAGGTTTTAAAATAAGCTTTTAGAGAAGGACCACCATTGAATGGTAGAAAATGGCTGATGCGCTTGCAAATTTATTGTTCATTAATTCTAATCTTAATTCTTAGAATGCTGTAGACTTTAGCATGTCATGCACTTTTGTTTTTGTTTTTAAAGTTTTGATTTTTTTCAGTTTCCTGGTATAATAGAATCTTAAATATCTGCTGATTCTGCCTTTCTCACTAGCTGCTGGGGGAAGCCAGACCCCACGGGGAGTGGGCAGGGTGGGGGTGTGAACCTGAGTGGTCAGGGTTACCTGTCTTTCCCGGCCTCTCACAGCCACCACTAGATGGCAGCATGTCCACCTTCTCCAGCAGCTGATGCTCGACTGTCCTCAAGACCAACAAGATTGGAGTCTTTGTTTTTCTCGTTGTTTGTGATTTTCTCTGATTCACTGGTGCGTGGCCTTTCAGAGTAAGAACGAATCCAAGCCTCTGAAGCCTTTCTCTCTGGTCCTCCCCTGGGCGCCAGCTGCTTTCTGCTCTGTTAAGGGGCCTCTAGCTCTGCACTAAGAGGACGCGAACCTTCTGTGTGTGTCTGTTTCCCAAATAAATGGAGCCTGTGACTCAGAGGCCATGGTGTGTCATCCTCAAATCCCTCAGCACCACACAATGCCCTGTTTTCAGTAAATGCAGATGTGCGGTATTGATGATACTTTTTCCTCATTATAAAGCAATAGATTATTTTTTAAAAAAGAAAATTTACAAAATGTAGGAAAGGAAAACAAGAAAATATTAATTCTGCATAAGCCCACCTGCCTGAAAAAATTAGTATAGTTGTGATTTAGTCATTTATTCTTATTCCATGCATTTATAGTTACACATTTTTATTTCTTTTATAAAAATGAGATGGTTACATAAATTTCAATTGATAAAATATATGTAATAAAACTTACCAGTTTCACCTTTTTTAGCTCAAAAGGAAGATTTCATGCAAAAACAAAATCTCTTTGAAATGATTTATTTCTATTTTCTAACACTTCTGAGTGCTTGCAGCTTCGGAAGATCTCTTGTAGTTTTAATTTTTAATTTCAAATCTGCTTGTATATATCTACTAAATATGATCATTGTAGAAAATTTGTAAAAATTTCATTTTATATAAAAACAAAAATGTATTGTAATTACACCTTGGCATATTTTTATCCAGTCTTTTGGTTGCTGTTCAGTACTTACGTAGTCATCTTTTTTAAAAACCTGTGATTATCATGTATAAGCAATTTTATATCCTGATGTTTCTTTTCTCTCTTATTAAGCTTATAGAAAATTTAGAAAAAAAAGAAAAAAAACAGACAAGTTCAGAGTAATAAACAAATCACCCGTACCTACCCAGAGATGCTGACCCAGGGCTACCATTGTCAGTGTTTCACACCTTTCCTTCTATGCTTTTTTATGTTGTTGATATACCACTCTCCGGTTTCTTCTCTGATTTCAGGACCCTTCTCTGATCTGACCGCCTTCTTAATTATTCTGAACCACACAACCATGCCTTTAGTATACAACTGCATCTAATTGTGTCTTTTGTCAAGCTTGGTATATTTCTGTTCAGTTTCAAGTGACTTTTGTACTAAACTAACTGCCCTGGTGGAGGAATGATGCCCTGAGGCATGAGGCAGGGGGACAAGTGGCAGGTTTGCATCTGCCTGGTGGTGAAGGAAGTTCCTCCTTTACCAAGCGTCCTATTTTCCTGATTCGTGAGTTTTCACTGTTTTCTGTGTCTTCATAGGCATTCTAGGATGAAGGTGGGATGCCGAACCCAGGGGTGCTAGTCGATCATTGTTACACCACACAGTTCATGTTCTTTGCCTCAGAATAGGCAGCTCACTGAGGTGATATAGTCTTCCTTTGCCAAGGTTTTCCATTTCCTTTTCTCTGGAGGTTAGTGCTAGGGTTAATGTTAGTTCTTGCTTCCATCTGGCACCGGAAGGTCTCTTGATTAGAGGGCAGTGGGCGTTTGCCCCAGAAGTTGGGGTGTGTGTGTGTGGGAGTGTGTGTTGCTGGTGCTCTGATCTGTTGAAAGGTGATCCAGGTGTGTATCGGAAAGCAAGCAGCTGACATCGGAACTCTGCTTGGGTCCCCTGGGTCCTTTCCCATTGTTGTGTGCTCCCTGGTGTGCCTTCACTTTGCAAAGCCAGCACCTAAGGCTCGTTCTCAAGGAGAACAGCCTATGGGTTTATGGAGCCTGTTTTGCTCAGGCTCCTTCAAACCAGAAGTGCCTGGGAATTTACATCCTCCCAAGGCAGGCTGTGGCCAGTGGCAGAAAGAGGTGAGAATCTGAAAGCCCGGTTCTCTTGCCTTGGATGGCACAGCTCTGAGGTGTGACTCATTCCAGATACCCCCAGGGGTCAGGCAAGGCACACCCCCACCCCCACCCCGTGGGACTCAGCCTGAGCTCACACCCTGCCTGGTTCCTCCCTGACCCTGACCTGATCCCCCCCACCCTCACTGGTCTCTTCCTTCATAAACTACTTGCACACAAATCCCTGCCTCAGGGTCTGCTGTGGGAGACGTGGCTGATAATGGGATGCTTTTATTTTTCCATCCCTAAAGTGTTCCTATTCTGTTAGAACTTGACATTGAACATGCGTTCACCTGTTCATCACATGATAGCACTTATGCTGTGGGCCAGGCCCATCTCATTGGGTGTGAAAACAGATGTCCAGTTATCTGTTCAGTAGGATTCCATTTTAACCAAGAGAGCTTTCTGAGTGTATAATCTGATACCAAATAAAACATTTGCCCTTTTTCAACCTTTCTTCAGTGGTTGATTTCTAATCATGACTACTTTCTCAGTAAATTGAACCAAGGGGATAATGTTTTCCCTCTTATGGCCAGAGAGGTGGCTCCTTACTCTTGGCTTTTTCCACTTGCCAGTTAGATGCATGGGTGGCTGGCATGTAGATGGATGTTGCTGCTGCAGTAAGCCACCCTCCTGCCATCACTTCCCTGAACTGTTGTATCAGTTATCCATTGCTGCATAACAAACAGCCCTCAAACTTAGTGGCTTAGAGCAACAAGCACTTATTTAGCTCATGATCCTGCAGCTCAGCCATTGAGGCTGGGCAGTTCTCATAGCCTTAACAGAACTCCTTCAAGTGTCTGCTTCTTGCTGATCTTAGCTGGGCTTTTTCACATCTATGGGGCTCAGTTTGGACAACTGAACTGATCCCTCTTTGTTTTATGATGTTTCTTATCTAGCCTGGACCTGAATAGAACTAAACAAGGCCTCTTGAGGCCCAGGCTCAGAACTGGCACAAAAATCACATCTGCTGCATTCTCCTGGTCACAGCAGGTCATGAAGCCAGGCCAAAGTCAGGGTCGGGGAGGAGAACAGGCACTTCAAAGTCTCCTGGCTCCACAGAGGAGTGGAGAGGTGTGGTCATCCTTGCAATCTACAGGGCTGTGATCTCTGCAGTCACAAGCATCATTCGGGGGTATTTTGCAGGACTGAGCAATGGCGGGGCACCAGCTAGTGAGGGCGACATTTTCCGGAAGGCCTCTGAGCAGCTAGTGACCTACATGAATTCAGGAAGCCCCTTGTTGCAGAAAAAATTTCTGAAGCAAGAAGTGGTTCAGAGGTTCTTGCGCCTTCTTTCTTCTCGGCAAGGTAAGGTTTCTCACAACCTTCAGTAGTGTTCAAAGATGCTCTATGCACCTTAAAACTCTTTTCTACTATCTGTTTAAACATTGATTAAAAAATAAATGTCATGATCTACATGTAAAACATTCAAACAACACAGAACATTCTTCAGTGAAAAGTCGATCATCCACCCCTGAACTTCAGTCTCTAAATCTCATCCTCAGAGGCAACCTCTGTTATTAGTTTTTCATGCAGCCTCCTGGAATTTGCATATACTATCCTATTTAAAATACCACAGATGTTTCTCTTTTCTGTTGGCTAGCACTCTACACTCCTTGGGTATTTCCAACCTTCCCAAGAAGCTCACACACCAGTGCTGACACTGAGGTTCACCCGTGGTTGAGTAGCATGACCCAAATAACTAAGTACTTGTTTATGGTTTCCCCACGTCTTAAAAATACTGATCTGTAACTTGGGGTGATAATGTCCCTGTGTGTTGGGTTTTGGCTGGGGACAGAAATCACGTGAATCTTTTTCTGGAGTGTGGTGTGTTCTTGTTTTTGAAAGAAATCCCTCCCGACCTGGTCTATGACATTGACCGTGACTGTGCCAACGCCTTCATCAAGTTTCTACTGGAAAAACAGAAATGGCCTGAAGTGCTTCTGCTGCTGACCCGCAAAGTGAGCGGGGAGCCACCGTTTGGGGACTGTCTCATCAAAGACTGTGACCTCTCGAACCTCGACCTCTGTGCCATCCTCCCCCACCTCAGCACCTGGGACCAGCGGAGGACCCTGCTCCTGGGCCACCTGATAGACCACGGAGGTGAGTCCCAGATGCTGAGTCAGCACCGGGGGGACATCCCAGGGGAGTCCAGGTGCTGCAGTTCATGGGGCTTTTCGCTTGATTTCAGAGACTCCTTTAAATTCTGCCTCATTCTCTTCCTCCTCCCTATCTTCTCATTGGAAACAGTGATAGGGTTGATGCATTTTTGTGAACTCTTCCCTTTCTCTCTTGTGTAAGAAACCTCAGGCCTGTGGAGGAGGCCTGGGCCCTGGTGTAGCCACAGCGGTCATTTCCTCCCAACCTCCGACTGGACTTTTCCCTGCACTCAGTATGCCGCATAGGTCCTTGTCAAACTCTGTGATATTCCTTTTTTTTTTTTTTTTTTTTTTTTTTTTTTGCGGTACGCGGGCCTCTCACCGTTGTGGCCTCTCCCGTTGCAGAGCACAGGCTCTGGACGTGCAGGCTCAGCGGCCATGGCTCACGGGCCCAGCCGCTCCGCAGCATGTGGGATCTTCCCGGACCAGTGCACAAACCCATGTCCCCTGCATTGGCAGGGGGACTCTCTACCACTGTGCCACCAGGGAAGCCCTGTGATGCTTGTTTTTTAAAGAAACAGCCAAATAATGGGTGGGTGGAAACATCTGCTGTTTTAATCGGCACAATCAGACTTGGCTGGATGTATGTCTGGAGTGTGCACAAGTCTTGCTGGATCAGGTTTTATTTTAAAACGAATCTGGAAGCACTAACCTCCTCCTTACTCTCCCCACTACCCTCCCACCACTTAGGCCACTACTAACTAGGCTTGGGCATGCTATTTATGCCTCGGTCTCCTCATTTATAAAATGGGAATGAAACTAGTCCCCCTTTCTAAGGGCTGTTTTGAATATTCAGTGAGTTCATGGATGCAGACTCTTGGTGGAGCGCCTTGGCTGTGTGGTTTTCCGCCTGCCTTGCTGTTTAAGGGGAAATGACCTTCAGAAGGAGTGATGCCACATTGGTCCCAACTCTCAAAGTGACTTACGCCTTCAGGCGTTGGCTCTACCCACGGGTTTCAGGAAATAGATGGAAGGCCGCCTGTGGTTTATGTCTTCAAACCCATTCCTTGCGTGGAGTGTTACTACCTTTGCCCAGAAACGATGGCGGTTAGGGAATTCCTCTTTTGTTCCTGATGAAGCAAGCACTTATTGAGGGCCTCCCCGGGGTCAGGTGCCAGGGCCCAAGGATGGACAGTGAACATATGGCTGCCGGTGGGTGGCAATGCAGGAGGGCTGCAGTCCTCAGGGGGTGGAGGTCAGGGAGCTTGCAGCGCAGAGGGGAGGTGTGGACTGAGCTAAAAAGAAGGTAATGTGGCAGTGGGGATGTGTCAGGGAACGTGGCAAATCAGGGCCGATGGGCATTCTCGGGAAGAAGCTTCCTAGAAGCAAAGGATGTGGGAAGCACGCTCACGTCCTGGTCACTGAGTGTATGTCCAGGACTGTGTTGGGCAAACACTGGGAGTTCCGTTGTTCATACCATCCCTACTCCAGTGCTGATGGTGGTTCCATGGCGGAGTAGGAGGGGGAGATGGAGAGACAGAGGAGGTGAGGCCCAGGGACAGGACACCTGAAGGGGGCAGGCTTTCCCTCCAAGGGCACTGGGAAACCCTTGCCTCCCAGAAAGGGGGCGTGGCAGGAGGCTCTCAGAAGTCAGGTCAGCACCCCCTCTTGATTTGGAATAAAGGGCAGAATCGGTACCGCCCCCTTCAGGTGGGCCCTGCTGACCTTGGCTCAGGGATGCTGCTCACCGGGCCCTTCTCTCTGCCTCCCCCAGCCTCGCCCGAGGGTCTCCAGGGCAGCCAGGAGCAGCCGCTTGCCATGTGCCTGAAGCACGGGGACTTTGAGCTGGCCTTCTTCCTCTTGACCAAGGGTGCGGACCCCCGTAGCATTTCTCTCACGGAAGGCGACACTCCTTTGCATGCCGCGCTCCATATCTTTCTAGATATCAAAGGTAGGCCTTTATTTTGGAAGCGGTCTTTTTCTTGAGGAGGAAGCTGGGTGTTAGAATGGATGCTGTGCTCCTTGGTCTTTCCTACTGGGAAAACTAACCATCTGGAAAAGGCCCATTTCTTGGCCAGGCCTGTATCTCCTGGCCCCTCACCCATAGCTTGATGGGAAGGAGTGACCATCACGGTGAACAGTCAGGGTGGGTTGATGGAGGAGGATTCTTAAGTTCCAAACTTAAGAATCGGCTGTCCATAGCTGCAAATACTTTCCATTTATTTACACCATTTCAAGGGTCCTGACCTAAAGGCTCTTACTGGAATATTTATGGTGATTTCTGGGTTTCTCCACCTTAGCACTATTGACAGTTGGGCAGGATAAATCCTTTGCTGGGGGCGCTGTCTTGTGTACTGTAGGATATTTACCAGCATCCCTGGCCTCCACCCACTAGATGCCAGTAGCACCTCCTAAACTGTGACAATCAAAAATGTTTCCAGATACAGCCACCTGTCCATTGGGGAGCAAATCGCCCCCAGTTGAGAACCACTGGGTTATCAAATCCTTGGGGAAGTTCTGTGTTCTGAGGACCCCCGGCTGGCATCTCTGCTGCCCAGAAAAGCTGTTCAGCACTCACAGGACTTTTGTGTCTTTCAGCTGACATCGGTTTTAACTTCCTCAGCCACCTGCTGGATCTGTTCTGGTCCAAGCCCACCGAGTTTTACTACCTCAACCCTAATATCCAGGACAACAGCGGTAACACGCTGATGCACATCCTCTTCCAGAAGGGCATGCTGAAGCGCATGGGGAAGCTGATAGATCTGCTGGTGAAGTTTGACATCAACCTCAACCTGAAGAACAAGGAAGGCAGAGACGCCCGGCACCGGGTGAAGAAGAACGACGCACTGCTCTTGGCCTGGAACAAAGCCCTGGGGGAGAGCAGGCGCCGGGGCCGACAGGACACCGCCGCCCACCCAGGGAAGCCCCCGCGCTGTGCAGCCCCGGCTCACACGGCTCCACTCAAGGGCTCCTTCAAGTCACTGCCCTGCAGTGGCACTGCAAGAGCCCCACCCAGAAGAGCCGGGGTCCCTGAAAGCTGGGAGACCCTGCCGGATGCCCAGACTACGAGGCCAGAGCCTGGGGCTGCCAGGCCCTGTTCACAGAGAGACCGCCTTGTGCAGGACATCACGGCTTTGATTCAGCAGGTGGAATTGGATCCGTCCCTCCAGGAGGACTGTCCACAGGACTCCGAGCCTCTGGAGACAGAAGCTGGCACTGCAGGAGAGAAACAGGAGCTACAGGGCGCCCCAGGGGCGGGGGGCTCTGACTGCAGCAGGAACAACCCCGCAGTCCTTGAGGCTGCAGAGGGACATGCACAGGCAGGCCTCAGGACCCCGCAGCTCGTGCCTGCTGGTCGCAGGGGGACAGAGGGCAGCGACGACCAGGACGACCAGAACATGCCGGAGATGGAGGCCTGCCTCCTGGACTTCGAGAACATGACGTGGGAGATCGAGTGCACTTCGGAGATGCTGAAGAAGCTGTCCAGCAAGGTCATGACCAAGTTCATGAAGAAGAAAATTATCCTCGCCATCCAGCAGCTCGGCAATGGTGAATGGACCAGGGGCCTGCGGAAGCGGCTGAAGAACTTGAAAGGAAGCATCCAGCTCTTTGAGGCCAAGCTGGACAAAGGGGCCCGGATGCTGTGGGAGCTCGCCATTGACTTCTCCCCGCGGTGCAGCGAGAACCCCGAGAAGATCATGGCTGCGGAGCACAGCGTGCACCCCACCGAGAAGGCGAGGCAGGTCTACACGGAAATCATCCGGATCTGGGACATCATCTTAGATCACAGCAAACTGTCGGACTCCATCAGGGCCATCTGCAGCGCCTACAACCGGGGCCTGTCCTGCATCCTGCGCAAGAAGCTGAAGGGTATCAACAAGGACCAGGTGTCCGCCAGTATGAAAATCCAAAAGCGGATACCCCGCTGCTACGTGGAGGACACCGAGGCCGAGAAAGGCGGGGCGCACGTGGATCCTGAGTACTTCCCCCCTGCCAGCGCGGTGGAGACAGAGTATAACATTATGAAGTTCCACAGCTTCAGCACCAGCATGGCCTCCAACATCCTCAACGACACGACGGCCACGGTGGAGTACCCCTTCCGGGTGGGCGAGCTCGAGTACGCGGTGATTGACCTCAACCCCAGGCCACCGGAAACCATCATCCTCATTGGGCGGAGCGGCACCGGCAAGACGACTTGCTGCTTGTACAGGCTGTGGAAGAAATTCCACGGTTACTGGGAGAAAGCCGAGCAGGCGGGAAGCCCACTGCTGGCTAGGCAGATCTGGCTGAAGCGAAGGTTGGAACTGGAACCCGGAAAGGAGGGTCCAGGTGGGGAGGAGGAGGACGAGGATGAGGAGGAAGGACCCACTGAGGTGGAAACAGTGGACAGCCTAGAAGAGGAGCAGGAGAGTGAAGCCTGTGCAGGAGGAGCCAGTGGGGAGCCAGGGGACCCCAAACAAGGGGTGGAAGGACCCACCCCAGAACAGCCCCACCAGCTGGAGCATTTACATCAGATCTTCGTGACCAAGAACCACGTCCTGTGCCAGGAGGTGCAGAGGAATTTCATTGAGCTTTCCAAGTCTACCAAGGCCACCAGTCACTACAAACCACTGGAACCCAATGTCCACAAACTCCAGGACCTGCGGGATGAGAACTTTCCTCTGTTTGTCACTTCCAAGCAGCTGCTCCTCCTGCTTGATGCTTCTCTGCCCAAACCATTTTTTCTGAGAAATGAAGACGGCAGCTTGAAAAGATCCATCGTAGGATGGTCCATGCAGGAAGAGTTGACCGTCACCAACTGGCAGGAAGATGAGGAGGAGGCTGAGGCAGACGGGGACTATGGTGAGGAGGAAACAACTGTGGAGACACGCCCATGTGACAGTGACCCCCGGGTGTACGTGACATTTGAGGTGTTTGCCAATGAAATATGGCCCAAAATGATCAAAGGGAAAACCTCCTACAACCCTGCCCTGATTTGGCAAGAAATAAAGTCTTTTCTGAAGGGGTCTTTTGAGGCCCTCAGCTGCCCCCAGGGGAGACTCACAGAAGAAGCATATAAGCAATTAGGGCGGAAGCGGTGCCCCAATTTCAAGGAAGACCGGAGTGAGATCTATGGCCTCTTCTGCCTGTATCAGCAGATCAGGTCTCAGAAAGGGTACTTTGATGAAGAGGATGTGCTATACAACCTGTCCCGGAGGCTGTCGAAGCTCAAGGTGCTCCCATGGTCCATCCATGAGCTCTATGGTGATGAGATCCAGGACTTCACCCAAGCGGAGCTGGCGCTGCTGATGAAATGTATCAATGACCCCAACGCCATGTTCCTCACCGGGGACACGGCTCAGAGCATCATGAAGGGCGTGGCCTTCCGCTTCAGTGATCTGCGCTCTCTGTTCCACTATGCCAGCAAGAACACCATGGACAAGCGGTATGCGGTGCGCAAGCCCAAGAAGATCTACCAGCTGTACCAGAACTACAGGTCCCACTCAGGTACGTCCAGGCCTTGGGCTCTCCCTACAGGGGAGGTGCTTGGGCACTGACCTTGGGCTACTTTTGAAGCTGTGGCCTAGCTTTTGTTGGGTTCTTGTAGCTAAGGATAATATTTTGGAGTTTGTTAGTAACTACCCACATGAACAAGAGATCTTATGATTTTTGCCACTACTCATTCTTTTCTTTTTTTTTTTTTTTTGGCCACTCGGCTTGTGGGATCTTAGTTCCCTGACCAGGGATTGAACCCGAGCCATCCGCAGTGAGAGCGCAGAGTCGTAACCACTGGACCGCCAGGGAATTCCCCTTTTTTCTCTTTTTTTTTTTATTGAAGTATAGTTGATTTACAATGTTGTGTTAGTTTCAGGTGTACAGCAAAGTGATTCAGTTATATATATATATATATTCTTTGTCAGATTCTTTTCCCTTATGGATTATTACAAGATGTTGAGTATAGTTCCCTATGCTATACAGTAGGTCCTTGTTAGTCATCTATTTTATATATAGTAGTGTGTATATGTTAATCCCAAACTCCTAGTTTATCCCCTCCTCCTTCCCCCTTTGGTAACCATTAAGTTCAGTAGTCATCACTACTCATTCTTAGGTTGATGATTTAAGCTGTGGTCGAATGGAAATGAACCCCTAAGTAATTACAGCTTAAGGTGTTGGCCATGACATGAAAACATTTCAGGGGAACATTTAAACTGCTTAAGAACTTTTGTTAAAGCACTTTGGAACCACCTGCTTCTAAAATGTGAAGTAATACGTCAATTATAAGTCATTAATCCTGAAAGAAAGCAGCTTTTCTTCTGAAGAGAAGCAAGAAAAGATCGGGGGGGGCGGGAGGTGGTGGGAGATAATGCACTCTCAGGTGCTTTTAATTTGTGCCTCACGTGTGCCCCTTCCCTGTGCCAGGCAGGATGCCAGGCAGTTGACATAGGTACCTGCTTTTTTTTTTTTTTGACCATGCTGTGCAGCTTGTGGAATCTTAGTTCACCAATCAGGGATTGAACCTGGGCCACGGAGGTGAAAGCCCGGAATCCTAACCACTAGGCCACTAGGGAACCCCCACGGGTACCTGTTTTTAATCCTCCCAAAAACCCTACAAGGTAGACATCATTCCCATTTTACAAAGGAAGAAACTGAGGCACAGAGAATACTTCCTTTGTGGTTTATAGAATGGTCACCAGTTCACCTCCTATGTCCTGCATGTGTCCATGAACAACATAGACTATTATTTTACATGTTTAAAAACTTTGTTTAATGGACTCATACCAGATGTACCTCTCTGCAACTTTGTAATTTTGCTTATAATAATGTTTTGGGATTTCTGCATGGTGATACCATGGAGCTGCAGTCCATGCATTTCTCAGTGCTGTTAGTAATCTAATTCATGACTGCACCACACTGTTATCCACTTTCCAGACAAAATTATTCTTCCTTTATCCCTCAACAAAAATATTTTCTTTTTTTTTTTACTTCTCTTGCTGACAACGCATATCCTACTTGCTTTACACACTGAAATGCTTCCCTTATCATTTTTACATATTACAGTTTTTAATTTAAAAGACCTTAACAAAACCAAGAAACAAGTAATTGAGCTGTTTGTTTATATCAGCATTTTCTGATTGGCAAGCTTAAGAACATAACATATTCCATAACCTCTAAAAACATATATTTTTCTCATAGCACAATTTCTCTTTAATGTGCTACAAGATGCTGTTTAAGGAACCCAAACTTCTTTTGTAGTTCTGCTAATTAACCCAAGGCTGAAGTCTCAGGCAAAGTGGGCTGTGTTTGTATTTCAAGGACATGATAAGAGTTAACTTCAAGCTTTCTCCTAGGCATATTTTTGTTCTCTCAGGGTCAGAATTCTGAAAACAGTATTTTATCAAGCTAGCTTTCTCTAACTGCACATGCAAAAAAGAACCAGTTTAGAGTGTCAGAAGAGTTTCATCTTAACCAATTTTCTCTGGAGTCTGAAGAATACTGTTGGCCCACAGTGTTAAAAAGAAAATCGTCTTTTTCTTAGTCATAGGTTCATAGCCAAAATTTTTCTTAACGAGTTGAACCTGAATTTCCCATTTTCCAAAAAGCAACAAGAATACCAATCACACAAATGGAATACACACTCACACACCAGAAGACAGAACTGTCACAAATGCACTGAGAGGATGACCGATACGGAGTCCCAGACAAACACTTCCCAACACAGATGGTCCTCAACGTCAGACACACGTCAGAACCAACTGGCAAAATGCCCAAATAGCACCTCATGCTCAAAAGAAAAGTTTGCCACATGCCCACCGGTGCCCTTACTCAGTCTTGGAGCTCGTCAGCTCGTCCAGGTGCATGTTTCCGTTGCACCAAGGAAAAGCATATGTTGGCAGCCAGTGCCGAGCAGGGAGGAAACAGGGAGGATCTCCAAAACAAATGGTTAGGGCAGCTGCTAGGAACATCCCCCCAAATCCCCCTCCCGAATCCAGTGACCCACGAGCAGTGGGCTCCTCACCGCCATCCCAGTGCTTCTTCATGGCGGCAGCTCTTCTCAGGAAAACCCCCGGAAGCCAGATATCGCGAGCGCACATCCTCACGTTGGGTGTCAAAAACTTCCTGCAAGTGGGTGCAGGTGCTCGCTGCTCAAAAGCCAGTGAAGGGCTTCCCTGGTGGCGCAGTGGTTGAGAGTCCCCCTGCCAATGCAGGAGACATGGGTTCGTGCCCCGGTCCGGGAGGATCCCACATGCCGCGGAGCGGCTGGGCCCGTGAGCCATGGCCGCTGAGCCTGCGCGTCCGGAGCCTGTGTTCCGCAACGGGAGAGGCCACAACAGTGAGAGGCCCGCGTACCGGGAAAAAAAAAAAAAAAAAAGCCAATGAAGAGGCAAGGTTGGTGGAAAGGAAAGTTTGCTTTATTTCAGAGACCAGCAACCCGGGGCTGGGGTGTCAGATTCACGTCCCAAGGCCAACTCCCCTTCCCCCCACCCTGCCAATCAGTGGGCAAGAGCTTTTATAGAGGGAGGGAGGAGGCTACATGCAGAAGCAGCACTGTCAGCTCTGACAGTCATCTTGAAACTGGTCATCGGTGGTCTGATGATTGTCTTACTTAAATCCTTCTGACCTGGGGTTAAGGTAACCTCCTATATAGTCTTTTAATGGTTTTAAATTGTGCTCCTATATTTAGGTAGGTGTCAAAATTTAGGTAAATTTAATTAATTCAATTTAAAATGTATGTGTGGTGTGACATTGTCTTTATTGAAATAACGCTTCTGTGATCTAATTTTCCTTTTTTCCATAGGGATAAACAGTTGTGCTGATGCCATTTACCTCATGGTCCATCCTTTCCCCTCATTTGCAATTCTTCCTTTTCAAATATCTGTGAGTCTGTTTCTGGGCTCACTATTTTTTTTTTGACTTGTCTAATTTGTCTATTTTTGTACTATTATCACAGTCTTATTTACTGTATTATCAAATTTCTCCAGTGACTCTTTGTAATTTTGATTGGAATTGAAGTTCTCACTCTTTGGGAAGAATTCACATCTTTACATTGTAGGGATTTCTGAACCAGGACCTTGGCATATTTCTCTGTTCAGATTTTTTTTTTACTGCCTTCAATAATATTTTATAATTTTCCCCAGACATTTTACACAGCTGTTAGATTTGTCCCAGGAACCTTATACTTTTTGTTACTATCATGGCTGCACCTTTTTTCTCTTTTTAAATTTTCTAGCCATGTCTTGCTGGTATAGAGGGTTGCTGTTGGTTCTTGTGTATTGATCTGATATCTCACAATCTTGCTGAACACTCTTACTACATTTACCATTTAGATTTTGACATTTTTATGCAGGTAAGGGCAGGTTTGATCTTCTCTTCTATACTTGTCATTTCATTTTTGTATTATATTTTATTGGTTAGGACCTTAAACAGAAACAGTAACAGGCATCCGTGTGTTATTCCTGAAGTTAATGTGAATATTTTTTTAACATTTCACCATTTAAGTCTGGTGCTTATTGTAGGTTTTTGATAGCTTCTCTTTTTCTGGGTGCATTTCAGGTAGGCTATGGTTTGGTGAAAAGAGAAAGCACACTCAGGCCACACACACGTACATACACATACACACACACATTGGTACTCTTAACACCCTTACAATGTAAAAGTAGATTAACATTCTGATTTGTTTAGCCAAGGATTCAGAAAACAATTAGAAGCCAGGTGGCTTCCCAGAGTGTAGCATACACCACACAGCTCAGCCCAGCTTTCCAGGGCTCTCACAGTCTTCCTGATGTTGCCCGTCAATTACAGGGTCTGCCTGGGTCTGAGCAGCTCAGCTTCTTGCTCTTCCATGACTTTCTACTTGTGCTGTGCAGGAAAAACTGGGACAAAGAAGTTTATGCTCTTAACAGGAAATACGAGATTTTATCCATTCAGGAAACATATATTGAACTCCTCCCCTACCTGGCACTGTGTGGGGGCTTGGTGACCAAGACGTTCACATTTCTCTGTCCCCAGGGGGTAGCTCCAGATGGCACCCCCTTTTTTGTTGTCGGACTCTGTAGAGGGGACCTGGCATGAGTAGTTGAATGAGCCCCTTATTCTGATGGTGTACGTGGGTTCAGCACCACTGGTCTGGGGCAGCAGCCTTTATGATCAGCAAGATAGAGTATGGCAAAGGGAATTGTCCTGTGAGCAGTTGTTTTTTTGTTCTTTTTTTTATGTAGTAAGCAACCCACCCAGATGAAATCTACATAAACTCCATTTTCCACCTCCTGTCAGGATAGAGGGAAGACTGTGCATAAATGTCTCTGTGTACAGAACCAGAAAAAGCCCCAATAATATGTATTAGATTTGAGAGACTAGAAAACACATAAAACATTAAAAAAAAAATTCAAGCCCCCTGTAAGGCTACTCACTACTCACATTTTGTTTCATTTCCTTCTGATCTCTTTACTGGCCATATACAAATATGCATTTATCACACACATTTATTGATTGATTATGTGTATTTACATAATCAATGTTATGATTGATTAACATTGTTTAATCAATCATAATTTAGTGAATATTTAATGAATATTTAGTGAATACTTCCCCCCATCTTTTATTCTTTTTAAATTGAGATTCACATAGCATAACATTCACCTGTTTAAAATGTGCAATTTAGTGGTTTTTTAATATATTCATAAGGTTGTGCAACCTTTACCACTAATTCCAGAACATTTTTATCATCCCCGAAAGAAACCCCATAACCGTTAGCAGTCACCCTTATCCCCTCCTCACCCCTGTCCCCTGCTCACCCCTGTGAACTACCAATCTACTTTCTGTCTCTGTGGATTTGCCTATTCTGGACATTTCATATAAATAGAATCACACAATATGTGACCTTTTATGTCTGCCTTCTTTCATTTAGCACAATGTTTTCAAGGTTCTTCCATATTGTAGCATGTATCAGTACTTCATTGCTTTTTATAGCTGAACCATCTTTTATTCTTTGAGCATGTTTGTATAAAAAATTTTATCTAGTTCCCTAGAAGGGCATTTAAGTGGATTCCAGTTTTTCACTGAAATGAACACTTCCATGCTTTTTTCTGATCCTCTCATTAATGTACATCTCTGAACCACAGTCGCAGCTGATCTGCTTAAATTCAACAGTTTCCACTTGTATTCTTGATTTCTTTATATTGCATAGTGTTAATAATAATAGCATTGGATAGTAAAATTTCCCTTTACTATTTGGTAATAGCAATGGGTACACATATGCCCATTTCATAGAATTCTAGCTGGTGTTGGGCAAAGGGCACATGGCCCCTAAGAATAGTGGGAGACCCAGGATGATCTGTATTCAGTCCAGCTTCTTTTGGAGGTGTTTACTAACTTCTCGGACCTTGGAGTCCCTGTTTGTAAAAGTGGGGTTGTCTGGTCTGTCTCACCGGGCTGTTGTGAGAATTAAACAGGTTAATCTTTATGAAGGTGCCTCTTGTTTAGTCGACATCATTGTCAGTGTTACTTCAGCACTTAGACAAAAATGGGACCCAGGGAGAAAGCTCTTTGGAAAATCCTTTATCCAGCTCTGACAATTATTTAGTCTACTCCTCTCTTTGCTGGGTATAAACCTGGTGGAAAACGGCAATGGAAGTCGAGGTTGCTGCCCCACCTAACATCCAGCTCTTACCATGTAATGTTGTTTCCAGTGCTCTAAGTACCAACGACAGGGGACAGGATAGTTCTTGTTTTTTAACTGTATATTAGCCCCTGTATTAGCATTCTAACAGCTCTAAGTGTTTAGTTACATTTCTGCCTTGACTCTTCTTCATGAGGTCATTTTCTCTCACATGAATGTAGTCCAGGAATGAGATTTACAAAACCTTCTTAGGACAGCAAACACATCTCTGCCTTTGTCCGTGGTACCCGGAGTAATACAGCTCGGAGCCAAAGTGATAATCTAACAGGATCTGGAAATTGGCTGCAATTGTATGTACTCTCAGGACCAATACTGCTTCTCAGGAGCAAAGCAAAACCAAAATAAGAAAACAAAATGCACAGGAGTTCCCTGGCGGCCTAGTTGGTTAGGATTCCAGGCTTTCATTGCCGTGGCCTGGGTTCAGTCCCTGGTCAGGGACCTGAGATCCCGCGAGCTGTGCAGCGTGGCCAAAACCAAAACAAAACAAACAAACCAAAAACCCCAGCCATGTTGGCGTGTTGTACAGTATCTGACTTTTTTTTATCCCAGGAATCCTCAATCTGGCATCTGGAGTGGTAGATTTACTTCAGTTCTATTTCCCGGAATCTTTTGATCGCCTTCCAAGGGATTCTGGCCTCTTTGATGGTCCCAGACCAATTGTCCTGGAGTCCTGTAGTGTAAGTGACTTGGCAATATTGCTTCGAGGCAACAAAAGAAAAACCCAGCCCATTGAATTTGGAGCCCACCAGGTGAGTTTCTTGAGATTGTATGTTTTAAAATAAAAGGCAGTTTGCAGTTGAAAAAGGGTTTGAGAAGCCGAGTTCTTCCACAAGGTAGAATTCAGTAGCCCCTGTCCCAGAACAAGGAAGTTTCAGAGATGGGTGAGTGACTAAGTGTTATTAATATTCCCACCACGACGGCCGCTCCTTTTCAAAGACATTACACCTCCCACAGAAATAGACTCAGCTTTACTAGATTTCTCTTTGTACAATGTGAAGTTTTTTCTCTTCTATCCCCCTTTGTTTCCTAGGTAATCCTTGTAGCCAATGAAATGGCAAAGGAGAAAATTCCAGAGGAGCTGGGATTAGCACTTGTGCTAACAGTTTACGAAGCCAAAGGCCTAGAATTTGATGACGTCCTCCTTTACAACTTTTTCACTGATTCTGAGGTATGTCATACTGAATTCTTTTTCTCACAGCGCATGTGTGTGTATGAGCTCTGCTTCCACTCCAGGAAAGAGAATTTTGGAACTGAGTAGATGAGAGTTTGTCACAGGTGACCGTTTCTCTTTTGGAGCATCATCCATTTTGTGTGGGGTTTTGTGTGTTTGGATGCGGCTTTTGACAATGTCTGTGGGTTGTTTCATAGTGTGTTGTGGGATGGCTCTCCCCGTGCCTTGCCCTTCCCTGTTTTCTTGTATTCATCTTTTCTGAATGCCTGGTACCCAAGCGCCAGCTCCGGTTTTCACTAGCTACTGTTATCCTTGACTCCCAAGGATCCTCAAGTTGGAGCAAGGTCTAAGGAGAGCCTTACAAATGAAGGCAAGGTTAGCAGTGTCCACCCTATGAGGACAAAACCAGGCAAGGTCATTCATAGGGAGACAACTGCGGGAAGACACATGAGCCTTGGTTCCTGCCCACAGGATCAGTTAATGCAGGGGACGAGAACAGCCATCCTGCCTGAGCTCCCTCCGGGCATGACTTTGCCACCACTGCTTGCCACCCTTGCCCACAGTGGCAGCAAAAGAGTCCCTGGACTGACCCCTAGTGACCTCTGTGCCAGCCCATTGTTTTGACTTGGCTCCTGAGTCCTTGTGATGGTTTTTCTTCCCGACCTCAGTACATTATAGGTAGAGCCGCCAGCTCAAGGCCATTGTCCTCAGTTTCATAGCCACTGCCTTCTCTTCACCACCGTCTCCGGTGGAGGCTCAGGTTGGCTGCTGACCATGCTGTGGGGTCTCCTTTGGGGACTTAGCTGGCTGTACCCTGGTCCCCGTTGCAGACTTCCCGCTGCGCACAGTGCATGCTTGAAGGGGCTGTTTTCATACCCAAGTCACGAGCACTGTTAGCTTTGACTCCTTAAAATCTGCCCCAGAACTGACCCTTTAAATGGAGTCCTTTGGGTTTTTTTTTTTTTCTGGTCTTTTTTTAAATGTCACATTTGCCTCGATAATACCTATGACTAATATTGCTATGGATGTTTTACAGTTTATAAAGTGCTTTTTGAAGGCATTGTCTCAATTTATCCTCCACCAACCCTCTGACGTTGTGTGTATTTTTATTACCCTCATTCTACACATAAGGCTGAGGGTCATGGAAGTTACATAAGTTGCCTGTAGTCGTAATGTAGGTGGCAGAGTTCGGAGATGAGCTCAGATGCTTTGAGTTCCAAATCTCAAGATCTTTCCACTGTACTCCCTTCCTTTTAATACCCTGCATGCAAATCGGCTTCCAGAACCTTCTACAGTGAATATATCATTACCATACCTTAAGTGCACTCCTTTTCTATTGACTTTTCTGATAAAATCAGATGCATTGGGGCTTCCCTGGTGGCGCAGCGGTTGAGAGTCTGCCTGCCAATGCAGGGGACACGGGTTCGTGCCCCGGTCTGGGAAGATCCCACATGCCGTGGAGCAACTGGGCCCGTGAGCCAAAATTACTGAGCCTGCGCGTCTGGAGCCTGTGCTCCGCAACAAGAGAGGCCGCGATAGTGAGAGGCCCGTGCACCGCGATGAAGAGCGGCCCCCGCTCTCCACAACTAGAAAAAGCCCTCGCGCAGAAACGAAGGCCCAACACAGCCAAAAATAAATAAATAGATAAAGCAAACTGTCAACAAGTAAAAATAAACACTATTATAAAAAAAAAAAAAAAAAAAAATCAGATGCACTCTCATTAATCCTGGAACCATTTTTAATCTCCGAGGACTAACTTTTTTTTTTTCTCATAATACATCCATTGGTCATGGTTGGACCGAGGCTCTCCTAAAAGAGGAAAGGGTAAGACTTTGTTGTTCATGTCCTTTATTAAGTGCCAGTTGTATGCTTGTGCTAGTAAGAAGCTCCAGGAGCTCTGGACTTATGGATCGGTAACTTGCGGTCAACTCTGTTTGTGAAAGAAAAATCTACTTAATTCTCTCTCACCTTGACCCTGGAATGGGACAATCCTGGATCCCTTGACCCTAAGCTCCCACCAATGGATCAGTGAGTTGCATGAAATTAAAACAATCACAAATTAAGTCTTGTGGTAACATCCGCTTCGTCCTATACACAGAATGAGAATTCTAAAAAGACTTCTGATGTGATGCTTCCCAATTACCAGGGAATGGAATCATGCATTCCCCAGCACAAAGCACACCCTCAGTTTATCATTTACAACCACAGGACCAAAAGGCACCAGTCAGCAAATGAGAGGAGATGCTACAATCAAAGGAGAGGAAAAACAGAGGTCACAGAAGTCCCCATGCGTCTGTGGTCTGGCTGTTCACTGGGGTTTCTTTTGGCGGTGACGGGTGAAGGCTGCTGAACAGTACTTGCTGTTTGACATGGGAGACTATAGAGGACTCCTCTCTCCATCCCTGGCCTCCTCTTCCACCCCCGTTTATGTGTCTGGCAGGTGCTGTGTGTGTGTGTGTGTGCCTTCTTGTTGCCCTGGCTTGTGATTTTTCTCTTCAGAGGATTCACTGTTAACCTGTTCAACCACATGGACACCAGGGTCATCTTCTGAGATGAGAAAGGAACCAAGGAATGGTTATGTCAAGGCCTTCTCTTGTAGGATTTTGCCTCATTTTGGGGAGGGGCAGTCATTCTCTGGTCACCTCCAAACTCTCCTCCTATGGGAACTTAGAGGGGTGCTTGCCATTGACACTCTGCCCCAGTGGGGAGTCCCTTCACACTCATGTGTGACCAGGACAGGAGAGGCTTTCAAAACCACAACTTTTAAGAGTTGCTGAACTAACCTAGAGAACAGGCCCCACAAAAGAAGCCTTGCTGGTAGAGTCTAAGTCCTTTTCCTTCATAATTATTAATCCCCAGAGAAGAAGCTGGAAGACTTCTAGATGCTTCTTCCTTTTACTGCCGGGAGTGCTGCAGGCCTGTATTCTTGCCGTAAACATATGTGCTCTCTCCTAGGAGACTCTGTCTTGAGAGTGAAATGTGTTTTATTCATGGAGACAGGTTAGTCGTGTGCCATACGAGCAGCTTCTGCATCTCCTTCGAGCAGTTTTAAGATACAGGTGCTTTGGGCTTCCCTGGTGGCGCAGTGGTTGACAGTCTGCCTGCCGATGCAGGGGACACGAGTTCGTGCCCCGGTCCGGGAAGTTCCCACATGCCGCGGAGCCGCTGGGCCCGTGAGCCATGGCCGCTGAGCCTGCGCGTCCGGAGCCTGTGCTCTGCAATGGGAGGGGCCGCAGCAGTGAGAGGCCCGCGTATCGCAAAAAAAAAAAAAAAAAAAGATACAGGTGCTTCACTGGCCCTTCCAAGTTCAGGCAGTCTGCACCTCCTGCTGTCTGCCGAACCTCCTCAGATGTTAGCATGTGTGTCTCTTGCCTGCTTTCTTTGGCAAACAATTAAGTTGTGTAAACAGCTTTACAAAGATGAAAAGATAGTCACAGATGTGTCCTGAAGATTTTTTTTTTAACTTCCAACTACTAAAATTGATTACATGACTCACACCTCTTCTCAGAGAGAAGAGATTAATTAATTCCCTAATTGGTTAGTAGCATAACCACTCTTATTTAATAGATAGTGTTTAAAGCATTTAAACTAATGTGGTTTTTTTAATTAATTTATTTTATTATTTAGTTTTGGCTGTGTTTGGGTCTTCGTTGCTGCATGCGGGCTTTCTCTAGTTATGGAGAGCGGTTGCTACTCTTCATTGTGGTGCATGGGTTTCTCATTGCTGTGGCTTGTCTTTGTTGCGGAGCCCAGGCTCTAGGCGTGCGGGCTTCAGTAGTTGTGACATGTGGGCTCAGTAGTTGCAGCTCACCGGCTCTAGAGCGCAGGCTCAGTAGTTGTGGCGCATGGGCTTAGTTGCTCTGCAGCATGTGGGATCTTCCAGGACCAGGGCTCAAACCCATGTCCCCTGCATTGGCAGGCAGATTATTAACCACTGAGCCACCAGGGAAGTCCCTAACCTAATGTTTATAGAGTTTACATTACAGAGGAACTGAAGGGAGGTAATGAACTGTATCCACTCCACCTTTCCATCATCCTTGAAAAGATACATAGGTGGCAAGTAGCACCATTTTACAAAAAACTGAAGGATAGGAGAATTGATTACCTACTCCCCCAAGACACACAATAAAGTATGAAATCTGAAATTTCATGGGAATTCTTCACTCTAGATACTGTGTATAATCTGGTCACGTTTGCCTCCCCAGGGTCTGCAAACCATGGCCTGGGGGGCCAAACCTAGCTCACTACCTGTGAGCTAAGAATGGTTTTTACATTTTTAAATGGTTAAAAAAATCAAAAGGAAAATCATATCCTGTGGCATGCGAAAATTTAGTATTAAATTCAATTTTAGTGTCACAAGATAACATTTCATTGCATCACACTTGCCCATTCATTTACTGTTGACTAGACCTGCTTTTGCTCTACAGTAGCAGAGTAGAGTAGTTGCAATAGAGACCATATAGCCCACAAAGCCAAAAATATTTATCATCTGACCCTTTAGCAAAAAAATTTACAGACCCTGATCTACAAGTCACCGTGGTTTTGCGGTTTGATTTGGGTAAAGGGGAAAATGGCTAAAATGTCAACTCTTTATCAAGCATTGTAGAGACACTTGACATTGATTATCCCCTTTTATTTTTCCAACAAATGTGGTTAGTTCTGTCATCCACATTTTACAGAACAGGAAAATGAGACCTAGAAGAGGCATTTGTTCAAGGTCACATAATAAGTGGACAGATTGGGATTTAATTTGTTCCATCTGACCTCAGAGTCCACCTTGCACAGCATACCCCACGGCTCCTGAATTTCACTCCATCCTTTTTTTGGGGGGACGGTGGGGGGGCCTTGTGGCTTGCAGGATCTTAGTTCCTCAACCAGGGATTGAACCTGGGCCCTCTGCAGTGGAAGTGCAGAGTCCTAACCACTGGACTGCCAAGGAATTCCCGAGCTCCATCCTTGATTGGATCACTTGGTTAGGAAATTTTGTCACGTGTCTTTTTTTTTTTAATCATAAGAAAATAATTTTAATTTTTTATTCTTACATTTTCTAGCATTCATATTTTCAGTGAAAATGTTTCAAATTATTTACACTTTGAATGCAATTACATCTCTTAATCCTGGGCATTTAATATAACACAAATTATGTGAAAATTCAGTTATAACACAGCTAGTAATTTTGCTGACATAAGGGCAAGACTCTATTTTATAGAATAGATGTAAAAATAATTTATGAATTATTACATCTTTATTACTCATCTAAACATGGCTAAACTATCCACATGTAACAGCAGTAATTATATTTTTATTATCTTGGTTATTTGTGACTCTTAGTCATATGAAACCCAAAGCTTAACACAAATTATTTTGTATTTACATTTTTTAGACTTATTTTTTATTGAGGCAACACTGGTTTATAACATTATATAAGTTGCTCGTGAAATACAAGATTGTATTTCTACTTCTGTATAGCCTACAGCATGCTTACCACCAAAAATTTAGTTTCTGGGACTTAGGGAACTAAGATCCCACATGCTGCGCGGCGTGGCCAAAAAATTGAAGGAAGGAAGGAAGGAAGGAAAAATAAAGTGAACCTTAAAAAAAAAATTTAGTTTCCGTTTGTCACCATAGAGTTGATATTTTGCAATTTGTGACAACATGGATGGACACCGTGGGTACCACCCTAAGCATCACCTGTGTCTTAATGACTGACCCTAAGTGGCATTTTTTAAACACCTTGTGAAAAGAGGTGAGGACACTGGTTTTCTCTCTCCATTCTGCTTGTGGACATTCTTTCAACAATAGGAACCTCCAGCCCCTAAACACTCATGCTAGAAGTGAGCATATGTGCCTGCTTCTTGGCCGTCTTAGCTGAGTGTCTGGGGGTCTTCTCGGTAGCTGCCCTGATCCCTGCCTGCACCACCTGGGCCCCAACCCCCACTCTGAGGCCATAGGATGTCCACCTCCTCACAGCTGGTGCTGAAGGCCTGGTCGCCGTGCCAGGCGAAGGGGGCTCGGTTCTCTGTGAGGCCCAGGGAGGCTGCGTGTGCACTGCAGAAGCATATTCTGCTGGTCTTTCATTTGTCTTTGTTGTTCAGGCTTACAAGGAATGGAAGATCATTTCCTCATTTATCCCTTCATCCTCTGAGTCCAGAGAGGAAAGCCGTCAGCTGATTGAGGTGCCCCTAGAGAAATGCAGCTCCTCCCAGGGCGGGGCTCTCATGGTGAACCTGGAAATGTACAAGGTGAGTATCAGCCACGGGTCCTCAGCCAGGGGTCCATGAGCTTGCTTGACAGGGAGCCAATAAGCAGGGCTTGGCCGATAAGATGGGGTTAAAGACAGAGCCTGTGCTGCGGGTCTTCCTGTCTGTCAGCACTGGGGGGTGGAGGATGGGAAAGGGAATGTGGTCGGCTCAACGCTGGCGACCCCCTCTTCTCAGCAGAGAGCCAGGCTTGATGTGGGGGGGGCGAAGGGGGAGGGTGGCACCTTCTGTTCGCCTCCGGAGCTCTGTTCAGAAACTCTGACATTGCTGATGGGGAACTCAGAAGTGAAGTCCATGACTGTAGTCAGTGGAGACCATTGTCTTCCAGCCTTGTCTGTGAAGGGACCCTGTCTCCCTTCCCCTGGGCGTCCCACTACATCACCGAGAAGTAGGCCAGAGCCGAAAAGCTCTGTGGAGTTCTAGACCAACGAAGGCCGACAGAGGCCTCAAGAGTGAGGGCAATGCCACAGAAAACCGAACCAGCAAAAACCAAAATCTTTGGGTGAAACTACTGTCCTAGTTTTATGTCTCCTACATAGTAGAAAACAAATAAACAGAAGAGCAGTTATCTGGTTATTTCTGTAACTACCTGAAAGGCTCTGTACATAGATATTAAATCATCGCCAAGCTGTGCAGACCTCTGGGTAGCCACAAATCCGTTGTTGTTTTGAAATGTGCATGATTTAATCAAGAGGTCCTCCCTGGGTCTAAGACATAGTCCCCTTATACCCAGAGTCCTCAGTCATGGGGTAGGTCAGGAGTAATATAGTGCTAATAATAGTCACAATAGCAGCGTGGGGCTGCTCCAACTTTTTTTTTTTTTTTTTAACTTTGGCCGCACTGTGCAGCTTGTGGGATCTTAGTTCCCTGACCAGGGATTGAACCCTGGCCCTTGCCAGTGAAAGTGTGGACTCCTCACCCCTAGACCTCCAGGGAATTCCCACTGCTCCAATTTTTAAAAATAAGTTACAGTAATTGCGTAGGATGTGACTTTTGGGGTAAACTGAGTGAAAGATACATGGGACCTCTCTGCAGTATCTTTGTAACCTCCTAGGGATCTATAATTATTTCAAAGTGGACAAGTACAGCAGATTCAAGGGTGGGCCTGTACTAACACTGCCCCCCCCTGCTAGAGTTCGCTTCCCTGTGCTGCAGCCGCAGTGGACTCCCCACGTCCTGCTCAGGCCTGGGCTATGCTTCATAAAACTTACTTTTTGAATATTTCTCCAAAATCAGAATAAGCCCGTTGAAGTGAGACACGTTGTATTGTAGCCTGAAGGCTCACGCCTTTGTCCTGATCTTGTCTTTAGCTCCTGAACGGGGAGCTGAAGCAGCTCTACACGGCCATCACCCGGGCTCGGGTCAACCTCTGGATCTTTGACGAAAACCCAGAGAAGCGGGCTCCTGCTTTCAAATATTTCATGAAAAGGAATTTTGTCGAAGTCGTGAAAATGGATGAAAATAAAGGTAAGCGCCCATTAAACTATTCTGGCTGTTGGACAGAAAGCATGTTACTCTCAGCTGCTCTATGGCCAAGGGTAAAGGGTATAGTTTTTGGAAAGCACTTTCTTTCCACATTCTTCTGAGAAATGAGTGTTCCTATTTATTGCTAAAGTGTGTGGGAGACTGAAGTTGTCATGAGATTGGGAGGGTTAACTCCTTCAGGGAAGAACTTTTATTTGTCCTAAAAGGTAAGGATCATGGGCAAAGAATAGACAAAATAGGCTTTGTTGGGAGAATACAAATTAACTGTGGGCTTTTGGACAGCTGTTTGGCAATATCTATCAAAATAAAAAATGCACATACCTTTTGACCCAGTAATTCTACTTATAAGGATCTATCCAGAGATACTCTTTTATAAAATCTCTAAGATAACATGCACAAGAGCACTCATTACAGCCCTGTTTGTAATGATAAGAAACTAAAAATGACTTACGTGTCCATGAAGGTGAAAGTGTCTGCAGTGGCTCCTCTGGTGCTGGGACCAGTGAGTGTGAGGTTGTTAACTAGATGTGGACCTCTTTTTAACTTTTCACCATTTTTGTGCTGTTTGCAGTGTTTTAAAAAAGAAAACCAACATCATTATGTATCGTTTTTTATAATTTACAAAGGCTAGCAAATTAAAAAATGGAATGAAGGTCTCCTGATGGGATAACTGGGAGATAAATAATCAGCCCTCACGAAGGAGAAAAGTGTTCTGTTTCTTGGGGGTTAGCTGTTGAGTTGGCTGCTCCAGGCCATGGTGAATTTCTCCAAAGTTGGGGGAAAGCCCACGGCTCTGTGGCTGCAGAGAGATTTGTTGGTTTCCTGAGCATTTTCCAGCCAGTTTTATGGAGACTGTTTCTGGTTACAGCCAGTGGCTCAGTTGGGGACCAGGATTAGAAGCTCTATTCCTGGGACCTGACTGTGGTGCTGTAATGTGAAAAGTCTAAGGCTTGGGGTTAACCTGGCTTCTCATTAGAACTTTCCACCTGTGCTGCCATGGGACTTAATTCAGCTACCACTTTCTCCCCCTGGGCCTCCACTTCCTCTACTAAAAGGAAAACGAGCGCGTTGGCCTACTGTGGTGGTTCTTATTCCTCCCCGCAGCTCCGAGTCCTTTTATTCTCACAATATGTTCTGGCAACCTATTATAAGAGATCAAGATTGACGATTTTTTTTTAATTTAAAAATTCAAAATGAAAAAGGATTACAATTAATATTATCTCTTGTTTGCATTAAGAATGCAAGAAAAAGTCCCGTCTTAATTGTGAGTTACGAGTTGCACGTAGTAAAGTCTTTGAGGGCATCTGTTCTCACTGTTCTGGGGAGCTGGGGATGAGTGTGGTGACTTTGCATTTGGGGGTCTCTTGAACGCGGCACCAGTAGAGGTCACCGGCCGGACACAGAGATACTGTGTGGGACTTTGCTGTGGGAATAAGATGTCACCTGGACACTCACAGTGCACACAGCACCAGAACAAGATGCTGCAAAGTCAGCTTTGCACACAGTGCGCGCGGAGGGCTACAAGGATTGGCGTGTGTTTTTGCACCACCTAAACAAAGCTGGCCTGTCTGCCTGGCCCCTCTGGTTGACATCTGTTGGCTGAGGGGACTCTGACCTTTCCAGCTCAGATTTGGCTTCCGCGTCGTCCTGATATTCAGCCTTTCGTGTGTTTCATGAAGCTGTGGCTCAGAATCCCCAGAGAGTGTCGCCTCCGCCCCCACCCCCAGCACCGCTGGTGGTGCTCGGGGGTCCTCGGCAAGGAGGGCCAGCACAGTCACCGCCAGCTGCTGAGGCTGACGGAACCAATAGCAGGTGGTGGCAGTAGTCAACGTCCACCAATCAGAATGTGTCAGATCGCTTGCTGTGATGAGGGCAAAGTCTGCACATTTGGAAATACTGTCACATCCTATCACCTTTTCCCTTGCTAAGGCCCCGGCATGGGAGTTTGCCAAGAGCTACATGGCTTTGGGTTTTCAAGGAGGAACTGGAAATTGCTGTCTGTCTTCTAATTCGTATCTCTAGGAAAGGAAGGCAGACCAAAGTTCAAAAATCAAACAGCATCTTTTCTTACCTCCACCTCCTTCTCCCAAAACCCACCACAACCTGGCTTGGTAAGCTACACTCTACCTTACGTGAACGCTAGACAGACAACATAGGTGTGTTCGTTTGCTCAGGCCACCATAACAAATACCACAGACTGGGTGGCTTACACAACAGAAATTATTGTCTCAGTTCTGGAGCCTAGAAGTCTAAGATCAATAAAGCTGTCAGTGGTTTGATTTCTTCTGAGGCCTCTCTCCTTAGCTGTAGATGGCCTTTTCTCTGTGTCAGCCCCCTGTGTCTCTTCATATGTGTTAATCTCCTCTTCTTATAAGGATGCCAGTCACATTGGATCAGGGCCCACCCATATGACCTCATTTTACCTTAATCACCTCTTTAAAGACCCTTGTCTCCAAATACAGTCACATTCCGAGCAACTGGGGGTTAGGACTTCAACACTTGACATTCTGGGTGTAGGGGAACAAAATAGAGCCCATAACAACAGGTTTCAGTGAAGGGATCCCCAGAGAAGCAAACCCACATTTCTCTTTCATTTTAGACCTCGATGATAGCATGTTTGTTAAAACCTCAACCCCTGCGGAGTGGATCACCCAAGGAGATTACTATGCTAAACACCAGTGCTGGAAGGTAAGGAGAGAGAGGTGTGGGTGACCTGTGGCCTCGTCAAGCCTCACCAGCAGGTTTCTCATCACTGCATTTGTCACCAGGATGGGGCGGGGTGCGGGGTCATGGTACTTGTGCTGCTGCCCCTTCTGTGACATCAGGTCACCCGCCATGCACCCCACTGCTCCCCACCACCCCCATGCGGTCATGACAAGCCTTCCTTTTGGCCAAGTGCCAGCGTGTGATCATAGGAAGAGGAAGGGTCCTGGCCTCTGCCCGCTGAGGAATCCTTCTATTGGGAGGGATGGGGAACAGGCTGCACTCCCGATGGGGGAAGCTGCAGAGTTGCTCCCTAAGGGGGCTAGGATGGATACAGAGAGGGGTGAAGGCCTGTGGTCACCCCTGCAATCAGGTGTAAGGGAGGAGAAAACAGTTTGCACTGTTGTGTGTTTAGTCGTGTCGGGATAGTGTTTCCATAAATATGCAGCTGCAGAAGGTGACTGAGTCCTGCACTGTATTCACTGCCCGTCCTTGTTGTAATTGGCAAGGAATACTAAACACCTGGCTGTTGTTATAAAACCAAGATTTTTTTTTTTCAGAGAGGGGGTCGAGCAGGACAATGTGGGCAGCAGGTGTGGGCAGCAGGTGTGGGTATGAAATTAGAAACGTATAAAGTCTTTCCCTTTCTCGCTTCAGAACACAGCTGGTGTTATACATATTGCCCATGGATTTCCAATTCTTTATCCCTTGAAAGATACCTTTTGAATGTTTGAATCTAAAATCTTTTGAGGGGAGTAGCACAGATGAGAATGTTATAAAAAGCCTCCTCCTCACCTGACTTTATTTTGACTCCGCTAAAGGGCTTTGGGACTCAGGAAGTTTATTGTTTTTGGCTGCATGTCAGTAAGTGTCTCAGAACCACCGTACAAGTGGAAACCCTTGAGATCCATTCATTCAGTATATCCTGTGGAGCTGTGGGCCCAGCGTTGCATTTAGGTCATGGGGATGTGACAGTGGGCAGGACAGGTGTACAGAAAAGTTCACAGTGCCAGCGGTTCCTGATGTCACGTGTGAATAAGCTGCCTCCAGAACCGCCTGTCCTAGACGGTGTGGCCAGGGAAGGCTACTTTGAGTGGGAGCCTTGATCTGAGACCTGTAGGGTAAATGAAGTTAAGCAGGCAGAGGAGGGATGGAAGAGCATTTCACTCAGAGGGAAGAGTGTGTGCAAAGGCCCTGTGGCAGAAAGGAGCATTTCGCATGTCACAGGAATGAAAGGAGGCCCACGGGGCTGAGGAGGCTGGAACAGAGAGCCCGGGGGCAGAGATGCCATCCTGTCTGTGTTATCAGTAAGTGCCACTTAATCCTTCTCTTGCCCACACTGAGGCCTAATCTCTACATGCTGGGCAGAACATGAACTTTCTGCCCTGTAGTCCGTACTTGGAGACATGATGTCAGCAGCTTTCTGCTGGTGGGGAGCAGGGAGCAGGCTGACTCCCCTGGGACACTTGTCTGCCCATCTTCTATTTGCTACATACAGGTCTGCATGTGCCAAGGATCTGGTCAGTCATCTTCTGGGATGTGTTGGGACACCATCTCTGTCCCCGTTTCTACCATAATAGGTGCATTGCTGCTGCTCCACCAACACTGCCCACTAGCCTTGGTTGTTACCAACTAGAGGAGACCTATGTTGAGCACAGAAAAGCCACTGGGCAACCTTGGGCCAGTTTCTCCATGTCCTTGACCTGAGGTTTTTACCAAATACATTGGGAAGGATGAAACATCTCACGCGGCTATTGAAGATCAGATGAGGGTGTTATTATGGTGACCTGTAAAAATATGTCCGATGTGCCTTTTCCATGGCTCCTAGGTGTTTCCAAAGGGAAGCTTTGAGTCCAAAGTGTTAGCTGGTAACACAATTAGGCTTTATCCTCTGGGGCTGTTTTCTCTTTTCTTTTTAAAAAATTTTTATTGGAGTATAATTGATGTACAGTGTTGTGTTAGTTTCAGGCACACAGCATAGTAAGTTATACACACACATATATCCACTCTTTTTTAGATTCTTTTCCCATATAGGCCATTACAGAGTATTGAGTAGAGTTCCCTGTGCTATACAGTAGGTCCTTATTAGTTATCTATTTTATATGTAGCAATGTGTATATGTCAGTCCCAATTGAGGCTGTTTTCTTTAGTGTTTCAGCACCTTCCTGCCCCTCCCTCTCGGATTTGGCTGGGGTGAGACCCAGTGCTTTGTCCGTGCAAACATGGAATGCATGCTTTAACTCTTGTTCCTGTGTCACCTCCGTGACCTTGCAGGAAACAGAAACCTTTGGTCTATTCCAGGTTGCAGCCAAGTGTTTCCAAAAGGGAGGTGCGTTGGAAAAGGAGAAGCTGGCTCTGGCCCACAGCACCGCCCTGAACATGAAATCCAAGAAAGTCAGCCCCAAGTAAGAGCCTCGAGGGTCATTTCAGGTTTGCTCTGATGAGAGAGAGCTGCCGGTTCAATCTACTGGTATCATATTCCATGGAAACTCTGTTCTATTTCCCCTTCCCAGGGAAAAGCAGGTGGAATATTTGGAACTGGCCAAGACGTATCTGGAGTGCAAGGAGCCAAAGTTGTCTCTTAAGTGTCTGAGCTACGCCAAGGAGTTCCAGCTGTGTGCCCAGCTATGCGAGAGGCTGGGAAAGGTATGTTTGGCCCACAGCTGCTCCTAGGAGAACTGGGCTCCGTGGGGCAGATGGAAGGGTGGCCCCCACCCTCTGCCTGTGTCAGGAAGGGCTTCCGTCCTCCCAAGAGGGAGAGGTTGGCCCTGTCAACTCTGTGGGTGGCCCTTCTTCCTCCATCTGCTCAAACATTTAGATGGTTTCAGGGACTCTGTGTGTGTGTGTGTGTGTGTGTGTGTGTGTGTGTGTGTGTGTGTGTGTCCATGTCCATGTCTGTGAATGTTTGCGACCCGTTATTAACCACAGGGAGGCCAAATGTTCACATCAAAGGGAAGATGGGTTTTAGAATATTCCTGCCTTTTCTTTCTCCATGTTCAGTCTGGAGTCAGCCTGGGTGGACGGTCTGGCAGTTACATGGTGGTTTCTCTGTGTCCCAGCAATTACTCTAGATCTGCACTGACCAATCTGGCAGCCACTAGCCACATGTAGCTACTTAATTAAACATTTAGGTTAACTAAAACGTAATAAAGTCAAAAATTCACTTCCGCAGTCTCACTAGCCACATCTCAAGTGCATGTTGTGATAGAGCATTTCCATTGTTCTAGAAGCGCTAGTGGACAGAGTTGCTGGTCCAGAGCACAGGGCTCACAGTGTGGTCTGCAGGCTGGCACAGGCCACAGACTCATATCATCCGCAACAAGATAAACTCCAAAGAGGAAAGTAGACAGATTTGTATGGCAATTTGGCATTGCTGTGACATCCGAGAGGTGATGATTTTCTTAGTGATTCATTTTTCTTCTTTTTATTGAGATATAATTGATGTATAATATCAAATTGGTTTTAGTTGTACAGCATAATGATTCAGTATATACATAAATTGCAAAATGATCACCGCAGTAAGTTTAGTTAATGTCCGTCACCACACATAGTGATGATCTTTTTTCTTGTGATGAGAACATTTAAGATCGTTTTCATTTACATGTGGAATCTAAAAAATAAAACAAATGAACAAAGATGACAAAACAGGAGCAGACTCACTGATACAGAGAACAAACCAGTGGTTCCCAGAGAGGAGTGGAGGTCGGGGCAAAATAAGTGAAGAGGATTAAGAGGTACAAACTGCCAGGTGTAAAATAAATAAGTACAGGATATAATGTACAGCACAGGGAATATAGCCAGTATTTTATAATAAATTTGTATAGCGTGTAATCTGTACAAATATCAAATAACTGTGTTGTATACCTGAAACTAATATAATATTGTAAGTGAACTATACTTCGATAAAAAATAATAAAACAAAAATAAATAAAAATTTTAAAAGATCTACTTTGTTAGCAACTTTCAAATATACAATACACTGTTATTAACTACAGTCACAATGCTGTACATAAAGCAGTTCATTTTTTAAATTTTAATTAAAAAATTTTTAATTGAAATATAGCTGATGTATAGTAATATGTAAGTTACAGGTGTACAGTATAGTGGTTCACAATTTCTAAAGGTTATATTCCATTTATAGTTATTATAACATATTGGCTATATTCCCCATGTTGTACAATATACCCTTGTAGCTTTTTAAAAATATATATATATACTTTTTAAAATTTATTTGTTTAATTAATTTATTTTTGGCTGCATTAGGTCTTTGTTGCTGCCCGTGGGCTTTCTCTAGTTGCAGTGAGCGGGGGCTACTCTTCGTTGCAGTGCACAGTCTTCTCATTGTGGTCGCTTCTCTTGTTGCAGAGCACAGGCTCTAGGCGCCTGGCCTTCAGTAGTTGTGGCACGAGGGCTCTAGAGCACAGGCTCAGTAGTTGTGGCACACAGGCTTACTTGCTCCACAGCACGTGGGATCCTCCCGGACCAGGGCTCAAACCCCTGTCCCCTGCATTGGCAGGCGGACTCTTAACCACTGCTCCACCAGGGAAGCCCCTATCCTTGAAGCTTATTTTTTACCTAATACTTTGTACCTCTTAATCCTCTACTTCTGTCTTGCCCCTACCCCCCACTGGTAACCACTAGTTTGTTCTCTAAATCTGTGAGTCTCCTCCTTTTATGTTTTGTTCACTAGTTTGTTGTATTTTTTAGATTCCACATACAAGTGATATCATACTGTATTTGTCTTTCTCTGTCTGACTTTTTTCACTTAGCACAGTACTCACCATCCATGTTACTGCAAATGGCTGAGTAGTATTCCCTTGTATATATGTACCACATCTTCTTTATCCATTCCTCTGCTGATGGACACTTAGGTTGCTTCCATATCTTGGCTATCGTAAATAATACGAAGCAGTTCATTTTTACCATATCCGTTATGGTGGGTTGGACGTCAAACCATCTAGTCCTCACCACGGGCACTGCTATAGGGTTCCTGGCTGCAGCTGCTGCATTTCCTCCTGCGTCAGGTGTTATGACCATCCAGTAGGGAGGGGGTTGTTCATGTCTGTATATGAACTGGAGGAACTCCTGGACCCTCAGAGCATCCTGGGCATTGGGCTGGGTGGGAGTGGGACTTCCTGGGAAGTTTGAAATGTGGCCCCAAGTCAGTGTCAGAGAAGATAAGGCCGTCCCAAGGCTGCCCTCCGTGCCCCATGTTTAGTATGGGATGTGACTAGTTAGCATGTGGAAGAAGGGGGTGGAATGGGGATTTCAGCGTGGGAAGGAAGTTTGGGTCATAAGATTCCGGGAACTAAAATGGTTTCTGAACTCTCCATGTTCCTTTGTCCCCCGGCCTCCATCTCCAAGGCACCCCCTTGGGCCCTAAGCAGTGACAGCGACAGGGGACAGGGCTGAACCTGTTGCTTTTCCCTCTTTGCCTGACAGCGCCCATCCCGGCTGAGCCAGAGCCCCCTTCCTTGTCTGCTCACCTTGCCTCCCCGAGGCCCACTGAGCTCCACCTCTGAAAGCGGGGTGGGGCCCAGCAGGCCAGATGTCCGGCCCGCGTTCCCTTCTCCAGGACCTCAGTGCCTTCAGGATATGGAGGCCTCCCTGGTCCTGGAGACACAGGCTGCCGGCCTTCCTCACATCCCCAGGGTTGACCACCGGTGCCAGCTCCTTCCGCCTTCTCTCGCCAGCACATTCCAGTAGCTCTGAGCCCCAGCTAGGGAAGAGTCTGGTCCCTTTCTTTGCTCAGGCCCCTCCCTGGCAGGATATTCAACCCTCAGACAGCATCAGACCTCTTGTGGTCATCCCACCAAACTAGCCAGTATGATTCAAGTTGACCACCCTTTGCAAAATCCTTAGGCCACACCGCCTCCCTGTTCACAGTCCCCAGATGTGTGCTGACCCTGGGGAGAAGGGTTTGTGAAGTGGCTGTGGGAGCAGAAGGTTTCCTTTCAGGGATTCCTCTGCCTTGCCTGCTTCCTGCCTCTCCAGAGGTCAACACTGGTTTCCCTGGAAACCTCTCAGGGCCCTTGCTCTGGGCGGCAGGAGCCCAGAGACCCAGGCAGGGGGCCTGCTTAGAGCCAGCCCTCCTCTCTCTCGACCCAGTTGGGTGCACACTTGCACCTAAGGGGGCCTGCGTTCACCCTGGGGGTTTTCTTCTGAGTAGTCAGCCTTGTCAAGGAGAGGTAAAGGTGGCTAGGGGTTATGGTTATGGGGTCTGATTGATGTGGCAAAATGGGTCTAGTAGCTCCCTGGTCTGTGAGGTCTCTGGACATAGAAGAACCTCACACCTGGATCTTGTTCGTATTTTGGCAGTTCGTGTAGCTTGTCTTGTTAAATAAAACGCAGCTGAGATTTATTAGAGAGTCTGGCTTATGCATTTTGTTTTGTTCCATTTTGATTCTGTTTTCTCTCTGGATGTCAGGTGCAGCCAGTCTAGTTAGGAAATGAAATATTCAACAAATAGGTAGCCCCCACGCTGCCCCCCCAGTGTGTACCAGGCACTGTGGGCGCGTGGCAACCAACAGGCAGCAGAGCAGGAGCCTCTGCCTTTGTAGTTTTCCTTTCTAGTGTGGGAGAGAGGTGACAGAGCCAATAGTACAGAAGATGTCAGCGGGGATGAGGGCTGGGGGAGGGGAGAGACGGTGTCAAGCGTTGCTGCTTTAGGTGTAGGCGGGGTCAGGGAGCTGACTTCTGCAGGGAGACCATGAGAACAGCTGCCTCCGGAGGACACTGCAGATAAAAGCCCCCAAGGTGGGAGCGTATGGGCGAGTTTGAAAAACAGCAAGGAAGCCAGTTTGGCCAAAGCAGAGTGAGTGGGGTCGAACGGGTAAAATGAGCCAGAGAGTGTGGCAGGAACAAATCAGGTAGGACCTTGTGGTCCATGGTAGGGACTGGATTTGTTCCGGGCTGAGGGGGAGCCAGTGGAAGGTTTTGACTGGAGGGGTGACATGAAACGAATTATTGGGATGCTCTGTGGAGAGCTCTGTAGGCAGCAAAAGTAGAAGCAGAAAGGCCAGTTAGGAGGGGTGAACAGTGGCTTAGGCTGAGATGCTATGGCTTGGATTGCCTCCATGGTGGTGGAGGGGCTAGGAAGGAGTCCTGTCTGGGAAATGTTGGGAGAGCCAAGCCAATGCGATTAACTGATAAGCTGGGCAGGAAACGTGAGAGGAAGAGGAGTGCAATATACTCTTCTGTTCACGCAAACCCACCATCGTTTTATATTCTTCATCCTCTTCCTCCTCATAGCCATTTCCATTCTCTTCTCGTTGGCTACCATTCCAATGCAGTTAATATATGTCCCCATCCACGTGCATAACTGAAGAATAAATAGTATTGTATTCTCTGTACATATTTGTTTCAAGCTTATCTAAATAGCATCTTGTTCTGTTTGCTACTTTTTCCACCCTCTGCTATGGTGTTAAGGTCCGGCCAGGTTTCTGACCACTGTTCGTGTTCCAGAATGGGCATCCACTGCGTTTGACTTACCCATTTTCCTAGTGGTGAACATCCGAGTCGCCACCAACTCCCAGCTGCCACACACAAGTACTATGACACAGCGCATCCCCTTCCAGTGCTGTGAACTGCTAGGAGTGGTTTTGCTGACCCCAGGGGGTGCATGTGTTTAATTTCACCAAGTGAAAGTAGAAAGCCACTTTGCTTTCCAGAGCAGCTGTACCACTCCGTGCATGAGGGGACCTTGTGCCCCATATCCATGACCACATTCAGAGGGTTCTGATTTTCTAATTTTTGCAGACCTCATGGATGTATCTCACTGTGGCTTTAATTTACATTTCTCTGGTTATTAGCAAGGTTGAGCATCTTCATTTATTTGTTAGTCATTTAAGTTCCCCCCACTGCAAACTGCCAGTTCATACCCTTTGCCTAATTTTCTGGAAAGTCTTTTTCGTGTGTTTGCAGGAATCCATTTTATGTTCTAGACCTGCCCACTCTAGTACAGTAGCCAGTGGCCACATGTGGCAATTTATATTAACATTAATTAAATGAAATCAAAAATACAGTTCGTCGGTTACACTATCCACACATTTCCTGTGCTCACTGTTCACACGTGGCTAGTGGCTACCATATTGGATAGATAGATACAGAACATTTCCATCTTCACAGAAGGCTCTGTCTGACAGTGCTGGGCTAGATGTTAATGTTTGTCTTCTCTCTGTTAACTTTAATTGATGTGCTCTTTGTTGAACAGTTTTGATGTATAGCTGACCCTTGAACAGTGCGGGTGTTGGGGCACTGGCCCTTCGTGCAGCTGAAAATCCACATATAACTTATAGTTGTCCCTCCATAGCCGAGGTTCCTCTGTATCCTTGGTTTCATATCAGGAATTCAACCAACTGCAGACCATGTCACACTGTAGTATTTATTATCGAAAAAAAATCCTTGCGTAAGTGGACCCGTGCAGGTCAAACCTGTGTTGTTCAAGGGTCAACTGTAATCAAATCCATCAATTTCTCCCCCAAAGTTCATGTGTTTTGAGTTTTGTTGAAGACTTTCTTTACCTCAAGGTCACAAAGATATTCTCATACATTCTCCACCAATAGCTTTCTCATTTAGACCCTTAACCCATCTGGAGCTTCCATTTGTGTATGGTGAGGTTGGGATTTCACTTTATTTTTCTCCCTATAAAGCAGTAGTTTTCCTAAATTACCTATGTTTTAGTGTTTTTCACTAGATTCTAATAAACCACAGACATAGGAACATCCTCTTTATTATTCATGGTGTTGGTTTACTTTGAAGATGAAAAGTTATATTATAAATACTCTGAGTAAAATTTTACTCTGTCCTAGATAAGAGATGCTGCCTCCTTCTATAAGCGAAGCCAGTGCTACAAAGATGCTTTCAGGTGCTTTGAGCAGATTCAGGAATTTGATCTAGCCCTCAAAATGTACTGCCAAGAGGAACTTTTTGAAGAAGCTGCTGTGGCAGTGGAAAAGTAAGTGGTTTTATTCTCTTCCTTTCTCCCCCACATCCCCCCAAGCCCTGCCCTCCTGTTGCTCCTTGAGGAGGTATTGTCTTGCTCTTCTGAAGTGACTTGACCCCGTCACCCTCCTTCCACTTGGGTGGTGGCCTCCGTGCTGAGTCAAGAACTCCTTGAATACAGCGTCATGAGGAGAAGGGGCACAAGAAGATGAAGGATGCGTTACGAGTGTCTATAACATGCCCAGCAATTTCGTGCTTACTGATAGTTCTGTCCTCTCCACCTTTACCTGCTGAGTTGACGATTTCACTGATGTGTGGATGGATAGAGGTCAGAGCACTAGTGGGCGGTCAGGATTCTGCTTCATCGTGATTTACTGGCAGATGCCCAGCCAGGCCCTGATACATATGTGTATGATATGTATGATATGTATATACACATGCCCTCAGTTGTAGGACACACAAGTTTCATACATGACCCAGTAGAGCCTCCTTGAGCCTTCAGCCTAACTGATATGCCAAAGGTGAAGTGCAGATGGGTGGGGTTAATGGATGACAAGGAATCTAGAAACAGCATGTGGTTGATGCCTGTTGGAGGTCTTCCTGGTGGAGTGTAACAGCTAGAATTGCAGAGTCTGCTGTTCTGTATTTCTGCTCAACAGCTCCTGGAAAAGTAGGCTGTGGCTTAGTTCTGTATTTTCTTTGCTTTCTACCAAATTATACATGTGACAAAATGAACATGATTGATCAGGTGTTCGAACTTTATATTAAAGTTAGCATTTATTAAAGTATATCATATATTTTTTAAAAGCATGTAATTTTCACAAGGTAAATACACTTGTGTAACCAACACCTAGATAAAGAAATTGAGTTTTATTTTTGGAAATGGAAAAGAAGGTGTCTAGTGCCAAGGTTGGTAATTGAGCATATTCCTTTATCCAGATCTTTGGTTCCATTATGTGGAAGATATACACAGTGTGTATGTATTAGTCAGCTCAGGCTGCCATAGTAAAATGCCATAGATCGGGTGGCTTAAACAACAGAAATTTATTTTCTCACAGTTTTGGAGGTTAGAAGTCCACTATCAAGGCTCTAGTCAATTGGATTACTGGTGGGAGCTCTCTTCCTGGCTTGCAGACAGCTGCCTTCTTGCTGTGTCCTCATGTGGACTTCCCCTGGTGTTTAAGCATGGAGGGAGAGAGAGATTGTGGGCGACAGAGAGCTCCCTCTCTGGTGTCTCTTCTTTTTTTGTTTTTACTTTTCTTTTTTCTTGTTTGGCCACACTGCGCGGCTTGTGAGATCTTAGTTCCCCGACCAGGGATTGAACCCGGGCCTCGGCAGTGAAAGCACAGATTCCTAACCACTGGACTGCCAGGGAATTCCCTGGTGTCTCTTCTTATAAGGACACTAATCCTATTAGATCAAGGCTCCACCCTTATGACCTCATTTAACCTTAATTACTCCCTTAGAGGCCTCATCTCCAATTACAACCACACTAAGGGTTAGGGCTTCAACATATGAATTTTAAGGGACACAAATTGTCATCCATAACAGGGTGCCCCCTGTGACATTGATTGGGCGCTCTGTACGCTGAGTAATCAACCAGGCCAATTCCCTTGTGAGTCCATATGACAAGACCACCTGAGAGGGTTTTATTTAGTTCAATTATTTAGTTAATCTGTTCTCACTTTTCCAGGAGAGCATTGAATAATCATAGATTTTCCCCAGAAACATTTTTTTGGGGTCTCTCATAATTTTGTTTATCTTTATCAGCTTTCCTGAGGTATTCAACTGACTCTTTTTAATGATATGTTGAGTTGAGATCTAATGTCGTCAGGATTAATTGGAGCCTCACACTTGATTTTTCTGAGTGTCTTTTGAATGCTCTACATAATGTGTGTAGAATTCAGTTGCTAACTGGCCTGACTCAAAATGTAATGAGGACATTTTAGATTTGAAAAGAAAATACCTAAGAAAATTTTCTTAGTTTAAGAATTTTTTTTCCTTTGGCCACACCACGTGACATGAGGAATCTTAGTTCTCTGACCAGACATCGAACCCAGGCCCCCTGCAGTGGAAGCATGGAGTCTTAACCACTGGAGCACCAGGGAGGTCCCCCAAAATTTTTAAACTTGCTGTAAATACCCCCTACTCCATCAGCCAAAGCTCACAAGAGAGGCTCATCCTCAGTTACACCCCTTCACAGAGGGCCTGTTATACGAAGGGATCTGATATTTGTGGGATGACCCTGGGGCAGCAGGAGGTCCCTGGGCACCTCTCTGATTGTGAGGAAATGTGTTTTGTCTCCTGTGAGAGTTCAAAAGTAAGCATGTTTCATTGGATTGGCCCAGTGCCTTGAAAATTCGTATGTGGGGTATACTCACTTTGATCAGCAGAGTCAAGAGGAGCTTGACTTTGGGGACTTCGGGGCTTCATTCATCTCACACTAACTCAACCGCATACATTCCTGGCAAAAGAGAAAAGTCACACGTTGGTTAATAAGAGGAAGATTGATGTAATGGCTGGTGTGTCTGCAGCCCCCATCTCCACTCTTCCTCATTAATCAGGTATCAGACTCAACAGGGTTGTGTACCCAAAGTGATTAGCAAGCTTTTATGCAAGTTTAAGGGATTTTTTTCAAGGATGATTTTGGCTATGCATAATTTCTGCCTTACAGATTGACTTTCCAGCGTAATTGTCACTTGCCTAGGTTGCAACTCCACTATATTTCTTTTTTTCTTTTTTGTTTATTTATTTTTGTTGTTGTTTTTTATTTTTACTCTTTTTTTGGCTTTTGGGAGGGGTTTGTTCTTTTGTGTGTGTGTTTCTTTTTTGTTCTTTTTTTTAGTATTTTTTCTTTTTCTGCAACGCCACTATATTTCATTAATTAAGCATACTATTGCTTGGTTCCTTCAAGGAATAAAGAATTAATTTTAACAGTGTAAAATGAAACCTTGATAAAGATGCTGGATAACTTTAGGTCCTATTCTGCAGGTCCTATCTACAAGTGGTCATTTTATGATAAGTTGTTCTGTGCTGCATTTTGTAAAGTTTCTGTTGGGTGATACTGAGTTGACATTGGTGATGTCTGTCTGTCATTGCAGGTATGAAGAAATGCTAAGGGCCAAGACCCATCCCATTTCCAAGCTCTCCTATTCAGCCAGCCAGTTTTACTTGGAAGCTGCAGCCAAGTACCTGAGCGCGAATAAGATGAAGGAGATGATGACTGTGCTCTCGAAGCTCGACACGGAAGACCAGCTGGTGTTCCTGAAGTCTCGGAAGCGGCTTGCAGAGGCTGCCGACCTGCTCAACAGGGAAGGTCGGAGGGAAGAGGCCGCCCTGCTGATGAAGCAACATGGCTGCCTCTTAGAGGCTGCCAGGCTCACCGCCGACAAGGACTTCCAGGCCTCATGTCTGCTGGCGGCCGCCCGCCTCAATGTGGCCAGGGATTCCGATGTCGACCACACCAAGGCCATCCTCAGAGAAGCCCTGGACCTCTGCCATCAGACCAATCAGGCATCCGGCATTGCCGAGGCCCACTTCCTGCAGGGGGTGATCCTGAGAGACTTTCCAAAGCTCAAGGACGCCTTCCTGAGGTTTGACACCCTCAACCACTCAGCAGGGGCAGTGGAGGCACTCTACGAAGCCGCCAGCCACTGTGAGGCCCAGCCCGAAGATGTCCTGGCCCTGGCTCCAGCGGGCCTGGAGGTCCTTCTCGGTCTGGTCAGGGCCCTCAGAAGAGTGACCAACAACGCTGAGAAGGAGATGGTCAAGTCTTGCTTTGAGTTTTTTGGGATTTCGCAGGTGGATGCCAAGTACTGCCAGATAGCTCAAAACAACCCCGGACCCATATCAAGAATCATTTCTGACCTGGATTTGAACTTGAGAGAGAAGAAAACGAAAGAGCATTTCTTGATAATGACGGACCAGGTGAAATTAGCCTTAAACAAACACCTTCTGAGCAGGCTGTGTCAGATCACACAGAGCCTGCTTGGGAAGACCTACCTGGGCGTCTGCACGAAGTTTATCGTGGGCTTAAAATGCGAGGATGGACACTGTGAAGATTTCCACAAGCCTTTGCGGCGTCATGAGGCCAAGTGTTTGGTTCAGACAAAAATACACCTGGTGGCAATCAATGGATTGCTTTTGGAAGCCAAAAAAGTATTCCCTAAAGTCTTAGCTGAAGAACTTGAAGAAATCGATTATATTTTGTCTCCGGATAAATATGGCCTTTGCAAATCCCTGCTGAATGTCCTCTTCCCTAAGCATTTCCATCAGAGAGTATTGTCAGAAAACCCCATGGCATGCAAAGAAGTCCTGAAACCACTTTACAGATCCTTCCGGTCCTACAGGTCTGCTCTGAAAGAGTACATCCATGTCCTATTTCAAAACGAAAGGGCTCAAAGCCGCCGGGAGTCCACGGACCTGTGGCTGAGCGCCATGCAGGCTTTCCTTCTCTCTTCTAGCTACCCTGATGAGCTTGAAAAGCTGCTCCACCAGGAGGAGGACCGCTACAACCAGGAACTCAAAGCCCTCCAGGCTGAAAAAGAGGAAAGGGGCAGGGGGAGAGGCAGCAGGATGAAAGGAATAGAAGGGAAATTTGGCATGCTGACACCCAACAAGGATGAGGAGAGCGTGGAGAAGACCCACCTGTGCTTCATCCGGCTGCTGGAGGATTCCATCCACCAGTTCTACGTGTGCAGGAACCCAGAAGACTACAAGAGGCGCTTTTTCCGTTTCATGAACGTCCTTGTCAAGAGGTGCAAAGAGCCACTCATCCCCAGCATTGGGAACACGGTGGCCCTGCTGGAGCTCCAGTTCATCCACTGCGGGGCGGTCCTGGCCCGCCTCTGGAAGAACGCCATCCTGTGCCTCCCCAAGAGCTACATCGCGCTGTTGCACTACTGGGAGTTCCTGTTCAGCAAGAAGGACCGGGAGCCTGGGGATGTGTTCGCCATCATTCAGGAATACAGACCCAAGGACATGACCAGAGCCATTCAGGATTTCCGGTTCCACCTGTCCTACCTCGTCAAGGTGCTCTGCGGCCGCGAGAACGAGAACTTCAATGTCCTGCTCGATGCCTTCAGTGAAATTGACTACGTGGTATCCGGGGAGGCGGAGCGGACCCTGGTGCTGTGCTTGGTGATGCTCGTGAACACTGAGGGGCTGCTGCAGCCGTCATGCAAGCCTCTTCTGTCAAGCCACTTCCAGGAGATCGAGGCCAGGCTGCAGCTGATGAGCATGGACTTCCCAGGCCAGGTCCCCGAGAGGCTCCTCAGAGTGGTGAAGCGGGTGCAGCTGGCGGTCAACGTGAAATCTGTGGCGGAGGCGCTGCAGGACCTGCTCTTTGAGCGGGATGAAGAGTACCTGATGGACTGCCACTGGCAGTGGGACAGCGGGCACACCAAAGGGACCACGGTCCGAGGCCTCTACCACGAGGAGGTCAGACTGAACCGCCTGTTCTCCGTGGACCCCATGGGCTGCTTTGTCGAACCCGAGTGCGAGGTTGGTCAGGACGAGATGGAGGAGCTGGCCTTGGAAGACCGGGACCACCTCCTTGCCACCATCCTGTCGCAGAAGCAGCGGAAGGCCTTCATCCAGCGGAAGCTGCGGAGGGCGTACCTGGTGGTGTCCCTGTGCATCAGCTGGATGAGGAGGGTGGGGGCCCAGGCCGAGCACTTCAGGGAGGAGGGCAGGGAACCCGGGGCTGGGAGCTTCAAAAAGGCCGATGTGGACAGGACCCAGTGCGACCTGTGTGGGGTGAAGTTCACCCGCGGGCCCGAGAACTATTTCAGCCCTGATCAGGCATTTGAGGGAGCGGCTCCTGAGGCTGTGGCCCTTTCCGGGGCCGAGCTGGAAGACGAGCAAGGTCGGGAGAGGAGCAATGAGTCTTACGAGCAGCACATCCGCCTGCAAAGCCACCAGAGGCAGCAAGCGGCCTACCAGAAGTACTCAGACTTTTTCCACAAGAAGGTGGACCCCGCTATTGATGAAGGCAAGCTGGTGGTGCAGAACATGGAGCAGAACGTGTGGGTCGGCAGCCACCTGGGCTCCAAAGAGCACAGCCACATGTTGCAGAGGAAGGTCCAGGAGAACCTCAAGAAGGTCTCGGACATGGTGGAGGACCTCTACAGGCGGAAGGCCTGGGCTGGCGGTAAGGGCCCTCAGAAGTGGGGTGCAGATGGTGTCAGAACCCGGGCTTTGAGAACACATGTCCGACTCCAGTCCTTTGTAGTGATGTCTGACCTGGGGATGATGGAATCTTGGCATTAGCAGAAATACAAGTGAGGACCATGCGTTCTCCAGTTACAGCAAAGCCCCATTGTTTGGACCATCCCTCCCACAGTTAACGATGTGTCATCATCTTGGGTCAGGATGGTTTCCCCTGGCACAACAGACAAGAAAAGTGTTTGCTAACCAATTCTATGTAGAGGATAGAGGGGGAATGTTTCAAGTCTGAGGAAACTCTTTAAGCGTCCCCTGATTCATTCATTCAGTGATCGTTTCTTGAGCACCTACTATGTGCTGAACCCTTGACTAAGATCTAGAGGTGTGTAGCTGGTCTCTTCCTTTTAGGAGGGTCCTCACACCATACCCAGTGTGAGCCTTTAATAAGAATTCTTATGTGGTCTGTGAATCAGATTTCCTCTGACATCCTTATTAACTACGTCTTAGCAATGCTGAATGAAAGTTATGTATAAAATCAGTGAAATTGCATATTTTTAAATCATTCTAGAATTCAGACACTCTGGTTTAAGATAATAACAGTTTGAACAAAAGCTTCCTCGAAAGGCTTGCTACTGGCAGTGTCTCCAGACGGGCAGGACTGGTAATCAGGCTGGCATCTACTTGTGGTTTCTGCTCCTGGTGGCAGACAGTGGTCTTATGCTGCCCCTCTCCACAGGGAAAGCAGAGATGAGCTCCCAGGAGCTGAGGGCTTTGGCTCTAGTACTGAGTGTCCTGGTCCCTACAGCCTCCCGTTCACTCAGAGCTCTCATTCTTTGGTTCCCTAGCGGAGGAGGTCATGGCTCGGCTGGTCAGCGTCCTGATCCATTCCGTCAGGGATGCGCGGGAGTGGCTGAGGAAAACAGAGCTGCACTTGAAGGAAGAAGGTGAGGAGTCCTTCACCCCAGGGTGATGCTCTGGGTCTTGTGGTCCTTGATTCTGCTGGCTCCCAGGTCAGTCTGAAGTAGGGCCGCCTGTGATGTGAGCAGTGGTCGCTCACCATCTAGAAGCACCGCCCCCAGTGACTCAAGTCAATAGTGATAGAGTGGCTGGGTTCCCCCATCTGACTGTGAGGGCTGTTATTCAGGGCTTGTGCCAGTTGCTTTTCCAAAAATGTTTGCCACTCATGAGCTGTTATCAGTGATGCTCTGTCACTACTCCCATGGTGGGCAAAGTGTTGCAAAGCCATCCCTAGATAAATGTTTGCCTGTGCAAACCATTCATGTAAATCCATGAATATGTATTGAGTGTCTAGAATGTATCAGTACTGTTCTGGGCTTGGGGATATAAAACAAATTTGTGAACAAAACACATAAAATCATTGGGGAAACTTGCATACATCTTCCTTCAGAGGGTTTAAGGCTGGTGTATAGTGAGTTGGGTTTCTTTCCTGACAGTCAGACTTATCTTGCCGAGTTCTATTTGATCTGGAAAGTCTCCCCCTCTTGGGGAGACCTTATTTCTTCTTCCTCCCAGTATCTCACCTGCCCCAGATTGCCCTTCTGTGAGTCCTCATAATCCAGAGGCTGCTGGAAAATCCAGACCCCCGAGCTGGGGAAAACTGGAAAGGACTTGACACAAATGTCTGTGCCAATAAAAAATCTTTAGATTATAGTCACTTCTGGCACTATGATTTTTGTGATTGTTTCAAACAGGAGAATATAACTGGGATACCAACTCAAGGCTGTGGTTGATTTTAGGCTTTGTTTGACAAATTTTTCATTTAAAGGGCCTCTAAAATAAGGCCAGAAGAACTAGCCTGTAAAAGAACATTCTGGAGAAAGGTGTTTACTTTGGCTCTGGCTGGGGTTTTTTTTCTGTAATTTAAAACGACGATTACAGAGACATCAGGTTTTACTAGGATGTTATATGTTGCAGTAGAGTGGAAAAGATCACCATCCTGCACTTCATTTCTGTTGTCTTGCTTTTTAAACAGGTGTCGTTCAAGAAGATGATTACGAAAATGAATTGGAAGACTTTGGTGAGCTCCGTCCCAGAAGGCGTTTTCGGAAATGTGCAAAGCAGAGAAAGTAGTAACATTCACACGGCTGCTGCTTCCTAAACCTTCAGGACCGTTCCATCCTGACTTAGAATCCCGAGTGCTGGGGCAGAGGAGGAGAAGAATATACATTAGCATAAGAAGTGGCGGGAGGGCTCTAACAATGTCTTTGCTTATCATTCTTGTTATTTCTCTCTCTGTGGTGGCTCAGGGTCTGACTGCTCCCTCAGAGCAGGGGCCTCTTAAGTGTTTTCCAAGTTCAAGTCCAGCAGTACTAGGTCCCCCTAAAAGAGGCTCAGGCGAGAGGAGTCATAGCTGGAGGGAACACTGGGATCCTCCCCCCGAGGCCCCCAGGTTCTCTGGCTGGTCATCACCATGACACTGGTCAGTAAGTAGCAGGGACATCCCTCGCCTCAGTGTTGCCACTGCCCTGGCCCAGGAACACTGCCCCTGGATCCTCTCATCTCTGTTCATGCTGCTGGCCACCCCCGACCCCAGGCCACACTCTGGTCATCTCTGAGCCCACCTGTGGCTTAAATCCTTCTGCTATATATGTTAGCCTTTTGTCTCGGTGGCAACGTTTCTGCCTGCCTTCCCCCCATTTTTTGAGACCATCCTCAGCTGCCCGTGCAAGTCGCGATTAGACTACCTCAGAACGTAGTCAAGAATTCCCCGTTGTTTTCTGGGCGGCCGGCCTCAGGACCAGCCCCCTAGAATGAAAGGCTGGGGGATGTTGCAGGGGGTTCCCAGCCTGTCTCTCCAAGGTTGTCCCAACTCTACCTTGGCTCTGGTGCAGACATTCCAAACAGTGTTTTGTATGTAGCCCTCTACATCTAGTTTCCTTGGGTCTCCCTGGCAAGTTAGCTGTCCTAGCTTAGCTTGACATTCCGATGAGTTTTCCCCCACTGAGCTCTCCACGGGAGCACTGGGACCTGCAGAGCTGGAGGTTGGGGACAGGTAGACAGAGGAGAAGCCAGCCTTTTGGTGCCCATCCATAAGGATTCGGCCATGAATCACTGCCCTGTGGCCAGCAGGCCTGGGAAGAAGAAGGGGCTGTGGGCCTGTTTGCAGGAGGCCGTTGCTGCCCACTGAGCCATCGGTATGTCCCTTTCTGGAAGCTCTTCCGCCTCTCTCATGGTCACTTCCCTCCCTGTCCCCCACCCTTCAGCCCGGCCTGGTGCCAAAGGTCAGGCTCACATTGGTCCGTCACTGTTTCATCATCACCACAGAACCAGCCTTCTCCCCATGCTGCTGCTGCTTTGGCTGCTCTTTGTTTTTTTCTTCATTGTCTTTCTAAATGACTCTGTTTCCTTGAAATGTATGGTATCTAATTTTTATTAGTTTATAGTTCTAATTTTTATTCCAGGTGTTTTTATAAACTTTACTTGCCAAGAAAAAAAAAACAATCAAATCTTGCTGTATTATCACATTTTTATAAAGTTAAATCATTTCTCTTACATTTCTCTCCACTTGTTTATTTCTCATCTCTACTTAGAGAGTAAAGAGGTAAATCATGGAGCAGGTTCTTTCTGGTCAGCTGGTGGACAGAAGCTTGCCGTGTCTTCTGAAACTGAGAAATCCAGGGGCCCACAGCTGCAGCTGACTGCACCATCTCTTGAGGGCCTGCCTGTGTAAATTCTTTCCCTTTGGGTGTTTCCAAGCAGGCAGGGTGTGGACTGGAAGGGGTCTTGTCCGTGCCCCATAACAAGAACATTTCCCTTGGAGACGGGAAACCAGGAATTGAATCCTGGTCCTGCCCCAAGGAGCTGTATAGCCTGGGACAAGTCAGACCCGGTCCACACTCCCTGAGGGCTAGAATGTGGCACCACCCCCGAGGGACTGGGGATCTGGTGTGGCAGGTTTGGGGCACAATATTTAATAACAACACAGCATTGTGCCTCCTGTGCTGGTCATTTCTCCTCACGCATCTGTCTCCTTCAGGGTTTTTGCAAGATGGGAATCTGGCATTCATGGGTTCTCCAGCTATGACACCATCTTAATCTCAATGCCTAACCTCTCCTCTCTCTCTCTCTCTCTCTCTCTCTCTCTCACACACACACACACACACACACACACACACACACACACACACTCACTCACTCACTTCTCCCTGGCTGTCTCCAGCAGGCTGACTCAGGGTCTGAGTTGCCTGCAGCATGTTCCCAGATCGATACCATGTAGTTGCCAGAAATCCACCCCTGGGTCGTCCTTAAGTTCCTGATCCAGAGGATGGGTAAATCAACACAGCAGGTGACGTTGCTCTCCCTCTGCTGCAAGTATCTTTCCTCAGCCCTGAGACTGTCTTTGTCCGATCCTGTCCCTCTAAACATGCTTCGGAGATTCTGCCTGTAGAGTGCAAGGCAGGTGGGGACACCAGGAGCGATCTCCCCACCCAGCAGCCCCCCGTAGCAGCCGAGAGGTCGAACGTCCACGGAGGGGTCTCCCTGTTGAACTTGACAGACCTGCCCACCTTACCACAGCAGGGACAGCAGGCCTGCCAACAGCAGTAGAGAGCTGAGCCTCACTCCCACCCGCCGCCCAGAAAAACGTGTCTCCTCGCCTGCTAAGGGGGAGGGAAAGCCATCAGCCAGGTACTGGGTGTTCTTTAGGTGGGTTGTTGTTGACAGACCTGCCTCCCGGTTCTGCAGAATCCTAACTGTACTCAGAATCCTATGTTCTCTGCTTAAGACACAGCATCTCACCCTCCTCAGTGGTGATGTGACCTGAGCATCTGATAGGACCTTGTGGGGGGATGGGCTGCACTAAAAGGAGAGCTGTCATCACGGGATCTTGGAAGTGAGCCACTAAGATTGAAATTTGGCTTCTTTTACTCTCCATGGGTGTTCAGACATGTTATTTAAAATCTCTGAGCCCATTCAGGCATTTATAAAATGGAAATAATGACACAAGCTTGGAGCTTGCATGTAATTACATTATCTTCCCTCCTCCCCTGCCTCCCTTCCCTAGTGGGACCAAGAATGCAAAAAAGATTCCAGGCATCTATTTCCGGGGCAGGGAGGGGTGGTCACGAACGATGATGAGCTCTGGGGACAGAGCTGGGTCAGCTTTGTGATGCCTGGACGGAGGTGGGGACATTCCTGAGAGGGCTTTGTTCCCAGGGGCCTAACCTTTTTAGAGACTGAGACTATTTTTAGCCCAAGTTTTTGTGATTCTGCAGGACAGCTGTTTCAGGCAAGTATGTCCACCACCCTGTGGTATTTGGAGTCATTTTAAGGTTCGGGAGTGGGATAGGGGAAGAGAATGAGAATAACTCCTGAGATGTTTCCTTTGTGGCTACTCTAGAGCGTCTGGAGGGGCTGAGCAGGTGAACACCCTTTTTTTTTTTTTGGCTGCGCCACGCGGCATACAGGAATCTTAGTTCCCTGACCAGGGATAGAACCCATGTCTGCTGCAGTGGGAGCACAGAGTCTTAACCACTGGACCGCCAGGGAAGTCCCCAGATAAACATCCCTTTTTACACTTCAAGTTGAGAGTCAATATCTGCCCTCTTTTCCATTTTTCTGCCATTCCGTTTGCCAAAACCAAATCATGATGGAGAAAAGATGGGTGACACCCGCCCTGATGAGGCTGTAGGAGGTGGGCCTACCCATGGCAGCGGGAACGAAACCAGGACGACCTTCCTGGAGGCCATGCCGACAGTATCTGTTAAGTTTAAAAACGGATTCAACTTTGGACCCAGCATTCCTACATTTTGTTTTTTAATTGCTATCATTTTTAATTGTGGTAAAATACACACAACACGCAATTTACCGTCTTCATCATTTTTCAGTGTTAAATACATTCACACTGTTGTGCCCACCATCACCATCCATCTCCAGAACTTTCTTACTTTGCAAAACTGAAACTCTGTACCCATTGCACAACAACTCCCCACTTTCCCTCTGCCCAGCCTCTGGCACCCTCCATTCCACTGTCTGTGTCTATGAGTTTGACTACTCTAGGGACCTCAGGGAAGTGGAATCATACAGTATTCGTCCTTTTGTGACTGGCTTATTTCACTCAACATAATGTCTTCAAGGTCCATCCATGTTGTAGCATATTGCAGAATTTCCTTCCCTTTTAAGGCTGAATAATATTCCATTGTATGTATATTACCAGCATTTTTACTTTTAGGGATTTTTTTTTTTATTGGTACGCGGGCCTCTCACTGTTGTGGCCTCTCCCGTTGCGGAGCACAGGCTCCGGACGTGCAGGCTCAGCGGCCATGGCTCACGGGCCCAGCCGCTCTGCGGCATGTGGGATCTTCCCGGGCCGGGGCATGAACCCGTGTCCCCTGCATCAGCAGGCGGACTCTCAACCACTGCGCCACCAGGGAAGCCCAGGGATTTTCTTTTTTTTTTTTTTTTGGCCGTGACTTGTGGCCTGCAGGAACTTAGTTCCCCGACCAGGGATCGAACCCATGCCCCCAGCAGTGGAGGCACAGAGCCCTAATCACTGGACTGCCAGGGAATTCCCTAGGGATTTCTATTAGCAAAACATTCCTACAAGTGCCCAAATAAATGTCCACTTCTGGAGCCTCAGGAGAGCACAAAATTGCAGACAACTCAAGTATTCAGCTGGGGTGTGGCTGAACATTGTGAATATGGGTCAGGTTTTAGAAAGATGGAAATGTGGCGAAGGTCAATTGCTCCCTGAAAACTCAAGCTATGAAGAGGAGGCTCTGTGGTTCAATCCACTTTTGTAAAACAAAAATTTAATTCCAAATTGTTGACGGTGATCTTGAGTACTCTGTAAGTGGGATTTTAAAAATAGTTTGGAGTCTACGTGTGGTCACAAAAAACAATAAAGATATTTATGGAGATCAAAACAGAGAGGTACAGGAGGGCAAATATTTGTTGCTCAAAGAGGCAGTCAGAGAAGAACTTGACCCCCATCGACTCAGGTGCTTACAAAGCGATATTAAGAGGTGATGATAATCCAGTAGGAAAGGATGCTCTTCAAGACACCCCTTGAGGCCTCACAGATCAACTCTGTCCTATGCTTCTCATCCAACTGATCCCCATCCAACTGGTGTGCATCTGCAGCCAGCAGTAAATAAGAGGGCACCTCAGCTTCTAAGGTTGTCCATCAATTACACCTTGAACTTTATCACCTGACCCTGCTATGTCCTATTCTTAGTAATCTTAATTCAAGGATCCTCCCCGAGAGCATCCTTGCCCTTTAGTTTCCCAAATGATGGCATCTTCCTGCTGCCTTCCTTGGCGTCTTTCCTAAGCTCTAAGGACACACTCACCTAGCTATGGGGCTTGAGACAGAGCAAACAGCAACAAGAACAGCTGTCGTTTAGTAAGTGAGTACTTCAGTGGTGGCTTATGCAGGTACCACCCTAGTGAGTACTCACAGCAACCCCATGAGGGAGATGTCATGATCACACCCATCACACAGGTGAGAACTGAGGCTCTAAGAGCTCCATCTAGCCCTGTCCCTCAGGACTCTCCTCTCCAGCACTAGCCCGTGGGGATCACAGGTAAGTTTGTTTGAACTGTACACAGATAAAAAGGGTAGAAGTTTTCTTGAAATAAAAACAGTTTTCTTCCATCTTCTAGTCCACTAATTTCCTCCTCCCTTCAGTTTTCCTTCATGCAGATGTCATCGCGTTTCCAATTTTCTGGGGTCCTTTGACCATTCTGACTGCTGATCTTTCAGGTGCTAATTTGGCAGCGGTGGGGGGAGCATCTGGTTTTTGTCACCGCTCACAAAGCCCCTTTCCCTGGGTGAGAGCTTCAGGGCTTCTTTCCCACCATGTCTTTGGTCTCATCGGCCCTGGAGTGGGACCCCGGGGCTAGTACAGGGCTCAGCCATATCCAAGGGAGGGAAAGAGCCTCTCACGTAGAATGTTCCTGACTTTACAGAGGAGGAAACACAACAGACCTGGTTGGTGACTTTTTCCGTTTTACTCAAAGCTTCTGGGTTAGAGCGAGGGGGAAACACTTTATCCCTCCCTCTGGGGCTGCGAGATGTCTGAACAGCTGGACAAAAGGGAGAAGATGCAGTGTGCCTGATGCCAAACATCGGAATCCTTGGAATCAACCACAGGATGGGTGACCTTGATCATCAGTTCTCTCAGCTCATCAAAACTCTGCTCTTAAGGACCCAAGTCAGGTTAGAGTTTTTAGGGACACCTGAGTTTGTAATTCAGGCATTTTCTGGAAGAACTCTTAATCTTCCTCCTATCAAGGGCTTTCAGATAAAATTTTGAAAGAAGAAGAAATCCTATTAGAATAAAAGTAGACTCTGGAGATGTTAGTCTGTCAGGCTGTCTGTGCTGCAGGAGGGGGGAATGTGGCCTGGCCCCAAGGGCAAAGCTGTGAGTAGGCAGGACACGTGTGTGTGTGTGTGTGCGCACGTGTGTGCGTGTGTGTGTGTGTATAGGGACCAGGACATGGAGGAAGAAGGTGCATGTGGCTGAATTTCTCATCCCTTCTGTTCCTTCTTTGTATTTAACTCAAAGGAAGAAAAAATGCACAGGCTGCCTGGGGGTGTCCAGGTGGAATGAAGCCACCGCAGTTTAGTCCAAGTGAATGGCAATCCGCAAATATATCTGAGAAAGAGTCTTTGCCAAGGGATGAACACTGTTTGTCTACCCTTTTTACAGGAGATATTTTAAAAAATCAAGTGAGAGCCTGCAATCTGAAGGGTCTACACACCCTTTTTTCACCCTGCACTGATAGGAGTAGGTGTGTGGGGTAGGTTCGTCAGGGAGGAGCAGGGGGAGTTCTGTGCACTGCAGAGGCGGCTGTCTTTTCTACATATGGAGAGGAGAACTAGAGCCCTTCTTGGCTAGGGCTGTCACCCCACTAATGATAAGCAGGTATATTAGTCTGTTTATATGGGGCTGCCATAAGAAAGTACCACAGATTGGAGGACTTAAACAATGAAATTGTATATTCTCACTTCTGGAGGCTTGAAGTCTGAGATCAAGGTGTTGGCAGTTTGGTCTTTCCTGAGGCCTCTCTCCATGGCTTGTAGACGGCCGTCTTCTCCCTGTGTCTACACATGGTCCTCCCTCTGTGCGTGTCTGTGTCCAAATTTCCTCTTCTTATAAGGACACCAATCCTACTGGATTAGAGCCCACCCTAATGACCTCATTTAAATTAATCACCTCTTTAAAGACCCTCTCTCTAAACACAGTCACATTCTGAGGTACTGGGGGTTAGGATTTTAACATACAAATCTGGGGAGGGGGGACACAACTTAGCCCATAGACCAGGTTACGGCATCAGCTTTTCTGAGCCACTCGAGGAAGAAGGAGTTTGGTTGAATCATTAGCCTCAGTTGTCAAGTCACAGAGAGCAGAGCCTGGGATGAAAGTTCTGGCTGAGTGAAGGGGACCAAAGGCTTTAGTCATCTGGTCAACTAGGATGCGGCATGTGCTGGAGGAGCTTGGACAACTGGCTGGCGGGGGCGTGGGAGCGGTAATAAATGCTGTCCTTTGAGCTCTGCCTTCTGCCTCCCTTCTGTCTTTTCTGATCTTACTCCCAAACGTCTCCATCACTCCTGGGGCCTCAGTTTCCCTGCTGTGCTCATCACTTCTCAATCAAGTCTTCCTGTCCCAACACCTCTTCCAAAGACCTGCTGATACCTTCTTAAAGTTCAAGGTGTAGGAGGTGCCATCTTTCTGGGAACCAAGTCTTTTGTCACTGATTATGTGTCATTTGCTTTCATTTTTTAGAGAAAGCCTTCTTTCAACCATGTCTTGACTTTTTCATTACCAGTAATTTCCATTTGTACTCTTCAACTTTTGTTTTCCTAAAGACTAAGATAGTGTCTGTTCCTGCAAGGCATTTGATTGATGTTAACCTTGTTTTGCACTAGAGATCTCTAGAGGTCTGAGGCACCAAGTTCTGTAGACAAGAAGGAATACAATGAATCCCGCCTGTCCCTTTAAACAAAAGTTATCTTGCTGCCAAGTGCTGTGGAATTATATAATTATCAGTTTTGCTTTGTTAGATAATTGTGATTTTTAAATGCTTTCCTGAAAATAGCTTTTAAAAAAATCTACATTTTTCTACCTTCTCTGAAACTTAGGGATCATTTAAGGTTGGTTTTTTGTTTTTTTTAATTATTTGTTTATTTTTGTCTGTGGTGGGTCTTCGTTTCTGTGTGTGGGCTTTCTCTAGTTGCAGAGAGCGGGGGGTCACTCTTCATCACGGTGCGCGGGCCTCTCACTGTCGCGGCCTCTCTTGTTGCCTAGCCCAAGCTCCAGACACGCAGGCTCAGTAGTTGTGGCTCACAGGCCTAGTTGCTCCGCGGCATGTGGGATCTTTCCAGACCAGGGCTCGAACCCATGTCCCCTGCATTGGCAGGTAGATTCTCAACCACTGCGCCACCAGGGAAACCCCTAAGGTTGGTTTTTTTTCCCCCAATTTTCTTGTTGCTAAAATGCTGCAAGAAATGACATTATTAAAAATGAACCAGAACAAAGTTAGGACATTTTTTTTCCCATCCTTATTCTCTTCTCTGACACAGAAGAGGCTCTTTCATTTCCCTGGGTCTCCTGTTCTCCACCTACTCTCAGTGTAAGTGGGATGGTCTAAAGATTCATGGAACACTTGCAAAATTCTTGAAATTTCAGACTGGGAAAGTTCTATACAAGTGTGAAAAACAAAGAACAGGACTACACACAGAACAATGGCTATCCAGACGCAGCCATGGCTGCCCTGCTTTCATAATGCAAAAATAGCTATGCTGCAGTGGCTTTTTGTTTGTTTTTAATATGCTTATTTGAGAATTTATTCTATTTTTAAATTTAGACAACTCATGGGAATTTGGATCACACCATTTACCAAATTTAGGTTCAAAAAAATCATCACAACTTTCAAATATTACAAAGCATGACATTAAAAACTCAAGATTAATAATAATAGTTTCAGATCACCTAGGAGAAGAGTATTTTTTTTTCCCTCACTAAGGTATCTATATCTGCCAGCTTGAATAGTAGGTCATGCTAACTCTCCAGCTGTTTCCTTTTCTAACTCTTTGCTTCTACTAAATCATAATTTTAGGCACACAGGACACCAGAAGGTGTACTGATAGCTCTGTTAATTGGTTTGGATATTGGAGCAATTTCTTACTGAAGGCTGTACTCCAAGGCTGCTAGGCCGACAGTTACACTGCATTAGGATCCCAGGAGGGTGAATGTTTGAGCCTGGAAGGGAACACTGCCTGCAGTCCTGTTCTGCCCTTGATTGACTTGGCCCAGGAAAGAATTTCTTCATGGTCTGGTACAGTGTTTGAATGTGACTTTTTAACAGGTTCAGTAATATATTGACTTCTTTCTCTGATGAATGAAGAAAATAATTGTTGAGGAAAAAATCCTACTTGGTGATAGAGTCTTTTGTACTACAGTTCAACCTCCTTGTGAAATTCTGATACCTCTTTTTTTTTTTTTTTTTTTTTTTTTTTGGCCATACCATACAGCATGTGGGATCTTAGTTCCCCAACCAGGGATCAAACCCGAGCCCCCAGCAGTGGAAGCACGGAGTCCTAACCACTGGACTGCCAGGGAATTCCCCTGCTATCTTATTTTCAATATTTACAATTGTGAGGTTTGAGGTTAGAAGCTCAACCGTCTCTAAGCATGTCACTGACACTTGCCACTTGGAATCACAGAAGAGGTCTTTCTTTACATTATCAGCGACATGAAAAAACCATTATTATAACCTCATCCTCCTCTCCATAATTTAATGGAAGCACACCTCTTCTTGACTGCTATCATACTTGAGTATGTTTCATATAAATCATGCAAAACAGATTCTTGTTGCCGATTTCTTCTCACAGCATGCCGAGAGGGCAGAGGCTAAGTCGCTGTGATTTGATCATGCTTGTGATTTTCAGTGGCTCACCTGACATGATACCCCGACCAGATGGCATGTTGATGACCACTGCCTGACCTCTGTCAATAAAGCTGTGTATGGACTGGCCTGCAGCAGCAGGCCCTGAACTGTACAGAAATACTCTTTTTTGCTTCAGGTGTGGCTGATGCTCCATTAACCCCGACCCAACACTTGTTTTCTAGTTTACAACAGAGCTGCCCAAACAATCTCTCCTCCTGCTCCATGAAAGTCATTGAGCGCTTCTCCCTTGTGTATGTGCCACACTTGTGTCAACAGTTAGATTACATTTTGCAGTGTTTTGTCCCAATCTAAGTTGAAGAAACTTCTATCATGCACACACACACAATACAGGCTGCTCCTTCCTCTTGTATGTCCCACCAATTTTACGAGACTTCCTATGCTGTCATTTGGTAAGGAATTTTGCCAATAACCGTCTCTTCTTTGTCTCTAGGAATAATTTTGTCCTGACTACTGTGGTTGATTTTACAAGATATTTACTCCTGTTTTTGCTGTAAGGAGTTCAAAGTGGAGTGTTGCACAAGAGCCTTAGTCTTTTTTTCAGCCATTAATTAATAATTGGTCAGTTTCACACTGGAATATGTGACTTATTCTGGGGTGAGTGGGGAGGATTTGGTTTACCTGTAACTGTGGTCCTGTCACTGTGCTTAGTTTGAGAATAACAAATGTATAGATAACTTCCTGCCAACTGTTTGACAGTTTCAAGATAGACAGCTCTTGAGCATTAGGGGTCAGTAGATTGCTGATGCAGTGATGATCAGATTTCACATATTCACTGTTGAGCCTCCTACTTGCTTATTTATTTAAATTTTATTTTATTTTTTGGCTGCACTACCTGGCTTGCAGGGTCTCAGTTCCCCAACCAGGGATTGAACCCGGACCCTCAGCAGTGAAAGCGCCGAGTCCTAACCACCGGATTGCCAGGGAATTCCCATCCTACTTGCTTTTTTAAAACAAACAACCTTTCTGACTGTGTGAAACCACATACCAGTCACTTGTTCCAGCACAGATTCACATTTGCTGTTTCTACTGGAATCTTCACTATTTATATATAAAACACTATTTAGAGTTGCAATGTGTATAATACTTTTTTTTTTTTACCACTTTGAGGATTCTATGAAAGGCTTCATACAGCTATGAAGATTCAGTGGAAAGAAATAATATAATCATCACTTAAGTAACCAGAGCAGCTGTTGTAAATTAAAGATGCTCTGTCAAGATTGTAAAATGAACTTCCAATATCTTCAGCATTAGACCAAAAAAAATTGCCCAAGACTACATTGAAGAAATAAAGACACCCAAGTTAGAGACTAGGGAATAGTGACTATGTATGTCATCACTGTCTAGTGGGTACCATGCCAACAGGACACCAGAATTAAGTCTGGTATTGTGGTTAATAGAAATTCAAAGGTAATCTAGATTTTTAAAAACTAAATTGGTTTGAGAAATTGCTTTAATTCATGAGCCAGGCAACTTCTCTGATATGATGTCAACAGTCTATATATTATGCTTATACTTCAGGGTTACAATCTAACTAGTCAACACTACATCTTTTAGGAAGATATAATCATGGAACTATCTTTCATAAGGATATGGATACTCTTAATTTTTTAATTAAATTATGGATTGAGGGGATTCTGACCTGTGGGAGGTCACATCAATCTTATTTGAAATGTAACCCTGGTCAATTCCTCTTCATTGCTTTTCGTGATCTTTGTGTCCTCGGGGTCTGACATAATGACTGAACATAGCAGATACCCCCAAAGTGCTCAGTGATTATTCACTGAGTGAATAAATGAATACATTGATCAGGCAGCAAGGTATGGTGGAAGGAGCATGTGCATTGGAATCAGACAGACCTGGATTCCAATTCTGCCTCTGCATATTATTATGCTATTGTGTGACCTTGGCTGAGTTTCTTAAGCTCTCTGATTCTCGGCTTTCTCAAGTGTTTAAAAACAGGAGACAGCCTCAGAAGAATGGCAAAAATGACCCCATCTCACAGAGTTCTGGGTTTTAAAAGAGGAGTCCCTCTGTGGAAGCTCCTGATAGATGGTTCAGAAATGTTCATCTCTCTTCCCATACTGGGCTTCTCCACTTGGTAGAGATTTTAAGAATATTCAGAGAAGGAGCTAAATCTACCAAGTGGGTTGGACGCCAAAAGGGTTAGATTAAAGCAAAATGACTGTCGCGAACCTGAGAATGAGAAACTTTAATTTTTTTCCAAAAAAGTTCTCATCATTATTCAACACATAAGGGAGTAAAATTTGGTGGCTTGCACTTCTCCATTTCAGCCAAAGACAGAACACAGAATGTGCTGACACAACAGCAGTGGCCTGCAAACTTCTCTGTAAAGGACCAGATAATAAATAGTTTTAGCTTTGTGGGTCATATGGTCTCTGCCACAACTATTCAAAAGCAGCATAGACAATATGTAGATGAATAGTCATGGTTGTATTCCAATAAATCTTTATTTACACAGCACCAAGCCAGATTTGGCTGCACTGTCTGTATAGTCTGCAGACCCCTGTCCCACAGCAGCAACTTTCAGCTAAATATAAGAATCAGGAAAGGTCTGTCTACTTTGTTTCTGTTTATCTTTGAGGACAGCACTTATATCCAAGGTGAACTTCTATCCTTTATATGATACTAAGACAAACAGGAAGAATTTATTTGAGGCCAACTGAATCACTAATATATTTATTTAAAATTTTTATGTAAGAGAATTTGAGCCCTAACTGAGGAATTTCTTTATAACATTCTCAGTTTCAGTGTGGCCCATACATAGGCATGAACCATACATCACATTTTGCAAACATGTTTGTGTATATGTACAGCTTTAACTTTGTGTGTCTATGTGTTTTATTCTGGAATCTTAGGACTGGATATCATTTACTTATTATCTCTTCTTTTTTTTGAAGGCAAGTCTGGTAATTCAAGAGAGATTACACATATTTTTGTACTACAGTCTATCTTTTTCAGACTTAAGCCCAATTTTTCTAGCTTTTATGCCTAATTATAGGCAGTGTTCTGAGAATGTCATGTCCTATGATACTTGAAATCTTGCCCTGAATCTGCTACTATACTGTAAGGGCTGGAGAATATTTCGGACTTGCCTTTTATTACCATTCCACATTTGAAGATCATTTAGTAGTTTTGCAAATGAGTTTGTTTTTATTGCTATAATACAGAAACAATTATCTGCATCTTGCTTTTTACCGCACCGAGTGCCATATTCTTGGGCATCGGAAGGGCCCAGATGGTAAGTTTAGCAGACATCGGAAATAAACTGATTCGTTTAAAAGCAGAGGCTTGTATCCAGAAAAAGTGGTATTGTATCTTTGATATATTCCTGAAATCATGTCTACACACAGCTGACACACAGTTATCTGAACCAGAGTGAGAAGAGTGATCGTATGCATCAATGTCCTCCACAGGAAATCCTTCATTTTATCTTAGGCAAGAGTTTCGACTTCTTCCTTGATTTTTGTTTTTTTGGCCATGCCGCTCGGCTTGCGGGATCTTAGTTCCCTGATCAGGGTTCAAACCTGGGCCCCAGCAGCTGAAAGCAGTGAAAGCGCTGAGTCCTAACCACTGGACCACCAGGGAATTCCCTGACTTCCTTGTTGAAAGAAGTCTACTGGAGTGAGTGGACTTGGGTCAAATGGGATGAGTCTGCTGAAGCCAACGGAGGCATTCTGACTGACTTCAATTTCGATAGGAATCACCGGCTGAATGGAATGTGCCACTGACTGGGTCACTTGTCAGTACGGGAGGGAAACCAGATTGACCACGATGCAGCCATTTCAAACACCCTACTTTCCTATCTTCCTGCTGGTAGGGAGTTAGGGCTTGAATCATGCATTGGCAGTTTACTTAGGGTGAGGAGATGATGACTGAGTAAGGGCTGCACAGGGGCAGATGGAGCAGTGGATGGAAACAGATGCTGCCCGAGACAAAGCAAGGAATTTGCACTAGCTGGAGCCCAGAGCATCCCCGGAGGACTGGCAGGAGGTGAGGGCTGAGAGGTAGACAGTGAAACTGCGTCCCCCTAAAATGGAGTTCCCCTGCTAAGTTTCTATCCAAAGCTTTATTCCCTTTCTTCTCCCGCCCCTGTACCCCTCAGGATGGAGGAGTATTAAAGAAAAGGTGGGGGAGGGTAACACTGAGCAGGTCCCTGTGGGCCCTTTCCAGATACAAAAGTCCCCTGGGTCCCCTGTTTCTTGTTTGCAGAAAAACGCTTTAGTCTCCTAGGCTTTTCCTGAGTTCCAAAGTGGACTCAAGCAGTTACTAATTAGGGACGTGAGGGAATGCAGAAACAAAGGAAAAGCAGTCAAGCAAGAAAAGTAAGGATAGCTTAAACAATAATTCAATGATAAAACAGAGCCCGGGTTCTTCCTCAAGGAATATATATAACAATCTGACGCATATCTGTTTTTTTTTTTTAACTTAACAATGATTTATTCACAGGAATACATGTAAGTAGAGAAAAATAACAGAAAAGCTAAACAAATGAAATGAAGAGGATCCAAACCAACTTTCACTCTGTAGCTTTTTACTTGCACCCTGTGTACATATATCTAGGGCACAGAGGGCCACCAACATGTGCTAGTACAGTGTAGGAACCCTGCATTACATCCATTAACTTAAACATATCTTTAAGATCATGCTTTGAACAAAAAAAGAAAGCTTAGAAGGCAATATGTTGAGTGGGAATAAACATTGAAATATAGCAATCATGTCTTCAACTTCTACAATTGTGTTTATGTGCCAACTAACATTTATGCAGCCTCTTACAGATCCTTTACCATGTAATTTAAGTTTTAGAAGTTTTGATAAAATCACTAGTAGTATATAGCCATGCAGAAAGCACATCACACTGACAGCACAGAGGCAAAGATTTTGCACAGGTTTATCAGCTTTCCACATTGTGCAGGTTACACGCAATACAATATCAATCTTATTCCTAACAGATCCTAAAAAGATATTTCAAGGCCTAGCTGTAAACTACAGTACTTTATATCTGTATTCTTAATAAAAATAAAATCCACAAATCTTAAAAAGGAATTTTAAATGCAGGGCTATATTGAATTGGTAAACTGCAACACAAACTGGCGCAACAGAGGTAACTGGATAGCAATCTCACTCTATGTGATGCAAGCATGCTACTTTCCCACTAATTTAAAGTACTTTCAATCACTGTGAGCCAGAATGCATGCTTGAACCTTAAACTGCACTTTAAAAATGACCTCTTGGCCGAGAAATTAAATCTAATGAAGTACAACCATCAAATTATATCCACTACATTAATGTCTTAATGCAAAGTCAAGATGTCAATCTTTAGTTTGATATGTCCAACCCCATTTATTCCTCCCTCCCTGCCCATCCCACAGAGGTAAAAGGAGTGACTCATTTGGCATTTCACAGGGTGCTTCATTGTTTAAATTTGTTTTGTTTTATTTCTAGCTTTTTGGGGTACCTTAAATTGTAACTTCCAAGAACCTACTTCTACTATGGGTAGGCAAGCTGATTTTAACTCTTATTAGCTTTCATTTGTGTAGTTCTTCATCAGTATGCAAAAACAAGTCCCCATCATGTGGGAAATTTTATAAAAACCTTTAAATTAAAAAAAAAAAACTTTACTGTTTTCTAATCCCCATTCTTAGGTTTCCTTTATTGTGCTATAGATTTTTTCCTCTTTCTCATCCCTATGCATCATTTATACGGTTCTTGTTTTGGTACAATTCCCCATAATATTCCAGGATGTATTGTTTTGTGAGTAGATTGAATAACTTTTTCTTTTTTTTTTTTTTTTTTTTGCCTCTTCACATCTAGTGCAGCGTTGTAATTGGAGACAGATTTCCACCCACAAAGGCTCCAGATGTTAAAACGTTTCCCAACAGCGACTTAATACAGTGACGGCAACACCTCCCTCCAGCCCCTCCCAGTAGGGCTGGGATTGTACTGTATTCCCTACTGGTTTACCCTTCCTCCCTGTAAAGGGTAACATCTTCCCTGGGTGCAGAGGCTCCCTCATAGTCTCCAAGACTGAAGGACCCCTAATTATGGGACTGCAGCATAAGTGTATGAGATTAAACACCATAAAAAGCTGCAAGACACTCTTTTAAGGGAAGTGGAAACTGGTCAGAGAAACACCTCCAATTTTCATCCCCAACTTGATTTTTAAATCCATGAAGGATCTTCTTACAGAACATGTCTTGCAGATCATCTTTTGGATTAATCCATGATGCAACAACATCACAAAAAAATATAAAATCTTGGATTACTCCACTGGGATTCACACTGATCATGGTACAAATCCCACAAAATGCTGAATCCTTTTCCTCATTGTCCCTTATGTTTCTCAGAGAGGTGCACCAAGGTCTTATAAACTGCTGTAGCATGGGGGCCACCTCTTGAGGACAAACGTAACCAAGACGACCGTCTTTGGTGTGTTGGGTCTGGTGCAAAACTGGTGCAACACCATAGGAATATAAGGCTGCATCTCTATACCCATTTGAATGGAGATTGCTCCAGTTGCCCATATGGCATTATTGCAGACTGAAATGAACTCTGGATTTAGGTAGGTTCCCAATATTGGCATGAAATCAGCTATACAAGGCTTAACATGCTGAAAGCAAGCTTTTGTCAGGTCACCTAACAGGGTGAAGGAATTCTGTCTAACCTCTGGCATTTTATCCTGCATGCACTGACATATTAGTGTTAGAATGTTACTTCGGGCTACTAGCTGTTCAATGTTGCCTCCAAGTCCTTCAGCCAGGCCACTGAGTAAATCAAGAGCCACTATCATAAAATCTTTATCTGGAGCCTCATACTGATCTCGTTGAGCATTGTTCAGCATTGCTTGTGCAAGAGTCTTCTGTACTAGGTTTACACGATGCTGATACACAGGTTCACAGTATGGAAGGAAGCCAGACTGCAGGGCTGTGGCAACTGAAGATAGGCACTCAAGTAAAAGGGAGAGATCTTTATCTTCATCCTTTAACATGTTCCATTTCTGGATCAGTGGAGGCATTAGCATCTGAATATATTCAGGTTTGTTTAAGTGACGTCCTTCTGAATCTGCTAACGTTCCTATGGCATCATAAAGAATGAGCAGGTTTTTATGCTGGTATTTACTAAATGCAAAGACCAAGGTATCAAGTATATAAGCAAGGTGAGGAACACTTTCTGTACAAGCCTCCTCTTCCAGGGTAGCAAAGGCACTGCAGGCAGCTTCTTGTACTCTCTTGTTGCTATCCAGGATACACTTTAGCAGCTCTGTCATTAATGGCTTCAGGTACGTGTCTGAGGGCTGGCTGACTACCCCGTGTGCATAGCGGCTAAGAGTCCAGCACGTTATGAAACACACAAGAGCCTTTTTATCAGAGAGGCACTGAATAAGGTGAGGAATGAGCTCAGGTCAGTATGGAATCATGCCCAGCATGCAACCTTCAGCAATTGCTCCTAAAACCAAGATGCCTGATTCTTTAACAACCCATTCATGATGAAAAAGTAATTCTTTCAAAAGGGGCAAAATGTGTGGCAAAAGCTCATCACGATACACATTTGCAAGAACATCTCGGGCAGCCGCAGAACATTTTCTTAGATTCCAGTCAGAAATTGTATCATCATCATCAATTTCATCATCATCATCTTCCTCTTCAATTCCATCTTTGTCATGCTGCTGAGCCACTGTCCTTGATCGATGAAAACGTGGCCTTGTATCCCGTTCACTATCAGGAATTGTTTCATCTTCTTCAACATCACCCTTAAGTAGGATAATATCTATATCTGAGTACTTCATGCCATTCACTAACACAGGAATCAACTTAGGAAGATGCCTTATGAGTACATCTTTGCATATTGGTTGCTCAGCCAAAGTAAGCCAAAATTCGCAGGCTTCTAAAACCACATTTTCACCTTGATCTTGGGGCCTCTGTAGCATGTACTCAACTATATTATGCATGTGAGGAGGCAGGTGATCCATTCAAACTTCAAGCAATATCCCAAGTGCCCGGCACACAGTTTTCTGTACCTCTGGTTCTTCATCACCAGCCAATGCAAAGAGATTCTTAATAAAGGAATCAAAGTGCAACATCAGAGCTTGAGTTCTACTGATGATAAACTGATTGACACATGCAACAACATGAGGCCTTATTTTTGGACTACTGTGCTTGAAGAACTGTAAAAATTTAGGAATCATGATGTCGAGAGGACGATCTAAAACATCACTATCTAAAATCTCAGCAGATAACACATATATATGGAATTTAAGAAAAAAAATGTCATGAAGAACCTAGGGGTAAAACAGGAATAAAGACACAGACCTACTGAGAATGGACTTGAGGATATGGGGAGGGGGAAGGGTAAGCTGTGACAAAGCAAAAGAGAGGCATGGACATATATACACTACCAAACGTAAGGTAGATAGATAGTGGGAAGCAGCCACATAGCACAGGGAGATCAGCTCGGTGCTTTGTGACCGCCTGGAGGGGTGGGATAGGGAGGGTGGGAGGGAGGGAGACGCAAGAGGGAAGGGATGTGGGAACAGATGTATATGTATGACTGATTCACTTTGTTATAAAGCAGAAACTAATAAAAAATTAAAAAAAAATAAAATCTCAGCAGAATCTTCACGAATCTTCACAAAGAAGGGCACCAAATGCTCCCTCACAAGTGTTGTAATCTTCATAATCCAGCAGGCTACAGAGTTTTGGTAGGAGGTCAGGCCAATTCTGCAGTTCTCCCTTGGAGGCTATAGTTGTAATCAAAATGCCTACAGTAGCTCTAATCAGAGGAGAGGAGTCACCAATATTGTTTAAACATTCAGTCTTAATAAAGTCTGTTATACCATTTGGGAAATACAGAAAGTGTGCTTTCACGTTATTCTTCAATATGAGACCACTCAATGATCTTGTGGGTTCATCTTCAGATTTTAATTTTGTAAGAACAAAAATCAGGTAGTTGTTAAAGTCTGGATATTGATTGAGTTGTTCCAGTTTCTAGAATGGTTCTCTGGATGGTGGTGTCGGGGGACTGGGACTCCTTCAGCAGCTGCAGGATCTGCTAAAGCCCTTGCTCATCAGGTTTCCACTCATACTCCATCTTGGTTTGCTGCCTGGGGCACCCTGAAGGAAGTCTGGGATGGTGAAACCCAGGGGAACTGATCCTAGCAGCTGGGCTGCCAGTGTCTGCTGCTGTTGCCGCCGTGGCCACCAAGCACAAGGAACCGACGCATATCTTTAAATTGTTCTGCAGAAACTGAGACCAACTACCCAGATGGAGGATGGTGACTACATGCTGACCTCAAGCAAGTAGACCCCAGATGGGTTGGAACCAGAAGGTTGATGATTAAGATTCCTGAAAAATCACCCTGTTACCTTACCACCAACTAATCAGAAGAAAGTCCACGAGCTGCAACCCTCATCCCAAATGTTGCCTTTGAAAACCCTTCCCTAAAAGCCATGGAGGTGTTCAGGTCTTTTGATCATGAGCTGCCCGTTCTCCTTGTGTGGTGTCCTGCAATAAACACTGTACTTTCCTTCATCACAATCTGGTGTCAGTAGATTGTCTTTGCTGCATGTTGGGTGAGCAGACCCTAGTTTGGTTCGGTAACAAAGGGAGGCTAGAAAATCTATTCTTTATTCTAGGTCGCAGTGTGGTCAGCTTAAAATTGGGGTCTGTTACTAGGTCAGAAAGGGAGAATAGGAGTAGGTAACTAGCATTTTCTTCCAGTGTTCGAGAAGATGTATCATGTTTAGGGACTTCCCTGGCAGTCCAGTGGTTAAGACTCCACACTTCCACTGTAGGGGGCATGGGTTCAATCCCTGGTCGGGGAACTAAGAATCCACACGCTGCATGGTGTGGCCAAAAAAAAAAAAAAAAAAAAAAAAAAAAAATGTATCATGTTTATCCCTCACTGCTGGGAGGTAATCTGATAACTTGAACTAAGTTGTTCCTTGTATGTTTAATGCGTATATATAATGAACATATAAATGATTATCTAGCCAGTAATTAAACATTTCTGAACTGCTGCTTTTCAAGAAAGAAAATACAAGTCATCTGAATTCTCCTCCATGAGAGTTAAACCTTTCCCTAAAACTCAGTTTTTAAAACTTTTGTTTACTCCTAAATCATAGGGCCAGGAAGAGTAGCTCCAATGGTTTCTAAAAAGGAAATATTTAAGTAGCTGAGGGGCACTTACCTCCAAGAGAAATTTCCAAATAGTTTCTTCCTTCAGGCTTTTGCTCAAATGTCACCTTGTCAGTGAGGCCTTTCCTGTCTGCCCAACTTAAAATAACAACAGTCCCCACTCCCTATTCCCTTCTCCTTCCTTTGTTTTCTCCATGTCATTTATCACCATACTTGCTATTTCATTACCTGCCTCCCCTTACTAGAGGGGAGCGACTGGGAGGCAGGTCCTTTGTCATTTTGTTCACTGTTGGTGAACTGGATTGCTGAAAATGGTCCTTGATGATCACTTTGGGTTGTCTGGCCATCCAACCAGCTGGAAGCAGAAGTTCCTTTGCACACAATGGCTTCCAGAGTTTGTTGCAGCCATTTTGTGACCCTGAGGCAACAGTCTTGAGTCTGAGGGAAAAAGGCAATATGTTGAAGGGGGCCATGTGGAAGCCTGGAAAGAGATTTATACCTAAGGTTACCCCTGAGATGCTGAACCAGCGTGGAATAGCCTTCTCCTAGACTTCTTGTTACGTGTGAGGAAGAGAAAGACAGACCCTGACATACGGGAGCAGATCTGGCCTCAGTCTTAGTGTTCTGCGGAACGTGAACAATTTCACAAAACACCAACATCAGACAAGGCCACTCTGTGACCTGATGGATCAAGGCAACATCAAGACCATTGCTGTAATCATGTCAGTGGCCATGTGGGGATGTGGATGCTGGGGAGAAACAAATTTTCCTCTACCTTCTAGGATCTTCTGGCTGGTCTCAGAATTGACATGAGACAGACTAACAGGAGAAAAATCAAGCTAAGTTTAATAACATGTATACATGAGAGAGCCCCAGAAAAACTTGAGTAACTTTCCAAATGGCTGAAGCCCTCACCTTAAACACCATCCTCAACTAAAGACAAAAGAGGATCTTGAGGGTGTAGAGGTTACCATGAAAAGCACAGTAAACAAGGGGAAGGTTGTGATGCAGATTTGTCATTGCTTTCTCCATTGATTAGAATTTCTAGGGAATTCCCTGATGGTCCAGTGGTTAGGACTCCGTGCTTTCACTGTTGAGTTCTGGGGCTCATCTAAGATCCCACAAGCCTCGCAGAGTGGACCAAAGGGAAAAAAAAATGTCTTTAAATACCTTTCCTTAGTTCTTGCACATGAACTCTCTTTTATTCCTTCTATAGAACCATTTCTTCATGATACATTAATATAACTGTGTGCTCAAATAATTTTGGAAAATAATACTTGCTCTATATCAAGGCCTTTTAAAAATGTTGAGAAATAACAATATATGTTTCATATAATAATAAAAAAATAAAAACTCAGAAACGAGGTGACAATACTCAGGAAAGACTTAGAAATGAAAGAAAAAAAAAAGAATTTTGAGAGATTTGGTTCTTCTCCTCTTCCAGGTACAGTGAAGGAGACACCTAATAAACGGAGATTTCCTTTACGATGTAAATGTTTCTTACACAGGGGTAACTCCTACTTGGTTTTCAGAGTTTTTCCCATGTCTGCTGTTTCTCAGAAAATAACCAGCTTAAAATAATATCCCAAAGAGACATCGTTTGGGGTGGCAAATTCTGCTCCCCTACATGGGCATGGTCTTCCCAGCATTAATCATCTCTCCCAGGAGGGGCCTGGGAGCCAGTCTTTGAGGAGATGGGATTGTGACTGCAGACATGGGGGATCTATCTGCAAGTGGGAGGATTAGATATGTGGTGGGCTTGGAAGGGGTAAAACAACGCAAGGGCAATTGAGCAGCTTTTAGATGGTACCAGGAAGACGTGAGGCTGGAGGGAGGTTTGCAGGCTGTATCTTTGAGGTCACGGGTGTGGACGGCGTGTGAGCAGTTCTCTGAATCTATGGGGCAAGCAGGATATAGGACGGCTGCAGGGTCAATGTGTGAGCGTAGCGGGGATGGCGTAGGAGGAAGGGATCAGTGAGGGAAGCCTGGTCTCTGAACGACCAGGAGGGGCGAGGACTGCCCGGGTCCTGGGGACGCCTTTGGTCCGCCACCCACAGAGAACGTGGGCGAGGCTCAGTTTCAAAGCCCGACCACGCCTGGCTCTAGGGCACGCCCTGCGAGCGGAGAGAGGCGGGCTGCGGAGGGGTCCCCGAGGGCCACCTCGGGCGCTCCCTGGAGAAGACTGGGGGTGCGGGAGCAAGTTCAAAGCGGGCCCCGCCCACCTGCAGCGCCCGGCTCGGCGCGCGGAGCAGGGAGGGGCGGGTGCGGGTGCGGGGAGAGAGGCTGAGCGGCTCGCGGTTGCTAAGCCGGCGCCCCCAGAGACGTTCCCTGTGGCTGTTGCCCGGCGCTGCGCGGCGCGGGGCGGGCGTCGGGAGGGAACGAGGAGAGAGGGCGGAGCGGGTTCCTCGCCGCTCACGCCGCGCCCGCCCCGCCGTCGAGCCGCGGCACCGCGCCTCCAAGACCCGCGCCTAGCTCCCGGGCCTCCGAGCCATGCCCGCCGCCGCGCCCGCCCCGCGCCCGCCGCCGCCCCCCGCACGACCCGCCCCCAGCTGCCCCGCTCGACCCGCCCCGGGTAAGTGCCATGGGCTCTGGCGCCCACCAGGTCGGGGCCGCCGCCGGGGTAGGGGGAGCCCTTCTGTCTTCCCGACTCGAGAGCCCGCTCCGTGCGCTGTGGGGCCTCAGTGCCGGTCCCGCGGGGGTGCCCGGAGCAAGCGCGGTGCGTGTGTGTGTGTGTGTGTGTGTGTGTGTGTGTGTGTGGCCACACCAGCTGAAACTCGCCTGCTTGGGGTCGGGGTTAACGTTGTCCCGATCTGGGTTCCTGTCCCTCGCTGTCCAGAGGGGTCAGCCAGGGAAACGCGGGGGCATCCTGGGAGGTGCGGTGGGGCTGTGGGAGAGGGAAGGCGCCCGCGAGGGAGCCGGGCTTTATTGAGCATGTCGGCATGTCAGGTGCTTTACCTAGAGTTGACCTCATTTCATCCATCCTCTCCACAGACCTTTAAGGAAGATGGATTTATCCCCATTTGTCAGATGAGAAAACGGAGGTTCCCAAGCTCACATGGCTTAATAGCGACCAAGCTGGGATTTGAACCCAGGTTTCCACAGCTCTTGTGACCCAGCTAAAGGAAAGGAAATTCTCCTTAGAACTAGATAAAGAAACACACAGAAGAACTAAAGACTATAGAGGAAAAGGCTAGAGGCAGAGCATTTGGGCATGAACAGAAAAAAGAAAATGAGTTCATGAAATATCCCATCAATAATTTCAAATACAGGACAGCATTTATACTGCCTTGGGCGTCTGGCTCTGGGGGCGAGGTGTTGTGAGGTGGGGAGAAGACTGTGCAGGGCTGGGCAGAGGCGTCTGGAGACACCTTTTCGGGGTATCCGCCTGCTGGGAGTCGGGGGTGAGGAGAAGTTGTGGAGAGAACTCTGCTGTTATTCATTTCCAACATTAGTTCTTCCTCTGTCTTACCCCCTTCCCTGTGGATTCCATCTCCTTTCATTTACTTGCTGTGTTGTCCAAGACGACAGCTGTCAACTTGAAGCTGGGTCCTTCCTTCCTGATTGTCTTGGCATTAAGTGGTCCTGGGCCTTTATGGTTGTGTTAGGAGCTGTGAAGTTAGTCCATGTCACTGCTCACAGCGGTGATCTGTTGGCTAGTGTTGAGCTGACAATCACAATCACAATGAATGGGGCATCTAGAGTAGTAGCCAAGCATTGTGCTTATCCTTAAGGGGCAAGGTAGCAAGAAACAGGGGCCCCAGGAAGAAAGATAAAAAGGAAAAGGATGTTGGGTTTGCCTGGCAGCCCAACTTCATAAAAGCATTTCAGTTTAATATTTGGATTGTTTTGGGTGGTGCCAGAAAATGCTTCCCTGGAAAAAGAACAGAGAGGCAGAAAACGATATCTGAAAGGTGCCCTGTAACTCATTCCATGAAGGTCTGAAAGGTCTTTGAGCCAGGTACATTAATGGTGAACTCAAAGAAATGTGAGAACCCCGTGAGGCCGCAGAATAGCTGAGATGGAGTCAGCGTTATCATGGTCAGGCTTTGGGCAAAACTTGGAGAAAGGAATACTGGACCCTGGACTGTCACAGGTACTTCAGTGTGACACAGTGTCCCCTCAGAGCCCTTTGTGCACGCTGGTACCCTGGGTGCTTTCACTCCCAGCCGCCAGCCCCTCCCCTTCGTTGGAGGATGACCATCTTTGTTGGGGCTGCTGGAGTCTGCTTGGTCTGAAGGAGCTGAGAGCAAGGCGGGCCTGGGAGTTGCCGTCTCCCCTGGGGGCAGCCCCTAACCAATGCCTGATGGGTGCCGGAGTGTATATAGTCTCGCTGCCTTGCCCTTGATTGGGACACAGCCAGGTGTGACATACTCTGTCTGTAGAAATCCACTGTGGAGTGGTGTCACATTGATCTCCAGGGGTCATTGCTGGGCTTGCTTCTCTTTCTGGACTCACTTCTTCACTCCCCTACCAGTTTCTTCCTAGGAATACTTCCCAATAAAACACTTTCCTAGGGATTCCTATCTCAGGATCTGATTCTAGGGAACCCAATCAAACATTTCTAGAGTAGGGCTGTATCATCAGCACTGGGTAGCCTGCGCTAGCCTGCAGAGTGCCTTGGTGTGAATTTTCACAAGGTGCCTCCTAGCAGATGGAGCCCTGTGCCCAGGCCATTAACTTCTCATCTGGGTGCCTTTGGCGGTGCCCAATGGGTGGCATGGTGCTTGGGTGTAATGGTCAGAAAAGCAAAACAAAATGGAGAGTTGCTTCATTGTCCCAAGATCTCACTCTTGGCTTCTCTCATCCCCCTTTTAACCAGTTCAAGGGAAATTTCCCTCCTATGTTTTCCTAAATATTTGAATATTTCAGGCAGGTGTGTTGGTTTTCTCTGGTTACACGTGGAGCTGATTAAATGTCTTAGCTTCTTTCTAAAGACAATAAAGGGAAAGAAAGGGCTGTCTTGATCAGTGGAACCACAATACCACAGACTCCAGGGAGGGTGGGTGTGTCTCCACCAGCCTGGCCTTCCAGGGGGCCTCTGCCTTGACATGGGGTCATTGTGAGGGGCTTGGACGGGCTTCGTTAGTCAGAGGCTCTTGCCTGATGATGTTTCCTTTCCTTGCATCCAGGGGGCTATTGTATCTGGTACCCAGAGTTTCCCACTTTTTCCTTTGGTAGCCTCCTGTTAATGCCTAAACCATCTGGTGGTAACACAGAGCCCCTTTTGAAGATTCGTATGTGGGGGAGTTCTTTGAAAAGGCTGGTCCATGGCCTGTTAGGAACCGGGCCGCACAGCAGGAGGTGAGTGGTGGGCCGGGCAAGCAAAGCTTCATCTGCCGCTCCCCATTGCTCCCCATCGCTCGCATTGCTGCCTGAACCATCCCCCCCCCGTCTTGTCTTCCATGAAACTGGTCCCTGGTGCCAAAAAGGCTGGAGACCACTGATGTAAAGCACTTTTCAGATATTATAACAAAGAGAAAGTATTGTTATTTTTTTCATGAGTTTTTTTCTTCTTCCAGTTTTATTGAGATATAATTGCATACATCAGCGTATAAAAGTATTGTTATTAAAGTTACCTTTCAGGTTGGAGCAATTCTGTTTGGGTGCCTTGGGCCAGTGCCTCTCAAATGTTATTGGGCATATGAATCATTTGGGGATCTTGCTAAAATGTGGATTCTGACCCAGGAGTCAGGATGGAACCTGAGGTTCTGCTTTTCTCACTAGCTCCTCAGGTCTTAAGTGTGGACCACACTTTGAGTACAAGGCCCTATGCTGCTCCCCTCGTCCCCCAACCCCACCGCCCCAGGTAAAGTCTGAGTCCTTCCTGGGGGCTGAAGAGCAATGTGTTTGGGGAGATGATGGGGTGGGTTCAGGATTCCTTGGCGTGTCTGGCCTGGGACTGGGGCAGAGACAGCTGAGACTCACTGGACTTGTTGCTGTTGAGTCAGGTGTTTCCTCCAGGGGCGTGATGGATCTAACTTAACTTTCTTCCAGTGCCTTAGGACCAGCCCCCTGGAGGAAGCTCTTCCTGGCCAAATGGCCAAATGCTGCCTACTTCTGCTGCATGCTGGTCTTGATAGTGTGGAGATGAATAAGCCACTGACCCTGCCACAGTGTGTTTGGAGGTAGGGTAGGGACAGGCATGTAAACATGTAATTATCACATGGCAAGATAAGCATTCTGTAGAGTTAATGGGTAATGGTGAAGGGGGGAAGAGGGTTGGAAAAGGGAGGAAAATGTCCTGGTGGTAATTATATCTGAACTAGGTTTTGAAGGATGAATCACAATGGCAGGATAGGGAAGAGGGCAGAAGAGTGTGGGGAATGGCATTCTAGGATTAAGGAGAAGCATGTGCAAATGTAAGGTGGTGCCATGAAACAACTTGATGTGTTCAAGTCATTGAACTAAAAGTTGTTTGCAGCCTGGAGTATGGTGGGAAGGGCTTGGTCAGTGAGGCAGATTGCTGTTCCTGAAGATGTATTAGTCAGGATAGGCTAAGCTCTGCTGCAGTAACAAATCAACTTCATCATCTAGTAGCTTCACACAACAACAGTTACTTCCCACTTCCACTATGTGTCCTTCATAGGTCAGTGGAGGGCCAAGCTGACAGAGCTTTCCCATCTTGCAGCCACACCATTTGGAAAAATTGGCCTATGTGGTCACCAGTGCAGGAAGAGATCGTGGGAGAGTTGCTCTCTGGCTCTTCTGTGTTTCAGCCTAGAGCTGATGCATCGTTGCTTATGCCACAGCCCATTGGCCAGAACCATTGGTGAGGGGGCTGGGAAACAATGAGGGGTGTGTGGATGAAAGTTCAGAGAATGTCACTGTCTCTCCTACGTATGCCTTGTTTTGTAGCTTAAACCTCATTCTGAAAGCCCGAGTTTCTCAAATGGGAGTAATATGTGAATTTATTTAAAGGAAAAAGAAATCTTATAGCATCTAGTGGTGGCTTAAATTATTTTTATTATAGTGCAATTCAAATATGTCTAAGCACTTTATATTTAGAGCTCTCATATGACCATAAAACCAAAACAAATATATGAACAAAATATCAACACAGCTACAAATCGAGTAAATTCAGATTAACTGCATGAATTTAATGTGATGGATGAAGTCATTCTTGCTAAAACCAAATCACTGTTTCTGGGTCTAAAAACAGTTGTTCCATTCTTATGGGAGGCTGTGTGCCGTACCACATAGGTTATATGATGGCTCAATTTTCTCATCAGTTTCCTTTGTCTGTATTAAGTCTGACTTGTTTTCTCATTAGCCTATGGCAATTAAAATAATAATAATAATCATATTTCTTATTGCCAACTATACCATAAATGCAGGAATACACACAGTGGAATTATGTGGCAGCACTTGGTCATAACATGCTCATTTGGATGTTCCAGAATATGTTTCTATTGATATTCTATTAAAAAGATGCTTATTGGGCTTCCCTGGTGGCGCAGTGGTTGGGAGTCCGCCTGCCGATGCAGGGGACACGGGTTCGTGCCCCGGTCCGGGAAGATGCCACATGCCGCGGAGCGGCTGGGCCCGTGAGCCATGGCCGCTGAGCCTGCGTGTCCGGAGCCTGTGCTCCGCAACGAGAGAGGCCACAGCAGTGAGAGGCCGGCGTACCGAAAAAAAAAAAAAAAAAAAAAGATGCTCATTAAAGTGAAAGCACAAAGTTAAACAAAAAATAATTTTGGAGAACTTGTGAACCCCCAGATATGTCTGAGGATCCCCCAGAATTTGAGAAACAGGTGGAAACCCACTGGAGTGTTTAGTTGGGGCAGGGGAAAGATGACCCACTTTATGGTTTAGAGACCTCACTTTGTCCAGGTGTGTGGGTAGGTGAGGGGTAGGAAGAAAAGCCAGAGACAGATGGTTCAGGTCCGACGTCATGGTGGAGGAGGGGGCATTCAAGCAGCAAGTAGTTAAGAGAATGGAGAGGAGGTGTCAGATTTGAGAGACATTTAGGAAGTAGAGGGAGTTCCCTGGCGGCCCAGTGGTTAGTACTTGGCACTTCCACTGCTGAGGGCCCAGGTTCAATCCCTGGTAGGGGAACTAAGATCCCGTGAGCCATGTGGCGTGGCCCAAAAAAAAAAAAAAAGTAAATGGAATCTCCAGGACTTGGAGTGGAGATTGACTGGATGTGGGCAGTGAAGGAAGGGAATGGGAGTCCCAGCTGACTCTTGGTTGGGGGGGGGCAGGGGACAGGGTTGATGGTGCCGCTGCCCAGGGGGAGGAGAGGGAGCACCACACGCATCCACGGGAAGAACAGATGAGCTTTAGGGCAGAGCTTTGTTCAGCCATATCCACCATCCCACCTTTGCTAACTGACTTGAGCCCTCCTGAACCAGTTTCCGAGGAGCTGTTGCATCTTGGGGTATCTGTTTTTCCTAGCCAGGACATTTAGTTAGGGTTCATTCAGATGCTCTGAGTTAGCCTGTCTCTGCTTCTGACCCATGGGAGAGGGCTCTGGCAACACTTTGCCTAATTAATCACACACTTTTTTTGTCTTCTGTATGTCTGAGGAAAGTGAAAAACATTTGAAAAATTGGGGATGGTTTTGAGATTGAAGCTGTCATCCCATATCATGTGAGCTTAGTGATCTGCCTTGTTTTTTGTTTGTTTGTTTGTTTGCGATACACGGGCCTCTCACTGTTGTGGCCTCTCCTGTTGCGGAGCACAGGCTCCGGACGCGCAGGCTCAGTGGCCATGGCTCACGGGCCCAGCCGCTCCATGGCATGTGGGATCTTCCCGGACCGGGGCACGAACCCGCGTCCCCTGCATCGGCAGGCGGACTCTCAACCACTGCGCCACCAGAGAAGCCCCCTGCCTTCGTTTTTAAGAGCACCAACGATTCACTTTCCACTCTGTGTTTTTGGACAGAGAAGCTCAAAATTCTCTGAGGAGAGAGCAGGAGTGCTGCCAGTTAAATGGTCTCTAGGTAATAACATAACAAGAAGTATGGAAACTGCACTTTGTTGAAGCAGAGGGCAGAAAACACGAGGCCACCCAAACACACAAGTAAAAATGTCACAGAAACAAATCTCTGGCGGTTAGAGTGAAATCTTGTGTTAATGAAAGTTTTCAGCAGTAATCAATTTAAAAGGTAGCTTGGTATTTCCTCTTTGTGTGAATTACTAACCTAACACACCAACGGGACCAAGCTGCTGGAAGTGGCTCCCATCCTGCCTGTCCTCATGCCTGACAAATTTCCACTTGTCTCTTGGCCTCTTCGTAGGCATCACCTTCATGGCAGCACCTCTCAGGCCCTCCAGGGATACATGTGCCCTTCCTCTGCTCCGTCTCTTTGGAACTTGTGATAAATGGTTTGTAAGCAAGTGCTTACCGGTCACCCCCAGAGACCACATACTACTTGTGAACAGGCTTGGAATCCCCCCAAACTTGTGGAGCATTTTTCCTAACAGCCATCTCCACACCCACAAACTAGTCCAGGGCACCCTTCAAGGAGCATCTTTGGACCTCAGGGCCGATTGGATGAGCAAATCTCCCAGCAATAATAGCCTTGGTTTTAGGAGTGTCTTTCCAGGAATGGGTTGGATGAAGCTGGTTGTTCAGTTTCATTCACATGCTGTGTTGGTTTCGGATTGGCTACAACCAGAATCCTCTGGAGCTTGGGTCTTTATATAGAGACAGCTGGTGCTCTCCAGATATCCACATGCTTCCCTTCTTTAGCAGATGCTATAAGTCCCTGCCCACAGTCCTCGTTCTGATGTTTCCCCTACAATGCACTGCAATCCGACTGGAGGGCTTTCTCTGGTTGCAGGGGCATGGTTGGACCATTCTTGGGGAAAGCCAGAAGTTCTGGGCAGTTAGTGCTCCTAGAAGCAGCCCTGAACCACTGATGGAGGGGAATGGGTGGATACATATCACAGTTTCCTTGCCCCGCTGGTGGGCCAACCCTTGGGCATGCTCTACTGTTCTCCCCAGAGGTTCCCAGCAGAGCTGAGTCCAGGTTGCTCACAGCAGTAACCTGCTCATTCATGCTGCTGTACTGCCTCATTTCTTTCGCCTCCTCCAGTACATCCCAGGATCAACTCCCCAATAAACCCAAATCCTTTCCCCAGCCTCTGCTTTGGGGAGAGTCGAACCCAAGACCTTTGGGTTGGTTGGGGCCACTAGACTACGGGTGGAAGTGCTGTGTGTCACTTCTCATGAAAGCAGGCACTGCCATTGTCTCTCCCACCACTGCGGCAACCCAGGAGGATGTGCTATGGAGGAAGGCTGCTTAGTCCACATGAGATTTCATAGGAACAAGAACCTTTTATTATGGTAGTCACTGAGCTTCTTGGCATTTATCAGTTGAGGCACCTACCTGACACATAGCATCAGCCCTGTCCCTGTGGGGTGCCAACACTTAAGTTAGCCCATCCTTCATTTCTCCATCCTGTTCTGATAAAGTATAAAAAGTGTAAAAATTTACAAAATTAGATATTAGGAAATCACAGATGATCACCAGGAACCGTTCTTTCACTTACCTTTATTAATTAATTAATTAATTAATTAATTAATTAATTAATTTATAATTTTTATTGGAGTATAGTTGATTTACAATGTTGTGTTAGTTTCAGGTGTACAGCAAAGTGAATCAGTTATACATCTATCCACTCTTTTTTTTTTTTACATTCTTTTCCCATACAGGCCATCACACAGTATTGAATAGAGTTCCCTGTGCTATACAGCAGGTTCTTATTAGTCATCTGTTTTATATATAGTCGTGTGTATATGTCAATCCCAATCTCCCAATTTATCCCTCCCCCCCATCCCCTGGTAACCATAGTTTGTTTTCCACATCCGTGACTCTACTTCGGTTTTGTAAATAAGTTCATTTGTACCCTTTCTTTTGGCTCACATATATTTATTGAGTGTCTACTATATGCCACTGTGGTAGGCACAGCAATTTTTATTAATTTCAATTTAAATTGAAAATAGCCACATGTAGCTGATGGCTATTGTATCAGAACAGACCTAGAGAGCTGGGGAGACAGATTAAAGCATCTGTAAATGTTGTAGAGCAAAAGCAAATGTTGTAACACCAATGGTGGTAAGTTTCCATGAAGAAGAAGCAAGATGAGTGAAGAAGGGAGGTGGAGCCAGTTGAGGGTCTTCATACGTGTTACATATACATATTCATACATATTGAGAGTGGGTTGAAGGCTTCTTGGAGAAATGATATTAGATCCATCGCAGACCTGAACAAAGATAAGAACGGTGTGTGAAAGAAATAGCTTGAAGACACTCCAGGCATCTCTGGGTAATTAATTGCCTTTTGTTTTTAATGAAACACAAGAGAAGGAATGCCTTCTACTTACGCATTCGGAAAATGCCACGAAACACAAAACACTTAGTGTTCATTCTTTTTTTTAAATTTAAAGACCTCTTGGGACTTCCCTGGCGGTCTAGTAGTTAGGACTCTGTGCTTTGAATGCAGGGGGTGAGGGTTCCATCCCTGGTTGGGGAAACGAGGATCCCACATGCCTCTCAGCGTGGCCCCCCACCAAAATAAAATAAAATAAAATAAAATAATAAAATATAAAGACCTCTCATAATTTGGGGCAGTGGTGTGGGTCTGTGTTCCCTAGAAACAGAACTTGAGATTGGGATTCTTGTGCATGTGATTTCGGGGGGAGGGCTGGCAGGAGAAGGGGGTAGGGGAGCGAGGTGAGCAGGAGACGCAGCTAAGCAAGGATGTGGTCTCAGCTGGGAGTTCTGGGGCTTGCACTGCACCAAGGAGCTGGTCTTACCGTGGGCTAAGGAGCCCGTCTTTTGTACCCTTCCTGTTGTCATCAGTCGTAAGAGCTGGTGAGTGGCAGCTGCCCCCTGGTAAGAGCATCTGGGTGGGCACCTGCAGGGTCCATGACTGTGCTGACCCCATAGTGTGTTGATGACTGAGTAGCTTTCGATAGAAAGCTACTGGGGGCAGAAACAGCTGAAAAATCCTGAGTACAGGATTTGATCACCCGGCACATTCTGAGGATTGTGAACTCAACTGCAAGGCTGTTTTCCTGCACATGACTTATGGATTTACTGGGTTCATTCATGCAATACCTGTTTATGGACGGTCTACCACACATGCCTGGCATCAGGGCTGGGTGTTTGGAATCTTGCCAAGCAAGGCCCATTTACTTAGTAGACTCCACCCCTGCAAATCGTATATTTTTGGGCAAACGCCAAGAGATAGCATTGCAGGGGATCCTGAAGAAGCTTAACCACAGCTAGAGAAGCCAGAACTGCCAAGGTCTACCCCTATCAAGGCTCGGAAGGCAGCAGTCTTTGTGGAAATATTTGTAAATGATGCTCTCAAAAAGCCTAGATGCAGGGCTTCCCTGGTGGCGCAGTGGTTGAGAGTCCGCCTGCCGATGCGGGGGACACGGGTTCGTGCCCCAGTCCGGGAAGATCCCACATGCCGCGGAGCGGCTGGGCCCGTGAGCCATGGCCGCAAAAAAGCCTAGATGCAGCAGTCGGTCTGTTTAAGTGAACCACCTAAGTTTCTGCGCACTGAGATTGGCTTCTTAATAGAAGAGCTGTAGCCTTGGTGCCGCCGTTGTCAATCTGATTTAACCACGAGGGACTGAATGCTTACTCTATGCAGGTGACCTTCTGCCTGTCATCTTGCTATGGTCTTTGTAGCCATCCTGGGAGGTGGGGCTGGTGGTGGCCGTGCAGGCTCCCATGGCAGTGAGGACCACCAGGTACTCTGCCAGCAGAGGTGTAGGAGAGGCCCCCCTTGGCTCTGGCACTCAGGGTGGATATTGAGGCCACTGGTAGAGCTTTACGGAACCTGTTGGATGCCATCAGGGTCTTGGCACTGTGATTTCCCCTACTTTCCAATGAGAGGAAAACCAAACCCAGTTTTAATTCCCTAAAGGAAGAAAAGTTTGTACCTTAATCTACTTTCCCCTAACATCACTCTTCTTTGTTTGGAATCTTAATTCACTTCAGGGAGTTGTTTTTTTAGATCATCCTGTCTACAGGGACATCAGGGACAAGCTCACTTGTTTATTGCCAGCTGCAGGAACACTGGGTGACTTTATTTTACCAAGTTGGGATGCTGGATGGCTTAATAATTGGAGTAAAGCTAAAGTGAGGCTGCTTTGCGTAGGTATTGTTGCCTGTTGATGAGTCTGAGTCCGGCTCTATTTCCTCTGGATGATCCCGTGAGCTTTGCTTTATTCCATGGTTACAAATGACTCCCCCAAACCTGTCTGAACCATTGCTCCAAAAGATTCAGGATCTGTGGAAGAATTCTTTCAGTTCTTACTAACTAGCCGTGTGGCCTTGGGCTAATTGCTTACTCTCTCTGGTCAGCAGTTGTATCTAAAAATTGAGGGTGTTGGGCTACCAGCCCTTTCAGATCGAACACGCAAAGATTTTCACCCACACAGCCTTTGCGTCCAACACACGGGTCCTTCTTAACATCCTCCTTTGCATCTTTCTTAGATTGGATCCATGGCATTACTTTTGTTTACAAAGGATGCATATTTCCACGTAAGCAATTCACCAGTAAATCCAATCAATCATGTAATGACCATGCCTTAAATATTTATGTAAAGTTCTTCCTCAGCCTGATGTTATCTAAACCTCAGATACTTAGGGTATTTATTTCTTCTTGAGTGAACTTTGATAATATGTATCTTTCTTGGGATCCATCCATTTCATTAAGTTGTCTTATTTATTGGCTCAAAATTATTCGTCATGTTCCTTTATTATTATTTTACATGAGCAGCCCCAGTGTTTTCCAAATGTGTCACTTCTGAATATGAATGAAAACCATGTATATTTTTGTAACATTTCCTCTTAAATTGTTTTACTCGCTTGCTATTTAATTATACGTTGTACGTGGAGGTTGTCTTACCAAGAAGTCAAAATCGTTTAAAAACCACTTTCTAAAGAATCCACAAGCTCTTTGCCTCCTCTGTCCTTACAATAATGGCAGCGTTTTGTTTTTTGTTTTTTCCCACACCACACAGCATGTGAGGTCTTAGTTCCCCGACCAGGGATTGAGCCTGAGCCCTTGGCAGTGACAGTGCAGAGTCCTAACCACTGGACTGCCAGGGAAGTCCCAATAATGCATAGTGGAGCTCTGTGCCTGCCCCTCAGATAAGCATCTGATAATGAGGGGTGAGAGTCTGCAGGGAGGCACGGGCAGATGGTGCAAATATTCCAGGTGTCTTTACATCAATCTAAGATCCGTTCAACCAAAGCATAGAGAAGTAGAAAAGAATGAGAAGTGCTCATCTCTCTACAAGAAAGATGATGGAGGAGTTTGCTTTTAGAATGATTTCTGCAACCTCACCTGGAGGGATGGAGTGTGGTAAAGCTCTGTCTAGCCCAGTGTTTGAATGTTGTTGTGACACAGTCCCGTGGAGATCAGTAGGCTGGTGAAGGCCTTGGGGTGTGATAATCAGACAGAAGAAGGAAAATAGGAAACCTTGCAGGCATCAAGTCAGCTGGAGACAGGTCCCAAGGTGGGATGTACTTTAGTGCTCCCTGTCCAAATAAACACACCCCCTTGAGGCTCCCTGAACAGTACTGAGAAAGGCAAAACTCAGCCCAAATCAAGGTTATTATGAATCTCTGATCTGTAACAGACAGTTGGGATTAAAAATCCAGATCATAGGAAACCACAGCCCGGCCTGGGAGCCGTGCCCTCTTGGAATTTTACTGAGTGAGTGGTGACATCCCAGGGATGCGATCGTGGGTGAGTTGGCAACTGTTGGGAGGAAACATTAAACCCAGGGGTCAGACCGAAAGAAAAGCTGTCCCCAGGGGAAGCCTCAGTCAAAGCAAACCGGTATCGGATGTCACAAAGGAGGACAACGTGAAGGACAACAGTGGCACCCAGGGCAGCAAAGCAAAAAGAGGAGTGTGAAGGCTTCGTGTGATGGAATAGTCAGAAGGCGGGAGAAGGGTTGATCTGGAGGACCTGCAGTTGGAGAGAAGGTTATTGTCATGGTCACTGGCATGTCCGAGGCCTCACCAGCCTGGGAGCAAACGAGGCCATGTTAATATTAATGCCCAGCGTGGAGTCCCAGCAGCCCCACCTGCTCTCACAGGACCTCAGCCCAAGTCCTCAGAGTCCCCCGGGGAGGACGTCACCTGTGCTCAGGTGCACCGTGGCTCCTCTTCTTCCTCCAGTCATGATGTCACTCCTCACTTCCCCTGGCCTTGCTGTCCCCTGGCTGCCGATGTGTCCCCAGGGCACCGCCTTGCCCCCTCCTGCTGTGCTGGGGAGGCAGGGGGCTGGTTCTCTGCTTACTCTGTTGTACCTCCGCATTTGGGTCCCAGTGCCTCACACAGGCTTTCAAAACACATCTCCCTCAGCGTCCATCCTTAACCCTGTGCTCCAAGGCTTGGAGGGCAGGGCATAGATGCCAAGCTGTCCCCTCTTTTGTCATTGCCCCTAGGCCTGATCTCCTCCCAGGTGTCCGTTATACCTGGGCACAGAACATCTCCTTTACCCCCTTCGCCCGCTCCCTTCCTGCCCATTTGGCAACTGGTGCAAATAGGTCCTAGCCCTGGGCCACTGGCTGCCTTGGATCCCAGTTTGGATTTGGTTGGGTCACACTGCCACGCTCTAGGGGTTAATCAAATGGACATGTACTAGTCCAAGGACCTTCGGATCCCTCCCGCTGTGCTCTGTATATTTTGGTTCCACTAACTGGTTTGATGAAGTAAGAGACAGTCCAAAGCAGTGCTCCTCAAACTTCAGTGTGCATCGGATCATCTGGGGACCTTGTTAAAATGCAGAATCTGAGGGCTTCCCTGGTGGTGCAGTGGTTGAGAGTCTGCCTGTCGATGCAGGGGACATGGGTTCATGCCCTGGTCTGGGAAGATCCCACATGCCGCGGAGCAGCTGGGCCCGTGAGCCATGGCCGCTGAGCCTGCGCGTCCGTCCGGAGCCTGTGCTCCGCAACGGGAGAGGCCACAACAGTGAGAGGCCCACGTACCGCAAAAAAAAAAAAAAAAAAAGCAGAATCTGATTCTGTAGGTCTGGAGTGGGGTCTGAAATTCTGCATTTCTAATGATCTCCCGGGGATACCGATGCTGCTGGTCCACTCTGGGTAGTCAAATCCTTCATCACTCCCTCCCCCGTTTCTGTTTGCTGTACTTGAAAGAAAACCGTTTGGCAAGGAAATCATGAGTGGATTTTGTGTTCCACTGCATGGGTGATGTCCTGTTTTGATTACCTATCACACATCACTTATCCGCATTATGAAAATAAAGATACTGTTTGTTATAATACTACTTTAGGGAATCGTTTATGGGCTGCTTTCAAAATGCTAATGGTTGACCAGCATTCCTGGAAGGATACTTGGAACTTCTCTCTATAGCTTAGCTCTATAGCTTTGCTTCTCAAAGTGTGGTCCTTGGGCCAGGAGCATTGTATCACACGAGACCGTGTTAGAGCTGCAGAATCTCAGCCCCACCCTCGACCTGGACTGACTGAATTGGGACCTGCACTTTAACACGGTCCCCAGTGGTGTGTGTGCACATTAGCATTTGAGAAGCCCTGCCCTGTAGAACACGGTATATCGGAAATGGGAGGTGCTGGCTTTGCCACTTTAGCAGGATGCTCAAAGGAGGCAGGTGAGTGACAACAGGGTACTTCGGTCGTCAGTCCTTTTTGTCTTGGTGTGACCTGGGACGTCTGGGGAGAGAGGAGAATACCTTTTGGCTTGCATGGAGCATGAAGATTCTTCAGACAAAATAAAACTAGCAGAGGAGGAATTGGAAACTGTGATGTGATTATGAGATGGGTAGCATATGCAAGACCAGATCAGGGTGAGCAGAAAACTGAGGGAGGGAGGATGAGAATTATTGAGGGTCGTCAGAGATTAGCTTTGAACACGAGGAACGACATGTAAGCTGGTTCACTTTAGAATCCCCTTGTAAACAACAGAGGCACTGCATAAAATGCATCACAATTTCAAGGTAGCTGGGACAGTAAAGGTCATCGTTAAATCAGCCAGTAGCTTAGAAAAAATGTATCAGGCATCTGTTGTAACAAGGACTGACAAACATCCCTCACTGGGAGACCATAGAGGGCTCTCGTGCTAACATGCTGAGAGGCACTTGGGGAATTGGCATGGGAAGGTCAGCAGATAAAAAACAACCCAAAACTGGGGCACCTCTGAGATGAGAACTGGAAAACATCTTTTTAATTACTCTGTTTCTGATGGCTTGGTTGATGTCCTGCTGGTAATAAAGAAGGTTAGGTAGCCATGACGTTAATTAGAGTGTCATCAGTGATGACAGACAATAAATAGCATGGCATTTCATTTTATTACCTTACCCTTGTTAATTTCCCCAGTTTCGATCAATACAGCCATTGGCCAGGCCTCCCAGTTATGAAGCAGTAGCATTTTCGAGGCTTAGTAAAGGGCTGCGTTCCAATTTTTTATTCGTTTAGGAAATCCTCCTTGGGATGTTTCCATAATCAAATGTAAGTTCGCAAATGTTTCTCCTGCCTCAGATTTGCATATGAGCAAAATGAGTTTGTTCCCAAACAAAGCCCTGGAAAAAGCCCAGGACAAATGATTACTCAGTGAAAAGGAAAATGATTTCAGCCAGTTCCACTCCATCTCCCACAGAAGAATGGAGGTGAATCGTCTCTTAGCACTGCCTACTGAGGCCATAAGTCTGATGACACCATTAAGGAATGAAAGGCTGATAAAAGGGAAAGTATTTCAAGTGGAGCTTCCCTGCTAGGAAGGGGGATTACATGTCATTAGATGCATTACATTGACTTTTATTTTCCAAGCATTTTTGTGTTGTTGCATTGCATATTACCAGATGTTTTAAAACACCAATTTCCATTTCTTTTAATACTCAGGATTAGTAAATGCTTAAAGAGTGATTATGTATTATTTATATCCTATAGCAATTTGGGTGTGATTCTCCCATTTCTTTTTCTAGCATGTTATTATAGGAGCCAAGTCAAGAATTCCAAAGTGGATGCTGACCTTGGAGGTAGTTTTTCTTTGTGGTGTAATTAGGCATATGGGTTATGGTTAAAAAATGACTAGGAAGGGGGCCTCCCTGGTGGCGCAGTGGTTGAGAGTCCGCCTGCCGATGCAGGGGATACGGGTTCGTGCCCCGGTCTGGGAGGATCCCATATGCCGCGGAGCGGCTGGGCCCGTGAGCCATGGCTGCTGAGCCTGTGCATCCGGAGCCTGTGCTCCGCAACGGGAGAGGCCACAACAGTGAGAGGCCCGCGTACCACAAAAAAAAAAAAAAAAAAAAAAAAAAAAAAAAAAAAAAAAAAAAAAAAAAAAAATGACTAGGAAGGGACTTCACTGGTGGCACAGTGGTTAAGACTCCACGCCCCCAATGCAGGGGGCCTGAGTTCGATCCCTGGTCCGGGAACTAGATCCCACATGGCATGCCACAACCAAGAGTTTGCATGCCACAACTAAGGAGCCTGAGTGTTGCAAATAAGGAGCCCGCCTGCTGCAACTAAGACCCGGCGCAACCAAATAAATAAAATAATAAATAAATATTTTTTAAAAAAATGACTAGAAAAAGGTACACTCCCTTTGTTCTGATGAAAGAAGATAAGGAAAAGATTCATTTTAGCAGAATATTTTCATTACTTTGTCTTGACCCTAAACTTGATGATGAGCAGCCTGAACAAAGGAATAATAAATGATTAGAAAAGAAACTGGGTTCATGTGATTTCCAGTCATTTTGGTCGCCTTTTCAGTGGAAAAACATAGAGATGACCGTTGTGAAACTGGGTTATGTTAATTCATCTGAATTGTGGTATCAGGAGGCACAGTTGCTAGGAGCCAAACCCATTAGAGGAAATAACAGCAAAATGCTTATGCAGTAACTGAGCTTATTGGCTCACACCAGTCAGGTCATTCTAGGATCAGTGAACGTGAAGTTTCTCTCCCCACAGGAGCCATATGCTTAGACCTGCCCAAGTGTTTCTCTTAATATCCTGTCCCTACTGGTTTTCTATTTCAGTCACTACATAAATGACAAATTCACCCTGCTGAGTCATATTTAGCATTGTGTACTCTTTGCCCTTGACATGTACGTGGATTTGGGGGAAACTCAAGGTTACAAGAGGTTGGAGAAGGAGAGGGAAGAAAATAAACACAGTCTGAGTGCCCATTCTATGCTAAGCAGCAGGCAGGGGTGAGGTACCAAATTTAGCCCATGTAGAAACTGAGGCTCAGAAATATCACATAATGTCCCCAAGGTCACACAGCTACTTAGAGCCTGGTAGGACCAGGATTTAAATTAGAGCTTCTGACCCCATGTTCACATTCTTTGTGCAACTCTAAAATGAAGCTTTCACAAAACTCTGAAGAAATACACTGCTCTTACCTGCCTGTATTAGCTGTTCTTGACAAATGCTACCTTGGCACATTTACTGGCAGTCAGTGGATATCTGTGATCGTGTTTTCTGTCAACGTTACTTGTTTCATCTAGTTAAGGTCTGTTGTGGGATGTCTACCAATGTGGAAACTAATGACACTCAATTATTTACAAGGAGAGCCAGAAGCCTGAGACATGATATATGTGCTGATGTTAGGACTGAAAATGGGTTTCCCAAATCTCATGTGCTTATCATATGTACTAGGACAGAGGAAGAGAGCTTGCATAATCCATAGTCTCTGCCTTTGGAGAGCCTGAATTTAGTTGAGAATACTTACACCTTTGAAGATAAAGTAACAGTGAGCTGAGGTGTGCAAAAGGAAGGGTCTCAAGCATTCAAATGAAATGTTTAATGAATGAACAGAGAGTCAGACGAGGGAGCTCTGACTGTGAACTTGTGAAGTCAGGGAGGGTTTGGTGGTGGACACGGGTCTCAGGTCTTACATGATGGTGAGGCTTGGATGGGTGGGAGAGTGACGGTGGAGTCGGGCTGGGATGGGTGAGGGGCCGCTGGATGAGGGAGCACCTTCCATGTCAAGGGTTTGGCCCTCAAAGCTGTTAATAAGGAGCCACCATAGGCTCTTGAGCAGAGGAGTGGCTTCGTGAAAGTTCTGCTGCATGCACGGGCTTGATGGGTGCTGGGAAAAACCCTGTAGACATTTGTATTGGGGGCGTTTGAGGCAAAAGCAGAAGTATTGTCAAGTTGAGTCAATTTATGTTGCTGTGCGAAATTAACCAAAAAATGATGCTACAAGAGCACCTATTTTATTTATTTTTTATTTATTTTTAAAATTTATTTATTTTTGCAGTACGCGGGCCTCTCACTGTCGTGGCCTCTCCCGTTGCGGAGCACAGGCTCCAGACGCGCAGGCTCAGCGGCCATGGCTCACAGGCCCAGCCGCTCCGCGGCATGTGGGATCTTCCCAGACCAGGGCACGAACCCGTGTCCCCTGCATCGGCAGGTGGACTCCCAACCACTGCGCCACCAGGGAAGCCCAAGAGCACCTTTTCCTGTACACTTTCCTGGAAGCTGCTGGCTAGTGGCTGAGTACTGGGAGCTAGGATGTTTAATTTTTACTGTCTATACCTCAATTAACTATTTATTGTTGGTGTAGGGACACAGGAGGAGTTATTATCCTAGATCATGTTAGGTTGAGCCCTATGAAATTTCCATTTTGGGGTAATTGGTAGAACTACTGGTAATTTCATATGGTTCCACTTAATTGATTTTGTAAGTTGTTGTTGGAGACGAGTGGACACAGTCAGGTTATCTGGGTAGGTCCTGGGATAGCGCTGCTTACAGCCAGCCCCAAAGGCCTTGAGGGTGCTGTTTTCCTTGGGAGATGGGACTGTTCCTGGAGACTGAGCCCAGGGCCCCAGGGACGTGCCAGGCTCTTCCTCTCCCTAACATTTGCTCTCCCTGCCTATGGACCAGGCATTCAGAATCTCCTGATTTTTTTTCTAAAGGAGAAAAATTTGCTCTGGACCAAGAACTTTAAAGGAGGAAGGAGGGTTGTAGAAGAGAGGATAAAAATAATTGCATCTTGGGACTTCCCTGGTGGTCCAGGGATTAAGACTTTGCACTTCCACTGCAGGGTGTGCGGTGGGATCCCTGGTCGCAGAATGAAGATCCCGCAGGCCCCATGGCGTGGCCAAAATAATAATAATAATAATAATAATAATTGCATCTTGAGGTTGTGTTTTCCCACGACTCCCCAGTAGCACAATGCAGACAGAGCCAGAAGTGCCATTCCTGTAGCTCCTAATTATGTTGGGAAGGAGAGGGACCGAGTTCTCACTCTGGCTCCAGATTACAGAGGCTTTAAGTGAGTTTGAGAATGCCTGGCAGTGTGGGCTGCGCATGCGTGACGGTGATGATAGAGGCTGAGCTGCACTGTCTTCACATCCTTTGTGTCCACACCCTGGGATGGGGCCACTCCTGTGGAGCGTCTCCTGGATCAGGGATGGAGTGTGCCCAGAGTGCTCTCCTAACCGCCGGGAATGAGGACAGCTTCTGAGCTAGGGTTTGCAGAAACTGGCTGGGCACAAGCATCCCAGAGCATGCCCATCCCTCCCCCCACCACTGCCCTCAGACTCTGGGTACCACAGGGCCTAGTCATCTGTCATTACAGTCAAACTGCGCAGTTTCACTATTTGGGACCCTGAGGTCTCATCACGACTTGCCTCTTTTGTCCTAAGTCACCACTCAACATGTGACCCACAGTGTCTGTTCTGTTCCAAGAGTACTGGTGTGTGTCTCCTGACATCCCATCTTGGACCTCCTCTGGGCCCCTCCTGAGCCCCCTTCCATGCTAAACTCTCCTGCATCCCTAAGTTATTCACAGAATATTCCTTTGTCCTCCTGGTTCTCCCCTGAACCTTCCCTGGAATAGAGAATTCTTTTCCCTTTCCTTAGCCTGACAAATATGTATTGAGGGTCCCACTTTGTGAGAAGCACCCTAAGGAAAACAAATGAGAAGACTTAGTCCCTTTGCACACATGCATCTGAAGGTTACCTTCCTTGGCATCCTTCCTGTTTCCTGAGGAAACATGAACTAGTGTGACTGCTGGAGACCTCTCTTCTCCTCTCTCAGCATCAACCCTCTCAGCCAAAAATGGAGGCAGATCAGAGAGACTATGAGAGGAAAGGAACAAGAGATGTACATAAATAAATAGTTTAACTGTAAACATGACTGGTAAGCTCATAAATCCTCGGCATGTGGGAAGATCAGTACCGGCCACCACTTGTCATCTAATCGGACACCTGTGTCTAGATGGAAATCATCTCAGAACAGATTGTATGTTATAATTAAAAACCAAAAAACATTCTGTGTCAATATGCTGGGCCAAATTGCCCATGCTGGCACAACTGGACTTTCTGCTACAATTCAAATGCACTTAAAAATTATCATTTTGGGGGAGACCTTCAAGATGGTGGAGGAGTAAGATGTGGAGATCACCTTCCTCCCCACAAATACATCAGAAATACATCTACATGTGGAACAACTCCTACAGAACACCTACTGAACGCTGGCAGAAGACTTCAGACTTTCCAAAAGGCAAGAAACTCCCCACGTACCTGGGTAGGGCAAAAGAAAAAAGAAAAAACAGAGACAAAAGAATAGGGACGGGACCTGCATCTCAGGGAGGGAGCTGTGAAAGAGGGAAAGTTTCCACACTAGGAAGCCCCTTCACTGGCGGAGACGGGGGTGGGAGTTGCCAGGGGGAAGCTTCGGAGCCACGGAGGAGAGCGCAGCAACAGGGAATGCAGAGGGCAAAGTGGAGAGATTCCCGCACAGAGGATCGGTGCCGACCAGCACTCACCAGCCTGAGAGGCTTGTCTGCTCACCCACCAGGACGGGTGGGGGCTGGGAGCTGAGGCTCGAGCCTCGGAGGTCAGATCCCAGGGAGAGGACTGGGGTTGGCTGCATGAACACAGGCTGAAGGGGGCTAGTGCGCCACAGCCAGCCAGGAGGCAGTCCGGGAAAAGTCCGGAACTGCCGAAGAGGCAAGAGACTTTTTCTTGCCGCTTTGTTTCACGGTGCGCGAGGAGAGGGGATTCAGAGTGCCGCTTAAAGGAGCTCTAGAGATGGGCGCGAGCCGCGGCTATCAGCGCGGACCCCAGAGACGGGGCATGAAACTCTAAGGCTGCTGCTGCAGCCACCAAGAAGCCTGTGTGCAACCACAGGTCACCATCCACACCTCCCCTCCCGGGAGCCTGTGCAGCCCACCACTGCCAGGGTCCTGTGATCCAGGGACAACTTCCTGGAGAGAACACTTGGCGCACAGCCTGTTGCAATGTCATGCCGGCTTCTGCCGCCACAGGCTCGCCCCGTATTCCATACCCCTCCATTCCCCCGGCCTGAGTGAGCCAGAGCCCCGTAATCAGCTGCTGCTTTAACCCTGTTCTGTCTGAGCAAAGAACAGATGCCCTCAGGCGACCTACATGCAGAGGCGGGACCAAATCAAAAGCTGAACCCCAGGAGCTGTGCAAACAAAGAAGAGAAAGGGAAATCTCTCCCAGCAGCCTCAGGAGCAGCGGATTAAATCTCCATAATCAACTTGATGTACCCTGCAAATCTATTCAGGAATACCTGAATAGACAACGAATCATCCCAAAATTGAGGTGGTGGACTTTGAGAGCAACTATAGACTTGGGGTTTGCTTTCTGCATCTAATTTGTTTTTGGTTTTATGTTTATCTTAGTTTAGTATTTACAGTTATTGTTCTAGGGTCTGTCCGTTTTTTGTTTTTGTTTTTTAGTATAGTTTTTAGTGCTGGTTATCATTGGTGGATTTATTTTTTGGTTTGGTTGCTCTCTTTCTTTTTTTTTTCTTTTTTTAATTACTTTAATTTTTTTATTTTTAATAATTAAAAAAATTTTTTATTTTAATAACTTTATTTTATTTTTATCTTTCTTTCTTTTTCTTCTCCTTTTTCTTCTGAGCCATGTGGCTGACAGGGTCTTGGTGCTCCAGTGGGGTGTCAGGCCTGTGCCTCTGAGGTGGAAAAGCCGAGTTCAGGACATTGGTCCACCAGAGACCTCCCAGCTCCATGTAATATCAAACGGCAGAAGCTCTCCCAGAGATCTCCATCTCAACACTAAGACCCAGTTCCACTCAATGACCAGCAAGCTACAGTGCTTGGACACCCTATGCCAAACAAGTAGCAAGACGGGAACACAACCCCACCCATTAGCACAGAGGCTGCCTAAAATCATAATAAGGTCACAGACACCCCAAAACACACAACCGGACACTGTCCTGCCCACCAGAAAGACAAGATCTAGCCTCGTCCACCAGAACACTGGTGGAGGCACCAGTCTCCTCCACCAGGAGGCCTTCACAAGCCACTGACCCAACCTTACCCACTGGGGCAGACACCAAAAACAATGGTAACTACGAAACTGCAACCTGCGAAAAGGAGATCCCAAACACAGTAAGTTAAGCAAAATGAGAAGACAGAAAACACACAGCAGATGAAGGAGCAAGGTAAAAACCCACCAGACCAAACAAATGAAGAGGAAATAGGCAGTCTACCTGAAAAAGAATTTAGAGTAATGATAGTAAAGATGATCCAAAATCTCGGAAATAGAATGGAGAAAATACAAGAAATGTTTAACAAAGACCTAGAAGAATTAAACAGCAAGCAAACAATGATGAACAACACAATAAATGAAATTTAAAATTCTCTAGAAGGAATCAATAGCAGAATAACTGGGGCAGAAGAATGCATAAGTGATCTGGAAGATAAAATAGTGGAAATAACTACCACAGAGCAGAATAAACAGAAAAGAATGAAAAGAATTCAGGACAGTCTCAGAGACCTCTGGGACAACATTAAACCCACCAACGTTAGAATTATAGGGGTCCCAGAAGAAGAGGAGAAAAAGAAAGGGACTGAGAAAATGTTTGAAGAGATTAAATTGAAAACTTCCCTAATATGGGAAAGGAAATAATCAAGTCCAAGAAGCACAGAGAGTCCCATACAGGATAAATCCAAGGAGAAATATGCCAAGACACATATTAATCAAACTATCAAAAATTAAATACAAAGAAAAAATATTAAAAGCAGCAAGGGAAAAACAACAAATAACATACAAGGGAATCCCCATAAGGTTAACAGCTGATCTTTCAGCAGAAACACTGCAAGCCAGAAGGGTGTGGCAGCACATATTTAAAGTGATGAAAGGGAAAAACCTACAACCAAGATTACTCTACCCACGAAGGATCTCATTCAGATTCAACGGAGAAATTAAAACCTTTACAGACAAGCAAAAGCTAAGAGAAATCAGCACCACCAAACCAGCCTTACAACAAATGCTAAAGGAATTTCTCTAGGCAGGAAACACAAGAGGAGGAAAAGACCTACAATAACAAACCCAAAACGATTAAGAAAATGGTAATAGGAACATACATATTGATAACTACCTTAAATGTAAATGGATTAAATTCTCCAACCAAAAGACATAGACTGGCTGAATGGATATAAAAACAAGACCTGTATATATGCTGTCTACAAGAGACCCACTTCAGACCTAGGGACACATACAGACTGCAAGTGAGGGGATGGAAAAAGATATTCCATGCAAATGGAAACCAAAAGAAAGCTGGAGTAGCAATTCTCATATCAGACAAAATAGACTTTAAAATAAAGACTATTACAAGAGACAGAGAAGGACACTACATAATGATCAAGGGATCAATCCAAGAAGAAGATATAACAATTGTAAATATTTATGCATCCAACATAGGAGCATCTCATTACATAAGGCAAATGCTAACAGCCATAAAAGAGGAGATTGACAGAAACACAATCATAGTAGGGCACTTTAGTGGGGTGCTAAAGATCATCCAAAATGAAAATAAATAAGGAAACACAAGCTTTAAATGATTCATTAAACAAGATAGACTTAATTGGTATTTATAGGACATTCCATTCAAAAACAACAGAATACACTTTCTTCTCAAGTGCTCATGGAACATTCTCTGGATAGATCATATCTTGGGTCACAAATCAAGTCTTGGTAAATTTAAGAAAATTGAAATCGTATCAAGTATCTTTTCTGACCACACCGCTATGAGACTAGATATCAATTACAGGAAAAAATCTCTAAAAAATACGAACACATGGAGGCTAAACAATACACTACTAAATAACCAAGAGATCACTGAAGAAATCAAAGAGGAAATCAAAAAATACCTAGAAACAAATGACAGTGAAAACACGATGACCCAAAACCTATGGGATGCAGCAAAAGCAGTTCTAAGAGGGAATTTTATAGCAATACAATCCTACCTCAAGAAACAAGAAACATCTCAAATAAACGACCTAACCTTACCCTGAAGCAATTAGAGAAAGAAGAACAAAAAGCTCCCAAAGTTAGCAGAAGGAAAGAAATCATAAAGATCAGTTCAGAAATAAATGAAAAAGAAATGAACAAAGCAATAGCCAAGATCAATAAAACTAAAAGCTGGTTCTTTGAGAAGATAAACAAAATTGATAAACCATTAGCCAGACTCATTAGGAAAAAAGGGAGAACACTCACACCAATAGAATTAGAAATGAAAAAGGAGAAGTAACAACTGACACTGCAGAAATACAAAGGATCATGAGAGACTACTACAAGCAACTATATGCCAATAAAATGGACAACCTGGAAGAAATGGACAAATTCTTAGAAAAGCACAACTTTCCGAGACTGAACCAGGAAGAAATAGAAAATATAAACAGACCAATCACAAGCACTGAAATTGAGACTGTGATTAAAACTCTTCCAACAAACAAAAGCCCAGGACCAGATGGCTTCACAGGCGAATTCTATCAAACATTTAGAAAAGAGCTAAAACCTAGCCTTCTCAAACTCTTCCAAAATATAGCAGAGGGAGGAACACTCCCAAACTCATTCTACAAGGCCACCATCACCCTGATACCAAAACGAGACAAAGATGTCACAAAGAAAGAAAACAACAGGCCAATATCACTGATGAACATAGATGCAAAAATCCTCAACAAAATACCAACAGCACATTAAAAGGATCATACACCATGATCAAGTGGGGTTTATCCCAGGAATGCAAAGATTCTTCAATATACGCAAATCAATCAATGTGATACACCATATTAACAAATTGAAGGAGAAAAACCATATGATCATCACAATAGATACAGAAAAAGCTTTCAACTAAATTCAACACCGATTTGTGATAAAAACTCTCCAGAAAGTAGGCATAAAGGGAACTTACCTCAACATAATAAAGGCCATATATGACAAACCCACAGCCAACATCATTCTCAATGGTGAAAAACTGAAACCATTTCCTCTGACATCAGGAACAAGACAAGGTTGTCCACTCTCACCACTGTTATTCAACATAGTTTTGGAAGTTTTAGCCACAGAAATCAGAGAAGAGAAAGAAATAAAAGACATCCAAATCAGAAAAGAAGAAGTAAAGCTGTCACTGTTTGCAGATAACATGATACTCTACAGAGAGAATCCTAAAGATGCTACCAGAAAACTACTAGAGCTAATCAATGAATTTGGTAAAGTAGCAGGATACAAAATTAATGCACAGAAATCTCTTGCATTCCTATACACTAATGATGAAAAATCTGAAAGAAATTAAGGAAACACTCCCATTTACCATTGCAACAAAAAGAATAAAATACCTAGGAATAAACCTACCTAAGGAGACAAAAAACCTGTATGCAGAAAACTATAAGACACTGATGAAAGAAATTAAAGATGATACAAACAGATGGAGAGATATGCCATGTTCTTGGATTGGAAGAATCAACTTTGTGAAAATGACTGTACTACCCAAAGCAATCTACAGATTCAATGCAATCCCTGTCAAACTACCAATGACATTTTTTACAGAAGTAGAACAAAAAATTGCACAATTTGTTTGGAAACACAAAAGACCCTGAATAGCCAAAGCAATCTTGAGAGAAAAATGGGGCTGGAGGAATCAGGCTCCCGGAATTCAGACTATACTACAAAGCTACATTAATCAAGACAGTATGGTACTGGCACAAAAACAGAGATATACATCATTGGAACAGTATAGAATGCCCAGAGGTAAACCCACGCACATAAGGTCACCTTATTTTTGATAAAGGAGGCAAGAATATACAGTGGAGAAAAGGCAGCCTCTTCAATAAGTGGTGCTGGGTAAACTGGACAGCTACATGTAAAAGAATGAAATTAGAACACTTCCTAACACCATACAGAAAAATAAACTCAAAATGGATTAAAGACCTAAATATAAGGCCAGACACTATAAAACTCTCAGAGGAAAACATAGGCAGGACACTCTATGACATAAATCACAGCAAGATCCTTTTTGACCCACCTCCTAGAGAAATGGAAATAAAAACAAAAATAAAGAAATGGGACCTAATGAAACTTCAAAGCTTTTGCACAGCAAAGGAAACCATAAACAAGATGAAAAGACAACCTTCAGAATGGGAGAAAATATTTGCAAATGAAGCAACTGACAAAGGATTAATCTCCAAAATTTACAAGTAGCTCATGCAGCTCAATATCAGAAAAACAAACAACCCAATCCAAAAATGGGCAGAAGACCTAAATAGACATTTCTCCAAAGAAGATATACAGATTGCCAATAAACACATGAAAGGATGCTCAACATCACTAATCATTAGAGAAATGCAAATCAAAACTACAATGAGGTATCACCTCACACCAGTCAGAATGGCCATCATCAAAAAAATCTACAAACAATAAATGCTGGACAGGGTGTGGTGAAAAGGGAACCCTCTTGCACTGTTGGTGGGAATATAAATTGATAGAACCACTATGGAGAACAGTATGGAGGTTCCTTAAAAAACTAAAAATAGAACTACCATATGACCCAGCAATCCCACTCCTGGGCATATACCCTGAGAAAACCATAATTCAAAAAGAATCATGTACCACAATGTTCATTGCAGCTCTATTTACAATAGCCAGGACATGGAAGCAACCTAAATGTCCATCGACAGTTGAATGGATAAAGAAGATGTGGCACATACATACAATGGAATACTACTCAGCCATAAAAAGAAATGAAATTGTTATTTTAATGAGGTGGATGGACCTAGAGTCTGTCATACAGAGTGAAGTAAGTCAGAAAGAGAAAAACAAATACCATATGCTAACACATATATATGGAATCAAAAAAAAATGGTTCTGAAGAACCTAGGGGCAGGATAGGAATAAAGATGCAGACGTAGAGAATGGACTTGAGGAAACGGGGAGGGGGAAGGGTAAGCTGGGACGAAGTGGGAGAGTGGCATGGACATATATACACTACCATATGTAAAATAGATAGCTAGTGGGAAGCAGCTGCATAGCACAAGGAGATCAGCTGGGTGCTTTGTGACCACCTAGAGGGGTGGGATAGGGAGGGTGGAAGGGAGATGCAAGAGGGAGGAGATATGGGGATATATGTATATGTATAGCTGATTCACTTTGTTATAAAGCAGAAACTAACACACCATTGTAAAGCAGTTATACTCCAATAAAGATATTTTAAAAATTATCATTTTTAACTTCTTTTTAAAGGAAGCATAAATGGCATATTGCTGCACGTAGGATATGACATACGGATCCTGTGGGGCAACTTTAAGAAGTAACTACTTTTATGGTTTAACTGAATTCCACATTCTGTCATTTTCCTGTTTCCTTTCCTGACCTGGACAAAAAAGGAAATTGAACCACTTTTGTCTCAAGTACAGTCACACCTTGGAGCTGTCATGGGTTTTGTTCCTGAGCACTGCAGTAAAGCGAATATCCCAATAAAGCAAGTTACACAAATTTTTTGATTTTGCAGTGCATATAAAAGTTTTGTTTACACTCTACCATAGTCTATTAAGTGTGCAATAGCATTATGTCTTAAAAAAACAATGTACAGATGGACCTAGAGAGTGCCGTACAGAGTTAAGTAAGTCAGAAAGAGAAAAACAAGTACCATATGTTAACACATATATGTGGAATCTAGGAAAATGATATAGATGATCTTATTTGCAAAACAGAAATAGAGACACAGACGTAGAGAATAAATGTATGGATACCAAGGGGGAAAAGTGGTGGGGTGGGAGGAATTGGGAGATTGGGATTGACACCTATACACTATTGATACTATGTATAAAATAGACAGGGAACTCTACTTAATGCACTTGTGGTGACCTAAATGGGAAGGAAATCCAGAAAAGTGGGGATATATGTATAACTATAGCTGATTCATTTTGCTGTACAGTAGAAACTAACACAACATTGTAAAGCAACTATACTCCAACAAAAATTAATTTAAAAAAGAAAGTATAAATTGGGAAAAAAGACAATGTACATACATTAATATAAAAATACCTTTTTGGTAAAAAATGCTAACTATCATCTGAGCTTTCAGTGAGTCATAGGAGTAACATCTAAGATCCCTGATCACAGATCACCATCACAAGTATAACAATAATGACCAAATTTGAAATATTGTGAGAGTTACCAAAATGTGATGTAGAGACACGAAGGGAGCAAATGCTATTTGGAAAAATAGCTGATAGACTTGCTTGACCCAGGGTTGCCACAAACCTTCAGCTGATAAAAAATGCAGTATCTTCAAAGCATAATAAAGTGAAACACAATAAAATGAGGTAAGGCTGGGTACATTTGACCAGGAAATACAGTCTTGTTTTATTCATTTATTCAGTTTATCAGGGAACACCATGAGAATGAGCACATTCTCATTATTAATATAATATTAATATTAATATGACCTTGGTTTCTTTCTTTCCTTTTTTTAATACCAAGAGGAAAAACCATTTGGAGAAGACCACCTTGTCATGTTGGCCCATGAGTTCCTTTGCTACCAAAATGAAATGATCATACAAAAGAGATATTAAGATCATAAGGACAGGGGACTTCCCTGGTGGTCCACTGGTTAAGACCCTGTGCTTCCAATGCAGGGGGCGTGGGTTTGATCCCTGGTTTGAGGAACTAGGATCCGACATGCCATGTGGCAAAAAATTTGACATAAAGTAATTGCAAAAAAAAAAAAAATGGGAAATAAATTTGAACTGTAGGAATAAAATCTATATTTAAAAAAATCATAAGGACAATATTAATAACTGGCTATCACTGTGCCCTTTCTGTGTGTCAAGCACTCCTTCAAGTGAATCGTAATCATTTTTCTCATTTACTCTTCACAAAAATCCTGGGAGGAAGGTGTTATCATTCTCACTTCATAGATGAAAAAAAAAAAAAAAAAAACAGAACGTGGGTAATTTGTCCAAGTTCACGCAAAGAATCAGTGGCCGTGCCAGGATTCAAATCCAGATCTGTCCCAAATTCTGCGATCATAACCTCTTCACATCTTGCCTCACCCTGAGTGGGTTGAAAGTCAAGCTGAGAAAACTGTTCTTGGCAAAGAAGTGGGTAAGATTTGGATTCTTTAGTGGTGAGGGGGAATCTGGAAGGGAATAGATACGTATATGTGCGTGTGCCTGGGTCACTTTACTGTGTACCTGAAACTAACACAACATTGTGGATTAACTATACTTTAATTTTTTAAAAATGGAAAAAATAAAGGCTTATTGACTTAGCAGGGGAAAAATAAAAAGATTTGGGTTTTTTAAAGTTCCAGAAAGTTCTGACCTCTTGTTGGTACTTCCTGGGCAGCAAATGTTGGACCTTTTATCTCAGCTATAGATTCTTGAAGCTCAGCCTACTTTAGGGTAGCGGGAGTTGCATCCAGGGTTAGGCCTTGCCTGGAAGGGGCCCCCAAGGCGTGGTCCGCCCTGCTCCCCATAAGGCCTGAGGAGGCACCTCAGGCCCAGTGCCAACTCCATTCTGCACTCCTGGTCTCTCTTGGCCTAACCGGTAAGGGCTCCACTGTTTCAAGCAGATCCTCAAAGAGCACACTTTTAACTTGTAACAGCATCAGTCATCTTTAGTAAAGGTTTGGTGAAGGTCAGAAGGCTCTTTTGTTTTTCTCTTTTTTTTTTTTTTTTGTGGTACACGGGCCTCTCACTGTTGTGGCCTCTCCCGTTGCGGAGCACAGGCTCCAGACGCGCAGGCCCAGCGGCCATGGCTCACGGGCACAGCCGCTCCGTGGCATGTGGGATCTTCCCGGACCGGGGCACGAACCCGTGTCCCCTGCATCGGCAGGCAGACTCCCAACCACTGCGCCACCAGGGAAGCCCCAAGAAGGCTCTTTGAACCCCTTGGACTAATACTGTATTGTCCTTTTTCCCCTGCAGGACATCGAGGTCTCTGTGAACATTCTCTAAAATGTTTAAGCTCGAGAATCACGGAGCGGAAGCTGCAGGGCACGTGGCTGTCTGCTGGCCGAGGGAGCCTGGAGAAACCATTCCTGGGGCCTCGAGGCTCCTTGGTGTCCATGTTCAGCCCCCAGGGTGGCCTTCACCCTGTCCACGCTGACAGCAGCCTGCTGAAGCCCAGGGTCGTGACCGTGGTCAAGCTGGGTGGGCAACCCCTCCGCAAGATCACGCTGCTCCTCAACAGACGGTCGGTGCAGACCTTCGAGCAGCTCTTGGCCGACGTCTCAGAGGCCCTGGGCTTTCCCAGATGGAAGAGTGACCGCGTGAGGAAGCTGTTCAACCTCAAGGGCAGGGAAATCAGGAGTGTGTCCGATTTCTTCAGGGAAGGGGATGCTTTCATAGCCGTGGGCAAAGAGCCACTGACGCTGAAGAACATCCAGGTGGCTATAGAGGAACTGTACCCCAGCAAAGCCCGGGCCCTGACCTTGACCCAGCACAGCCGGGTCCCCTCTCCAAGGCTGAGAAGCAGGCTTTATAGCAAGGCTCTGAAAGGGGGTCACCACTGTGGGGAGACCGAGACCACCAAGAGCTGTGGTGAGGCTGCCAGGTCCCAGGCTGCCGTCAGACATCAGGGGAGGACCCCCGTGGAGGACAGGGTGAGGGTCCAGAAGAAGTGGGTGAGAGGGAAGTGGGAGCCTGAACCCAGCAGCAAGGTGCCCAGGGATGCCACCCCGGAGAGGCATGCTAGCGGAGAGAAGCACCTGGGGGTGGAGATTGAAAAGACGTCGGGGGAAATAATCAGGTGTGAGAAGTGTAAGCGGGAAAGAGAGCTCCAGCAGAGCCTGCAGAGGGAGCGGCTCTCTCTGGGCACCAGCGAGCTGGACCTGGGCAGGTGCCCCAGCTATGACGTAGAGAGGCTGGTGAGGACCAGGAGCTGCAGGAGGTCCCCTGAGGAGAAGCCCCAGGATGGGGAGGAAGGTTGGAAGGAGGGCACCCGGAGCAGTCCCGGGCACCCGCCTCAGGAGCCGAGGAGACCCAGCAAAAGCACCGACAAGAAAGAGGCCCGAGACCCAGGAGGCCAGGAGGGTCATGGCCCAGCAGCAGCCAAGGCCAAGAGGGACGTTGTCGGGGAAGCCCAGCCCATAAGAGAGGAGAAAGACAGCAGGACCGTAGGCAGGAGCAAGCAGGGAGGCTGGCTCTGGAGGGAGCATCCTGCCGACCTCGACCCAGAGAAGCTCCCCAGGACCAGAGGGGATGCGCAGGAGGCGGAAAAGGAGAAAAAGCCGGGTGCGTCCGGAGGGAGGAGGATGGTTTCCCGAGATGAGCCGCCGGCCAGGGTAGAAAAGGAGCCCAAGACGAGGCCGGAGGAGAGCAAGAAGGAGCGGCCGGGCGGCAGGAGGCGGCGGCCCGCGGGCATCCTGGCGGCCGACGTGCGCAAGCAGTACGAGCCGGGCCGCGTGATCGGGGACGGGAACTTCGCGGTGGTGAAGGAGTGCAGGCACCGCGGCACCCAGCAGGCCTACGCCATGAAGATCATAGACAAGTCCAAGCTCAAAGGGAAGGAGGACATGGTCGATAGCGAGATCTTGATCATCCAGAGCCTCTCTCACCCCAACATCGTGAAACTGCATCAAGTGTATGAAACGGACGCGGAGATCTACCTGATCATGGAGTACGTGCAGGGAGGGGACCTTTTCGATGCCATTATAGAAAGTGTGAAGTTCCCGGAGCGCGACGCTGCCCTCATGCTCATGGACTTGTGCAAGGCGCTCGTGCACATGCACGACAAGAGCATCGTCCACCGGGACCTCAAGCCGGAAAACCTGCTGGTAAGCCCCGCCCTGGCTGCGGTGGAAGAGGGAGGTTATAAAACATGGGATACAGGAAGTCGGAACGGGCTCCTACTCTGGTACCCTTGTGTGCTAGAGCATTACCTTTATGGTTCTTTCTTTTTTTTTTTTTTTTTTAACATGCTCGTTTCAGTATTTAAAACTTTGGTTGTAGTTCATAAATTGCAGAGATAAATGGGTTTTGATTAAGTTATTGAGAAAGAAGCCTTCCTATTTAAACAAAATGGAAACTGTTTCCTCATGCCTGGGAGAAAAATATTTTCACCTTGACAGTGATCAGGTGGACTTCATTTCTTGGGCATTTGCACATCCTCTGGCCTAGGTGCTAGGGGTGTCTGCTGGTAGCAGCTCCCCCTGCAGGCTTTGAGCCCACCCTCCCACCAAAAGTCCCCCTGGCCCTTTTGCAGAAGAGGTCTTGCTGCAGGAATTCAAAAGGCTCAGTAGGCAAAAAACAACAACAAAAAACAAAAAACAAAACAAAAAAAGGCTCATTAGGAATTCCCAGTCGGTCCAGTGGTTAGGACTCCAAGCTTCCACTGCAGGGGGCCTGGGTTCGATCCCTGGCCAGGGAACTAAGATCCCGAAAGCCTCTAGCATCAGTCCTTTCACCTCTCTGGGCCTTTGTTTCCTCACTTATAAAAGAGAAATAGTAATAGTACCTGTCTTAGAAGGTTGAGGGAGAATTGAGCACGGGAGCTGGCCTGGCACACACAGCTCAGCTGTTCTGTTTTTGGATGTAAACAATCTCCCAAAGCACCAACATCAACTAAGGACACTCTAGGACCATGATGGGTCCAGACAAAAGCAAGACCTCTTCATCATCATGTCCAAATCCAGATAAGAACAAGATTGTCCAGACCACAAATGGGGCTACATTTTCCCTTTTGGGTGACTATGATTCACTGCCCCCCCTTCCTCCCACCTTCTAGATAAGAATTACCAAGATGCCCAATCATAGAATTACCCTCACTTCCTGACAGTATCCAGTTCAGAGCAAAATCCTGCTTTCATGAACCCTCTCCCAAATCACCTAACACAATCCACCTCTTACAAGTTCATTGAACACCCTCTCACTTAGATGCCTGGATCCCCAAGGTGTTGGGGATCTCCCTTATTGCAATGAGTCAGTCAATCCAGTGTGTTCCTGAATTTCAAGTGTGTTCCTGGTGGGCTTTGTTAGGACAGTGCACTTCACGTGTTCACTCTCTGGCCCCTTTGTCCCACTTTCTTCTTTGTAGCCCCAATCACTACCTGATACGTTCCATATTTATTCTTCTATTTTCTTTTTCCTCCTCCTGGAAAGTTCCATGACCCCAGGAACATTGTTTTATTCAGACTGTACCTTGAAAACTACATCAGTTCTGTCACATAGTGGAGATTCAATAAATATCAGTTAGATGAAAGAATGAATACAGACCCCAGTGTGCTGCCTGGCAAATAGCAAGCATTCCATCAGTGGCAGCTATTCTCATTATTACTATGTTAGGAATGAGTCTGATATTAAGGTGGACATCACGAGGAAGAATCCAAAGCCAGATTGCTGCACATGAAGCCGAGGTAAATGGAGACAGTGATCTTCATGAGCCAGTTTTTTTTTTTTTTTTTTTTTTGGTGGGGGAGGCGGTGGAGGGGAAAGGGGTTAACCTGTTTCCTTTAATTTCATGGCTGTAGAGCCAGCCTGGAAATATCATCCCAGTACATTCATCAGCCTGTAAGCTGCTCCCACAAGCAGAATGATTTCTGAGTGAGTCGAGCTAATTATCTGGTGAAGTGAGGTCTACATTGACCCCTAAATCAAGCAGCCTTGTTTTTGTCCAGATTCATAGAATTGCAGATCATTGACTGGTTTCCTGAATGGTCTGAATTACCAGGAAATAAATCTCCCTTTGAAGAATTTCATTTTTGTTTTTTGGGTTTTTTGGCCGCACTGCGCAGCTTGCAGGATCTTAGTTCCCCGACCAGGGATTGAACCCAGGCCCACGGCAGTGAAAGTGCCGAGTCCTAAGCACTGGACCACCAGGGAATTCCCTAAGAATTCCATTTTAAAATCGTATTTAAAAACAATTTTTTAAAATTTATTTTTGGCTCTGTTGGGTCTTCGTTGCTGCGCGCAGGCTTTTCTCTAGTTGCGGCAAGTGGGGGCTACTCTTCATTGCGGTGCACGGCCTTCTTGTTGTGGTGGCTTCTCTTGATGTGGAGCACAGGCTGTAGGTGCTCAGGCTTCAGTAGTTGTGGCACTCGGGCCCAGTAGTTGTAGCTCACGGGCTCTAGAGTGCAGGCTCAGTAGTTGTGGAGCACGGGCTTAGTTGCTCCGCGGCATGTGGGGTCTTCTTAGACCAGGGCTCGAACCCTTATCCCCTGCATTGGCAGGCAGATTCTTAGCCACTGTGCCACCAGGGAAGCCCAAGAATTCCATTTTTGCATGAGCTAAGTGTCCTCATCCTTTTTTCACTTGCTTTTTGTTTCTGTCTTTTGGGTCTGAGCCCAAGTTTTCCCCATGTGTGATGTGCCGGACCCTGTTTACAGTGGCACTTTGGAATCGTGACAGACCAGTGTTCTTTACGGATCCTCTGATGTTTTCACCAAATTGCGTAAGCAGGAGGAATTCTGACTAGAGGCCTGAATGGGTCCCATGAACAGAACATTTTGGGCCTGTGCTTAATAAAGCATCAGAACAGTGATACACGTTCTCGAGGATGTGGAGTGAGATCCTTTACCCTATAGGATCGTTTTCTTTTGGGGACAGTCATCTGAGCTTGCATTTTCTCCACAAGGTCCTGGAACCAATCTGTCGAGCTGGCCCATCTCTTGGGCAATAGAGACTCTCACTTGTGTTAAGGGACTGACTTGTCAGCAGTTTTTAAAATGGAAAAAGTCAGCACTTGCAGGTGGCATGGAGAGATTTGCTTCAGGAAATAAAAAATTGCAAGGTATACATTTAGTGTGGACAAGCTAGCTGCCTCTGAGAAGTCATTTGGCGACACCTTAATGGATTTAAATGTCAGTTCATATGTGTTTTAGTGCCCTTAAAGGCAGTGAAGTGTGTGTGTGTGTGTGTGTGTGTGTCCTGAGAGAGAGGAAAAACTGCAGTGGAGCTATAATTTTTCAGTCTAATACATGAGTTGTTTATTGGTGTTAATTGTAATTGATATTTTGACCCTTTTTTTCTGATTTTAAAGAAAGCCCACTTTTTTTATTGTATCATTTTTTTTACATCTTTATTGGAGTTTAATTGCTTTACAATGTTGTGTTAGTTTCTGCTTTATAACAAAGTGAATCAGCTATATGTATACATATATCCCCATATTCCCTCCCTCTTGCGTCTCCCTCCCACCCTCCCTATCCCACCCCTCTAGGTGGTCACAAAGCACCGAGCAAGAAAGCCTACTTTTTGTTTTTTTAAATAAAAAACTTTCCTTCGTGGTGGTAAGTCTCCTTCAGAAGCTGCAAAAAGCTACAGATCTGAGCCATCTTTGGTGGCATAGGGTAACATCTTTTCTCTCTTGTGGATAACCTGTCAGCTGGTGTTTTTCAGAATGAGTGGGCCTGTCACATTTCTAAATCGTGTCTGTCCTTTTCCCAGATGAGTAAAGTTGAATATATTGTTATGTCAGACTTTAAATGCTACCTAACATCAGTTTTTGGTGGTTTTTCAGACAAAGATCTGGGGAGTGTTGGATTTGACAATAGACTCATTGTCTGAGTTTAGAAAAGTGTCATCTCTAAACCTGTTGTTAGGATAATTATGTTGCAAATTGGCTGGTCTTCTGAGAGTTAATATTAGTAAATATCACCATGGTGACTACTGTCCATCAATTAATGTTCTTTAGTTGACTTTAATTTAGTGTTCCGCTCTTGTGCTGACTTTTGTATTATCAAAATAATTGTTTCTTCCTTTAATGGATGGCTACTGTCTGTATCAATACTTTGCTAAACTTAGGAGACTGATGATGTTAGAACTAACTTTTGATTACATGGCTGATTGTGGCTGCTTTTAGAGACTTCCAGAATGTGCTAGGAGCTCTTAATGGATCTAGCAAGCTTACCATGTTGTTTTCACCAGCAGAAATATTTATATCTGATAATTGGGCCCTAGAGTAAAATTTTAGGCCTGTTTTACTGAGCTTATCTATTTCTAGTGATCTCATTTCCTGATAAGATGCTAGTGCCCCTCTTCCTTTAGGGCTATTTAGACTCCTGAAATCTTGCAAAAAATTTTTTTAATTATGAGAATTTCCAGCTTGAAGAAATATCAGTGTTAATTGCTTCTTCTGCCAGCATGTGCTCCCTTGGAGAGGTTGGAATGTGCTGTGTGGTGTTGACTGGGCCCTGGGAAAAGCAAACGGGAGCCAGAGAGGTGATGATGTGTAGACACTAAAGGCATGTCACAGGCCAGTAATGTGACAGGTCCTAGGAAAACTTTGTCCCCACTGATTTTTTCAGTCATTCTTTGTATTATGCTATCTTTTGCTGTTGAAATGTAAATGGATTTTAGGCATTGGCATTTCCATGTGAATTGGTTTCTAAGATCATTTCCGTCCTCATGGCCAGTTGGAAATGGAAACTTGGAGGGAGAAGGCCAGAGGAAGTATGAAGGATCAAGTAAGAAGTCGACAAAGATAAATAAGCTCTACCCCTTTTCTTAGGGGGAGCCGCTTGCTGTTTGGTCTGTACTCTGCTTCCATCTGCTGTTCAGAAATGATCATTGAAAGATCACATTTAAATTGATGTGCCCTTGAAGGAGAAGAGGCTGTTAATGGCTCAGAAAAGGAAAGATTCCTTTTGAAGCTTTGAGACTGTCCAGATGTGATCTGGCTGCTTATGTAAATGTAGATTGTCTGGATTCAAAGCAGGGTACTTTGATGTGGCTAGAAAAGGGGATGATGGATGCAGATGGACCAAGAGTCATTAAAGTACCATGTAAATTAATCTCTAACACCCTTTCAGTTAGAGGGCAATTGAAAAGGAGCCCCAGAAGGAATGTGACCCAGAGCAGTGAATTTAGATAAACCTGTAGATAGGGAAACAGAGATGTGGGCTGAGGGCAAGGTCAGATGTGTGCCCTGGGGCCGTGGCACCGAAGTGGGTCATTTACTGGGGTCTTTGCCTTGATGGCCACCCAGTGCCTAGTCAGCTGAGGGTACTGAGGCTCACTGATTTGTTCAAATCATACGTGGTATATGGTGTTCATTTCTGGGCATTCTTTGTTAAAAGAGGCGTCAATGAAATAGGGATTATCTAGAACTTTACAGTGCACAAGAATCGCCCTGGGGTCTCATAGAGATGCAGTTCTGTTCAGTGGATCTGGGGTAGCCTGAGGTCTCCATCAAGCTCACAAGTGATGCTTGTGCTGCTGGTTCAAGAGCCGTACTTAGCGTAGGGAGGAGCGAGAAGGGGATGATGGGTCAGGAGACCTGATCCTATAAGGATAAGCTTGAGGATTCTCGGATGTGAACTTAGAGAAGCAGCATTGGTACCACCTGGGAGCCTGTTAGAGAAACGAGAAGCACCCTGGGGGGAATCCTGGTACTTGTTTCCCATCTTTGGAAGTGGTGTGTCCTTCCCAGAGGGCAGATTTAGAAAAAAGGGGTGGAGGTGGAATTCTGGATCAACGTGGGGTGAACCTCCTCACAAGTTAATCTGACTATGATCTGGATGGTCTGCCATGTGAAGCTATGGGATCTTTTCCATCTTGAGATTTCAACCAGAGGTGAACGATAGTCTGATGGGAAGATGTTGTAGACAAGTTTCCTGTTTGGGTGGAGACTTTGATGGTTTCAGAAGTTCCACACAATGTAAATTGGTGCAGCCACTATGGAGAACCGTATGGAGGTTCCTTAAAAAACTAAAAATAGAACTACCATATGATGCAGCAATCCCACTCCTGGGTGTAGATCCAGAAAAGATGAATTCTCTAATTTGAAAAGATACATGCACCCCAAAGTTCATAGCAGCACTATTTACAGTAGCCAAGAAGCAACCTAAATGTCCATTGACAGATGAATGGATAAAGAAGATGTGGTACATATACACAATGGAATATTACTCAGCCATAAAAAAAGCTGAAATAATGCCATTTGCAGCAACATGGACGGACCTAGAGATGATCATGCTAAGTGAAGAAATTCAGACAGAGAAAGACAAACATCATATGATATCACTTATGTGCAGAATTGAAAATATGATACAAATGGACTTATTTATAAAACAGAAACAGACTCACAGACTTAGAAAACAAACTTATGGTTACCAAAGGGGAAAGGGTGGGGGGAGGGATAAATTAGGAGTTTGGGATTAACAGATACACACGACTATATATAAAATAGACAACCAACAAGGTCCTACACAGGGAACTATATTCAAAATCTTGCAATGAACTATAATGGAAAAGAATATGAAAAAGAATATATATATATAATATATATATATATATAAAAAACTGAATCACTTTGCTGTACACCAGAATCTAACACATTGTCAATCAACTATACTTAAATTTAAAAAAAAAAGTTGCACAAATACCAGAAGGAAGAGTTATTCCAGGAGGATGTCAATCGTTTGAATTCAAGGATTAAGATAAGAACTGTTCTGAAGCCAAGAATGTGAGGTGCCTGCTGGAAAACAAAAAACCAAAACCAAAATTCACACTGTCAGTGTGTGACCCTAAATGTAGTTAAGCTGCCTATGTAGGCGAAGTAAATAAATCTCAAGTCACACTGACAGCTCTGAAAAATGTTACATAAATCCTGGGACTTCCCTGGTGGTGCAGTGGTTAGGACTCCACACTCCCAATGCAGGGGGCCCGGGTTCGATCCCTGCTTGGGGAGCTCCATCCCACATGCAGGCTGCAACTAAGAGTTCACATGCCACAACTAAGAAGCCCACCTGCCGCAACTAAGGAGCACGCATGCTACAACTAAGGAGCCCACCTGCTGCAACTAAGGAGCACACATGATGCAACTAAGGAGGCTGCCTGTTGCAACTAAGACCTGGCGCAACCAAATACATAAAATAAATTAAAAGATAAAATAAATTTTTAAAAATGTTACATAACTCCCGACAGCAGAGGCTGGAGACAGAAGAATTAAAACCACAGAACATTCTCACTTTCTGGAAGGAACAAATGACTCTGTGGATCCTAACCACCCTCGGGTTCTGCTATGGGTCTCATCATCCTGAGACTCAAAGAGGAAAGCTATGGAGACAAGAAGCAGCATAATATTATTTTAGGAAGGCCATCAAATAATTTTTAAAAACAGATTTGGTATTTGAAAATGTATCCATCAGCATCTGGACATTTAACATAATACATTTTCAAAATAAATATCATGAAAAACTTCAAAATAGATAGAAGACCAAGTCTCGATCATGTTTCATATGCTTCTGACTCAGTGGAGTTGGGTTTTGGAATGGGGGGTTGGGGGGATGGGGGGTTTGAGGAAGGAAATGCTCGTCCTTTTGCATAGGGATTCATAGTTAATTTTGGTGTATTCAATCAGCCAAATGCTTTTAATGCTCATCATTTGGTTGGGAATATTTACAAATATTTGTGAGGGACAGATTTTTTCAGCAGTCACCCAGCAAATGGGACTCATGTAGATGGTCCATCTGGAAACTTAAGGCAGCACACATTTTTTTTTGTCCTTGCCTTCCAAAGTAGATTTTCTAGTGTAAATTATTCTAATAATTACCTCTCCAGTCTCCTTTAGAGCTGTATCTGTCTCGATACACAGACCAAAGCAGAAGTGTGTTTTAGTTCTACATCTATGATTTGCATTAGGTTAGGTTAATTATGAAGAAATTGATTAGATTGCCCAGCAGTGACTTGGGCTCAGTAGTTAAGACACATTCTGCTTACAGAGATATAAACTCTCTGGCAGGAACCAAAGCAGGTTTGGAGCACTTACCCTTGGCTGAGGAGATCGGGGAGTGGCTGCCCGCCCTACATTTTCAGGTGTGGGTCTGATGCCGCACAGGGAGAACTGGAGCCCTGCCTAATGCCCTCCAGCCCCCCAAGTGCTGGTCGGTGCATTGGGAACCTTGGCCCCCGTTCTAGTCAGGATGCAAGGGCGTGTGCCTGCAGACAGGTTGATAATTTCTCCTGTAGCCCTGTTGGCTCCATTGAGTCTCACTTGGATGAGATCACCCAGGCTAATCCCAGTGAGTTTCCCATAGCGCTGAAATTAACCACTCAGCTCACCTTGGCCTGAGCCATCAGCTTCTACCATGAGATGCGGGCCCCGTAAAGCAGGGGAGGAGGATGGAGCCTTGACAGCAGAGGATGGACCAGGGCCATGCCTGGGAAGGAGGCTCTTGGTTTGGATGAGGAGATCCTAAAAGGGGAGGAGGAAGATAGCAAGGCTGACTTTCTGTATCAATACTTCCTATTTTGCGTGAAGTCAGTCCTGCTCTGCAGAGGTGAACTATTGTGGAGGGTAAAATTATGATATTAATTCATTTAATCTTGAAGCCCAGACAGCCCAGCAGATGCTCTGGAGGTCTTGGCCGCACAGCAGAAATGCTCCCAGGGACACGGCCATCTCTCCCCCAGGAGGGACCACTCCTGGGCCCAGCACAGCCTGAGGGATTTACTGCAAAAGCCCTTTTGGTAACAACATGGTAAAACTCAGGGTTGAGAATGGCTGGCTGTGCCCCGTGATGGTGGAGGTTTGCCTCTGGTCCACCTGCTTACGATTCTTTGGGGGGCTTTGGATGAGACCTCCTCAGCCTCCTGCAACAGAAATAACCCTTTGCTGGAAGATTCGGCATCATACACCAGTTACAAGCACAGACTCTAAAGCCCAAGTGTCAGGGTTCAAACTCTAGCTCACCATTTACTATGTAACTGTGCCTCCATTTCCTTATCTGTAAAATGCGAATGTGCATGGCCTTACAGGACTGCAATGACGATTAAATGAATTAATATTTTGTAAGATGTTATAAACAGCGCCTGGCATCAAAGAAGCACAACAGAAGTGTTTGCTAGGTAAATTATATAATTTTAGCCTCCACTGCTTATTTGTCTACTTTTTCATTCCAATTCCCACTTCTTTTTCCTTTCTTTTTTTCCTCTGCTCTGACTTTGCATTACCCACAGGCATTTTCTAATTCTCATTAAAGCTAGTCTGTGCTCAAAAATATCATTGATCCTTGCTCTAACTCAGTGCTGCCCAGTGGATTCTTCTCTACTGATGGAAATGTTGTAGGTTTGCATGATCCAATATAATAGCCCTTAGCCATGGATGGTTATTGAACACTTGAAATGTGGCTAGTGCATCTGAATTTTTAATTTAATTAGATTTTAATTTAATTAATTTAAAATAAATAGCCATCTGTGGCAATATGGTGCTACCATATTGGACAGCAGAGAAAATCTAACTCATTGGTTCTTTAGTGAGCACATGTCACTGAGATCAAGTTGGATTTGTCAGTGTTGGGTCAATCTATAAGCTCCTATGTTTTATTGTTCGCTTATCCTGAACTTGCATGGTTGTTGTCCTATTAGTTTTCCTTCTTTGTTCTCATCACAATTTTGGTCATTTGGGGATTTTGATTTCTTACAGGTTCAGCGAAATGAGGACAAATCTACCACCTTGAAACTGGCTGATTTTGGTCTTGCAAAGCATGTGGTGAGACCTATATTTACTGTGTGTGGGACTCCGACTTATGTAGCTCCTGAAATTCTTTCTGAGAAAGGTAAGAGTTACACATTGCTCCGTGGGACTCCAGCTCACTTACTAACCAAGGTTTAACTTTTAATATTTAAATTTTACATTTTTCAACATGGAGCAGTCGAAAGTCTCAGAGAGTTGGCACTAAGCTTGTACTTGGATGTTAATGGAAATATTTGAAATAGGTCTTCTTGACCAAAGCACGAGCACTTTTTCCTCACCAGGGCTGCCCTTATCACAGAGAAGGGATTGTGGTGTGTGTGTGTGTGTGTGTGTGTGTGCGCGCGCGTGCGCGCACGCATGCACATGTGTTGGCAGGATGGTGAGATGGAAGATGGTGGAGAATTGGGTGGGGAACGCAAGCAAGCAAGGCCATTTGGCCACTCACCCAAGGTTACCTCTAATGGAGACAATTGGAACGGTTCTTATGGTAATTGGCTTAAAAATTCCTTTACCAACCTTGCATTTAAAGGAAAAGGAGGTCCCATCTCAAGCCCAATGAATAATATTTATTACAGGCTCGTATATTGTATGAGGGTCCAATGGACTATTTTAGTGACACACTCTGTAAAGGATATACAAGGAAATCATTATTATTATTATTATTATTATTATTATTATTATTATTATTATATGGCTCCAAGTATGTGAATGCCTATTTAGCCATCCTTGCACTCCAGGAGAAATCAGTTTAGCCACCCTATGATGGCTAAAGATGGGAAGGCTCTGGATGGGTTGTAGGTCTGGGGGTAGGGAGGAGGGAGAGATTTTGTCCCAGCAGCAGAAGCATCAGGGAAGCCAACATGCAGAGACTAGGCTATGCATGGAGGTTGGGTGGTAGAGACATTGAGAAGACCAGCCTCAGTGGAGCAGAGGGAATTGCAGTTGGTTGGGTAGGTTGAGTCTGGATTCCCCACAAGTGAGTTTGGACTCGGTGTGGCCATCATAGTAGCTGTGGTAATGTGGTGACAGTGGGACAAGAGAGTACTGAGCGACTATAGACATTTTCATGGAGGCATTACTGAGCTGGATAAGAGAGGAATGAAAGCAAATAGTCTACATGAACTCTGGGAAGTCAGGATGGTAGGGCTCACACCAACTAACACAGGGAGTTGGAAAGGTAAGCTCTTTGGGGAGATGGGGATGGGGTGAGTTAGACTTTGAACACACTGACTCTGTAGAGATATTAAGATGGATACACAGAGTTGTCTGGTTGGCTGAACGTGTGCTTTTGAGACCCCTCGATACAGAGATGGCAGCCAAAGTGGTGAGATAATGCGTCTCTGCCTCTGCTGCACAGGTTATGGGCTGGAGGTGGACATGTGGGCCGCGGGCGTTATCCTCTACATCCTCCTGTGCGGCTTCCCCCCATTCCGCAGCCCAGAGAGGGACCAGGATGAGCTTTTTAACATCATCCAGCTGGGCCACTTCGAGTTCCTGGCTCCTTACTGGGACGACATCTCTGACGGTGAGACCTGGGGCTTCCCAGGCAGGAGGGAAGGGGATGGAGAGACGGAGCCCCTCTGGGGATCAGGTCAGATGCGTAAAACGCCACCCAGAGAACCCGCTGTGGTACCTGGGCTGTCAGCATCTTGTGCTTCATCCTTTATTTCCTGCTAGATTGGTGTAGATTTCCATAGCATTCCAAACACGACTTGCTTTGAGTTATAACGAAGGATTCTCACCACAAGTTGTAGTCACCAAATCACTTTTCCTGAAGCCAATTAAAGAACCTCAGAACTGAAAAATAAACTGAAAAATATCAGAAACGTGTAATCCTCATTTGGAAAGATCAAAGCCATCTCATTGGGAATTCCCTGGCAGTCCAGTGGTTAGGACTCGGCGCTCTCTCTGCCGAGGGCCCAGGTTCAATCCCCAGTTGGGGAATTAACATCCCACAAGACGTGCAGTGCAGCCAAAAAAAAAAAAAAAAAAAAGCCATCTGCCATCTCATATACAGAAGAGTTTGGGAATTGGACAGACTGGAGATGCTTATTTTACCTGTGAATAATCAGGGTCCTATGGGGGCATACTTGGGGCACAGGGGCTCTGGAAGGTCAAGGGAGAAGGTCTCAGGTACTTTTTAGTGGAGCAGAAGCATGTGTGGTCCTCCTCCTTTTTGGCCCTTTCAAGTGGAATTTTCCCCCTTTGTTTCTACTGATTTGTATGTACTACCCACTGCCCTTGTAAAATTGAGAACTAGATCATCGGGGGGTTTGAGTCTTTTGAGTCTTTAGCTGAAAAAGTCGAATAGGAGTGATAACTTTTTCCCCAATTTCCCCTAAACACATCATCTAAGATAAGTTATTCATCTGCCCTTGTCCTCAGCTCTGGCTCCTCATCTGGGGTTGGGGCTTGAGGGAAGGGAAGAGCTTCATTTTCTTCCACTTAAATAAGGTGGGCAGAGGGTAGCTTGCTGCCCGTAGGGTAAGGGTCTTGAGCTGGTCAAGGCAGTGGCAGTTTGGGAACTGAAGGACTAAAAATCATTTTAGAAAGTTCTATGCAACACTTCTTAGATTTGGTTATGGTGGCCCCTGCCCTGAGTCCCATGCCTTAGAGGGTCTGCTCTGGTTACACGTCTCCCCAGAAGTGAGGAGACTCTGGGGACAAGAGGCTGTGCCCCCCGCCAGAGCCCAGGCTCCCCCTTCTAGACCACTTAACCAGGACCCCAGAATTTCCTGCACAAATGGCCCAAGCCCACTTCCAAGGCTTGTGAGACCTCTTTTCCCAGCCCCTCCCCACAGTGCCCTAGGCTGCCAAGGAGCAGCTGTTTGGGGGGCGTAGGGGGAGCACAGACATATTGGTGGGGTGTCCACCTGTCCACACACAGGCACGTGAGACTGAGAATTCCGTTTAAACCTGGGCTTCTACCCCCTGAGTCCTCCGAGGACCTTGAAGGAGTGATGCTGGGATGAATGGGGAAGGGGTACATTGTGGGCGGAATCTGCCCAGTTTGAACGGGGTGGAGTAGGAGAAATCCTGTGGTCTCCATGCTCAAGAGGTGGCTGGACAGTGGCCATAGAAGCGGGGCAATTGGTGGGTGAACAGCTGACCTTGAACAAGAGGCATCCCCCAATAAAGGTAAATAAACATGGGTATCTTTTTCCCCATGCATTCTTTTTTTTAAAAAAAATATATACATTCATGCCTTTATTACATCAGGTTTTTTTTTTTTGGCCGTGTTGCACAGCTTGCAGGGACCTTGGTTCCCTGACCAGGGATTGAACCCATGCCCCCCTGCAGTGGAAACACGGAGTCCTAACCACTGGGCCGCCAGGGAATTCCCTCCCATGTATTCTTGAGTAATTGGTTAAGAGGCTCAGGGAGCCGGCCTGGGAGAGCCAGCGAGCCAGGGAGAAATCTCTTCTCCTCCCCGTCTGCCACCTGATCCACCAGCTGTCACCACATCTCTCTAGAATCAGTCATGGTCTTGAGCAAAAAATGAAATTCATTTTGAATTTGCACTATTTACTACTTAGATCTCTTTGCCCATGTTTTTCAGTTTTGTCAATCTGGAGGTATATTTGTCAATTTAGGAAGGAAGATTGGACATATTTTATTTAACAACATGATAGTTTGATTTACAAATTTAAAAATATGTAGACGGGGGCTTCCCTGGTGGCGCAGTGGTTGAGAGTCCACCTGCCGATGCAGGGGACACGGGTTCGTGCCCCAGTTCGGGAGGATCCCACATGCCGCGGAGCGGCTGGGCCCGTGAGCCATGGCCGCTGAGGCTGCGCGTCCGGAGCCTGTGCTCCGCAACAGGAGAGGCCACAACGGTGAGAGGCCTGCCTACAGCAAAAAAAAAAAAAAAAAAAAAATAGACATATGCTATGTGGCCTCCATGTGTCCTCTTGGGCTGGGCAGCGCCATGGGTGTTAGTTGCAGGCCTGACCTCATGACTCTATGTCTAACATGGTAGCCCTTAGCTGCATGTGGCTATTTGAATGTAACTGTAAATTAATTAAAAGTAAATGCAATAAGAATTCAGTTCAGGGAATTCCCTGGTGGTCCAGTGGATAGGACTCTGTGCTCTCACTTCCCAGGGCCCGGATTCAATCCCTGGTCAGGGGGCTAAGATCCCGCAAGCCACTTGGTGCGGCCAAAAAAAAAAATGTTCAGTTCATCAGTTGCACCAGCCATATTTCAAATGCTCAGTAGTCCCAAGCGGGTAGCGCAGATATGGAAAGTTTCCACCGTGGCAGGAAGTTCTCTGATCCAGCCATGGTGCTAATGGGAAAGTTTGTGTCCTTATTTCCTGTATGGGGAAGGAAAACTCCAAACCACCTGCATGCATCTCATTTTTCCATCTTTCTCTCATTCCAACAGCTGCCAAAGATCTGGTGAGCCGGTTGCTGGTGGTAGACCCCAAAAAGCGCTACACGGCCCACCAGGTCCTTCAGCATCCCTGGATTGAAACTGCTGGAAAGACCAGAAGGGCAAAGCTACAAAAGGAGGGGCCCCCCAGCAGCGAGAACCACATCCGGAGCCAGCACTCGAGGGCTGCAGAGCAGGCGTCATAGTCACGGCCTCAGCATTTGCTCAGCCCTTGGTTCTGCTTGAGGATAGATGTCAAGGAGAAAAACAGTGAAAAAGCCTTCCTCCCATAATTGGAGAATCAGGGGAAGGAGAGAAGACACTCAGTATATTTTAAAGCTTATTTTAAAAAATAAACTTGAGTCTTAATGTTAAATGTTGTAACATATTTTTAGATTTGAAGCCTTTAATACATTTTTGGGGGATGAGGGGGAGACTTGTTCTCAGTGAGGAATTTTTGGTAATAATGATGTGATTTGCTTCCTCCTTGTAATCAAGTTCATAGTATACTACATGAGTGGTGCTTACCAGGGTCTAAACTCCCCCTGTGAGATTAATAAGCTGAATCGTGGTCCTTCTGTGTTAATAAAATGTGCTCTGGATGACTGAAGTAACTGTATTCTGATTACTTCTTAATGCTGGTGATGAGAGCCAGGGAGTTATAATTCAGACATGCCTCCCGAAACCACTGTGACTACGTATAAATGTGCTGATGGACCCTTGATGAACTGGCCAGGTCTGTTTAGGATGTTCTGGTCTTGGTCTCTAGCATTTTAGCCTTACTGAAAATCAGATTTGGTACAGCCTGAAATGGAAAGAAGAAATCATTGGGAATTCCCTGGCGGTCCAGTGGTTAAGATGCCGTGCTTCCACTGCTGGGGGCATGGGTTCGCCTTCTGGTCAGGGAACTAATATCCTGCATGCCAAAAAAAAAGAAATCATTGATTTATTCCCACCCCTTCAGGACCCATTTAGACTGCGTTTCAGCCGATGATCCCTGAGTCTGAGTCCCGTCTACATGAAGTTAGGCACTCAGGTGTGACTGTGTTAACGTTTTCAGATCATGAGGGAACCATCTAGTGCATTACTATGTCAGAAACGCAGTCGATGTGTTACACCCGGGCTGGAAGGAGCTCAGAATGTTCAGGCATGTTCCTATCTGCAGGGCAGACTGTGGAGGGCATAGGACATGTTGGTTATTTCACTCCAGACTTCTGTACCAACAGATGACCCTGGGAGTACGTATGAGCTGATAGCAAAACATCATCCTGATATTTCCCAGCTTGACCTTTCTAGGTTATATGTAACCTGGTCAATGGGACACAGAATCAGCCCCAAAGTGCAGGTTTCTCACCCCTCCCATCCCTTCCCTCACAGTGTAGGTGTCATCTCAGTGGAGGAAGTGCATCCGACAGGAAACAGGAATAGCATGAGAGTTTAGTATAAGGAATTGCTGGAACAGGTGTTGGAAAATGCAGAAAGCACACAGGAAGTAATTCAGAGATGGTAACTCCTAGATGAGGAGCCAAGGGAAGAGACTGGGGCGATTCGAATGTAGAAGCTTGGAGGAGAAACCCTTGCAGCACATTCTGACTATGCCACCCAGATCCCCCCCTCAAGGCTGAAGGGAATGAGCTGCAGGGTGATGCTGGCTGATAGCCCTCAGCAATCACCAGGGACAGGAACTGCCCTTAGCTGGCAGGAGTCACCTCACCCAGGATCACACGCCCCTCCTGGGAATAGGCTGCATCCAATGATGGGTCTATATAGGGCTCGGCCAGACAACACTGAAGAGCCATCCAGCTTCACAGCTCCCCGTGGGGGTGGGCTGAGCCCTTTGCCCAGTCCTGCCGCTTTCCCTTCTCTTCCAGGCGTGATGGCCCTGAGATCACTCCCTAATGAAACTTCTGCATGCTAATCTCCATCTCAGACTTGGCTTTCCAGGGAACAGAGCCTGGGACACCCCCTAGGAACTTAGAACGACTGCAAAGAGGTACAAGATGGTGCTTTGATCTCATGGGTCCGAGGAGGGCCCCCATGGAGCTGGGACCCAGACACCTGAGGAGGGGGTGCTGTCCACAGGCAGTACAGTAGGACTCATTCTGGAAATGTGGAAAGAGGCTGGAAGCTGGAACCAATTGCTACTGGAACATCTTTTGATAGTGTCACCAAAGGCACTAAATCCAAAAGAGAATTTTCAGACCTCATAGGGCATCATTAGATTCTACTGACCTCTCCCTCTTTGAATCATTTCTCCAGTTGGCTTCCGTAAGTCATGCATTTTCCTGGTTTCCCCCCTACATCTCTTTTTACACCTTTGGGTCTTCTGAGTAGGTTTAGTCTTCCACTTGTTAAATGTTGTAGCTCCATTATTAGTCACTAGAGAAATGCAAGTCAAACCCACAATGAAATAGTAGTACACAGCTATTAGAATGGCTAAAATTAATTGCCTAAAGTAAAAAGATTGACACTGCCCTGTACTGGTGAGGATTTGGAGCAACCGGAACTCTTGTACATTGCTGTTGGGGATGTAAAAATGGTATTCCTTTTTTGGAGAACAATTTGGTAGTTCCTTCAAAAGTTAAACATACACCTACCATGTAATCCAGCTATTCCACTCCTAGGTATTTACAAGAGAAATTAGAGCATATGTTCACACACACACACTTGTACACAAATATTCACAGGCGCTCTATTTGTAGTAGCCTCAAAGTGGAAACAATCTGAATGTCCCTAAATTGGTGAGTGTAGAAAAAAATTGTGGTAGGTCCATCCAATGAATACTCTTCAGCAATAAAAAGGAATGACCTGCTGATACATGCAACAGAATGGATAAAACTCAAAATAATTAGGCTAGGTGAAAGTGTAATAGGGAAGAACCTTTGTATCCTCTTACAAGGTAATCATGAAAGGGATGTTGCCTGTAAGTTTAAATTATACATAATGGCCCATCTCTGGGAACCCTGCCTCCCAGGTAATGAGTGTTAAGCTAAAATACCCTTGTTTAACTCGCAGAAAACATCCTGACCAGACCCACCTGTGAATGACTGCAGGGAGGAAGAAATTAACACATCCCCTCCGGAGGCTGAGGGGAACCAGGAAATGTTTAACTTTACTCCCTCCCCTTTTAGTATAAAAGAAGCTTGAATTCTAACTCAGGTAAGATGGTTCTTGCGGGGTATGAGTCCACTCTCTTGTTGGTCTGCTGGCTTTCCTAATAAAGGCACTATTCCTTGCCCCAATAACTCGTCTCTCGATTTACTGGCCTGTCGTGCAGTGAGCAGTACAAGCTTGGACTCAGTAACAAATTTTGGCAAGCCAGCCAGCCAGGAGCCTTTCTACTCGTGGCCAGCTGGCCCTGGTGGGGAAATTTTCAGGTAAGGCCCTAGCAGCTACTGGGACCACTTGTCCTGAGGATTTTCCCTTCAGAATTCTCCAAAGCAGTACCAGCTGCCCCAGCTCTTGCCAGTTGGGGCAAGGAATCCACATTTGGTAGCTGATGGGCTTGATACAGCAGGGTAAGTTGTGCTGGTGTATACAGCCAGGAACTTTATTTCCTCTCCGTTTGGAGCTTTTTCTCCAGAAGAAGCCAATTTGTTCATGTACCTTGCTGGAAAGAAGAAAGAGTTGGACTTTTACCCAATTTGTGAACTTGTTCGTTTGTTTCTTTGGATGCTAGCATTTGTATGTGCCGTTCGTGTTTTATTTGTCTTGAAAAACAAGGAATGTTTCAACTATCCCTAAAGAAAGTCCTCTGACATGTGTTTTGGATGAGTGATCTGATTACAGTTATGAACCCATGGGTGAGAGGAAGATAGTACTTTATATCATTGTAACCATGTGTGGCCATAGTACCTGTTAGGATCTCCACAAGGGATTTAGGCAGGGTTACCTTGGGACCCTATGCACCATGTACCCTTGCTGTGTCAGTTACGTCATTCATGGTCTCCTGTGTCATCGGCATATGTAAAACCCAAGACCAAACTTGAGGGTTCATTTAGGATTTTGTCTGTCCTTTGGGGTTTTTGTTTCGTTTTGTTTGGTACTGTTTCTCCATTTACAGCCAAATCAGCTTTGTGATATTTTAAACTTTTACTAATATCAAATGGAGGAAAGAAACAGACAAAAAACCCAAAAACCTGTCTGTTCTTGACCAAGAACGGGACATTCCCAGGAAGAAGAGAAAGGTTCTACTTGGTTCCTAAAGTCACCAAATGCTACAAATAGAAGTATCTTTTCCCTAAATATTAGTAAAAAGGGTTTAGCCATCTGAACAGGTGACCTTGATTTGTCCCATCTGCCAGAAACCCTGTTTGAATCCAACCTCTTTTGTAACTGGTGGGTTTTACATTGCTGCACCTGATTCATGGCTGACACTTTGGAACGGGAATTGTGAGGTCCCTGTGTTTGAGTTTGTATGTGAGTTATAGATGTGTGACATTGCCAAAATTGATTTTGGGGGTGCTCTATTTGATTGGCTTGAGGGAAACTATGTGCTTATATTCATACTCAAACATGGAAGAGACCGACCAGAATGACTTTTGGGTTCACGTGATCTAAGAAATATTCAGTATTGCTTTAATATCTGGAGTTAAAGTTAGCTGAAACTTGTTGGTTTAATACAGATATGTCTTTAGAGTCATCAACATTAAGTATCGTACTTTCATTGTACCTAAGTTTACTAGAAATCAAATAAGACCTTTATTATTCCTGTTAAAAAGTTTGTCAGCAAGGAAAATAACAATATGAAAATCTTTTTAAAATATATTTATTTATTTATTTTGGCACACTGGGTCTTAGTTGCAGCATGTGGGACCTTCGTTGCAGCATGTTTAGTTGTGGCATACAGATTCCTTAGTTGCAGCATGCATGTGGGATCTAGTTTCCTGACCAGAGATCCAACCCGGGCCCCCTGCATTGGGAGCACGGAGTCTTACCCTCTGGACCACCAGAGAAGTCCCATGACAAAGACTTTAAGTAAATAAAATAGAGGTAAATGAGGTAAGAGTTTTAGGTAAACTGTATAGGAATAATTATGTTTGGGGAATGTCTATCTAAAATAGTCTCTCTAGATTTTTGTAACTTTGAACTAAGCTAAATGAAGATAATTCATTGACTATCTGGGTCATTTCAAATAGGATAAAATATTGGAACATTACTTGCTGGGCAGGTCTAAGTTTACCTACCTTTGCCTTCTCAGGAGAGGAAGACTAAAGCATAAGCTTGTTAGTCAGGAAATGCAGGTATGATAAACAGTTTACGATTGTTTGCTTCTTGATTTTCACTAGAGATTAAGGTTTCAAGGTTAAGAATTATGAGGGAAACATTTCAGTATGCAAAGATGTACGATGTCTGTTTTCAGCAAAGAGCATGAGGAATGAAAATGCATTTTGTTAAAGGGAAAAACGTGGTTTTGTCCTAGAGCTGGTTGTTTCTGAATGGAAAAGAAAGTGAGGGGCAGATTAATATGGACACAAAATTGTGGAAGGTTTGTGGAGGAGGAACACTGAAAGAGTCTTGTACATGGTTGGGATTGGCTAAGATGAGATTGAACTTAATTAAGAAAATGAATTTTAAAGGTAAAGTGGCACAGAACCTGAATTTGGTTCTCTAAGAAGACAGTTTTCTTGAAATACTGAACTGTGTTTGGTAATTAAGTTTCTTTAAGTGATCTGTATTTGTCATTGATCTTTTATCACTGGTTAAAGCTTTTTGATATTTCTGACAAAATTCCCAAAGATCAAACTCTAAATGAAGTTCATTTGACCTCTAGCTAATATTGAGGCTTTTCAAAGGGTCCCTGGAAGCCCTCAAATTATTTGTGTTCTCTCCATCTCAGAAATAGTAAACTAATTAGGCTTATTTGGTATGTTGCATTACATGGGAAGCATTGTCAAATAAGTGGCAGTAAAATTTCTTAGATTGTATCATATGGGTAAATGTCATTAACATACACATTTTAGAAATTATATGGAACTCCTAAAATTCTTGCATATCTTGGTAAATGATATCAGTCATAATTTTATTAATTATCTTAAATTGTTGTCTCACAGCAGTAATCAAGTACAATTACAGTGTAATGCCAGTGGGTTGATGCCAAAGCAAAAAGGCATCCTTTTTTTTGACAACATTTCTAGTTTTTTTTAATGGATTCTAATTTCTTTATAAATCTAGATTATGGAACAATGATTGTTGTTAACAATATTAATTCCAAAAGGCATCCTTTTAACGGTTAGAGATGATCAATTGCTATTTATGGTTTTACAGTGGCTTTTGGATGACTATAGTTATTTTGTGAAGAAGCAGGGAAGAAAGATGAAATCTTTTACGTGCAAGCGTTTGTACTATTATCAGAGAAAATAAGAAAAGGGAATGAGAGTGAGATTATGTTGCTTCAAACCTTCACTCCTCCAGCTGAGCTGGCTGTGCCAGCTGCTCTGGCCGCCATACCAATATATCTACCCCTTCATCACCTTCTGTTCCTATTCAGCCCCAATTCCTGACGCTGGGGCTCAGGACTGTCCCTGCCTATACGGATCAATTAGTAAATCCTGTGTTAGTTTCTGGGGCACAGGGACTTGGTCTGGTATTACCATCTAAGACCAGACAGGGCACCCAACTTGGGCCAGGAGCCACTCCCAGGGCAGGGAAATTTCCCTTCCCCCATTAACTCGCAGGGAACCTAAATGCAAATGATCAGCCAGCTGGGTTTCTCAGACTTGTTTAATTTGAAAGATCACGACCCTCCTTATAGGGAGGATCCTCTACACCTGAAGCCCACTTGGCAGCACCGAAATCTGAACCAAATTGGAACCCCAATGAGGGAGGAATGCCCTTATTAGAGCATGACTTATGAGTGCATCTTGGCCGGGCTTTGAAAAGGGGAACCAAAGCAAGAGTTTGAACAAAATTCAAGAAATTCAGCAAAAAAAAAAAAAAAAAAAAAATGAAAACCCCTCTGAATTTTTGCAAAGGATTTATCGGGCCTACAGACATCAACCTAATGCAGATCCCAAGGCCCCTGAAAATATTACAGAGGTTAAATTTGACCTTCTGGGGGCAAACTGCCTCAGGTATCAGGAGAAAGTTGCAAAATTTAGATGGTGCATTTGGAATGAAGCCCTCTCAATTGTAGATGTTGCTTTTAAAGTGTTCAAGAGAGAACAACAACAGAAGAAAGAAGGTGCAAAACAAAAACGCCAATTTTCTGGCAGCAGCATTGGATTCCCGGAAGGTGAATAACTCAAAGAGAGGTAAGTCCCCATTGGGGAAGGAACAATGAATGCACTTACTGTAAGGAGGAAGAACATTGGAAAACAGATTGTCCTAAAACAGCAGAACAATAAAAGACGAGAGCCTCTCATATGGTAGAAAGAGAAGAACACTGAATGAGGAGGCCCAGGGGCTCCCTTGGACTTGAGGTGACTAATGCCCCGCAGGAGCCCCGGGTGAAATTGTCAGTGGGAATGAGCTGATTAACTTTCTGATAGACCTCACCCTGAAGTTTTTCACCAGAACAGCCTGACCTCGGAGTCCCACCAGAACACTCTTTAAGCCTACAGAGGGCACCCATGAAAACTCCAGGAAAGGAGACAGAGCTCTTTCCCCCAAGGTCTGCAAAAAGATGTTAGTTTCATGTGTACAGCAAAGTGATTCAGTTATACATATATATTTTTTTCATGTTCTTTTCCATTATAGGTTATTACAAGATATTGAATATAGTTCCCTGTGCTATACAGTAGGACCTCATTGTTTATTCTATATATAGTAGTTTGTATCTGTTTATCCCAAACTCCTAATTTATCTCTCCTTCCCCCTTCCCCTTTGGTAACCATGTCTGTGAGTCTGCTTCTGTTTTGTAAATTAGTTCATTTGTATCAATTTTTAGATTCCACTTATGAGTAGTATCATATATTTGTCCTTCCCTTTCTGACTTAACTTCACTTAGTATGATCATCTCTAGGTCCATCCACATTGCCGCAAGTGGCATTATTTCATTCTTCGTTATGGCTGAGTAATATTCCATTGTATATATAGACCACATCATCTTTATCCATTCACCTACCAATGGACACTTAGGTTGCTTCCATGTCTTGCCTATAGTAAATAGTGCTGCTGTGAACATTGGGGTGCAAGAAAATCTTTCAAAGGAGAAAGTAGGTCCTATTCAGCCCTCTTGTGAGATTACAACTATAGTGAATGTTCCAAAAAGCAAATCAAGTCATATGATTAGGCTTAAAAACCTTAAGTGAATTACCACTGCCTCCAGGAAAAGTCTAAGGCAATTGTCAGGACTTATAAAGCCTTTCATGGATTGACCTCTGCTCACCTCATGCCAGGCCCTTCCCTGCTGAAGCATTTGCTGCTCCCCAAACATGCGGTGCTGTCTCTTCACACTGAGTCTTTGTGCTCTTCTTCCTTTGCCTGGAACACTTTTCTTCCCCCTTTCTTCTGGAAACTTCGCATCAGTGATTCAGGTCATGGCTGAGATGAGACATCCTCTTCGAAGTCTTCCCCAGGAATTCCCTGACAGTCCAGTGGCTAAGACTCGGCGCTTTCACTCTTACTTACACTGCTGTGGGCCTGGATTTGATCCCTGGTCAGGGAACTAAGATCCCACAAGCTGCATGGCACAGCCCCCCCCCAAAAGTCTTCCCAATTCTGAGCTCCCCGAGCCCCTTGAGCTTCCCCCTGTGCTACAGTCTCACCAGTGTGGTAGATGCTACCTGTTTACCTTCTGTTTAATCCAACAGAATTCGAGTCTGTTGAAGGCAGGCAATGTCTCTCCTTCATTAGAACCTGAAAAAAGTGCAACAGATATTTTTGAATGAATGAAAAAATAAAACTCAGCTTGGGACACATTGAGTGGAGGTGTTTATGTGACACAGAAGGCAAAGGCATCTGGTTGAACAGTGATGTGCTGATAAGTGGTTATCTGCTGACTCTTGACAAAGCCCTGATGGGTAGCCTTTGTGGAATGCCATGATGTAAATTGCATTTCAGTTTCCATGTGGCTGATTTCAAGCTCCCAATGTGACACTGCGAAATAGAGTTGGGAAGAGATGTGTACCATTGGCTCTCGTGAGTTGCCATGACCGGGCTCCAGTGCACCACTGCCTGTGGGCAGGTGGGTGTGGGGAGTGGGATGTAGGCTGGAGAGATGGATTTGGTGACCATCTGTGGAGTGATGGTCAGTGGAGCCGGGGAGCACCAAGATGACCCACAGAGTTGGCTCGAGGTCAAAAGAAGGAAAGAGGGATAGATTCTGAGGCGACACCAGCATTGACGTGGCCTGTAGAAAAAGAAGCCTCTTTGAAGAAAGAGGCAGGGAGGCCTGAAATAGAAAATCAGTAGAACTGGGTCAGTATTGTGTCATGGAAGCCAGGCAATGGGAACCAAGGAGTAGAAATTCTCAAGATCCCCACTGGCAAATAAAGCAGAGCGATTCAGTAATGGAGGTGCTACAAAATGTGTGTTGCATCTCAAAGTTAGCAGGTTGGTGTTATTGAACCAGCATTATGAGGAGAGCAGCCAGATTTGGAGAGGAAAATATTTGAAAAGAAATTGTATGTGGCCAGCGAGGCTGGCGTTTGGGGTGTTACTTTAGTTATTGATATTTATTATTTCATAACAAATTACTCTACAACTTAATGTTTATTGTTGTTTTAAACTACTATCTCGGGCTTCCCTGGTGGCGCAGTGGTTGAGAGTCTGCCTGCCGATGCAGGGAACACGGGTTCGTGCCCCGGTCTGGGAAGATCCCACGTGCCGCGGAGCGGCTGGGCCCGTGAGCCATGGCCACTGAGCCTGCGCGTCCGGAGCCTGTGCTCCGCAACAGGAGAGGCCACAACAGTGAGAGGCCCGCATACCTCAAAAAAAAAAAAAAAAAGATGCTGGCCGGTGCTGCTGTCAGCTGAAGGCTTGACCAGAGCTAGAGGACATGTTTCCAAGGCGGCACACTCATGGGATTGGCAAGTCAGTCCTGGCTGTTGGCAGGAGGCCTCAGTTCTTCCCCCATAAGGAACTCTCCATAGGGCTGCTTGAATGTCCCAACAGTATAGCAGCTGGTTTCCTCCAGAGTGGGTGATCGGAGAAGAGAATGGCAGAAGATGCAATGTCTTTGACATAGCCTCAGAAGACATATGCCATCACTACTGCAGTATCCTACTGATCACACAAACCAGCCCTGATTCAGTGGAAGGAGTGACACAAGGGCACAGTTACCAGGAGGAAAGTTCATTGGGGACCATCTTGGAGGCTGGCTACCACAGCATGGGACCAGGCAAGCCAGGGTTGTGAGGCCTGGTGGGATTAATTGGCCTCAGGGTTGTAAGAACTCTGTTAAATCTGCTTCATGGAATCACAGGTGTATTTGGGTTCCCTGACAGTTATTAGGCCCTCAGTGTGAGTACATCTTCCTGTAGACTTGAGGCTGGTCCCCAGCAATGTCGAGAATTTTTTCTGTGAGGACCACAAACCAGCAGAGGCTGAGGCCTAACATGAAGGCCCTTGGCTGAGTCTGTTTCAAACACACAGCCCTCTCTTGGAAGGTACACAATGGCTGGACCTAGAAATTTGTGTATCAAGATAAAAGTAGCATCAGTATCAGAATGTATGGAGTGTGTTTACCCTGATTCAGTGTTGTGTTTACCCTGATTTGTATAATCTTAATGATCAAGTTTTACCTCTTTCTACCTCTAAGATTTCAATGTTTTTAGTAGCAAAATATACGATTTGGGGGAAATGTTTTGACTTTGCAAGTTTGTGTGTCATAAATCTACAGGGGCTTATAATGTAAGCACAACACCTCCTATACTGTCTGAAGATCTGAATCAAATCTGTGGAAACAACCAGAATTTTCTATTCAGTCACCTTTGGGGGTGAATTCTCTGCTGCCATCTTGTGGCCACTTAGAATAATAACAACTATAGCGTTGCCTTTGGTCCAGTGAATCATCCATCAGACAATGTCCAGAATTCCTCCTCCCACGTCCCACCCAAATGTCCTCTATTCTGGGTGAATACTTCCCATGCAGGGTGCCAATTTGCAAATCAATCTATACCTATGTTGTAAAGTTTTGGTTATTAGTTCTGTCTGACACTCATCCAAATTCTGCCTGGGTCTAATTTCTATCCAAGCTGTCCTTTTTCTACTACTGTATTTAATTTTTAAATATTTGAAGGCATCTGCTCATCATATTTCCACACAATTTTTTTCCTAGACTGAATATTTCAGCTCCTTCATCATCTCTTTATGTGATATGTTTTCCAGAGCTCCTGTCATCCTTTACTTCTCTCTCAGGTCAGGTTCCCTAGTAGCAGATATGAGGCAGGGATTCTAATGCAAGGGATTTACTGGGGGAATGTCCTCAGGGCACACTTGTAGGGGCTTGAAGCAGGATGGGAGAGGGGAAAAAAGAAAAATGGAGAAGATATTACCAGCTCATTCCCAATGATCAGTGTCTTGTGAGTCTTTAATCATGGCTGTCCTTCCAAGTGTATGTCAATTGTTCTGTATGCATAATATTCATAATTTCTTTGAAATAACAATCTAGTAATATCTTAAGAACTCATTGTTCCTTTTATATCACCTGCCTTAGTTTGGGTTTGCTCAAAAAGCAGGGACTCATGAGCAAGCAGTCTTTTAGGGAGGTGATCGGGGAGCAGAAGTGATGGAGTGGAGACAGCAAGACAAGGAAGGGAGAAAAACTAAGACAGGAAGAATACAATGGAACACTACTCAGCCATAAAAAAGAAGGAAATTTTGCCATTTCCAGCAACATGGATGGACCTGGAGGGTATTATACTAAGAGAAATAAGTCAGACAGAAAGACAAATACTGTATGATATCACTTATATGTGGAATGTAAAAAATACAACAAATTAGTGAATATAACAAAAAAAGAAGCAGACTCACAGATATAGAGAACAAGTTACTGGTTACCAGTGGGAAGAGAGAAGCGGGTCAGGGATTAAGAGGTACAAACAATGAGGTATAAAATAAGCTACAAGATATATTGTACAACACAGGGAATATAACCAGTATTTTATAATAACTATAAATGGAGTATAATCTTTAAAAACTGTGAATCACTATATTATACATTTGTAACTTATAAAATATTGTAAATCAACTATACTTCAATACAAAAAATTTTAAAAAGGGAATTCCCTGGCAGTCAGTGGTTAGGACTGTGAGCTTTCACTGCCATGGGCATGGGTTTGATCCCTGGTTGGGTATCCCACATGCTGTGAGGTGAGGCCAAAACAAAAACAAAAACAAAACTAAGACAGGAACATCAGCAGTGAATGTATAATCAAGAACTTTATTTTATTTTGGCTGCACTGTGCTGCTTATGGGATCCCGACCAGGGATTGAACCCAGGCCCTTGGCAGTGAGAGTGGGGAGTCCTAACCACTGGACCGCCAGGGAATTCCCCAGGAATTTTATTTTGGATACACTAAATTTGAAATGATTATTTAGACATCCAATGAAGAAGTTAAGCAGGCACTTGGCAAGAAAAAAAAAAAGAAAGAAAAAGAGTCCTATTATTCACAATCAATAAAATCGAGCTGATCACTGTTTAGTTTCTCCAGCAACAAGTCCCTCTTCTGACGTAATGTCTGTCACCTCCCAGGCTTTCTTTTCCCTGGCAATTGATGTTAGTTAACTGGAGACGCAGCATTATGTAAGACTCTATTTAGAGTTATTCAAAAGATAAACAGCTAGCCTTTACTGTTGGTGGCAGCTGCTTTCCACATGCCAAAATCACCCCTAAGATCTTTTATTACATTAAAAATGGCCCAGGGCTTCCCTGGTGGCACAGTGGTTGAGAGTCCGCCTGCAGATGCAGGGGACACGGGTTCGTGCCCTGGTCCGGGAGGATCCCACATGCCACGGAGCAGCTGGGCCCGTGAGCCATGGCTGCTGAGCCTGCGCGTCCGGAGCCTGTACTCCGCAGCGGGAGAGGCCACAACAGTGACAGACCCGCGAACTGCAAAAAAAAAAAAAAAAAAAAAAGGCCTAGATGCTGCTTTCCACAAACTCTATCCTTATGTCTTCTTGGGTGTTTTTCAATGTGTTAGTCTACAGAGTGGAAGGCATTACCACACTCATTTATTTTTCATGGAGTGTTGTAACAGGAATCCTGGATTTGACAAGTGAAGCTGGAAGCCATATTAATGATGTATGTTAAGTACAGCCAATCAGCACTCCTGTCATCGTAACATCACGGAGAGTATCAGAGCAAAGAGGCACACAGGTGGCAATGTGGTCACGTACTGTATCCCTTCTGCCGCAAGATCCATAATGAAGTGACTAGAGGTGAATCTTTAGCTTTCAGCCTAAGTTAATTTTTCTCCAGCATTAGTGAGCCATCCCAGGGTGAATCTAACTCAGTGGGCCTCCATCTCTCCCTCCCTCTCTTCCTTCCTTCCAACAAATATCTCTTAAGCTCCTGCCATGTATCGGACAATGCCTTAGGCCTAGGAATCTGCATGTAACAAGCTCTGTAAATGATTTTCACATAGGTGGTTCACGGAACACATTGTAGGAGAAGCTGGCCTGAAGAAACCTGTAATTGGTACTGTGGTTGTCTCTCTAGCATCCATTTTATCCAGCCCCCCACCCCCTCACACAGATGTATGTTATGTTTAGGTGGCTCTGTTCTCAGCCATGTGCTTCGGGAGAGGCTGACCAATGAGGCATACATATCATCGATGAAAATAGTCAATAAACAATGTATAAGAGGAATAGAAAAGAGTTTCCTTTGAGCCAAAACTGAGGACTACAGGCTTGGAGACACAGATTCAAGAAGCCTTTGAATTGTGTTCTGCTGGTCTTCAAAATGGGGCGGGGGGCTCATAAAGACAAAAAAACTGCAAAATTACATAAGTTGTTTGGCAAGAATTAGGAGTGAAGCTGGCAAGAAGTAAGGGTGATAGTTAGCAAGGATTGGTCCAAATGGTTGCATAGTTACAAGGGGAGACCTTGAGACCAAAGAGTTGCAGCTGGCAGCAGCTAGCAGATATTGTTTTGAGACTGGCTGGTGGTGTCCTTGAGTCTGACAGAGTTCAGAAAATTCAAGTTCTCAGTAATGCAGGAACATATCTGAAACCACATCCACCACGGCCATCCAGCCCCATTTTGGATGCCTGAACCACAGTTACTCCATTTTGATTTTTTAAAAAATGCATTCTTCTCGTTAATGGTTAAAGCAGATGTACAATGTATGTCTGATAGGCCACAAAACAGGCTGTTCTGGTGAGCATAAAGTCTAAGTTAAATCATGTACAAGCCAGAATGTCTTTCTCACACCTCAGTATGTGAAAATATCTTTCATCAGTATGGCAACACAGTCACATACTGCATCTCTTATGCAGGGAGATCGGTAATGAAGGGACTAGAGGTGTGAACCCACAGGGCAGGTTTGGATTGTGCTAGGCAATCATGGTTTTCCCCTTTGTAGGGGTTGGTTTAACATGACCATGTGATGCATTTCAGATCAAGGAAACTGAGGGGAAATTTGCAAAGGGCTTCTGAAAGAGACTTTCTTGCTCCCAATAAAAGACACAGGAAAAGATGGCCTTTTTTTCTGGACATGGCTGTATCTAGATGTAAAGGATGGCACTGGGGCAGCCACCTTGTGATGGTGAGGGGGAGGCTAGCCCAAAAAGGAAGGCTGCCCACCAGGGTGACAGAGCAGCAAGATGGAAGAAACTTGGTCCTTGATGATGTCATTGAACTACTGAATTATCCAACCCTGGAGCTGTCCTATCCTTGGACTTCCAGGGATAGGTTGATCCCTTTCCTTGTTGTTTAAGCCAGATGAGTTTGGATGCTTTCTGCCAAAAACATTCAAACTGGTACTGACTGTGTATGTGCATTTTTGATTCGGGGCTTAATCTTTCTGTAACTTATTAAATAATTGCAACGTAATGTCTCAGGTGGGTTCCCGAGAAGCAGAGACTGAGATAGGGGTTCGGGTGCGCATAATTTATTGAGGTTGTGCACTCAGGAGAAAGCCATAAAGGAGGGAGTAAAATAGGATAGGAAGAGGGAAAGAAATGAGTAAGGATGTTATCTCAGGCCAAGTTGATTCTTGGCTGATCCATGGGAGGTTCTGGATCTGCATTGTCTAATATGGTAGGCGTTAGTCATATGAAGCTGTTAAAATTTAAATTAATTAAAAAGAATTAAATTTTAATTCAGTTCTTTAGTTTCACGTCAGGTGCTCAGTAGCCACATGTGGCTAAATGGCTACCATATTGGACAGAGCAGACATAATTATTTCCATCATCACAGAAAATTTTACTGGACAGTACTTTGGAGTGTCAATCATTACACAGAGTTGCCCTACCCTGATGCTTTAGCACGCCACTTTTGGGCAGTGGTTAACTGCCCCCTGTGAGGACTGGTGGCACAACCTCCCAGGAGATCCAGGAAGGTGGTTCTAATGAGGTGGCTCCAATCAGCTCCAAATTCATCATTAGGTAAAGGACTCTGGGTGGAGTTGTACCAACAGCGACTACACCATGGTGTCAAGTGGGCATGAGCTGGGATGTGGTGCTTTGGGCACAGTGATTAGGCAGCACCCCTTCCTCACTGATGCACATTGGGAATTCAGAATCTCCTTGGATTCCTCCTAGGGAGCACCTTTGATCCCTATCCACCCCAAGTGTTCAGACATGTACCAACTGTATAAGCATATCTGATGGATGGGTCACTCTAGTGATGCTCAGATTTCAGGGGGGACAAAGGAGGCTCAGAGAGCAGACTCTAAGGGATAAAGGGACACAGCCCAGTGAGTAAGACCTAGAAAAAGTGCTTGAATGTCACAGAAGGATGGTGACTCTGAGCAGAACGTGGAGCTGCTGCCAGAAGTGTCTCATCCAGGCTCTGTGTCCTGCTAGAAAGAAGAAGGTATAAGGGACTTCCCTGGTGGCGCAGTGGTTAAGAATCCGCCTGCCAATTCAGGGGACACAGGTTCGAGCCCTGGTCCAGGAAGATCTCACATGCTGCGGAACAACTAAGCCTGTGTGCCACAACTACTGAAGCCCGTGCACCTGGTGCCGTGCTCTGCAGCAAGGGAAGCCACCACAATGGGAAGCCCACACACCACAATGAAGACCCATCATGGCCATAAATAAATAAATAAAATTACTTTAAAAAAAAAAAGAAGGTATAAGTGCTCATATGCACTTTCCTGTGTTGTGTGTGTGTCTTCTCTTTGGTTACCTCTTCATATGACACCAGTTTTGTAATACCATGTTCCATAAAGAGAATAAGATAATTCAGTCTTTCCTCTTTGCATGGTTGAACAACTTTTTTAAAAGTATTATTTATTTATTTATTTATTTGCCACACCCCGAATGGCATGCAGGATCTTAGTTCCCCAATCAGGGATTGAACCTGCAACCCCTGCAGTGGAAGCATGGAATCTTAACCACTAGACCATCAGGGAAGTCCCAACAACTTCTTTTCTTAATTGCTACTTTATTTGTTTATTTTTAATTTATTTATGGCTGTGTTGGGTCTTCGTTGCTGTGCGCAGGCTTTCTCTAGTTGCAGCAAGTGGGGGCTTCTCTTTGTTGCAGTGCATGTGCTTCTCATTGCAGTGGCTTCTCTTTGTTGTGGAGCACGGGCTCTAGGTGTGCCAGCTTCAGTAGTTGTGGCACGAGGGCTCAGTAGTTGTGGCTCGTGGGCTTAGTTACTCCACAGCATGTGGGATCTTCCTGGACCAGGGCTTGAACCTGCGTCCCCTGCATTGGCAGGCAGAATCTTAACCACTGCACCACCAGGGAAGCCCTTAATTGCTACTTTAGAAACATTTCTTTTTGCTTCACAACTAGTTATGGGGAAATGACCCATCTTTACCTTCCGCCTCTATATCTTGATTAGGGGTTATTTCCTATGGGGGGGAAGTCCTCAGATAACACAGGCCTGTGATCACACTCTCCCTGGTCTCCCAACAGCTGCTGCCAAAGCGGCACGTCCAGCTGAGGCCAGGTCCTCACTGCCCTGATCCACCAGTGGCTTGGTCCCTGGGGGCAGGGTGATGGTGATGGGTGTTGGTGCAGGAGGAGGTGGTGTGGAGCTGAGTCATAATTGCCCCTGAGCAGGAAGCGAAGGAGCTTCTCATTCAGATTCTTCTGCTTGGGGTCAAAGATAGAACTCAGAAACTGAACGACACTGGTGGTGTTCCGCTCGTATCTTCTCAGTGTACATCAGCCCATCGTCCGACTTTTGGTACCAGCAACTCTCTCTGAGGCTGTTCTCTGACCACTGAAGCCCACTTTGCTCACCTGTGTGACAGGCGGCAGGTGTCCAGGAATTATTGTCCCTCCCCTCCCCCTCCCCCTCTCCCCACTAGCCTTCCACCAACAAATTTTTTTTTACGATTTTTTTTGATGTAGACCATTTTTAAAGTCTTTATTGAATTTGTTTTGGTATTTTGGCCATGAGGCATGTGGGATCTTAGCTCCCTAACCAGGGATCAAACCTGCACCCCCTGCATTGGAAGGCGAAGTCAACAAATGGACTGCCAGGAAATCCCCTACTAACAATTAATGGAAGTTAGTATAAATACCAAAGCTCCTCATCCCTCTGGGGGGAAATACCTGAGTGTAAGTCTACACTGGCTCCCAGAGTTCCCCATCATGACTGTGTTCCAGTTGTCTCCATGGTAACTGGCTTGATAATGTCCAAGTCCCCTTTATTTGGTTGCCTTTCCCATACGGTCTCACTTCCCTTCCTACTGGTGTTTCTTTAGCTTCCAAATGAACTACTTGCACTTGAGTCATTGTCTCAGCTTCTGCTTCTAGGGGAACCCAATGGAGATGCTGGGTGAAGTTGACCAGGGACAATGGTCACCAGGGACTGGGTGATGTGGACATAATGCTGGCAGCTGCCCAGCCCAAGCCCTAGGATGGTCATCAGGGTTCAGAGGCTGGGGCAGCATGCTGAGCCTCCATCTCTGCTAAATGATTAGTTTAATTCTGGTGTGAAGGTTATTGGCAAGTGTATGAGTCATGTAACAGGTCACTTACTTCATATCATTCTTAGCAGTTATGAAGCTGATACTTTGCTCTCCATCTGTCTTACTTTTGCGTTTATCTCTCAGTTGGCTCAGAACTTGAAAGGAGAGTAAGAGGTTACTAACTCAGCCTCCTGAAACTTACAATAAGCATGGCAAAAAGATAGGAATTCTAGATGAGCAAAATCCAAGGATCTGGGTCAGAGGGTGGTTAGATGCTGGCCACTGGCCTGAGGGATGGAGTAGATCTATGGTCCACAGAGGCAGAGGCAGAAGCAGAAGGGGGTCCTAGGCAGCATACCGGAATAAGAATTCAGAAACAGACAAGGCAAAAGCCAAATAATGAGAACACCTGGGGATGCTGGGATGTGATACTTTTTTTTTTTTTTTTTCGGTACGCGGGCCTCTCATTGTTGTGGCCTCTCCCGTTGCGGAGCACAGGCTCCGGACGCGCAGGCTCAGCGGCCATGGCTCACGGGCCCAGCCGCTCCGCGGCATGTGGGATCTTCCCAGACCGGGGCACGAACCCGCATCCCCTGCATCGGCAGGGGGACTCTCAACCACTGCGCCACCAGGGAAGCCCTGGGATGTGATACTTTTGATGAGACTAGAGCTCAGTGATCAGAACTGGGTCCTTGCATCCAGAATGGAGGAACACCATCCATTCTGGTCAGTCTGGAACTAGTCAGCTACCCCCATTATCAGGCTCTGATTGGACCTGGGAGCAGGAGGCTGGGCTGCAGCTGTGGACAGAAGGGAAACAACAGCCAAGGAAATAGGCTGGTACTGATGGATTTGCCACCAAATATTTAGAAGACTAGCTCAATTCTATCCTTGCTTGTAAAGGGGCAACACTGTGCTTTGTCAAGCCACAGAGAGGAAAATGCCATTGTTTATTCTCTTTTCTCAGATTTTGCAGACATTAGCCTTAAAAGACTTCCTGCCTGGAAGGTTCTTCTCCAGGACCATGGCAGCTTCCATGGTTTCACCCAACTCATCTTGGGATGGCTTCTGCATGTCCTGGAAGAGGACACAGCCGCTGCACTGGTTTTGCATCTTCAAGGATGCTGGGTGCCCTCACGCTTCTCCTCAGCCAACTTGAGAAAGAAGTGGTCCACACCCCCCAGAACCGCATCGTTGTGGCTAAAATAGAAGCCCAGGGAGAGGTAGGTGAAGGAGGCCTGCAGGTGTAGGTTGAGTAGGTGGTTGATGGTGACCTCCACCTGGGTGGAATAATTCTAACGAATCTGAGCTTATGGTTGGTCAATAAGAACCTAAGCACAAAAAAATGGTGTTGGCTAGTCCCTGAGGCAGAGGACAGCTGAGAAGATAGTCCCGGAGGTTGAGAATGGAAAAGAAGTTGATGGGTGGTCAGAGGCTGGAAGGAGGGGGCATCTCTGGTCTGTTCTGTCCAAGCACTTGAAACAAGAGACAGATCCTCGGGACGTGCAGGCACACTGCCTCTTCTATCTTCTTTATCTCTTTCTGGATCAAAACTTTCTCTCTCATGGATCTCTCCAATAAGTATTTACACAAAGTCAAGAGTCTCCCTAAATCTTTGCTTTCAATGTGTTCAGTGGACCAGCATCATCGACATCACCTAGGAGCCTGCTAGAAATGCAGAATCTCAGGCTCTACCCCAGTCTGCTAAATTACCTGCAGTTTAACATGATGCCCATGTGATGTGCATGCACCGTAAAGCTTGAGTAGTCCTGCTCTAAACCTCAACCAGGCTTCTCTTCTAAAAATGCAAATCAGTTCTTATCTAATCTCCCCTAAAAAACCCTGTTTTCCCAGATACTTTCCCTCCCTCCCTAGCTTCTGCAACTGCTAACATTTCCCCAAACTCGTTTTCCAAGGACCCTCTTTGGCAAACACTGGGCAAATGGGCAAAGTCATTGGTCCCACCTTGGAGACAGCACCTGACTCCCTTTCTCTGTGAATTTTGCCCTGGGCGAGGCAGTCTGACCAGAGTGTAGAGTCCACTTGTAGAGGATTCTGAGCTCTTATTTGTTGCAGAAGTGACCTTTTCAGAACGTGCCAGGATTTTCCAGTTTGTTCTCAGCCCCACACTCCACTCTGCGTATTGCAAGCGGCTGACCCTACAACTGTGTTTCCCAGGCTCCCTTGCCAACTGGGTGCTGCCGGTGGGAAAGCACTGGCAGCAAATTGAGAGTGGGAGGAGGGGAGTGTTTCCAGCGAGGTGGTACCACCTTCTTGGTTTCAATCCTGCTCCTGGAATGTGCTAACACTGCCTCCTGCTCTGGTTCCTCCAACCCCAAGGATGGTAGCGGCTCCCTGCTCTTGCTAATCTCCAGGTTGCCTTCCTTGTTTGGCTTTTTGGTTTTTCCAATACCTATATAACCAGTTCCCCATACCTGGCATGGATATATTTTCTTGAGTGGACCCTGACTGGTACATGGAGGTATCAGAAAATGGGGTTAGGGGGAGAAAGAACATTTGAGAACTTTTGTATGTTTGCTTTTCTATTCCAAGCAACATTTATTAAGGGTAGTGAATAGCGAGGTGTGGCAGGGCCAGGGGCTGCCCTCTGTTGCCAAACCTCAGGCTGTGTACAGGGATATATATACAGGGAGAGGGGCTGGATGTAGGGAGGGCACCATGCAGGGGTGACACACCAGTCTCAGATAGGTGAACTCTACTTGACTTGCTCAAGGCACATCAGGGAACATACTGGAAACCAGGAGGCAACGGCAGCCCACTGGTGTCATGAGCCCTCAAAAACCATCACTCTAACAGTGTTTTCCTTTGCAGTCCAATGTCCTCCACCCTAGGGATTGTGAGCAAGTTTTAGGAATAGAGAAAAAGGCCAGTTCCAGAGGGCAATCCATCTCTCTGCACATGAGTGGTTCTCTCTGGTGGTTGTCAGTTAAGTCACAAATTAGTCAGTGTTATTGGACAGCTGCTGGATGGGGGTCAGAGGAGTTGTCCCCAAGAGAAACCTCTTCATCTAGGAACAGGTTGGGGACAACTTTTTTTGGCCGCTTCCATGATCGGTCTTGGTTAGGCCAGCTGCTGAGTTGTCACAGTTGGTGACACTGAATGTCAATATTTTCACAGTCGTCCCACACAGCTGAGCTACATCTCACCCTGGCATCTGTCCCTTGGCCGTAGGAGGACAGGCAATTCTTTCATATATAATGGGAAACGATACAAGAGAGAGACTGTCTTTCTCTCAAAGACTGTTCGAGTAGCGGGCCATTGCACCCTGAATAATGCCCTTTCAAAGGGAGAAAGAATTGGATTCTAGAATCACACACTTCTAGGACATTTAGAGAGGGCAGTTTACTGAGTATGATTTTTGCGAGATGATTGTGTAATGAAATGTAAGCCTCAAAGTCTGAGAGAAAGAAAATGTATTTATTCAGAATATCTCATGAGTGTTTGTATATGTATGTTGAAACCCGTCACCCTTCAAGTGTCCTATGATCAAGACAGGGGATGAGAATTATACTGTGTCTGGAAGTGCAGACAATGCTGAGGCTGAGAATGCAAGGCAGGTGGGGATTCCACACCTGGGTGTCCCTCTGGGGAGCTGTGGAACTGGTGTGCCAGGGGTGGTCTGAGGTGAGAGGAATGCTTCTTCGCCTTTCAGCCTTTTACAAGCGAAGATGCAGCTTAGCCTGGAGGTGCAGTGGGTGGAGGTTTTGACTGAGTCTAGAGGTCCCTGGTGTCTGCCCAGTGTGAGGGGAGGTCGACCCAGCACCTCCTGGCTGCTGTCAGAGCTGTGGAGGGTAGCTGGCGGGTAATGACCCCTGATAGAAGGTGGACGCACATGCTCTTTCTCTTCTGAAGGTCTAAAAGGTGCAGCCGCGAGCATCCCGAACCCTCACAAATGTGTTCCACCTTTCCTTTTTTCTCTGGGTTGAAAAGCCAAGCCTGTTTCTTTGAATTATGCCTCATTCACTTTCATTTTCTTCATCTATTCCTAAAGGAGCCTAGTGCCTGGAACCCCTGGTTAAACTAAAGATCCTTAGCTTACATGTTGAAAACAAATCTCCATGGTTAAGAAAATGTCAGTAAAAAGTCTTTATTTTTTAGCTCTAATTTTCTTAAATTAGAAGTATGATCCTTGGACTTCCCTGGTGGCACAGTGGTTAAGAATCTGCCTGCCAATTCAGGGGACATGGGTTTGAGCCCTGGTCCAGGAAGATCCCACATGCCGCAGAGCAACTAAGCCTGTGCGCCACAACTGAGCCTGAGTGCTCTCTAGAGCCCGCGAACCACAACTACTGAGCCAGCATGCCACAGCTACTGAAGCCTGTGCACCTAGAGCCCATGCTCCGCAAAAAAGAGAAGCCACTGCAACGAGAAGCCTGCGCACTTCAACCAAGAGTAGCGCTACCCTGCTCGCCGCAACTAGAGAAAGCCCACGCGCAGCAACGAAGACCCAACACAGCCAAAAATAAATTTAAAAAAATAAACAAAGTATGATCCTTTCAGGATTATCAATGACAGAAAAAGACTTAGTGTTTAGAATGTCCTCTCTTTCTCCAAAGGAGGCAGTGCCTAGTAACCACTTTTTTGGGCTAAGTACAAAATCAACTTCCTGTAACAATTGCCTCTCCTGTCCAGGACAGACTTAAGTGATAGACGTGGGGATGGAAGACTGGGGATGTGGGGCAGGGGAAGCGCTGCTTCAGGAAAGGAGAGACAGATTGCCAGAGGCCTTGGAGCTTGTGGAGGAGGGTGGGGTCAAACAAGGCTGAGGTCGGCATGGGGAAATTAAGACACTGACCACAGAGCAGCAGGTAGGGTGGTTTGAGGAGAAAAGAGATGCTTAATAACATTATTTGGGGGGGCTTCCCTGGTGGCGCAGTGGTTGAGAGTCCTCCTGCCGATGCAGGGGACATGGGTTCGTGACCCAGTCCGGGAAGATCCCACATGCCGTGAAGCGGCTAGGCCCGTGAGCCATGGACACTGAGCCTGCGCGTCTAGAGCCTGTGCTCCGCAACGGGAGAGGCCACAACAGTGAGAGGCCCGCGTAATGCAAAAAAAAAAAAAAAAAAAAGACTATTTGGAGGAAATACTGTGCACTAGACAATGTAAACCATGACTTTTGCTCCCCCTAGAAAATCTAGACTAGAAATTCTAGATTCTGGAGTAAAATATCCACATCTTTGGTGCTGGGTGTTGTATATATTTAACATCTTAAATATTCAAAGCATGAAGAAACACACTAAGCAAAAAGCGATATTGCACTTCCCCTGTTTTAATTAATCCCAGTGTTCAGAGTTCACCTATCCAAAGCTAATAGTTTGATGTGTATCCTTCAATAGTTTTCTTAAGCATTTATGGACATGTACATGATTGATTAATAATTTGGCTCAAAAAAATGAGATTGATGGAGAAAAGGGAACCCTCTTGCACTGTTGGTGGGAATGTAAATTGAATCAGCCACTATGGAGAACAGTATGGAGGTTCCTTAAAAAACTAAAAAATAGAACTGCCATATGACCCAGCAATCCCACTACTGGGCATATACCCTGAGAAATCCATAATTCAAAAAGAGTCATGTACCACAATGTTCACTGCAGCTCTATTTACAATAGCCAGTACATGGAATCAACCTAAGTGTCCATCAACAGATGAATGGATAAAGAAGATGTGGCACATATATACAATGGAATATTACTCAGCCATATAAAGAAACGAAATTGAGTTATTTGTAGTGAGGTGGATGGACCTAGAGTCTGTTATACAGAGTGAAGTAAGTCAGAAAGAGAAAAACAAATACCGCATGCTAACGCATATATATGGAATCTAAAAAACAAACAAAAACTGGTCATGAAGAACCTAGGGGCAAGTCGGGAATAAAGACGCAGACCTACTAAAGAATGGACTTGAGGATATGGGGAGGAGGAATGGTAAGCTGGGACAAAGTGAGAGAGTGGCATGGACATATATACACTACCAAATGTAAAATAGATAGCTAGTGGGAAGCAGCCGCATAGCATAGGGAGGTCAGCTTGGTGCTTTGTGACCACCTAGAGGGGTGGGATAGGGAGGGTGGGAGGGAGGGAGACGCAAGAGGGAAGAGATATGTGTAAATGTGTATATGTATAACTGATTTACTTTGTTATAAAGCAGAAACTAACACAGCATTGTAAAGCAATTATACTCTAAGATGTTAAAAAAATGAGATTGAAAACAATTTCTCTTCAAAATTTCGAAGGTATTGCTCCATCAACTACTTTTTTTTTGCATGTTAAAATTAATTTTTGAATAGTAAGTACATGCTTGGGGGATGAATTTGAAATATAGAAAAGGATACCACTAATACTTCCAGCTGCCTTGTTTCTTGTCGCTGGTTTCTTATGTGTATTTCCAGATATATTCTGTAATATCTATGTGTTTACAAATATACATACACACATATGTTGAACCATATGAAATTGCCATTTTTGAAGTTAAAAATCAGCAACTTCATGCAATTTAACCTAACACACATATATATGAATATAATTTTTAATCACACTAATGATAGTGTGCTGTATACACTGTAGTGCACTTTGGTTTCTGACTTAATGAAACATCTTGAGATCTCCCCATAACTGTATGCATAGAGCTGCCTCATTCTTTTTTAATTTTGTGCCTATTTATTTGTTTTCATGGCAAACTTATTATTTTTAAATTTACGTATAGTAAAATTGAATTTTAATTTTGATGTACAGTTCTTTGTGTTCTAACATCTGTGTACCCACAACTACACTCAGGAAACAGAAATATTTCAAACATATCTATGTCATCACCACCAATGACAAAGAATACTACTGGCAGGCACCTCAAACCTCCCTCCCGATTGTTATGCCTTTTCTACACCCCAAGACAATATTTCTCTTGACTTCTAACACTGTAGGTTAGTTTTGCCTACATGAAGTAAAGGAGTATACATTCTTTTGTTTGCCTTCTTTGGCTCAACATTATGTAAGATTCATCCATGTTGTTATGTGATTACTATAGAACAATGAATTACACAATATTTCATTATTTTATAGCATTTTTTTGGCATGCAGAATAAAAAAAAACCTTTCATATAAACCTTGTTTGTAATGGTTTCTGGATTTTGTGCTATACTTAAGAAGGCTTTTAGCACTCCAGGGTTATAAAATAAATCTTCCAATGTTTTCTTCTAGTAATTTAATAATTTCATTTTTTCAGGTGTGAGGAATGAATCCAATTATTTTTTCAAGATACTAACTTATCCAAATATTCATTTAATCTTCATGGGAAATTTATGATGGATACAATGACACGTCTTCATTTTACAGATGAAGAAACTGACACATACAAAAGTTCAGTCATTTTCCCCCATCACTGAACTAATAAATGGCAAAGATGTGACTTGAACCCAGTCAGTTGAGTTTAATGCCTTTGTGCTTATTCATTATACTACCCAGCCTTTCCACCCACACAGTATCTTGAGTATGAGGCAAGGATCCAAACCTTTTCAAGAGTGAATTTGTTTACTTAGGAGTCTGATGATCACATAGTTATTCAGTAGGAGCAGAGAATTTGACACTTCACCTCCACTCCCTCAGCCCTTCTCTTTGTTACCAAGAGGCCTCATTCTTGAAATAAGATTTTTTTTTTTTTCTTAGCCCAGTGTTGGGTTTTTCCTTCCAAGGACTCTTCTCATTAGATTGTTGAGTCATCATCTGGGTAAACAGCCCTAGGACATGTGTGAACAATTACAAAACTGTTAAAAAATTGAGCAGGGTGTGTCTCAGAGAAGAGAAGGAAATGTGAAACATACTGCAGTTGGAGACCAGGATAAAGGGCAAGAAGCCTGAGGTCAGTTTCCACTTCGGTCACTGAGATCATATGACTCTGGGAAGGTCACTTTTTGGCTCTTCATTTTGCAAGAGCAATAATAATGTAGCCCTTCACTTTTCCTTAGTTTCCTTATTTCTGCCTACAATGGGAATTAAATTAAAAACAAAGATACCAAAAAAACCCAAAAATTGTTTAAAGAAAAGGCCCCAGGCTGAAAAGTAAGCTAAATTCCTGGGAGAGTCACAGTCAGCTTAGACACTGATGTGCAAACCTTTCTTCCATGGGAGGTCTTCCAACTGTTTTATAACTTTAATTTTTTAAATAAGTTTTTGGCCATGCTACATGGCATGCAGGATCTTAGTTCCCTGTAGAGTCTTAACCACTGGACTGCCAGGGAAGTCCCCATATAATTTTAATTTACGTAGCCATAAGATGTTCTTTTTTTTTTTTTTGCGGTATGCGGGCCTCTCACTGTTGTGGCCTCTCCCGTTGCGGAGCACAGGCTCCGGACACGCAGGCTCAGCGGCCATGGCTCACGGGCCCAGCCGCTCCGAGGCATGTGGGATCTTCCCGGACTGGGGCACGAACCCGTGTCCCCTGCATCGGCAGGCGGACTCTCAACCACTGCGCCACCAGGGAAGCCCAAGATGTTCTTTTGCAAAGTAAATATTAAAAACATACTGTGTTTCAAAGTGTTCTGGTGAAGTACATTAAAACAGGATAGGAATACAAGTATTTCAGTCTGCTCCAGATCTGTTTACTTGCTATAGCCAAAATAGGTATGCATATATATTATATACATATATATCCCCCCCCAACCTTACAAATGTTGGCAAATCTGGTATGTGAAGAACAACACAGCTGTAGCACTTTCACATTTGTGGATAAGTGCTCTCAATGTACAAAATATTTTTTCTTTTCTTTCTTTCCTTTTTTTTTTTTCTTTGCAACCATTAAAGAATATATGCTGGTGAGAACACTGGATATCAATCAGTAAATCATTTTGGAGCAAAGTATTGGAGAACATAGCGAAATCAATGTCAATGGTAGTCTATGCCACCATGGTAAGGGATCCAGAGGCAGTGTGGGTGGGTGGTGTGGGCATGGGCTTTACAGCCATGAAAGCTCTGGGTTCAAATGCTGCCTCCACCATGTCCAAGCTGTGTTACTTTGGGTGAAATTCTTAACCTCTCTGAGCCTCGGGTTTTTAATTTCCATTTTAAAGTTTTCATACAGTGAAGTTTAGTGTTTGTGGTATATAGTTTTCCAGGTTTTGACAAATGCACACAAAGTTGTATATCTACCACTATAATTATAATATGAACTGTTTCATCATCCCAAAGATTCTCTCATCCTGCCCTTTTGCAGTTAACACCACTTCTACCCCAACCCAGTCCTGGCCCACTCAACTCCTACCAACCACTGGTCCATTCTCCCTCCCTATAGCTTTGCCTTTTCATAATGTCCTATAAGTGGAATCTGTTGGGCTGCATCCCACAGGCCTGCAGGCCTTGTACTTGCCCAGCTTCAAGACCAAAGAGAGTCCAGAGTCAGCGACAGAGGTATCAGTGGTTTAATGGATGGGGGATCTTACATGTCTGAAACAAGGTCCTGGAGCGACACCCCACCGTGTGCAGCAGGACACGGCACTAGTCTTTGCTTCCAGGCAGAGGGGAGGTTACCAGTTATAGAATTGACTTCCAGTTGGCTCATTGGTTACCAAGGAAACCAGCAGAGGAGCATGCCCCACACCTCCCCTTTGGTAAACTATCATAGTGGCGAGATTCTGATCTAAAGATGAGAACTATCACTAGTTGGGGCTGGGGCAAGTATGCAGGCATTTACTGATGAAGGTCTATGATTAAGAGGGGAGGTCAGTCAAGTGAGTAGGGTGTAGGTGATGCAGGGACTGTACGGAGAGCAAGATATATATGTATGGCTTCTTTTGGGTCACTCAACAAAACTTAAGGAGATCCATTTAGGTTGTTATGAGTATCAACACTCTGTCCTTTATATTTCAGAGTAGCATTCCATGGTATGGAAGTACCACAGTTTGTTTATCCATTCATTGACCTAAGGGCATCTGGGTTTTGATAATTTGTGTCAGATATTCCCTTATAATATCTGTAGAATCTGTGGCAATAAGCCCTCTTTAACTCCTGATATTGATAATTACTGTTTTTCTTTCTATGAGTCTTACTAGGGGCTTACCAATTTTATTAATGTTTTCTAAGAACAAAATTTTAGTCTTGTTGGTTTTCCTCTATTGTCTGTTTTCTATTTCACTGATGTTTTGCTCAGTATCTTTTATTTCATTCCTTCTACTTACTTCGATTTTAGTTTTTTCTTCTTTTTCAAACTTCTTAAGGTGGAAGCTTAGATGATTGATTTTCAATCTTTATTTCCTTTGTAATACAAACACATAATACTATTATTTTCCATGTAAGCACTGCTTTAGCTGAACCTCACAAATTTTGCTATGCTCTGTTCTCATTGTCATTCTTTTAAAATATTTTCTAGTTTCCCTTGTGCTTTGCTTTTTGGCCCATCAACTATTTGGAACTGTGCAGCATAATTTCCAAATATTTGGGGACTTTCTAGATATCTCTGCTATTGATTTCTAATTTAATTACTTTGTGGTCGGAGAACACACTACATGATATTAAGCCTTTGAAATTAATTGAGACCTGTATTATGAATTAGCACATGGTCTATCTTGGGGAATGTTCTATAAGTATTCCGAAAAAACCCCGTGTATTCTGCAGTTGTTGGGTCTTTTCGAAAAAGATCAATTAGGCAAAGTTAGCTGATCCAACTTCTCTATATCCTTACTAATTTTTTTGTCTACTTCTTCTATTAAAGACTGAGAGAGACCCCCCAAGGACCTGGCACTTAGAATTAAAGATTTTTGAAGGAATATATGAAAATATACGATTTCTGTGAAATAAAAAATAAATAAAGGCGATGTCCAAAGGACTGAAATCTTACAATATCGGCCAGAAACATCTGGACCCTGGGAGCCCCGTGTCAGGCACTTCTTGAACCCTGGAAGAGTCCAGCGAAGGGAAGAGGGCCCCTCTGGGAAGCAGTAGGAGTACGAGACACTGAAGGCAGAGAATCCTAACCACAAATACTGAACAAAAGTACACTATCCTTCAGAGCCCTCGGCAGGTTCCCTGGGTCCCCTCTTCTCGCACTCCGGACACCCACACATGCGGTTCTTTGCGGCAGGACTGTTAGCCTTGCGGTCCTCAACAGAAGCAGCACCCTCCCCACCAGACTTCGCAGCGCCGAAGTCCTGATGTGCGTCAGCGTAGCGCTCAGACGAGCCCGGGCTCCGGATCTGAGGGCATCTAGGCACGCAGTGAGCATAAACAGCGCAAATCCCTGCATCTTCCGGGAGCGACCCTGGAGCGCGCATGTGCGGGCCCGACTCCAGCTTGTCCCCTCCGGCACTCCGTAGCGCTCCCTCGGCGAGCTCCACGTAGGCCGCGCAGGCGCCTTGGGCACACGCTCACCTGGTGCCGTTGTCGCCGCCGCCGCCGCCGCAGAGGCTGGATGGGGGGCCGAGGCCAACCGGTGGCACCTAGAAGAGAGAGACGCGGCGGCGGCGACGCCGACACCCGCAGGACGAGTGTGCCGACCCGCCCGCGAGGCCAAGGAGGAGAGGCGAGGCCCGGCCCCCGCGGTCCCTGGTGTAGAGAACCCTCCGTCGCCGCCGCGGCCGGGTCTCTCAGAGCACTCGCCCTCAGGTCGCATTCACATTCAGGAACCCGCGTTGCGCCATGTTCAAGAAACTGAAGCAAAAGATCAGCGAGGAGCAGCAGCAGCTCCAGCAGGCGCTGGCCTCTACTCTGGTACTATGGCCGCCGCGCTCCCCTAGTTCCCTGACCTTTGACCTCTAACCTGAGGCTTCCCCCAAACCCCGGACTGGGAAAGAGCTCAGGGCGGTCCAGGTCCTCCGTGACTCCTGACCCGGGTCCCCATCCTAAAACTCCGTTCTGGTTGGGGGTGGCTGGATTCGTGACACCTGACCTCTGGTAATTTCCCCTAATGCCCAACCCGGTCTGAGAGTAAGTGAGGGGGCTCCGATCTTGCATGATTTTTGACCCATATCGAAGGTTCCACCAACCATCCGAGACCCCACCTCAAGAGTGAGGGCGGAATGGGAAAACCAGGGTCCCTTGTAACATCTGATCTCTCGACTGAAGTCCCCTCTCTGATCCCCGACCCGAGATTGAGTACGGAGGGGCTCCTGGCCCGTGACGAAGTCTAATTCTAAACCCTGGTCCAGGCGTGAGGGCCAGGGGTCGAGCCATTCCTGCCCAGGCTGCTTGCAGGAGCATTGGGACCTGAAAGAGGTGGCGGTGTGGCCGGCGTCCAGCGCCCGAGGCTGTCACGAGTTAGGCACTTCACATAACTTGGTTGATCCGGGACGGGCGGAGGGGCTGACACTATGCGGCCCAGCAGGGCTTTGCGCCTGTCCACAGCTCGGCTCTGCTTCTTCAAGTCTCGTTAATGTTTGTTTTTCACGAACGCTGTTGCTTCAGGAAATGACAGTTTTCAGGAAAAAGGGGGCGTGTTAGTAGTGTTAATTTAAAGAAGCAGAAGCAGTTTCCTAAGCAGCTGTGATCGTGTGTTTGGGGGCTGGCAGCACGTGGTCCCTCCAGCAAAGGGGAGGGCGTCTGCTAAATTCCTTCCCAGCCTTTCAGAGTCTCAACAGATGGAGCAAATCTCTCTCTTAACTTTAGAGTTTCTACAAGAAAGGCTGAGTTTTGACTAATTTGGAGGCATTTCTAAACATCTTTAACATAACATTTATCGTATACAACTTTTAAATATAGCTAACGAATTAACAACTACTATATCAGACAACTTGAATTTATTCTGAAACTGTAAATTGAAGTTGTTCTCTAAAAATGTAAAGCTCCCGTAGAGTGAAACAGTGGTTGAGATACATAGGTACATGGGACTGAAAGCTTGTTCATTCTCCCAAGTGAAATGTAAATAGTGATTAAGATTTCAGTACTAAAATTTTACTTTTCATACCATTTACCACAAGCTTTTAAATTTTACAAAACACCCTTATTTAAGAAACAAAGGAAAAACTAAAAAATGAGGTACAGATGAGGAGTGTGGGGAAACAGGCGTGGTAGTGAATGTAAGGGACTCTATACATATCACTGATCCAGGATTCTACCTATAGAAATTTATTCTAAGAAAATTTAGGATGTATTAAGCAGTTAACCACATGGATTTTCACTTCAGTGTTGTTTTAATAGGTAAAATCTGGCCAAAAATGTTCAACGCTAGAAAATTGGTTAAACACGTTATATTGGATAGTTATTCCGCAGCCTTAAAAAAATGCCGTCATTTTTTAGGTTCTTCCTCTATGCTAGGCATTTTGCTTGTATTATTTTGTTTAATTCTCACATAACTCTACAACTTAGAGAATCTTTCATACATGGAATGAGGCTCAAAGGGGCTAAGTAACCTGCCTGATGTCACACAGCTAGAGTTAGAGCCTACAGAGATGGAGGCTCTAACTTGTAGTAAAAGATTGAAAAACAGGGCTTCCCTGGTGGTGCAGTGGTTGAGAGTCCGCCCGCCGATGCAGGGGACACGGGTTCGTGTCCTGGTCTGGGAGGATCCCGCGTGCCGCGGAGCGGCTGGGCCCGTGGGCCATGGCCGCTGAGCCTGCGCGTCCGGAGCCTGTGCTCCGCGACGGGAGAGGCCACAGCAGTGAGAGGCCCGCGTACCGCAAAAAAAAAAAAAAAAAAAAAGATTGAAAAACAGTGTGTAAGGGCTTCCTTTGTGGGGAAAGTATGTATATAAGTGTGTATATATATATACACACAGAAATAGTGAAAATAGTTTAAGAAGAATATGCTCCAAGGTGCTAATTCTTTTTCTTATTTGTAATATTATCTTTTTTCATGAGCTTTAACAAAGGGAGGTTGTCTTTAGAAAAATAGTAAAAGAGCTAGTTAAAAGATAATGTATTAGAGCTCCCAGTTTCTATGGGTTGATGCCTCTGGTGAGACAGTGCATGTGGAGCAAATAATATCACCTTGTATACAAAAGATTTAAAACATTCCTCTTTGATAACATATTTATTTATTCAGAATGCCAGAGTAAATTAAATTGTTAGTGATCAACTGCTGATAGAAACTTGATTCTTTTCTGGTCTTGATCCTCAGCTATTCAGAACTCTTCAAGTTGAGAAGTTCTGGATTTATTTGTTTATTTATTTATTTTGTTTATTTATTTTTGGCTGCATTGGGTCTTCGTTGTTGCGCGTGGGCTGTCTCTAGTTGTGGCGAGCGGGGGCTACTCTTTGTTGCGGTGTGCGGGCTTCTCATTGTGGTGGCTTCTCTTGTTGCGGAGCACGGGCTCGAGGCATGTGGGCTTCGGTAGTTGTGGCACGTGGACTCAGTAGTTGTGGCGCACGGGCTTAGTTGCTCTGCAGCATGTGGGACCTTACCAGACCAGGGATCGAATCCGTGTCCCCTGCGTTGGCAGGCAGATTCTTAACCACTACACCACCAGGGAAGTCCCGAAGTTCTGGATTATTGTTTTCAGAGTTAAGGATTTCTTTCAAGCATGAATTAAACAAATATTTTTTGATGGGACAGCCCTTTTATAACAGATTACACATATCCTTGTTTTCTTGTGCAAAGGATCCTGAATTTGTATAATATCAATGTCTTTTTTTTTTTTTTTTTGCGGTATGCCGGCCTCTCCCGTTGTGGAGCACAGGCTCTGGACGCGCAGGCTCAGCGGCCATGGCTCACGGGCCCAGCCGCTCCGCGGCATGTGGGTCTTCCCAAACCGGGGCACGAACCCGTGTTCCCTGCGTCGGCAGGCGGACTCTCAACCACTGCGCCACCAGGGAAGCCCTAATATATATATATATATATTTTAAGATTTATTTATTATTTATTTATTTTTGGCTGCGTCGGGTCTTGGTTGCAGCACGCGGGATCTTCGTTGAGGCATGTGGGATCTTTTGTTGCTGCCCACGGCTTCTCTCTAGTTGCGGTGTGCGGGTTTTCTTTTCTCTAGTTGTGGTGCGCAGGCTCCAGGGCGCGTGGGCTCTGTAGTTTGCAGCACACGGCTTAGTTGCCCCGCGACATGCTGGATCTTAGTTCTCTGACCAGGGAGCGAACCCGCGTCCCCTGCATTGTAAGGTGGATTCTTTACCACTGGACCACCAGGGAAGTCCCTCCATTTAATATTTTTCTAACAACAAATATCTACTTGGATTTTTAAATTCCTTACAGAATGAATTTGATAAAAATTATTAAAAAGTAATATAGAATACTTTCTAACTTCTTAGGATATATGTAGTGCCATGAGTAAAAATATTTTTTAACATTTTCAGCCTTTTTCGAATATTACTGAAACTTAAAAATTATAAAAAGCACAGGCGCAAATGGACAATTGTATGATTCCACTTGTGTGGGGTACCTAGATTAGTCAATGTCATAGAGACAAAACATAGAATGGTGGTTGCCAGGGGTGGAGAGGGGAGTGAGGAGTGGGGAATTACTGTTTAATAAGAACAGAGTTTCAGTTTGGGAGGATGAAAAAGTTCTGGAGATGGATAGTGGTGATGGTTGCACAGCAGTGTAAATATAATTAATACCACTGAACTGTACACCTACAAATGTTGAAAATGGTAACTTTTATGTTATGTATACTTTACCACAATAAAAAAAAAATTTTGAAAAAGCGCAAAATGTGGGCCTACCCCAAACCTGCAGAATTATAGCTTTTTTAGAGTGGGGCCTCAAAATAATAGTTTATGTAATAGAAATTTTTTTGTGTGTGTGTGATACGCGGGCCTCTCACTGTTGTGGCCTCTCCCGTTGCGGAGCACAGGCTCCGGACGCGCAGGCTCAGCGGCCATGGCTCACGGGCCCAGCTGCTCCACGGCATGTGGGATCTTCCCGGACCGAGGCACGAACCCGTGTCCCCTGCATCGGCAGGCAGACTCTCAGCCACTGCGCCACCAGGGAAGCCCAGTTCCCCTCCTTTTTAAAAAAAATATTTATTGATTTCTTTATTTACTGGCTGCGTTGGGTCTTCGTTGCTGCATGCGGGCTTTCTCTAGTTGCTGCGAGCGGGGTCTACTCTTCATTGCGGTGCACGGGCTTCTCATCACAGTGGCTTCTCTTGTTGCGGAGCACGGGCTCTAGGTGTGCGGGCTTCAGTAGTTGTAGCACGCGGGCTCAGTAGTTGTGGCTCGCAGGCTCTAGAGCACAGGCTCAGTAGTTGTGGCACACGGGCTTAGTTGCTCCACGTCATGTGGGATTTTCCTGGACCAGGGCTCAAACCCATGTCCCCTGCATTGGCAGGCGGATTCTTAACCACTGTGCCACTAGGGAAACCCTAATCATATATTTAGTTTCCACACTAGTCAACACTGGATAGTTATTTTTAGTCAGGTGCTTTCTTGGTGCATGTATTAACTAAATTAATACATGAAATAATAAAAGGTGTGGATTTATATTATCCCCATTTTACAGATAAGAAATTGAGGCCTAGGGAGGTTAAGTAACTTGTCTGTGGTAGACAGCTACTACCACACAGCTAAGTGGTAAAGCCGAGATATGAACCCAGTTTTGCTCTAAAACCCATTCTCTTAACCAGAGTACTATGCTTGTTGCTTTGTTTCAGTTTTTAGTAGCAGCTTGTGGTTTTAACGGAAACTAGAGCTTCTCAAAACTCTTGCAGGATAAGTGTTATATATTATACGTACATATATATTTAAGTTCTCTTCCTTGATTTATCTGATTGCTCTGGATTACTTGTTATACTTGTATTTCTTCATACTTGTCATCGTTTATCTTTTTTCTTTTTTTTTGAGAAAAATGCCTTGTTATTATTGGTTGTTTGTTTATATTTATGAAGACCTGGTGAGTGGTTTATTTCAGTAGCTAACATGGGTTTTCTCTGCTCTTACCTGCTACTCTCCTGTGTCGAGGGCCAGCCAGAACACAGAGTCCTGCTTTGAAAGGTGACCATACGATTTATTATCCAAACATTCTTATGAATGAATGGGGACGCTACTGGCAGTTATCTTGGAACATAAACTGGCATGAACTGGGTGGGACTGGGATTGCCTTGGTCAGACTGGGGCCTATTGTTACCCTGCTGCTTTGTGGTACCAGCCCCTGCTATTGGAGCGCTAACTCCTCCAAGGTGTTGCTCTTTGTATTTGGCTGTTACTGTTGTCTGGAGATCTATTTGGGTTGGGGGAGGCTGACCCCACGTACCTGTTTGTCTTGCAGACACTTAACACATTGCTGAGAGCAGTAATCTCCCTTTATAGTGTCTAAAACTGTGATTTTTTTTTTTTCCTGTTGCAGAAAGTTGCTGCTAGCCTCTCCCGCAGAGCTTCTCTGCGTGTTCAGGGTTATGGCTACCTTTGCCCTGATTTTTCCACCAATTTGAATCCTTTTGCCTTTGAGTCTTCAAAAATTTATTTTCTTTTTGCCTGTGGTGTTCTCTCTCTTGTTCTAGAGTGTTAATCTGTCTGCTTTTCTATTTTTTTTTAACCTTTATTTCAATGGCTTTTGGGTTTTGGGGAGGAAGAGGAGTAAACAGTGTTTATTTTTGCATTGTGCTGGACACCCAGTGGACGCTTTAAGTGTGGTGACTCCTGTGTTGGAAACTTTTAGGTATTATTTCTTTGATAATTCCCTCCCCTTTGTTTTTTCTCTTCTGTCCTGAAAGTCCAGATAGTTAGCTTTTGTGCCTTCAGGATAGATTCTCATTTATTATTTTTTACCCTTTATGGTCTATTTTTATTTTTTTGTTCTATTTTTGAGAGTGTGCTTCAATTTAACTCTTCAGTTGAATTTTTTGTTTTATATATTTATTTATTTATTGAAGTATAGTTGATTTACAATGTTGTGTTAGTTTGCTTCAATTGAATTTTTAATTTTGGCTACTCTATTTTTAAATTTCCCAAGGCTGTTTCTTATTGTCTTTTGCTTTTTCATAGCATTGCTTTTGACATACGATATATCTTTTCTCTCTCTGAGAATAATGGGGATTTTTTTATCTTTCGTTTTCTTTTAATCTTTATTGTGTTAGGGTTTTTTTTTAAATTGTTTATTTATTTATTTACTTATTTACTTGGCTGCGCTGGGTCTTAGTTGTGGTGCAGAACCTAGTTCCCTGACCAGGGATTGAACTGGGACCCCTGCATTGGGAGCGTGGAGTCTTAACCACTGGACCACCAGGGAAGTCCTGTGTTTGTTTTTTGGTTTTGGGTTTTTTTTCTTCTTGTTTTTGGCTCCCTCTTACATTGGAAATTTTCTTCATTCAGTGCTCTGGGCTATCTGTTCATATTTAAGGGCGAGGCACTAATAATCTGATGCTATTTGGAAGTAGCATGTGATTGACACTGGGGCTCACTGGTGGGTGACAAGCTGTAAACTGGTTTTATTGTTGGGAGAAATATCTACATGTTGGTAATCAGAGGCCTAGCTGCCAAGTTTCTGGAAGCAGGTCTGAGAAGGACTGCTGGAGGTTCCACTGTTCACTGTGCAGAACATCGCCTAATCCTGCTCTGTTTAGTCACGCACTTTGCCCTTCTCTCCTGTCTTACTGTGCTTGGTTTCACCCAGTTTGAAGTCTCATTGGCTCCAGAAAATAAACCTCTGTTTCCTCAGAGGCTATGTAAGGTGGGACAGGGGACCTGGGGAATCTTTCAACCAATCTTTCTGGTTTTGATCCTGTCTCGTCTTGCTTTATAACTTTTGCTTTAAGTCCTAAGTCTTTTTATGGTTCTGGGGATGAAAATAGGCTTCTTCTCATCACTATTCCCTTCTCATTACTATTCCCTTCTCCATGGGGTTGTAGTGGCTGTCAGCAGTACTGTTACTTTAGTATTCTTTCACTCACATCCAATCTTCTGAAAATTGGTTGAAATTTAACTCTTTGGGAGGGAGAGAAAATAGGAACATATAGAGCCAATCTACTATGTTTAACTAAAAGTCTCCTTAAATTACTTTTGAATGAGTGGATTTCACCATATTAAAGGGCTGTTTTTGAGAGGTAAGCATTTATAACATGAACAGCAATATTTCATTTCCGGCACTACTATTTAGATGTCAGGATATGGAAGGTACTTTATTACAGACATAATGGAAAGCTCTAATAATTTTGGTAACTAGTATACAGAGGTTTATGTGAAGCATTAACTCCCAGTTACTTTGGCCATTCCTTTATAGCTGGGATGTCGGATGGGTTTGGCAGAGACTTTCAGGAGTGCCGTGGTGAGGAGTCTACGGCTATGTCCTTGCCATGATTGATTACCATGGGTGTAGGAGGGAGAAGTGAAGCCAGGTGTTTGTTATGCTTGTGTAAGAATAACATCTCATCTATTGGGGGCATAACTTGAGAACTGAGTAGTGTCAAAAGGCCTCTAAGCAGCCAAAATGTTAATGTCACTAGCTTCACATTCCATAGTTAATGTATGTTGTTTATAAGAATACTTTAAAAAATCCCTCGCTCAGAGCTTCCTTATGCTTATTTTGTCTACAGTTCCAATAAATGTAGTTATCTAGTTTCTAAACTAGTAGCAGGCTAAAATGGACAGAGAAGATATACTACAAGTAGCATATTGATAGGAATGACAACTGACCTAGAAAATGTTAAATTATATTCAATTTCCTTTTATCTTTGAAAACTAGAATTAGTTATTTTTGGAAAGGTGAAACCTCATTTCAGAAAAGTGTAGATTCAAAATGGTTAAACCTCATTGTTATCTCCAAACCCCTTCAGGTATTAGTGAGGTTTAACCATCTTGAATCTATAACTGTAGATAGATATCTGTCTAACAATTCAGCTATTTTGAGTAATTCTTTCTATGAAAACTCCCAGATAATAGAGCCCCTTATGGAATAAACTATGATTAACATAGTTTTGACTTTAATGTAGAACTTCCCAGTAATGTGAATGTCCAAAATTTGTGTTTTTGTTATCTTTAGATTTTATTGTTCAACCTAGAATTAATGCTTTTTAATTTCTATTTTATGGTATATTTAAAATATATTAGATATATTTATATTTAGATATAAATATATTTAGATATATTTGATGTATTCTAGATTTAATAGTTAGTGGCCATGTTTATCAACATTGTACTTATACAGAACATGGTATGATGAAAGCAGTTCAGGTGGGTTGTGGAATCTGTGGATTGGGATCAGCTTTTTTTTTTTTTTTTTAATGAAAGACTAGATTAGGTCAAAATGTGGCATCTTATGTTGTAAAGGTTAAGGTTTCGTAAAACTTTTGTTTTAGAAGTGTCTGTGTGAAAAGGATGTTCTTGTTTTACTGTGGGTCCCAGTGAAAAAAATTTGAGAAATAGTGATCCAGAGAATACTGGGGAAGTGGATGAGGGGCTCAGAAGACCTGTTTGCTAACCCAGGTCTTGCAGTATGCAACCTGATCAAGCCACATAAGCACTGTGAGCTTCTTACTTTCTTGTCAGGAAATTGGGGATGATAACTGTCCTGCTTACCTTTCAGATTGGTTGTGAGAATCAAAAGAGAAAGTATTTGAAAGCATTTGTAATTTCAGAACGCTTCTTTATTTAACAGAGCCTGCTAAGGTGCTGTGCTGGTGTTGTATTTGTCTTGAAGGGTAGATGTAGTCTCTGTACCATAGGGTTGAGAGACAGTTACTCCTGGTGTGGTGGGAGTGTGAGAGGATCAGGGTGGCATCTGATAGAGTCTTGATGGGTAATGAAAAGTCATGGTGTTCAAGGCTTATTATTCCTAAAGGTGACTGTACTAATTTCCTAATGTTGCATAACACATTACCACAACCTTGCTGCGTAATAACCCAGTTATTGTTTCACAATCTGTATGTCAGAAGTCTGGCATGACATGACTGGCTTCTCTGCTTAGGGTCTCATAAGACTAAGATCAGTTATTGTCCAAACTGTGTTCTCATCTGGAGGTGAGGGTCCTCTTCCATGCTTATGTGGTCGTGGTAGAATTTAGTCCTTTGTGGTTGTAGGACAGAGGTCCTTATTTCTTGCTGGCTGTTGAACGGGACCGCTTTCAGCTCCTACGGCTGCCCACAGTTCCTTGCCACTTGGCCCCCACAGGCCTTTTGTTTTCTTTCAGGGTAGCAGGAGTACATCTCTCTGCTTTCTGCTACTGCCTCTGCACTCTGGACTCATTTGAAGGGCTTGTGTGATTAGGTTGGACCCGCCCAGACAATCTCCTTTCAATTAACTCAGAGTCAACTGGTTAGTAACCTTAAATATACCTGCAGAAACCTTTTTGCTATGTAAGGTAAGACAATCAGGGCAGTGATATCTCATATTCACAAGGTGAGGGTCATTTGGGGTCATCTTCAAATTCTGCATACCACAGTGACTAAAATGGGTTTTTTTATACTGAAGTTGAGGGCTATGGTCAATTAATAATCAGTTAGTTGGCAATAAAAATATTAATTGTGAGCCTGGTTATAGCCATCAGGTTTTTTTGGTAAATAGCCATGAGAAATCTGAAGACAGATTTCTAAGCTATGAGAATTAATTAGACCAAATTTAGTTTGAAGGAATCTAAATCCTTATATATTTTGAAGTGAGAGGTTAGCCTGTTAAAGATCCAGGACTTTGGGATAAACACTCAAGTACAGTTAGTTTTTTATGCATGTTTTATACTTTACAGTCATATCCATTCCCTCATGTGATCCTTACTTTTGCAACTCCAGAGGAAGACCTACAAGCCATCAGGCCAAACCTTGCCACGTGGTACTACTTTTTGGAGGACAGTGTGTGTTAGAACCCATTCTTTAACTTTATAAACCCCAACATTTGATTTTGCTGATTTATCCAGAGCTGATGAGGCTCCAATTACGATTAGGCTCACATGAGGCCAAAGTAAAAAGACATAGTCCCACTTAAAAAAATTCACAGTGGAGGTGTACTTTTCAAGTGATTTCAAGGTCCCTGTCTGAAGTAGCCCTGTCCTGGCATCTGGGCATTTGGAAAGCTGAATTATTAATCCCCAAATTTTTTGGATATGATGACATCACAACAGAGAGGGTTAGCTAAGAGCTATATCCTTTAGCCTAGTATTACTTCTCTAATTACTTTCCTAACTTTTTGCCCTCTCGGTGGCCCTTTTATTTTATTTATTTATTTATTGGTCTGTTTTTAAAAATATTTATTTAATTTTTTTGGCCGCGTCGGGTCTTAGTTGCAGCGTGCGGGTTTCTCTCTAGTCGTGGCACAGAGGCTCCAGAGCATGTGGGCTCTGTAGTTGGGGCACGTGGGCTTAGTTGCCCCGTGGCATGTGGGACCTTAGGTCCCCAACCAGGGACTGAACCCATGTCCCCTGCATTGGAAGGCGGATTCTTAACCACTGGACCACCAAGGCAGTCCTGGTGGTTCTTTTATTAAAGGAGATATTACATACAACAATTTAAAAGTAGATACAAATGGAGTTTCTCCTGGTCATAGTGGTAGCGTTTGAAACATCTACAGCCTTTGAAGCTGGCATGGTTTGAAGTTTATGGCTCTAGGTGTGGGAAGGGTTATTGCACTTCCCTCAACTTCAGTGAGAACTGTTTCTGAAGTGCTCTGAATACTTGTGATTTTTGTTTCAGTCCTGGGTAAACACTGTCCAGTAACTGCTTTCCCTTCCCATTTTCTAAGCACAATGTTGGCTTCATACATTTTCTAGACATTTAAAACATTGATAAGCTTCAGCTTTATTTCACATTCAACCATTTTGTTGCTTAAAATTTTAAGGCCTTACTGTTTCTGTTTTATCTTGATTGAGAAGGGATATCTTATCCCCTAAGGTAACTGCTGCACATAGCTAATTCCTTCTGTCACATGTTGATTTTTCTGGTTCATCTTTTAGAAGGTATGTGTGTGCTGGAATTCTACACTGTAAGCAACAGAACTCAGTCTAGCTAGTTAAGCAGAAAAGGGGTCTATTAATGAATAGTTGGTGACTTACAGAATTTTCAGGAGGGCCTGAAAGTCTGGGCTGATCGCTGTGCTCAGCCACACTTGGGGGGTTGCACTAATAATAAGAATGTTGCAGCCGCCTCAGTTTGGCAGCATTGCATCTTGCACTGGACAGCTCTTGTGAACGACTGCATGAAGCTCCGTGTCTCCATGTTCACCAGCTGATGAACTGTATTAATTTTGCATGTCTGTTTTCTCATATTACCCACTTATGGCTCAGACTCTCGTGTGGGTATGTTCATTGGTGGAGTTCAGGTCACCTGCCCTAGATGAACAGAAGACTGGGGTGGTGAGTTTTCTGAATTCTGACTTACAAGCACTTACAAGAGCTGTTTAGAAAAAAAGGTTATTAAACTTTGTCATGTTTTGTTGATGTTTTCCCCTCCTCCCAGTTAAACTATTCCTTTTGATTTCTGCTTCTGACATAAAAATCTCTTTCCCATTCAGAGATTATAGAAATAGACTCTCATATTTTCTCTTACATTTCAATTAAAAATCATTTAAATCTTTAATATAGCTTAAGTATGAAGTGAGGATCTGATTGATATTGCTCCCCCGTATGGATGGCCATTTGTCCCAGCACCGTTTATTGAGCATTTGTCTTGATTAGAAATTTTAGACTTATTGTAAACTGAATATGTATATGTGTGTGTAGAGTGTGTGTATGTGTGTGCACCATTCCTCGTGACCTCTCTGTTCTAGCATAGCCACAGCAGTATGTACTGACTTGACAGATTAGGGCTGCATTTGTTCATTCAATCATTTATTTAACAAATATTTATTAAATGCCTTTTTAGGTAGTGCTCTACAGACTACAGAAGGGTAAGACATTGAGACATTTCTTTGTGGAGATGAGTTAGGATCTGTCTTGTTATGGGTGATGGGGGGTCTTGAAGTTTTGGTTTTATACTTTTTGGACTGTTTTTAGCTCACCTTGGAGTACACCTCAGACTCCTAGTTTAAATTTGGGGCCCTTTCTCCTGTGGGTTTCTGTATAGGACTCATGTGTTCCTTTACAGAACAAATGGACTGGCATCTCAGTATTGGGCTATGGTGTGCATGGTGTTCTCAAAGCACGGCCCTTGACTAGAGAGATGTTTACCTGTGCAGTTCATTATATTGAATATTAGAGCTGGATGGCACTTCAAAGATTGAATTGACAACCTTATTTTTTATGAACTTTTAATTTTGGAATAATTTTGATTTATAGGAAAGTTGCAAAGATAGTACAGAGAGTTTTCGTATACTTCTCACCCGGTTTCAGTTTCCCCTAATGTTATCATCTTTTAAATAAAATTTTATTTATTTATTTTTGGCTGCATTGGGTCTTCATTGCTTTCTCTAGTTGTGGTGAGCGGGGGCTGCTCTTCTTTGCGGTATGCGGGCTTCTCATCGCGGTGGCTTCTCTTGTTGCGGAGCACGGGCTCTAGGTGTGCGGGCTTCAGTAGTTGTGGCACGCAGGCTCAGTAGTTGTGGCTCACGGGCTCTAGAGCGCAGGCTCAGTAGTTGTGGCGCACGGGTTTAGTTGCTCCACGGCATGTGGGATCTTCCTGGACCAGGGCTCGAACCCGTGTCCCCTGCATTGGCAGGAGGATTCTTAACCACTGTGCCACCAGGGAAGTCCTAATGTTATCATTTTATGTTATCATCATGACCTTATTTTTGAGGTTAATTTTAGCCCTCAAAATGTTAATTTAGCTAAGATCATAGTTCTAGTTGGTGGCAGAATCAGACCAAGGACCCAGTAGGTAGCCTGGGTCTGCTAGTTGATTATGTTTCAGTTATCCTTTTCTGTTTTTCATGTATTTGCTCTTTTCCTTCCTTTCACTGGGTTCTTTGGGCATGGACTGTGAGAAGGGCTACCTAGTACATAGTGCGCTCATCAATGTAGTCTTTCTAATTTGTGCAATAATTTTTAAATCTAGGCTTCCTCCAATTCTTCAACGCCAACGAGAACCAGGAGCAGGACGTCTTCACTTACAGAGCAGCTTGATGAAGGTACACCCAATAGAGAGGTAAGTTTGGAATTTCTTCTTCAATAAATCTCTTACAAGAAGCTTATTAATTTAAAATGTAATGCTACTGTTGATAACAAAATGGGAAATTATGTAATTCCTAGGTATTGTTTTTATTTTAGTAACAATTTTTGTTTTCAAATAGTAGTGTTGCTTTTGTAAAGTGTTTTCTTTGAATATCTTAATTTGAGAGGATAATATACTTTGCCTTTAATATTTGAAATTTTCAGAATGATTTGATAACAATTTGTTCAGCATAGCATTATGTGGGGAGAAGTCCTATATTTTCAAGCTAGTGATTGGAAACTGAAGTAACTCCTAATTCCATGTGACTTGGAGCTGGCACTATAACTCAGATTAGATTTTTTTCCAACTTTTTTTCTTTCTGTGAAGGATTATATGAGTCATGCAAGTAAAACATAAGTACACAAATCAGGGTAAAAAGAGGGTAAAAGAAAAAAGAATAAAAAATAAATGCATAAATCAGTGAATTATTATGAAGTGAATCCCTGTGTGACCACCACCCAGGTCAAGAAAAGGAACACTGCCAGCACTAGAGTGCTGCTTCCCTTCCCCACAGAAGAGTACCATCATCCTGACTTCTTGATATTTGCTTCCTTCTTTTTTTTAACTTTTTTAATTTTTATAGTACCACTTAAATATGCTTTCTGTTGTAAACCTTATAGTTAAACCTTTGGGTTGTCTAGTTTTTGGCTATTATGAATTATGGTGCTGTGAACATTATTGTATATTTCTTTTGCTACACATGTACCTGCATTTCTTTTGCTATGTACTTAGGAGTAGAATCACTGGGTTAAAGGGTATACATAGTTTTACCACTTTAGAAGATAATGCCCATTGTTTTTCAGAATAGTTGTAGAATTTTACCTTCCGACCAGGAGTTTATGAAAGTTCTTGTTGCTCTATATCCTTGCTAGTCTTTAATTTCAGCCATTCTGGTGGGTGTGTAATGTTCTCTTATTGTAGTTTTAATTTGCGTTTCACTGATGACTAATAAGATTGATCATTTTTCGTCTGTGTACTGATAACTTCTTTTGCGAAGTGCCTACTTAAGTCTCTTGCTCATTTTTCTATTGGTTTATCTTTGTCTTATTGATTTGTAGGAGTTCTTTTTTATATAGTGTGGATAGGAGTTTTTTATTGGATACATGCCTTGCAAATATCTGCTTCCACTCTGTGGCTTGCCTTTTACTCTCTTAATGGTGTCTTTTGAACAGAAGTTCTTAGTTTTAATGCATTCCAGTTTATCAATATTTTATTTTATGGCCAGTGTTTTTCATTTTTTAGTATTCTTTTCTTGCCCTTCAGAGTATTTCCCATTATTATCCTGTTTTACCTTTCATATTTGGATCTATACTCCATTTGGAGAAGATTTTTTTCAATATGGTGTGAGGTAGGGATCAAGTTTCACCACCGCCCCCCTCCCCACATAGCTATCCAGTTGTTCCATTCTTTCTATACTGCTGTACTGTGCTACCTTTTTTTCAGAAACTAAGTGTCCGTATTTGAGTGGATTTCTGGACTCTTGTTTCTGTTCTGTCATTTGCTTTGTCTTTGATCTGATCCCACACTGTCTTCATAACTGTAGTTTTATGTTAAATCTTGCCCTCATTAGAGTAGGTCTTCCCTGTCTTAGTTTTAAAACCAGAATTCCATAGACTGGGTGGCTTAAGCAACAGACATTTATTTCTCAAGCGTTCTGAAGGCTGGGCAGTCCAGGATCAAGATGCCAACAGATTCAGTATCTGGTGAGGGCCCTCCTCCTGATTTGCACACAGCTGTCATCTCATGATGTCCTAGCGTGGCCTTTCTTTGTTGCATGCACCTAGGGAGAGATGGAAGAGTGGGGAGGCAGCTCTCTTGTATCTTTCTCTTTTATAAGGACAGTAATCCCATCATGAGGGCCCTGCCCTCATTACCTCATCTAACTCTAATTACCTCCCAAAGGCTCTGCCTCCAAATACCATCACTAAATATCCTTGGGGGTTAAGGCTTCAATATATGAATTTTGGGGGACATATGCAGTCCATAGCACTCCTACCTTGTCCTTCTTGAATGTCTTAGTAATTCTTGTACCTTTCCGTATAATTCCATGTAAATTTTAGAATCAGATTTTCAAGTTGTACAAAACAAACTCAAAACAAAACAAGATAAAATATAGCACTGACAACAAAGAAACAAACCTGTAGAGATTTTTATTGGGATTGCATTGACTCTATAGATTAGTTAGGGAAAAGTCTCAATATTATGAGTCAAATTTTATAATCTTTTCAGTATTATAAGTAGTACTGGACTGAGCATTTTACATAATGCATAAGTTATAATGCTGTTATTCTTTAGGATAGATTTCTAAGAGTGGGATTGCTGGGTCATAGGGTGTATGCAAATTAAAAAATTTGAAAGATTTTTCCAAACTTCCTTGATGTTATTTTAAAACATAATTTTAAAAAACCTTTATTTAATAGATGTTGATAGCAAAATAAACTTAAAAACTTCATAGTAGTTTTTGCATTCAAAGTTAATGGCATATATACTGTGTCCTTGGTTTATGTATTTAAATGATCTGACAAAGTACATAAGAGTATAAAGTATATGCATACTTTCTTTGAGATCTTATTTTCTTATGCAGTATTTGCAATTTTGCAATTCTTTATGATTTCAAGTTTAATGTTGTTGAACTTAGTGTATATGTGTAACCAGTTGGAATGAAAGCTGCAGTACTGAGTAGTGAAAACACTTTTTGCAGTCAGTGTTAATGGCATCATTCCTACACTTACTATATTGATTGATATTATGGTATATTGGTTTACATATAATATAGTAGAAACCTTGAAAACAACTTGTTGATTGCTACTATTGCTTTTTTAAAAAAGATTTATCTAGGATGCTTTAAAACATTAAAATTGAATATATCTTTACAAAATAATCCTTTCTGAAAGGGATGGTTTGAGCATTCTTTTACAGCAGGCTAAGTAAGCTAAAGGTTAGTTTTTATTTCTTCCCAAATTTCAATACTAAAGGTCCTGTGCTTATAGGTATAGTTTAAGAAATGGTTTCTGATTGAAAGCCAAAGCAGTATCATCACTTCGTCTCCTTGCTTTTTTTTTAAAAAAATTAATTAATTAATTTATTTATGGCTGTGTTGGGTCTTCGCTTCTGTGCGAGGGCTTTCCCCAGCTGCGGCAAGTGGGGGCCACTCTTCATCGCGGTGCACGGGCCTCTCACTATCGCGGCCTCTCTTGCTGCGGAGCACAGGCTCCAGACGCGCAGGCTCAGTAGTTGTGGCTCATGGGCCCAGTTGCTCCGCGGCACGTGGGACCCTCCCAGACCAGTGCTCGAACCCGTGTCCCCTGTATTGGCAGGCAGATTCTCAACCACTGCACCACCAGGGAAGCCCCGTCTCCTTGCTTGTTAAGCATTTTCTAACAACTCTAAAAGATATTTTTGACCACAGAGTGAAATGTAAACTTTAGTTCAACTTATTTTACAGTAAATAAAGGACTTTTAAATTTCATGATTAACTTATAGATTAAAGGACATTACATAAAATTATCTTGTTACAGAGAATGGACCTGAGGACATGAGGAGGGGGAAGGGTAAGCTGGGACAAAGTGAGAGAGTGGGATGGACTTATATACACTACTAAATGTAAAATAGATAGCTAGTGGGAAGCAGCCGCATAGCACAGGGAGATCAGCTCAGTGCTTTGTGTCCACCTAGAGGGGTAGGATAGGGAGGGTGGGAGGGAGATGAAAGAGGGAGGAGATATGGGGCTATATGTATATGTATAGCTGATTCACCTTGTTATACAGCAGAAACTGACACACCATTGTAAAGCAATTATACTCCAGTAAAGATGTTAAAAAAAAGAAAAAAGCTTGGTAGATAAAGTCTAAGACAGATCCATCTTGTACCATAATCCACCTTAAGGTAAATGGTAAATACAGATGTATCATCTTAACCTAATGTAAAAATCCAGATTTACAAAACAAGTCAATGAACATATAATTTTTTTTCCTGTTGCAAGAAAAAGAAAAAAATTGTTAGTCACCGTGCTGCACGCCACCCCCACCCCCCGCCCCAGGTTTTTCATCTTGTTAAACCTCTAAGATGGAAGATACTCTGTCAGTGGTGGGATCCTCACTTTTAGTTTTAAGTTTCTTTTTAGCAAAATGTGGAAGTTTAATTCAAATTATAAATATTTGTCCCATCTCTCCAGTAGGTACAGTAAAGTCTATGCAATCTAGAATGCTTGGGAAGTAGAATGGTTTCATTAAGTTGAAATTAAGTTAGTTTCCATCAATTAAATGTTTTACCTATTTTCAGCTATTGCTGAAAATCCTAATGTCTATTTTCCCATATTAGTAAATATTATATGTAAATCTAAGTAAGTCTGTCTTTGATTGCAGTGTCTCAGGCTTCCTCATAGGGCTGTAAAAAATCATCTATATGATTGTAGACATTAAAGGCAAAGGAGCGTAGGGTGATGTGCACTGACCCTGAGATCTGCGGCTCTCTGGCGCTCTTTCATCCTGCACAGATGGCTGATCTGTCCAGTTGACCTGGTACTCTCTCCTGGGGATCCTAGGCACAGCCTCAGTACCGTCATCATAGGGCTTCCTTCCCCTTTGTGTTGCTTGAGATGAATCTTTTTTGCCTCTAGAGCGGGGTGCCTTTGAGCAATATGTAGTGTGGCATCATGTAAAAGGCTAACTAGGCAAATGACACTAACTGGCCTCCTGCCCTCTGCTCCACTCCGATTTTTTTTTTTAACTGAGAAAAAATTCCTATAACATAAAATTTACCATTTTAAAGTGAACAATTAGGTGGTATTTAGTACATTCACAATGTTGTGCATCCATCATATTTGTCTAGTTCCATGATATTTTCATTACCCTAAAAGGAAACCCCCTACTCATTAAGCAGTCACTCCCATTCTCCCTTTTCCCCAGCCACCACTAATTTGCTTACCTACTGTATGGATTTACCTATTTTAGATATTTCATTTAAATGAAATCACACAATATGTGACTTTTTGCATCTGGCTTCTTTCACTTAGCATCATGTTTTCAAGCATCATGTTTTCAAGGTTCATCTATATTGCAGCATGTATCACTACTTCATTCCTTTTTATGGCCGAGTCTAATGATTTTTCTAAGAGAATGAGAATATGTTTATTTGTTTGGAGTAAGATCTGGAATAGACTAGTGAGAAGGGGTTGGTTTTTGGAGTCATCTGGATTTGCTGGCTGAAGGATCTTTGAAGGTTGACTTTTCAGTGACTGAGGTTTTCTCATGTGTAAGATGGCAATAATAATGCCTTCCTTGTGGTGGTGTGGGGATTACCAGTAGTACAGCAGGTAACTCTCCTCACGTGGTGCCGTGCATGTGGTAGGTGCTTACTAAGTTGTTACTGGGGCAGCCACGGAAGACGGGAAGGGCTGCTCCACTTACCCTGCGTAGGTCCCCTCACGAGGGGAGGGAAACAGATGGACCATTATGCGGATTGGGGCCCTAGGGATGTTATTGCGCCATCTTTGCCTGCTGAACTTTTGAAGGAATGATATTTTCACTTTCCCTGCTACCCTGTTCTCTAGTTTGCTGTCTTGTGGAGGCACTTCCTCATAGATTGGGGGTCAAAGTAGGCATGTCCATTCTTTCCCTGGGAACTCATCTGTTCAAATTTTTCATATTATTTTAAAATTAAACTTTAGAGATCAGTTTATTTTCATATATGTTTTTTTTTTTTTTTTTTGGGGGGGGGGTACGCGGGCCTCGCACTGTTGTGGCCTCTCCCGTTGCGGAGCACAGGCTCCGGATGCACAGGCTCAGCGGCCATGGCTCACGGGCCCAGCCGCTCCGCGGCATGTGGGATCTTCCCGGACCGGGGCACGAACCCACGTCCCCTGCATCGACAGGCGGACTCTCAACCACTGCGCCACCAGGGAAGCCCCATATATGTATTTTGACTAAAAAATGCATAGAAAGAAATAAACTATTGTAGTTAATCGATGGATTCTGTTCTGTTTAGTAGATGTCTGTTCATGTATACTGTATGCTTTTTTTGCTTCCCTACATGCAGAGAGAGAGCCTGGAGTAGTAGAAGGATCACAGGATTCCATCCCTTACCTGCTGTGTGGCTTTAGGCAGCTTTCTTTAACTTCACAGAGCCTCAGCTCTCTCAACTTCAAATTGTAGTGAAATGAATATCTACTCTCACAGGGTTCTTGTGAAGGCAAGTGAATTCAGAAGTATGAAAATACTCATAATTTGTGTATCACATACAAAAGATCGTTATTATACAGAAAAGAAAAGGCTTCTTCTGTACTCACCAGCTCTTGAACAGCATGGACACTGCATTTTGTATTAAGAGTGACACTGTGGGGAAAGAAACAATGAAGTGTCAGGCTGCTTTGGAGTAGGTGCTTTCCCAGGCTTCAAGAAAGGTGTCCCTTTTTCTTTCTTATTCTCTTAATCTGAGATATTTTTCAGAAGCAAAATGCTGCCTCTTACCTTAGTGGTTGTCTTTGTATTTCCAAGTCAATTTTCACTGTTCCGTGTGATGACCCCTAACAGGGATTCTTGATACTCTCAGATTTGGACAATTCTTTTTTTGAATTTTGTTCGGTTTTTTGGAATTTATTCTTTGTTTCAGGGCTTCTAAAGGCATCGTTCTTTAGGAATTATTAAGAAGTATCTTCAGGGCTTCCCTGGTGGCGCAGTGGTTGAGAATCTGCCTGCCGATGCAGGGGACATGGGTTCGTGCCCTGGTCCGGGAAGATCCCACATGCCGTGGAGCGGCTGGGCCCGTGAGCCATGGCCTCTGAGCCTGCGCGTCCGGAGCCTGTGCTCCACAACGGGAGAGGCCACAGCAGTGAGAGGCCCGCGTACCGCAAAAAAAAAAAAAAAAAAAAAAGAAGTATCTTCAAAATAATGGGTGATAAATGTTTCTTCCTAAGTTTGGAATTAATTTTGCCCCTAAATGAATTGGCTTTCAAAGCTGGATATGCTTTTTTTTTTGTTAGATGTTAGATTATAACCTACTTACCCTCTGTCAGTTAATCAAAGGAAAAGCCATGCCTGTTAGATTGTCTTTGGTATCTATTCAACTCTCATATTTTTTCTTTTGATCTAATGATAGGACATGAATTATATTAATAGGTTTCCTAATATTAATCCAGTCATTCATTCCTTAAATCAACTCTGCTGGTCAGAGTGCATTTTTAATATACCGTTGTTCTCTGATACTCATTTTATTAACATTTTCTCTGACTCTATTTGTAAGGAGAGGGGTTTAATAAATTGGAAACTTTCTATCTTCTCTTCTTGCTCCTTTCTTTTCCTTCTCCTCCTCCATTTATTTAGGTCTTCTTTAATTTGTTTCAACAAAAGTTTATTGTTTTCAGAGTTTGTTTTGTACTACTTTTGTTAAATTTATTCCCAAATATTTTTTTCTTTTTAATGTTAATATAAGTTGAATTGTTTTCTGAATTTCATTTTCAGTTTTCTTGTTATTCTACAGAAATAAAATTGGATTTTTATAAATTAATCTTGTTATCCTGTAACCTTGCTGAACTCATTTCGTAGTTCTAATCATTCTTTCGTGAATTACTTAGTTTCTTCTTTGTACAAGATCAAGTCATCTGCAAATAGAGGTAGTTTTACATCTTCCTTTAATCTGGTTGCCTTTTATTACATTTTCTTGCCTAATTTTCCTGGCTAGAACCTCCAGTTGAATAGAAATGGTGAGAGCAGACATGCTTGTCTCTCATTCCTGATCTTAGGGAAAAGGCATTCAGTCTTTTTGTCATTAAGTATGATACTAGCCTTGGTGTTTAATAGATTCCCTTTCTCATGTTGAAGAAGTCCCCTTCTGTTCCTAGTTTGTTGAATGTTCTTAGCATGAAGCAGTGTTGGATTTTGTCAGATGCTTTCTTTGCATCTTGAGATTGACATTGTGGCTTTGTTTTATTCTGTTGATACGATGTGTTATATTAATTAGTTTTGGATATTAAACCAGCCCTGTATAGGATAAATTCCACTTGTTCATGGTGTGTAATTTTAAATTGCTGGATTTGATTTGCTAGTTTTTTTTTTTTTTTTGAGGATTTTTGTGTCTATATTCATAAGAGATGTTGGTCTGCAGTTTTCTTTTTTGTGTGTGTGTGATGTCTGGTTTTGGTGTCAGGAAAATTTTGGCCTTATAAAATGCGTTGGGAAGTGTTCCCTCTTGTATTTTGTGGGAAAACTTTGAAGATTAGTATTAGTTCTTTAAATGTTTGGTATAATTTACCAATGAAGCCATCTGATCCTGGGCTTTCTTTGTGAGAAGTGTTTTGATCACTAATTCAATCTCTTCATTTTTTATAGTTCTGTTGATATTTTCTGTTCCTCCCTGCATCAGTTTTGGTAGTATGTGTCTGTCTAGGAATTTGTCTGTGTTATCCATGTTGTCCAGTTTGTTGGCATACAGTTGTTCGTAGCATTGCCTTATAATCCTTTTTATTTCTGTAAATGCAGTAGTAATTTTTCCTCTTTTATTCCTGATATTAGTAATATAATATGAATCTTCTCTCTTTTTATTTTACTCTGTCAAACAAAATATGAACCAGTGTTTGATTCCACTTTCTTGATGAGTGTAGTGAGCATTCTCAGGATTGGAGTGGCAAGCTGATCTTTGATGACTTATTTTTCTCAAGTCCCAGATGCCCTGGGACTTAGCAGAAATTACTTGAATCTGTTTTGTTACTTTCCTGGTTTTCTGGCCTGATATGTGTTTTTTACCATCTTTATATAGCCTTGGTCTTTTCAGTGTTCATCAGTCCTTTTTTGCTATCTTTTTTGTTTAATGGCTGCTACTATAGGCAGTTTTTTTCTTGTATCTTCTGCTGAGTATATTGTGTACTTCTTAAGGTACACATTATTGCAAATAAGAAGGAAGTGAATTTGACTCAAAAAAGTAAGTGTTGCTACTAACAGCTATATATAACAGTGTCTGGGAAGATAGAAACAGGACCTCTTCTCTTCAAGGCAAATATACTAAAAGATACTAAACTTTTTAGGGTCCCTCTCCTAATAGGAGGTACATTAGTACATAGGAGACATATTAATTCATTACATATAGTGGATGCTAGGTAGCAGATGCTTTTCCGCTGGCATTAGGACTTAATTTTCTCTTTGAACTCTGGTTGAGAAGGACTAGGAGGGTTCTGTGCTGCCAGAGTTTGATTGAGTGCTGCACGCCAGAGGCTAAGGTGGGGCTCATGTCACTGGTGAAAGGAGGTTGAAAAAAGCGTTTCCTAGCTGATGCATAGAGCTCTCTGTGGCCCATTGTGAGAAGCTGCTGTCTCTAGGGAGGCTTCGTGACCAACAACTGAACCAAACCTCGCATCCACTTAGTGACTGAGTCTGTGGTAACCTCTGTGTTGTGATAGGGCAGGAAACCCAAACTGGGGCCCAGGGAATCAGATTGACTGGATAAGGAGGGATGAGCACAGGAGGAAGGAGAAGGAAAATACCTTCCTCAAAATAAACCTGTAAATGAAAATGCTAAAATAAATGCTAAGAAGACGGCCAATAAAAATCGGAATTGGGATATCAATTTATTCCAGGTGAAATTAGAATAATTAAAAGGGCAGTCTGGGGCTTCCCTGGTGGCGCAGTGGTTGAGAGTCCACCTGCCGATGCAGGGGACACGGGTTCGTGCCCCGGTCTGGGAAGATCCCACATGCCGCGGAGCGGCTTGCCCGTGAGCCATGGCCGCTGAGCCTGCGCGTCCGGAGCCGGTGCTCCGCAGCAGGAGAGGCCACAACAGTGAGAGGCCCGCGTACCGCAAAAACAAAACAAAACAAAACAAAAAAAAACAAAGGGCAGTCTGGATAAGACTTTGAAACAAGTATTTTCAGTAGGATAAATGAAGTAATAGTTTTCTTAAAAAGAACAGAGAATTGTGGGGGAAAAACAGGCCAAAAAATAGACTAGATAGATATGAAAAAGAACCAATTAGAAATCCTGGAAATAAAAAAAAATGATATAAGAATGTAAATCAGAATAAAACTCAGACTGGTCCCAGTTCAAGGGAAAATTAGGGAGTTTGAAAAGAATACTGAGTAATCCCACCAAAAACACAGAGTTAGAGATAGATAATTATCTAAGAGTAAGAGACATGGAGGATAGATTGAAAGCTTTCAACACATATCTGATAGGAATTTTAGGTAGTCGTCATGAATGTTGAGATACATAAAACTTTAGACAGTGTTAGTTCAACTGATGGGACCACACAGAAGAGGCAAATTAAATTCTTAGCAGATTTGAATTAGAATTTCAACGAAGTTTGAAAGAGTTGAGACAGACTTATTGAGGATATTTGAGAACTGAATCTTGGGAGACTTTGATAGGCATAAGAAGCAAATGACAAGGACCACAAGTGGGGAGGAAGCCTCCTTAGGCTTTGAAGTAGCTGTCAATGGAAACTAATTTCGACATACTTTGCTTTTTTACTTGGGATATGGCATGGAATGTAAATCGTTGTTTGGTAGCACCTTCTTTTGAAATGTTTGGTCAGCATGTGTTTCTATACTGGTTTCTATACAGCTTTTGTGTTTTTCTCTTAAAATTCCAAATCTACTTTTTAAAAAATTTTAATTTATTTATTTTATTTATTTTTATTTTTGGCTGTGTTGGGTCTTCGTTGCTGTGCGCAGGCTTTCTCTAGTTGCAGTGAGCGGGGGCTACTCTTCATTGCGGTGTGTGGGCTCCTCATTGTGGTGGCTTCTCTTGTGGAGCATGGGCTCTAGGCGTGCAGGCTTCAGTAGTTGCAGCACTTGGGCTCAGCAGTTGTGACTTGCAAGCTCTAGAGCTCAGGCTCAGTAGTTGTGGCGCACAGGCTTAGTTGCTCCATGGCATGTGGGATCTTCCTGGACCAGGGCTCGAACCTGTGTCCCCTGCATTGACAGGCGGATTCTTAACCACTCAGCCACGAGGGAAGCCCCAAATCTACTCTTAACTGTGAAATTTTAAATTATTTCCTTATGTGATATGAAGAATGACTTCATTTCAAAAATTAACTTTGGAAGCCTAAGAAGAGTGAATTTGTATAGCGTTTAACTTAAGATAACATCCACTCAAAAGATGACTTTTCTGAGTTTCCGGGAGAGTAAGATTTTCAGCAGGAGTGGAAACTTTGTATGATACCCTAGAGCCAAACAGGCATCTAGTGTATTTTAGTATACTACTGACACTAAATTTTAGGGTTTAGTATAAGATCAATTCTTGAATCCTACCCAAAGAGTACCAGTTATTAACATAACCAAAAAAGACTTTAAAAAAAAAAATTGTCTCATCTGTAAGGTGGCCTCTAATGTAGGACCAGATGAAGAGTTAGTGAAGGCTCTAGTCATTATCCATAACTCTAGAGCACTGAGATGAAAAGTGTAAGTTTTTAAACTTTTGCAGACATTTATTTTATGACATAATTCTTCATTATATATTATATAATATACATTAACAGCTAAGTTAATGTTGCAAAACTTTTGTTTTTTAAAGTTTTTATTTTGAAATAATCGGATTCATGGGAGGTTAAAAAATTTCTTCCTAGGGAGGCTCTGTGTACCCTTTATCCAGTTTCTCCCAAAGGTAACATCTTACATAACTATAGTACACTATCAAAACAAGGAAATTGACATTGGTAACCTCTCTGACATCACAGAGCTTATTCAGATTTCACCTGTTTTCTGTGTGTGTGTGTGTGTGTGTGTAGTTTTATGCAGTTTTATTACATATGTATGTTTGTGTAACCCCCACCATGAAAAAGTTCATTTTAATTATAATTTCTTATACACCTAATTCATGATAGCTAGTATTTTGGTGTATAGTATACAGGTTCTGAAAGAAAATTGAAGCTCAGAAGAGAATATATATCAAAAGACCTAGTATAATAGAATTTATCCTTAAAACTTATTATAAATTTGTTTCAAAAGTTTCTTCTGTATGTATTGGAGAAAACTGTATTTGTATATAAGTAGAAATAAATGATGATTTAAAGTTTTATGTGTTTATACTCCCCATAACTTTCCATGCTGTCTTTTTGAATATATAAAAATGAGTGGCTCAATATTTGTTATACTAAGGCTTTGTGTTCTTTACCATGTATTGTTCTTACTGGTATAGGCTCTCATACTGAATTGCCAGATGTGCTGTGGTGCCTGTTGCATATATCATTTGTATGCCAATAAGCAAGTTGTTTAAAGTTGAGTTTTGAGATCCAAAACAGCTCACCTCATCTCCCTTCCTGACCTTTCCCAGCAACTTACTATTTCTGTGGGTGGAGTGATGGGTGGCAGCAGTGGTGGTAGCACAAGGCCATTATAGCGTTGCGTGTGCTGTGTGGTGAGAACACTTTGCAACATGCCCTTATGATTTGTCTTTCATCCTTTGTTTTATTTTTATACCTCTGCTCATTACACTGAATGAGACAGCTCCTAGCCGGGATGATAGCAGAGCCTGCTTTTCTCTCTGAGTATACTATCTTTGCTTTGGATTCCTCCAAGCAGCCTAAAACCCAGACTGATGGTGTGGTGAGTCCTTCCACCGCTTTCTGCATTCCCTTTGTGGGGAAGCAAAGTAATTTGGTAATTCTAGAAGCACATCTCACGTTGCTTGTCACTTACCATCTCTAAAAGCATCTTCAGTGCCCTGTTGCTAACCTCCCTCTAAAAAATCGGAGAGTAAATTGCTGAATTCTGATGGCTGGTGTGTTTTCTGCTAGCTTTTTAACAGCAACAAAATAACACTGTTTTCATTAATGTAGTGAAGAATACTTTCACTTGGTCTAAACTCTAAGTTTTCTCCCTAGGGAATGTTTGCTCGTTAACTAAAAGAGGTAGGCATTGCTAGGAATCTCTGTTGGTAGGAGGCCAAGAATATTTTGAGATGTGACTCACATTTTTAGGAAAGAAAAATGCATTGTACGTAAATCCATAATTAAACAACATTGAGTAGGCAGGTGGAGTCTATACTGTAACAAGTAATTGCATCTTATTTTGGGAGAGTACCAGTTTTCTGTGTATTTTAAACATTTGAAAGGAAATAGTTACCTCTTTATTTTTCAACTGACTGAATTCATACAATTTTGAATCTTGTATATATTGATAATTTCACTTGGGGAAAGTAGACTTTCTTCATAAAGTATCTGAGTTCTTAATCTAGCAAATTAAAACTTAGAGATGTTTGATTGCCTAGTAAGGATGCTCTTGTTGTTAGAATGGACACCGACTGAACTGGGATTGAGGTTTTTTTAAACAGCGAGAATTGGGTTAATTTATTAAGTGGCTAGTAATGAAGTTAGAACACTTCTATATTTATCCATGCAGCCAGTAAAGACTTGGTCTGCATATGGCCAGTATCAATCTTATATTACATTCTAAACTTGGTTTTAGAAAAGGAAGCAGCTCAGAGTTCTCATAATGCCTTAGCTTGGCTCTCAGGTATAGTGGTCTCTCCTTGGTTCTGGCTACAAGTAACACCTCACTGTTTTCAGTACTGGTTTGTGAGGGAGACAGGAGTCCCAGTTAGAGATAACTTACCAACTTATTTTAAAAACATAAAAGGATATTACACTTCATGTAGTAGTAATAGAGCCTTAAAAAACCACAACAAAAAAGAGCTTCTCTCAGGCCCACTTCCGTTAGAGCATAAAATGATTTGTATTGAGTGCCTATCCTACTGTGAAAAATGTTAATAATTTTAGAATGGAGGCTTTAGAACTATTTAAAATAATTTAAGTAGGCTGAAAGTCTACATTAATCTTATTTAAATTTTGTTTTGTTCAGATAAAAACTTATTTCTCCTCACATAAAACCATAGCATAACCTATAGTAGAATAAAAATTTAGTGAGCGTCTAATTCATTATTTTATTTCACCAACTGCTGACTTTTCCTTAATTCAGTGTTTTGAAAAATGCATCTCTTTACCCCAAATTCTAAAAGTTGCTGTATCCTTAGTGCTCGGTAGTCAAAAGTAGTTGTTGAAAGATTGAACAAAACGTAATTGAAGGGAATTCCCTGGCGGTCCAGTGGTTAGGACTCAGCGCTTTCACTGCTGTGGGGATGGGGTTCGGTCCCTGGTCGGGGAACTAAGATCATGTGAGCCACGCAATGTGGCTGAAAATTGAAAACAAACAAACAAAAAAACAAAACACACATACACAAAACACCATAATTGAAGACAAATCTGGCAGGGAACCTGTGTGTGCTTTTAAGTTAAATGCACTTTAGAAATGTTTTCCTGTTATCTAAGAATTGCCTCCAGGAGAAAGTGTTGGTGACTGAGTAGTGACATGTGTTGAGCTAGTTCTTTAGGCTTCTTTCTTGGGGGAGGCCTTAAGAAGTCTCCTTACCCTGAAGGAAGTAACTGTATAAAGATTTAACAAGCAATTACTGAGCCTCTACTACAGTCAGGCAAAATGTAGGGTTTCTGCCCTCCGAGCGTTTATAGTTTAGTATGGAGACAAAGATGTCAGAATACACTTAACAATGCAAAGGAATTAAGTCTTCATAGAAGAAAATACAGGCATAGGAAATGTGTTAGCCCCTCAGGCCAGCCATATGCAGCTTCACAAAATAAGGGGCATTTGAAAGTTGAAAGACAAATAAGAATTTGCTGGGCAGAAATGGAGAAGGCATTACAGGTAGTGATAAAATCTCTAATTTTGCTTCTAGAGATTCCTAACATAGATTTACATGGTAACAGAGGCCAATACTTTCCTTAGCTGTCTTGCATTTATTTAGATATATAGTATAACAAGTAAATTGAAATATAGATGCAGAGATGAAAAGTTTTTAAATGTTATGCTGTTTGTTTGGTAGGGTGATATTTCAGACAATTGTAGAATAGCTTTTTTTGTATGACCACAATCATGTGTCAAGTAATTTACTTAAAATAGAATATGGACTCTCTTGCCACTCTTCTTCCTAACCGAAACATTTTATGGAGCCCTTTCATTTGCTTTCTCCATAATTTAACAGTAACTTACTTTTCGGTATACTGCGTGGCAGAGAGACTTGCTGATTTCTCTGAAGTATGTTTTTTATTTTATAGTGTGTAGTGTAGGATATTTTTAGGGCTGGAAAACATTAATTATGATGCTACACAAATAATATGCCATGTATACGACTTCTAATTCTTTGAAATGACAGAGAGCAGGAAGATAAAAGTTAATTCCTATGTTCCCCCAACCGTTCTCCCCTATGTAACTTTAAGGAAGTGTCTCGGACTGATAAAATTTGATAACTTTTTATGTCAGAGGGAGAAGGTATTTAAACTTTTATGAGGAAGAAATTCAAATGTATTGCAAGAGTGAAAATAGTAATGAGTCACATAAGATTTCTTCCCGCTTCCCCAGTATCCATTATCCAGTGTCAACAATTAATAAGTCATGGCCATCTTATTACCATCCCCCCATACCTCCCTAACCACACCACTCCCACCCTCCCCACACGTGCAGATACCCTCTGCCCATTCCTGTGGGATTATTTGAAGCAAATTTCAGATATCTTATCTAAATATTTTGGTATATATTTCTAAAAGATAAAGACTAAAAATATATAACCACAATACATTTATCACACCTAAAATTATTTCTTAGTATCAAATACCTAATGAGAGTTCAAAAATTTGAGAACACTTTTGCAAAGCTGAGTGCCTTCTCCACTTGTATTTAAGAATAAGAAGAGTCGTATATTTGACCCTTTCTTGGTTAGCCCTAGAGTTGTAGGGGAAATGTACTTTCAAGTTACTGAAACATAGTGGCTAGTATTTGGTTGAATGCTTTTGTTTAAAACATGGAAGTTATTTTATCATAAGCTGCTTCTATAGCTTTAATTTTAGTTAGACACTTAGTGTATTATGGATGCAATGTAGAATTTTGAATCTCGAAGAATATCATCCATTATGGAACTCACGCCGGCATGATATAGTCAGTAGAATGTTGTGTAACTTGGAGCATTTGTCATACCAACAAAAGAAAACAAAAAGCTTTCATATGTGGAAGAAATTATTTTTAATTATAAGTTTTTCTGAAAATTGTCATAATGGTTTCATTTAGACTGATGGCTTCAAATGAATGAGGCATTTCCATTTCTTGTTACCAAGATATTTTTCAGAGCTCAGCCCAAATAACTTTAAATATTATTTTACTGTAAGGAACAATTGACATTACTTTTTCTGGATAGTTTTCTACTTGAATGAGTTTTGCTAATTGAATCCCTGATGTTAACTTCATATTGAGGGAAAAAGCTGGGGAGATAGTAATGGGGAGAGGTATGTGATTAGCTTGAAATAAATTTGGCTGCATACTAATCTTTGCTATTTAGTTACAGATATTATAGCAAAATGAATTTTCTAAAATACTTACCATACTAGTTTTGCCTTGCATGAAAAATTCTAATAAGTGAACAATTACTAATTTTGTTTAACAGATAAATGTATCTAATAGGTTTTGGTACTTGGCCTTTCTTTGTTCTTAACAGTTTTAAAATTTTAGTTTTCTGATCCTTTCTTTACAATGTTTCTTTCTTTTTCTTAGACTGCATCTATCCAAGCCATGAAATCTCCTGACAGTGTTAATGGAAGTGAACCCACAACTCCTCAGGTCCGTTATTAATGTTATTTAAAAGAAAGAGCAAGTCATTTTAGGATGTCAGTCAATCAGTATTATTAGCATTTGACTTTACATTAAAACAGTGATGTCTGAACATTGATACAATGTCTATGGTAAATCCAGGTTTGTTGATGGTTTCTTGGAAAAAGTTTAAAATGAAAGCAATACATGTATATATATATCAGTCATGTAAGATTCCATTATTACTCATTTAAAAAACTAATGGCACTGAAGAGAAAACTTCGGACAAAAAGACTGATTTTATAGTAAAAGATTATGGAGTAAGTCATATTGAAAGACATGTTGAGTTACATATTCTGGAAGGGAGATGTGAAGAAAATGGGATTTCTTTTAAAGTTTGTTCTAATGCAGAATATCTCACTACTAGAGAATTTAGTTTATCTTTGATTTTAAAAAGTTATTTGGAGAGTGGGGCTCATGTAACATTCTGTTGACTCCTTCCAAAAAAGAAAGAAAGAAATTCATTTAAAAAAACCTTAATGGGGCTTCCCTGGTGGCGCAGTGGTTGAGAGTCCGCCTGCCGATGCAGGGGACACGGGTTCGTGCCCCGGTCTGGGAGGATCCCACATGCCGCGGAGCGGCTTGGCCCATGAGCCATGGCCATTGAGCCTGCGTGTCCGGAGCCTGTGCTCCGCAACGGGAGAGGCCACAACAGTGAGAGGCCCACATACCGCAAAAAAAAAAAAAAAAAAAAAAAACCTTAATGATAGCAGTGTCTGAGATGAACATTTATTTTCTTTGGCTTTAGTGATTATTATTATCATTAACCTGGCTGTTCTCAACAGTCTCTGTGTAGAGCAATAACATTTCTGATTCTGTGAACCTGGAGCAGGAACATAGGCAATTTCTGAACTAAATCATGTAGGTTAAACATTCTAAAGTATTGTCTAGCTTTCCAAACTCCATGAACAGGTTACCTGTGAGCTGAGAGTCTCATTCTTTTCAGGGAGGCGGGTCAGGTTCTGGGCATAGTCCATGTCCCTGGGCCTTGAGCAGCATCCCCTAAGTCCTCTACAAATAAATCATTTTCTATTAGTGCCTTGAGGTAGGGGTAAAATATTGGGAGGCACCAATTTAAATGGTACTGGACAGATCCAGTGATCTTGAAGGAATATTAATTAGAATTAATTAGATAACCAGCTTTATGATCAAATTCAGGAGAGACTTAAGTTTAATTAAGGTGAAGAATGAACATGGGTGATATTTAGGAAGTTAATTGTGTTTATTGAGTTTACTGTGTGTCAGGCATTGTTAAGCATTTTATGTATATGATCTCATTTAATTCTCATAACAAGGAGACACCTTCACTCAGAGACTGTTTACTTTTATACAAATTTCTGACAAGTTGGTTGTTGGTTATTGTTAGCAAATTAGGAACAGTGGGTATCCCCAAAGTGGGTAGAATGCTTACTGTGGTTGGGCAGCAGGAAATCAGAGTTGACACCAAGGTAGAAGAGATGGTGAAAAGCAAGCCCAAGAGTTTATAAAGTGTAGCTGCCCGTGACCCCCTTACTACTGGGTAGAGCATCCTCTGTAAACCAATAGATTTTGGCACACAATGTAATGATTGTGGTGGGGATGTCATTAAAAAGGGTTACTCACTGTCCTTATTTAAGAAGGCAGAAAAGTGCAGTATATCTATCTCAGAAAATTTTCTGTTAAATAGTTAACTCTTAAATTGTTTAATGCAGTACATAAAATTCAGCTAATCAAAATGATTCTTCATTCATTTCCAAAGGAATGCAGGTAGTTGACATTTTACCTCAAACAGACTTATAAAACTCAGATATTTGAAAATAATTAGTGTATGCCACCATGTAATAGAGAAAAATATATTTTGCAAAACAGATATGTGAGCATTCATCCTTATCTGAGAAGCTGTGAAATAGTTTTATTGGATCATAATTTTAGTGTTTTAGCAGTTTAGGATGAATCTAGGATCTAGTATTACCCTCTTACTGTATAGATGAGCTATCAGGCATGAAACTTTAAATTATTTGCCCAAAGACCAGTGGCTAGTTATTGATAGTGGGATTATCATAGATAGACAAAAACATCAGTCTACCCCACTATAATTTTTTGCTATGTATTGCCTGATTTAAGTTTATATGCTGTTAAAACAAAATGAGAATAAACTAGTGGTTGCCGGAGCTGAGGAGGGTGGGGAGGATGGCGATACAGGTGAAGGGGATTGAGAGGTACAAACTTCCAGCTATAAAATAAATAAGTTACAGGGATGTAATGTACAGCACAGGGAATATAGTCAGTAATATTGTAATAACTTTGGTTTGTAATCTATAAAAATATCAAATTACTATGTTTTATGCCTGAAATGAACATAACATTGTAAGTCAACTATACTTCGGTAAAAACAATAAAAAGTAACAACAGAATTTTGTTAAATTGAATAGAGCAAATCATAGGGATTTAAATGACCATTCTCATATGCTATTATTTTTTTTAACTATAGGAAAAAGTCTGGTTTTGAAAATCATTTATGATTTTTTTTTAAAGCAAGTCAACCTCTGTCAATTTTTTTAAATGTATTTATTTATTTTAATTTTTGGCTGCTTCGGGTCTTAGTTGTGGCACGCAGACTTCTCTCTTGTTGGGGCGTGTGGGTTTTTTCTCTCTCTAGTTGTGGCACATGGGCTCCAGAGCTCGTGGGCTCTGTAGTTTGCAGCACATGGGCTGTCTCCTTGAGGCACACGAGCTCAGTAGTTGTGGCACGCGAGCTTAGTTGCCCTGCGGCATGTGGGATTTTACTTCCCTGACCAGGGATCGAACCTGCATCTCCTGCATTGGGAGGCGGATTCTTTACCACTGGACCACCAGGGAACTCCCTATGAGTTTTTTAAAAAAGAGAAATTATAGTAGTATAATTAAAATTTGAAATTTCTGTTGCCATTTTTTGAATACTGCTTTTAATTTTATTTTCAACAGTTATGAAAAATTTCAATCATACAGAAAAGTTGAAAGAACTTTATAAAGTGAACATGTGTATACCTACCACCTAGATTCTATCATTGATATTTTACTTTTCTTTTCTTTTTTCTTTTTTTTTTTTGGCTGCACTGCACGGCACGTGGAACTTCCCTGACCAGGGATTGAACCCATGCCCCCCGCAGTGGAAGCGCAGAGTCTTAACCACCAGGGACCACCAGGGAAGTCCTGTACTTTTTTTTTTTTTAATCACAAATCTGTCCATATATTCATTCCTCTATTCATCCCTCAATCCATTTTATTTTTCTGATGCCTTTCAGAGTAAGTCGCAGGCCACAGTACTAATGTTTTAGTATGTATATCATTATCTAGAGTTCAGTGTTTGTAATTTCTATTTTGAAGTGAATTTTATATAAAACGAAATATACAAACCTCAAATGTACATTGAGTGATTTGTACATCGACACATACATTTGACAAATGTGCCAAACCCAGGCACAGGTTATAGAAGATTATCAACACACCAGAAAGTTCCCTTATGGTCCTCCCTCTCAGAGACAACGTGTTGTAATTTTTTTCCACCATACAACACATTAGTTTTGCTTATTTTAGAACTTTATATAAGTGACCTTATAAGTATGTGCTCTTTTGTGGAAGACTTCTTTCACTCAGCACTATGTTTTTGAAATTTCATCCATGTTGTGGTTATCAGTAGTTTGTTCCTTTCTATTGCTGTGTAGGATTCGTTTGAATGAATATTCTGCAGTTATTTACCTATCGATGGACACCTGGGCTGTTTCCAGTTTTCTGCTATTACCAATAAAACTATCATGAATGTTATTATAGAAATCTTATGGATGTATGTTTTCATTTTTTTCTTCTTGAGTGTTACTGATTATGTATTAATGCTTTTTGATGATGTCTAGAATAAGATATGCTATATATATAAAGTGATACATATCGTTTTGATCAAGCATTGAGTATTTAAAGATCTCCCATTAGATCATCATTATCATATTGCCAGTTAAGGTTCAGCTGAACAAATGTGTAATAACTACCTACTTTGTGGAAAGCACTGAGGCAAGACTACAGAGATAGAGAATATGAATTCTGTTCTAAAAGAGCATAAAGTCTGGGGTGAGGGTGTGTGTGGCAGATATAATGATAAGAAAATGTATTTAGTGCTTCCTGCATATGAGGCACTATTTTAAATGCTTTTGCCCATTTAATCCTCATAGCAACCTACTAGAGTAGTGTTGATTTATAGATGAGGAAATTGAAACAAAGAGGTCCTAAATCTAGTAAATGGTAAAGCTGGGATTCAAATCATGGAGTTTTGGTCAGAGTCTGAGTCTTAACCACTGTGCTGTATTGTCTCTGTAGTTGTTCTAAGGCATAAACAATTCAGTTAGTTGTTATATCAGCAAGTAAGTAACTAATGGTGAGTCAGAATGCAGTATGTGCTCCAGTAGTAGTCTTGGTAAAGTGCTTAGGCCATTAAGAAGGGTTGTTTCTGATGGGTGAGATCTGAGGTTTCCTGGAAGAGCAGAAACTTGAGCTCACTTTTGAAGGATGTCTGAGTTTCCACGCGCAGGGAAAGTTTGGGTGATAGTACAGAGGCACACAAGGATGCATTTGTTCAGGGAACAGGAAGTTACCTGTTGGAACTCAAGTTTTTGTTGCATGAAGGAGTGGTTTTACAGAGAAATGGGTCTTGGGAAGTGAGAACCTTGAGTATAAGCTAAGGATTTTGAACTTTATATTTCGTGGGAGTTCAGTTTAGGAATTGGAATGAAATGATCTGAATTATGTTTTAAAAAGACAATCCTGGTGACCATATGGCAGGGGCAGATTGGTAGGTAAGAGATTTGAGGCAAGAGAACAGAAGGCTGCTACAGATATCCAGCTGGTAGAGGCTAAAAGTCTGAACAGCAGCACTGTCGGGGAAATAAAAAGGAGGAATGCAAACAAGGTAAAGTTGGGGAGACAGAAAGGAGCTAAAAGTAACTCTGTGTTCATTTATTTTCATTTATACATTTCTCCTTCTCTAACCCCCATCAGCTTTTTAAAAAATAAGTTATAAGTCAGTGAGTGTCTTTGGTACCAGAAACCTGACAATAGTTGGAGCCAATGGGAGTTTAGTTTTTCACATAGCAGAAGGGCTAGAGACAGACAGTCATTAAAGACCCTTCTCCGTTTGGCTTCTTGTCCCCTCCCCCCTTTACCTTCTCATCCTCCCCACTGCCTTTCACCCTCACAGTTACAAGTTTGGCCTCCAGGAATTGCATCTCCATTGTTGACAGGACAAAAGGCATATTCCTTTTTATCAGGAAAATAATATCTCTCTTAGAAGGTTCCATCCATTTTTGTTTTTGGCCACACCACGCAGCTCGTGGGATCTTAGTTCCCCGACCAGGGATTGAACCCGGGCCCCAGCACTGAGAAGCACGGAGTCCTAACCCCTGGACCGCCAGGGAACTCCCGAAGGTTCCATCCTTTAGATTCCCACTTATAGTGTACATTATTGGCTGAACTTAGGCACAGGGCCCACTCCAGGCTGAAACAGAGTCTGGGAAAAGCTAATTTAAAAAAATCCTTTAATTGAAATGTAATAATATATCACAATGTAATAATGTATACAGAAAAGGATCATGTATTTCTTATACAATTTACTGAATTTTCACAAACCAAACACAACTTTGTAACCAGCACCCAAAATCAAGAAACAGAAATTACCAACACCCCAGAAGCCCTTGTGCTCCCTTCTGCTCTCACCTCCCCCTACCAGGGGTAACCACTATCCTGACTTCTAACTCTATAGATTAATTTTGCCTGTTTCTGACTTTATGTAAATGAAATCAATAGTGGTTATTCTTTTGTGTCTGGCTTCTTTTGCTTAATAACTCTGTTAGTGTTAGTGAGATTCATCTGTATTCTTGCTTGTGGCTGTAAATCTTTAATTCTCATCACTGTCTAGTATTCTGTTAGTGAGCAGATGACAGTTGACTTATCCCATCTGTTATTGATAGGCATCAGCAGTGGTTTCAGGTTTGGCGCTATTTGAAACAGTGCTGCTATAAACTTTCTAGCGTATATCTTTTGTTGAACATATTTATACATTTCTTTTTTTTTTTTTTTTTTTTGCTGTACTTTTTTTTTTTTTTTTGTCTCTCACTGTCGTGGCCTCTCCCGCTGCGGAGCACAGGCTCCAGACACGCAGGCCCAGCGGCCATGGCTTACGGGCCCAGCCGCTCTGCGGCGTGTGGGATCTTTCCGGACCAGGGCACGAACCCGTGTCCCCCGCATTGGCAGGCAGACTCTCAACTACTGTGCCACCAGGGAAGCCCTATACATTTCTATTGTGTATATACTTAGTAGTGAAATTGCTGTTCTGGAGAGTATGTGTGTGTTTACTTTTAGTAAATACTGGTAGTTTTCTGAAATGGAGTGTTCCACATCCTCACCAATACTTGGAATTTTCCATAGTTTTAATTTTAGCTATCCTGGTGGATATGTAGTAGTATATCATTATGGTTTTTATTTGTATTTGAGAAGGTGAATGTTTTAATCTGGCTGTATTGTCACCCTGCACGGAACTGGCATCTGGTGGAAAGGAAGAAGGGAGGATTGGATATCAGGTGATAGATAGTATTTATTGTTTAGCTCAAGCCAGTCATGATGCTAAGTGCTTCACATGTATTAATGTAGTACTCCTCACAAGTGCCTTACGAGATGAGTGCTGTTGTTTTCCCCAATTAACTTATGAAGAAACAGAGGCACAGAGGGGCTGTGTAACTTTCCCAAGGTCATATTGCCGGAGACTTGAGCCCAAGAAGCCTGGCTGCAGAGCCTGTGCTCTTAGCTACTGCATCTTATAACCAGAAGAGTCTGCCACATAAGCTTGCGTATAACATTCTTATTTGTAAGTTTGTCTTTTGTTTTGTTTTAGTCTTCTTTCTTTAATAATAATGATAATTGTTAATGTTTATTGAGTATTTGCTGCATTGTAAGCAATTTGCATGTACATATTAACTCATTCAGTCCTTGTGGCATCCATATGAGGTGGGTGGTATTATTATTACCATCATTATTATTTTTATCACCCCCATTTTAGAGAGGGGGAAACAAGACTAGCGAGGTTAAGTAACTTGGTCGGTGTCATGAACATAGTGGTGGAGCTGGGATTTAAACTTAGGCAGCCTTACTCAGCAGCCCACAGGCTGAATCACAACACTCAGACTCCCAAGCAGGGCTTCCCTGGTGGCGCAGTGGTTGAGAGTCCACCTGCCGATGCAGGGGACACGGGTTCGTGCCCCGGTCCAGGAAGATCCCACATGCCGCGGAGCGGCTGGGCCTGTGAGCCATGGCCGCTGGGCCTGCGCGTCCGGAGCCTGTGCTCCGCAACGGGAGAGGCCACAAGAGTGAGAGGCCCGCATACCGCAAAAAAAAAAAAACAACTCCCAAGCAGAGTAGATGTGACAGTTACTCAGTTTATGAGCTTCTGCAAATACATGTCTTTGAAATTGTTCATTACCTCCTGGCTCACCCTAAAATAACAACTGTTTCTAGTGTTATTCAAACTTACCTCACTTGTTTGTCCTAAGGCAGTTTGCAAGGAGATTGTCTGTAAGAGCTGAAAAGCACTTTTTGCATGGGTCAGAAGTGGATGGTAATGGAATAGCGGTAAAGTGGTTCTTCAAGTTTTTGAGCATGAGGGTCCCTCCTCTCCCTTAAGACTTTCTCTACCCCACCCCAGTATAAAGGTAAAACTTGCACATTATGAAAAAAATAATAATTGGAAAGTACAGGAAAATAGAAAAATGAAAATAAAAATCACCTAAAATCTTACCACCCAGACCCACTCACTGTTAACTTTTGGTGTTTGTCCTTTAACAACCTGATTCTAAGGGTGTTTGTGTAAACATGCATACAAATTCAAAAGTATATGTAACTACGTTAAATCAAAATGAGTTCACAGTGTATGTGTAATTTTATAACCTGAGTTTTCCCATTAATAGTATGTCTTGAACCTGGTTACATACATTGTGGTTTATATAATGTATCCTCTAGTGGTGAACATTTGGGTTGTTACCACTTTTTACTGTTATGAACGTCCTGTGATATATCTGTGCATATGCAGGGGGTGGGGCCCTCTTACTCCCACCTTGCCAAATACTATTATTAAATCTCTAAAATCTATGAGTAAAGTATTCCTGGTCTGAATTTTTGTTTTTTCTTGTATATTAAAGAGAATCTTTTTGTTTTCCTGTAATCTTTGCCTATATATGACCTCAGTCTCCCCTGAGCATTTCATTCCTGGCATCTTTGAGCTCTTGCAGTGATCCTATTGCACTAATGAGAATGAGTTTCTAGGAAACACCTGCAGTACTGACTGCTGTCACGTGAACAAAAAAATGCAACTTACAATAATGCAGGTTATTGAATTATTTTCCATTGCTATTGTTCAAAATAATGCATCATTATTAATATTAATATTCTAATTAAGAGAACAGCTCTTGCTTATCACTGTTTCTAACATCAGACTTACTGATCCGTGTAGAGGGACTCTAGCTCAGACTTTTTAATGGTCTTCCATGATTTTTTAATGCTTATTTTTATTGCCGGTAGACAGTGGTAAGTAGAGCAGAGTTGGATATCCCTAGTCAGCTCTGCCTGGCATTCTGTTATTGAGCAAAATGGGTTCACTAAACATTACCCTCTGCCCGAGAAGAGTGATGAGGAATCTGCGCAGGCCTTCATGCAGACTCCAGATGCAGCCACACACTTCACACTTCGCAGTACATACCCACATTTTAGGCACTGGGTGTATACTGGTGGTATAGATGACCACTGCCTCCAAGGGTCTTACAGTTTAGTAGACAGATCTCACAGCACACCTGTGAGGTTGGCTGGGAAAGTATGGCTTCCTTCTTTTTACAGATGTGCAAGCTGAAGGGAAGTGACTTAGTGAAGGTCATTCCACTGCTCGGTGACAGACCTGGGACCTACACCCCAGTCCTCTGACTCTAGGTCCAGCGCCTTTTCACAAATAAACAGGTGTCTCTTGTTTTTCAGAAAACAGTGTATTGTGTAAAATGTCAGGAATATAAATTAAATGTGTTAGCTTTCTATAGATTATTGCTGGTGATTAGGGAATTATAGAAGTCTAAATATGTATTTTAACCCACATGTTCTGATGCGTTTTGGTTGCAGTCAGGTGACATGCAGTCTCTTGCGCAGAAGCTCCAACTCCGGGTGCCTTCCGTTGAGTCTTTGTTTCGGAGTCCAATGAAGGAATCTCTATTCCGATCTTCCTCTAAAGAGTCTTTGGTACGAACGTCTTCTAGAGAGTCCCTGAATCGACTTGACCTGGACTCTTCTGCTGCCACCTTTGATCCACCCTCTGATATGGAGAGTGAGACCGAAGATTCACTAGGGAATTTAGACAGTCTCAGCAAAGAACATTTGATCCAGTGGTTGCGAAGAATGGAACGGAGGTTGAGTGGCTACAAAGGAAAATGTTCTGAGGTAAGAGCATGACTTTTTTGTTGGTATGAAAAGTTCCTCCCCGTATTCTCTAATTCATATTACTCTCTGGCCTTTATGCCTGTCGTTGGCTGAACTGTCAATTCCCTGGCTGCGCTGGATACTGATGGGGGATAGTTTGTGGCAGTATCTAATTAAAGACCTTCAGTGGTACTGAGGCCCTTTGACAATACTCTTAGTAAAATTTTGGAGCAGATTGTTGCCCTTAGCCTTTTGATTCTCACATTCTGTGCCCCTCTCTCCAGGGTTGCTTGGACACCCAGCTCAGAGTTCATTGTCTTTCCTCCTCACATCCCTTCCCTTGTTCATCTTCTAAATGTCGTGGCTCCAAAATGACCTCTTCTGCCAACCAGATTCCATTATTTCTGATCCCAAATATGTGCACATTTGGTGCATTCTCATTGGACCTACATTTACAATTTGCTTCAAGTGAATCTTTTAACTGCTGGACCCCTTCACAATGTTTGGTCTAAGAGAGGAAGGAAGTGGTGCTGCTTCTTCGCTCCTTTCGTTCCTTTAGGAACATGGCACCTTCCCTTTGGGCTGATTGTATTAGTTGCCTTCGCTGTCCTGTGCAGTTAAAACGTTCTTCCTCCGGAAAGCCTTTCTGGACAAAGTTGCCTGTGGCTTCCTTTTTTAAAAAAACAAACAAACAAACAAAAACCCATGGACTTCTCTGGTGGCGCAGTGGTTAACAATCCGCCTGCCAGTGCAGGGGATGCTTGTTCGAGCCCTGGTCCGGGAGGATCCCACGTGCTGCGGAGCAGCTGGGCCCGTGCGCCACAGCTACTGAGCCTGCGCTCTAGAGCCTGCGAGCCACAGCTACTGAGCTCGCGTGCTACAACTACTGAAGCCCGCGCGCCTAGAGCCCGTGCTCCGCAACAAGAGAAGCCACAACAATGAGAAGCCCGCGCACTGCAATGAAGAGTAACCCCCACTCGCTGCAACTAGAGAAAGCCCGAGCACAGCAACGAAGACCCAACAGCCAGAAATAAATAAAAAAAATAATAAATTTTTTTAAAAAACCATAGTATTTTATTGTCTTAATGCTGATAAATCAGCATTGTAGTTAATTTTAATTAATGAATAATAAAGTTCAAGGTTAGAGTATAAAGTTAGCTATTACTTCTATTTCCAATTTGGCTGTAATATGGGTAGTTTTACCCTGCAGCCAAAAACAACCAAAAAAACTCCTAGATGAAATATATAAAATATCTTTCTAAAAGTACAAAGTGCCCCCCTCTTTGTCTTCTCTGCACTGGGACCAGCTCTCCTGCCGTGGCCTCTCATCTGAAAACGTACGCTTGTTCCAAGTTCGTCTCCACCTCCTCCTCGATCAAGAGAACCTCTCCACTACTGAGCTGATCACTGTCTACAGTGATGCTGAAACAACAGGAGACACTGACAGATGAGAGCCACAGCAGCTTGGCAGCTGCGAGTCCCCTGACCACCTCACTTATTCCTAGGTACACCTTCCAAACCAGTGCCATTTCAAGGAACATTGACCCGGAAACCAAGTTCATTGGAGCTGGGGCTGCCACAGTAGGGGTGGCTGGCTCTGGGGCTGGAATTGGGACTGTGTTTGGTAGCCTCATCATTGGTTAGGCCAGGAACCCTTCTCTGAAGCAACAGCTCTTCTTCTGCGCTATTCTGGGCTTCTGCACTATTCTGGGCTTCTGCACTCTCAGAAGCCATGGGGCTCTTTTGCCTGATGTTGGCCTTTCTCATCCTCTTCGCCATGTGAAGGAGCCGTCTCCACCTCCCATAGTTCTTTCTCTTGTGTCTCGTCTGCCCTGTATGTTCCTTTTCCTGTACCTCCCCAGGCAGCCTGGGGAAAGTGATTGGCTCAGTGTTTGACAGAGGGAAGACAAATGAATACTGTATTAATAAGAGAGAAAAAAAAGTACAAAGTGCTGACAAAATAGGAAGGAATTATTAGGTTAAATTCTGTTGGCTAGCTGGAACCCAGAGATGTACACAGGGCATTAAGGTCATGTATCTCATAAGGCACATGTGGAATCAGGCAACTTTTTTCTTTAAATTAAAAAAAAAAATTTTATTTTTTATTTCTGTCAAAGTTAATAATGGTCCTGAATTTGTTTGTTTAGGTTTATGTTATTTTCACTAACCCATGGCTTTTAAGTTTGAAGCTTGGGCAGCCGTATAGTTAGTATTTAAATGTACAAGACACTATGCATTTTATGTGTATGGTGCCATTTAATTTTGCACCATCTCTGTGAAGTAGCTATTTATTATCTCTGTTTTGCAGAGTAGAGATTAAAGACTCATAGAGAGTTACTCATAGAGATTAAGTAACTTGCTTATAGTCACACAGGTAGCAGTTGACAGACTCTGCATTGATTCTAGGTCTTTCTGGTTGTTTCCGCTATTCTGTACTACCTCAGGTAAAGCTGTGCGGCTTTTTAGGGATGAAAAGAGCCCATCGTCTTTGTCTCCACCTTTCCTTGCTACTGTAGGTACTGAGGATGGTAGTGCTGTAAGTGCCATCTGATTGTTGTGTTACTCTTCCACTCCCACTCCTCCCCCGACCCCTCACCCCCACCTTGAGTACCGGTTTCCTAACTGGTCTTAAGTAATAAGAAGGGGAGGATCCTGGTTTAAGGTCGAATTTTGGTTTTTTACATCCTTATCCCTATCACTGGACTCGCCTTCCATTGCTGCCTGCCTCTTGACTCAAGACATCAGTAGACACATTCAAGGGCACACAGCAGCCTTCCAAGGAAAATGGCAAGGCCAGAATCGGGAGTGCTTTCTCCTGAAGCTGCAACCTGTCTCTTCAGAGCCCACTAGCACCTCTAAAGTGGGTCCAAATAATGCGGTGGAGCCATGTGCTTAGCCTTCCGATGAGAAATGCTATATAATTTATAGGTTTAAAGGTTAATTACTCTGTAATTTCATCAAGTTTTGCTAGAATGTTTAAATATCATTTTTAGGTTAAATGGTTAAATATCTCTTTAGGACCTAACATAGCAGTTTTCCTCTGTTGGTTGTGAGTTGCTTCCCTCAGATTTTCATAGAGCCACAGTCACAGGTCCTACACCAGAGGAACTTTTAGAGATCAGTTACATGATCTATTTTTTTGCCCAAAGCAAAAAATCACCTGAGGAGCTAGTCAAAACACACATTGTTGTCTCTCCGCCCTCCCTCTGCTTCTCATTCAGTTAGTTTGGGGTGGGGCCCAAGAATTTGTTTCTAGCAGGCTCCCAGGTGATGCTTTTGCTAATGGTATTGATCTGTGACCACAGTTTGAGTAACTTTTAAGCAAGTTGTCTCTAATCCCCACCTATAAATTACGTACTGAAATTTAAAGAGGTGTGTGTGTGTAAGGTGAAATCAAATGGAGATTTAATATCTTTCTTTATAAAGTCATTACATTTTATTTTTTAGAAATACATTTCCTATGTTATTTAGTTTCAACTGTATGTACATCTAACTAGGTTGAATTGTCTATAAAGGATTGCTTCGATTTATTTTCTGACTTTCATAATGAGATGTTTTAGCAGAATTTAGAATAATTAATTGCATTTATGTAGGAATGACTGATGTTATTAGTGATTTTTTCTTTATTTTAGCTTGTTACAGCTTATCAGACTCTTCAGAGAGAGAAGAAAAAGCTACAAGTAAGTGATTTGTTGGCTGTTATATTGATTCATATATAATTTTAAAAATAGAAAGGATCTTTTAATAAGATAGTTCTAACACTCACTTTTAATAATTCTTCATATGACCAAAGTATTTAAGCTGTTTTACCATTGGGAATTTTGATCAAGAGAATGATTAAGAAATCTCAGATATTTAACCTCTGGTAGGGCTGGGCTTCTTTCAGTTCTGGATCCCTGCAGTGTGTAAGAGGTTTGAATTTAAGGCATGTTTGCCTCTTTCAAGCATCATTCCTGGTGTGCCAGTGTGCAGGGTGCATCTTTGTTTTAGTGGTAAAGAGATGTACAACTTCGAAGCTTTCCCTTCTACTTTTTAAACACTTGCAGAGATCTCTGTTTCTTATTATATCAGGGTCCAAAAACAAGCATCATGTCTATTTCCTGAGGCTGCTGCGTGTAAAGCCCTTGGTTAAGTGTGTGGAGAGAAGAAGCTATTATAGCTCTTCTGGTGACTCACCTCCACCCCTCTATGTCATCCTGTTCATGACTGGAAATTTCCCAACAGGCATCTCAGGTGATAATTCACATGTCAGAGCTAAGGGGAAATACCCACTCCAGTTCACATGGTGCTGTGTTATTTATAAAATGCAGATAGTCTTATTTTTTTACAATAAAAGTCATTTAAAACAGTTAGCGTCTTGTCCCATTTAAAGACACTAATTATATAACCAAGAAGTTATTTGTAAAGTGAGATTTGGTCAAATTAGATTCCCCGTGTACATTATTTTAAAACACCGAATCTGCCATAAATATTAGTCTCCTTTGAGTACGACATTAAATTTTCTGGCTTTGGTCTGGAATATAATCAACTGAGAATGATAACACCAGTTACTTATTGCCGATTCAGTGTTCTAATTGTCCATAACAAGTGTGCAAATTAGATTATTACAAATAAAGTTTTTAGTTTAATATTTTCTTAAACATGTGGTCTATAGAAATTGTGGGTAGTTCTCATTTAATCCATTGTACTATTAATATTCCATAAATTCATTCTCAAAAGGTCATTTTATTCCTAAATTCTGTGAGTACTTTGCTTGTGTTTCTATGAATTGTCTTACGGATTTTTATTTCGAGATTACATAATTATACCACGAGGTGGTAAAGGGTGTTGGAGATAAAATTCAATGATTTGTGATCTTTTAAACTTGCTTTTCACTACTATGTCATGTGGTTGTTTGAACCAGCTTCTTTTTCCTTTTAAATTAAAGGGTATATTAAGTCAGAGTCAGGATAAAGCACTTCGGAGGATTGGAGAGTTAAGAGAGGTAAGTTGTGACTAGTACTTTGAGAAGAGTAACTAAATCTCTCATATTTATCAGAACTATTGTATGTATTTGGATAGTTTCATATCTACTACATTAGTTACAGGGAAAATTAACCAGTCCAAGCTACAAGAACAGGGATCAATTCTTATAGTTTTTATTTGTGTGGTTTCCCTAACATCTGTTGGTGGAATTACAGGCAGACCTAGTTGTTGTTGTTTTTTAACATCCTTATGGGTGTATAATTGCTTTACATTGTTGTGTTAGTTTCTGCTGTATAACAAAGTGAATCAGCTATATGCATACGTATATCCCCATATCTCCTCCCTCTTGCGTCTCCCTCCCACCCTCCTTATCCCACCCCTCTAGGTGATCACAAAGCACCGAGCTGATCTCCCTGTGCCATGCAACTGCTTCCCGCTAGCTATCTATTTTACATTTACTTGTAGTGTATATATGTCTATGTTACTCTCTTACTTCGTCCCAGCTTACCACTTCCCCCTCCTCGTGTCCTCAAGTCCATTCTCTACGTCTGTGTCTTTATTCCTCTCCTGCCCCTAGGTTCATCAGAATCATTTTCTTTTTAGATTCCATATGTATGTTAGCATACGGTATTTGTTTTTCTCTTTCTAACTTACCTCACTCTGTATGACAGACTCTAGGTCATCCACCTCACTACAAATAACTCAATTTCGTTTCTTTTTATGGCTGAGTAGTATTCCATTGTATATATGTGTATGCCACATCTTATCCATTCATCTGTTGATGGACACTTAGGTTGCTTCCATGTATTGGCTATTGTAAATAGTGCTGCAATGAACATTGTGGTACATGATTCTTTTTGAATTATGGTTTTCTAAGGGTATATGCCCAGTAGTGGGATTGCTGGGTCATATGGTAGTTCTCTTTTTAGCTTTTTAAGGACCCTCCATACTGTCCTCCATAGTGGCTGTACCAATTTACATTCCCACCAGCAGTGCAAGAGGGTTCCCTTTTCTTCACACCCTCTCCAGCACTTATTGTTTGTAGATTTTTTGATGATGGCCATTCTGACTGGTGTGAGGTGATACCTCATTGTAGTTTTGATTTGCATTTCTCTGGTGATTAGTGATGTTGAGCATCTTTTCATGTGTTTGTTGGCAATCTGTATATTTTCTTTGGAGAAATGGCTATTTCAGTCTTCTACCCATTTTTGGATTGGGTTGTTTGTTTTTTGATATTAAGCTGTATGAGCTGTTTGTATATTTTGGAGATATCTTTGTCAGTTGCTTCATTTGCAAATATTTTCACCCATTCTGAGGGTTGTCTTTTCGTCTTGTTTAAGTTTTCCTTTACTGTGCAAAAGCTTTTAACTTTCATTAGGTCCCATTTGTTTATTTTTGTTTTTATTTCCATTTCTCTTAAGAGGTGGGTCAAAAAGGATTTTGCTGTGATTTATGTTAGAGTGTTCTGCCTATGTGTTCCTCTAAGAGTTTTATAGTGTCTGGCCTTACGTTTAGGTCTTTAATCCATTTTGAGTTTATTTTTGTATATGGTGTTAGGAAGTGTTCTAATTTCATTCTTTTACGTGTAGCTGTCCAGTTTTCCCAGCACCACTTATTGAAGAGGCTGTCTTTTCTCCATTGTATATTCTTGCCTCCTTTATCAAAGATAAGGTGACCATATGTGTGTGGGTTTATCTCTAGGCTTTCTATCCTGTTTCACTGATCTATATTTCTGTTTTTGTGCCAGTACCATACTGTCTTGATTACTGTAGCTTTGTAGTATAGTCTGAAGTCAGGGAGCCTGATTCCTCCAGCTCCGTTTTTCTTTCTCAAGATTGTTTTGGCTATTCAGGGTCTTTTGTGTTTCCATACAGATTGTGCAATTTTTTTTCTAGTTCTGTGAAAAATGCCATTGGTAGTTTGATAGAGATTGCATTGAATCTGTAGATTGCTTTGGGTAGTATAGTCATTTTCACAATGTTGATTCTTCCAATCCAAGAACATGGTATATCTCTCCATCTGTTTGTATCATCTTTAATTTCTTTCATCAGTGTCTTATTATAGTTTTCGGCTTACAGGTCTTTTGTCTCCTTAGGTAGGTTTATTCCTAGATATTTTATTCTTTTTGTTGCAATGGTAAATGGGAGTGTTTCCTTAATTTCTCTTTCAGATTTTTCATCATTAGTGTATAGGAATGCAAGACATTTCTGTGCATTAATTTTGTATCCTACTACTCTACCAAATTCATTGATTAGCTCTAGTAGTTTTCTGGTAGCATCTTTAGGATTCTCTATGTATAGTATCATGTCATCTGCAAAGAGTGACAGTTTTACTTCTTCTTTTCCGGTTTGGATTCCTTTTATTTCTTTTTCTTTTCTGATTGCTGTGGCTAAAACTTCCAAAACTATGTTGAATAATAGCAGTGAGAGTGGGCAACCTTGTCTTGTTCCTGATCTTAGAGGAAATGGTTTCAGTTTTTCACCATTGAGAATGATGTTGGTTGTGGGTTTGTCATGTATGGCCTTTATTATGTGGAGGTAGGTTACCTCTATGCCTACTTTCTGGAGAGTTTTTTTTTTTTTTTTTTTTTGTGGTACGCGGGCCTCTCACTGTTGTGGCCTCTCCCGTTGCGGAGCACAGGCTCCGGATGCGCAGGCTCAGCAGCCATGGCTCACGGGCCCAGCCGCTCCGCGGCATATGGGATCCTCCCAGACCGGGGCACGAACCCGTATCCCCTGCATCGGCAGGCGGACTCTCAACCACTGCGCCACCAGGGAGGCCCTCTGGAGAGTTTTTATCATAAATGGGTGTTGAATTTTGTCAAAAGCTTTTTCTGCATCTATTGAGATGATCATATGGTTTTTATACTTGAATTTTTAATATGGTGTATCACATTCATTGATTTGCATATATTGAGGAATCCTTGCATTCCTGGGATAAACCCCACTTGATCATGGTGTATGATCCTTTTACTGTGCTGTTGGATTCTGTTTGCTAGTATTTTGTTGAGGATTTTTGCATCTCTGTTCATCAGAGATATTGGCCTGTAGTTTTCTTTTTTTGTGGCATCTTTGTCTGGTTTTGGTATCAGGGTGATGGTGGCCTCCTAGAATGAGTTTTGGAGTGTTCCTCCCTCTGCTATATTTTGGAAGAGTTTGAGAAGGATAGGTAGTAGCTCTTCTCTAAATGTTTGATAGAATTCACCTGTGAAGCCATCTGGTCCTGGGCTTTTGTCTCTTGGAATATTTTTAATCACAGTTTCAATTTCAGTGCTTGTGATTGGTCTGTTTATATTTTCTGTTTCTTCCTGGTTCAGTCTCAGAAGGTTGTGCTTTTCTAAGAATTTGTCCATTTCTTCCAGGTTGTCCATTTTATTGGCATATAGTTGCTTGTAGTAATCTCTCATGATCCTTGGTATTTCTGCAGTGTCAGTTGTTACTTCTCCTTTTTCATTTCTAATTCTGTTGATTTGAGTCTTCTCCTTTTTTTCTTGATGAGTCTGCCTAATGGTTTATCAATTTTGTTTATCTTCTCAGAGAACCAACTTTTAGTTTTCTTGATTTTTGCTATTGTTTCTTTTATTTCTTTTTCATTTATTTCTGATCTGATCTTTATGATTTCTTTCCTTCTGCTAACTTTGGGTTTTTTGGTTTTTTTTCTTCTTTCTCTGATTGCTGTAGGTGTAAGTTTAGGTGGTTTATTTGAGACTTTCCTTGTTTCTTGAAGTAGGATTGTATTGCTATAAACTTTCCTGTTAGAACTGCTTTTGCTTCATCCCATAGGTTTTGGGTTGTCATGTTTTCATTGTCATTTGTTTCTAGGTATTTTTTGATTTCCTCTTTGATTTCTTCAGTGATCTCTTGGCAGTATCTAGTAGCATATCGTTTAGCCTCCACGTGTTTGTAATTTTTACAGTTTTTTTCCTGTAATTGATATCTAGTCTCATAGTGTTGTGGTCGGAAAAGATACTTGATACAATTTCAATTTTCTTAAATTTACCAAGGCTTTTTTTGTGACCCAGGGTATGGTCTATCCTGGAGAATGTTCCATGAGCACTTGAGAAGAAAGTGTATTCTGTTGTTTTCAGATGGAATGTCCTATAAATATCAGTTAAGCCCATTGAGTTTAATGTGTCATTGAAAGCTTGTGTTTCCTTATTTATTTTCATTTTGGATGATCTGTCCATTGGTGAAAGTGGGGTGTTAAAGTCCCCTACTATGATTGTGTTACTGTCGATTTCCCCTTGTATGGCTGTTAGCATTTGCCTTATGTATTGAGGTGCTCCTATGTTGGGTGCATAAATATTTACAGTTGTTATATCTTCTTCTTGGATTGATCCCTTGATCATTATGTAGTGTCCTTCTCTGTCTCTTGTAATAGTCTTTATTTTAAAGTCTATTTTGTCTGATATGAGAATTGTTACTCCAGCTTTCTTTTGATTTCCATTTGCATGGAGTATCTTTTTCCATCCTCTCACTTTCAGTCTGTATGTGTCCCTAGGTCTGAAGTGGGTCTCTTGTAGACAGTATATATACAGGTCTTGTTTTTGTATCCATCCAGCCAGTCTATGTCTTTTGGTTGGAGCATTTAATCCATTTACATTTAAGGTAATTATCGATATGTATGTTCCTATTACCATTTTCTTAATTGTTTTCGGGTTTTTTTTTTTTTTTTTTGCAGTACGCGGGCCTCTCACTGTTGTGGTCTCTCCTGTTGCGGAGCACAGGCTCCGGACGCACAGGCTCAGCGGCCATGGCTCACAGGCCCAGCCGCTCCGCGGCATGTGGGATCTTCCCAGACTGGGGCGCAAACCCGTGTCCCCTGCATTGGCAGGCGGACTCTCAGCCCTGCGCCACCAGGGAAGCCCTCTTGGGTTGTTTTTTATAGGTCTTTTCCTTCTCTTGTGTTTTCTACCTAGAGAATTTCCTTTAGTATTTGTTGTAAAGCTGGTTTGGTGGTGCTGAATTCTCTTAACTTTTGCTTATCTGTAAAGCTTTTAATTTCTGCATCAAATCTGAATGAGATATTTGCTGGGTAGAGTAATCTTGGTTGTAGGTTTTTCCCTTTCATCACTTTAAATACGTCCTGCCACTCCCTTCTGGCTTGCAGAGTTTCTGCTGAAAAATCAGCTGTTAACCTTATCGGGATTCCGTTGTATGTTATTTGTTGCTTTTCCCTTGCTGCTTTCAGTATTTTTTCTTTGTATTTAATTTTTGATAGTTTGATTATTATGTGTCTCAGCATGTTTCTCTTTGAGTTTATCCTGTATGGTACTCTCTGTGCTTCCTGGACTTGATTGACTATTTCATTTCCCATGTTAGGGAAGTTTTTGACTATAATGTCTTCAAGTATTTTCTCAGATACTTTCTTTTTCTCTTCTTCTTCTGGGACCCCTATAATTCGAATGTTGGTGCATGAATGTTGTCCCAGAGGTCTCTGAGGCTGTCCTCAATTCTTTTCATTCTTTTTTCTTTATTCTGTTCCCTGGCAATTATTTCCACCATTTTATCTTCCAGCTCACTTATCCATTCTTCTGCCTCAGTTATTCTGTTATTGATTCCTTCTAGAGTTTTTTTTTGTTTTTTTTTTGTTTTTTTTTTTTTGTGGTTTGCGGGCCTCTCACTGCTGTGGCCTCTCCTGTTGCAGAGCACAGGCTCCGGACACACAGGCTCAGCGGCCATGGCTTACGGGCCCAGCCGCTCCGCGGCAAGTGGCATCTTCCCGGACCGGGCACGAACCCGTGTCCCCTGCATCGGCAGGCAGGCTCCCAACCACTGTGCCACCAGGGAAGCTCTAGAGTATTTTTAATTTCAGTAATTGAAATTGTGTTGTTCATCACTGTTTGTTTGCTCTTTAGTTCTTCTAGATCCTTGTTAAATGTTTCTTGTATTTTCTCCATTCTGTTTCCAAGATTTTGGATCATCCTTAATATCATTAATTACTCTGAATTCTTTTTCATGCAAGTTGCCCTTTTTGTCTTCATTTATTTGGTCTTGTAGATTTTTACCTTGCTCCTTCGTCTGTAACAAATTTTTATGTCATTCCTTTTTTTTTTTTTTTTTTTTTGATGGCTGGTGTTGTATTCCTGTCTTACTGGTTGTTTGGCCTGAGACGTTCAGCACTGGAGTTTGCAGGCAGTTGGATAGAGCTGGATCTTGGTGCTGAGATGAGGACCTCTGGGAGGCCTCACTCTGATTGATATTCCCTGGGGTCTGAGGTTCTCTGTTAGTCCAGGGGTTTGGACTCGGACCTCCCACCACAGGAGCTGGGGCTGACCTCCGGCCTGGGAACCAAGATCCCACAAACTTCGTGGCACAGTAAAAAAAAAAAAAAAAAAAAAAAGAAAGAGTAAAGGAACAGTACAATGTCAAAGAATAGAAGACAAAATAAAATTAGAAAGATAAAAAATATAAGAGGAAATAAAACTATACCTGAAACAACTGTAACAAGGTAAACTAAAACCACAACAGAACAAAGAAAAAAAGGGGGGGGGGAGCCAAAAGGAGAGATCACCGGTCGCTGGGGATTCCTCCTGTCCCCTTAGGTGTCCATGGTCCCTGACCGGTACCTGGTCAGTGCCCTAGTTGTGAGGAGGCGCGAATTCTGTGTCCTCCTAGTACGCCATCTTGACTCCACCCCACCAGACCTAGTTTTATTGCACTTCACTTTATTATGCTTCAGAGATCCTGACTTTTTACAGATTGAAGTTTTATGGCAACCTTGCATTGTCAGATGATGATTAGTATCTTTTAGCGATAAAATATTTTTTAAATTAAGGTTTGTACATTTTTTAAAAAGCAGAATGCTGTTGCACACTTAGTAGATTATAGTGTAAACATTACTTTTATATGCACTGGGAAACCAAAAAATTTGTGTAACTTGCTTTATTGCAGTACTTACTTTATTGTGTTGGTCTGGAACTGAATCCACAGTACCTCCAAGGTGTGCCTGTAATGATCTAAGAATGTCTTATTTAGCTATAGTGTATCATTTGCCTGCATAAACAGTCAGTGGCAACTTCTAAGGCTAACCTGTCCCTTCTATTAGGTATTTCAGGATCTTTTTGTTTTTCCTAACCAACAATCTTTTTGGTGAAGTAAAATGAAAATTATGTTCATTGTAATTTGGGGGTGGTTAACAGACTCTTGCAGCTATAATGGGGCTAGGGATAGAGGTGGTGAGAAATGGTCAGATTGCTATCTGCTTTGAGAGTTTGCTGTTGATTGGACATGGGGGAAAAGAGAGAGTCAAAATTGACCCCAAGAATTTGGGCTTGAGTGACAGCGAATGGTGGCATCGTTTACTGAGATAGGGAATAGTTGGAGAAGATTAGGTTTTTTGGGAGAAAAATCAGGGTTTGATTTTGCCTGGCTTCAGAGTTTGGAAGTACTATCACATGGAAGAAGGATTAGATTTGTTCTTAGTGACCCTAGGGGTCTAATCAGAACTTCCTGAAAATGGAAGGTAACCCCAGATACTAGGGTCTAGTTCTGGAGCTAGTGAGATCTCTATCATGGTGGTGTTGGACAGCTGGCTAGCCAGCCTGTGGGCTGTAGTCAGGATATAAGTTGACAGTTCTTAAGTTCCTTTATAACTGTGGTCTTTATTGTTTATGAAGTACTTATTGGTTGAATAGTTTAATGTAGCAGGAGGAGGGAGAAGGGGACATGATTAAAAGATGTTTCTGGGGAATTCCCTGGTGGTCTAGTGGTTAGGATTCAGTGCTGTCACTGCCATGGCCTGGGTTCAATTCCTGGTTGGGGAACTGAGGTCCTGCAAGTCGTGAGGCAAGGCCAAAAAAAAAAGATGCTTTTGTTGTATCCAAGGACTTCTTACCCTAAGATGAGGAGATGAAAACATTCAAAACCTGCAAATCATAATATAAATTGAGAAGTTTTTGTGGGCTGGTAGGGATGCCATTAACAGAGTCTAGTATGATAGAATGTAGAAAATTATTTGGAAGAAATGAATTGTAAAGAAAGTAAAGGACTGCATTGCTATTAAGGAGATGTGCAGCTGGTCCTTACTAAAGAATTGGCCTGTGCAGAGTCATGGGTGGGGAGACAGTGCTTTCCAGACTTTTGGATTTCAGGGACTGAGAAATTAATTACCTTCCAGTTCCTTCCAGAAATGGGGGAAAGGAGACTTGTCATAGGGCTACTTTTATTTTTTTCAAGTGAGGAGATTGAGAATAAGGAACCAGATTCTTTTATTGTCATTATTTCATGCAAGAAAGTTGTTTTTTTTTAATAATAAAAAAAGCTAGGAAGGACACAGTCTCAGAATAAAGTACAGTTGTTCAGATGAAAGAAATTTGGATCTAAGAAAAACGTGTCTTGATCTGAAGACCAGCATTTGGAGACTCCTACTGCCGGAGAAGGTCAAGCCAGGAGTCTGTAGTGAGAGGAACAGTAAATGTGCTGAGATCTTGGGGCCATGTGGGTGTGGGGAAGAGTAGAGGACAGTTAGTACCTCAGTGTTCTGAGAATTAGTAAGTTTGAAGCAATTCAGGAAGAAGGCATTGCTTATAAGTCCTTGAAAGTAGTGTTTGAGGAAAGTTTTCTAGCAAATGTGTGAGGGATGGATTAAATCAGAGGTAGACTTGAGGTAAGAATTCTCTCTAGAAGGCTACTAAAGGAAATTAATCATCAGAATTATTAGAGATTGGGATTATGGTTTTGGATGTGGAAAAAGGACCTAAACATTGTAGAGAAAGTAATGAAGGAATTTGGTTATATGCAGAGGTCAACAAAAGATAAGTAAAATGTGACTTTGAATATTTTGAGCTTAGAGAATTAGAAAAGTAGGAATCCCAGAAAAATTGTGGGGTTTTGATGGGATATCCACTATGTTCCAGGTGTTAATCTGCACCATTCTAATGGAGCAAGTGTAAGGGAGAAGCCCTGAGGACACAGAACTGAGCCCAGAGGGATATCTGCCGAGAGAATCAGTGAAGGGCACAGTGGAAACTCTGAGAGACAGGAATATACGTAGGAGCCCTGAAGCCACAGAAAGCAGGTTCCTCAGTTGAGGAGGTGATTATTAGTGACTGGTATAGTGGAGAGGTAAAGACCATTGGATTTAGTTAGGGAGGCTCATTAATGACTTAAGGAAAGCAGCATGTAAGGAAGTTGAAATTTCACTGTTTGGTGATCAACTAGGTCAACCTTTTCATTTGAGGAGGCCTCTGGTTTTGACTATTGATCACTTTCATGTATTGGGAGGAGGAAGTTTCTATTGATTATCTATTTAGTATATAACGATTCAGTTTTAGATCAAGTGAATATAAGATAGCACAAACGGTAAGATGTCTTAAGTAGGATAAAATTTTACCTTTATCTTAAGTAACTAATTTTTTAAATCCTCTCTACATAATTATCAATTCAGCAGTGATTACAGATCTATAAGTATACTTTTTCTTCTTGGATTTTCATATTCTTTAAGGAACAGAATTACTTGTTGGGGTAAGTACTAATGTTTTAAATGCTGATTATTCTTTAATTATTGTTGCTGATACCTTACCTTAAGAGTAATGCAAATCTGGATTGATCGGTTTTTAAACTTTGAAAATTTCAGGTTTGTATTTTTTGTTTTATACTGAAAACTGCTTATGAATCCTTTACGTTTTAGGAGCTCCAAATGGACCAGCAAGCAAAAAAACATCTCCAAGAGGAGTTCGATGCATCTTTAGAGGAAAAAGATCAGTATATCAGTGTCCTTCAGACTCAGGTAAAAAAAGAAGTGTGGAATTTTTGGATAAAGAAACATAAAGGGGTTTTGATGGGATATCTAATAGGTTCCAGATGTTTAAAAAATGGACTTAAAAAAATTTATTTATTTATTTATTTGGCTGCATCGAGTCTTAGTTGCGGCATGTGGGATCTTCACTGCAGCATGCAGGATCTTTCGTTGTGATGTGCGAACTTCTCTCTAGTTGTGGCTCGTTGGCTCCAGAGCATGCAGGCTTAGTTGCCCTGTGGCATGTGGGATCTTAGTTCCCTTACCAGGGATCGAACCCGCGTCCCCTGCATTGGAAGGCGGATTCTTAACCACTGGACCACCAGGGAAGTCCCAAGTGGCCGATTTTTTTTTTTTTTTTTTTTTTTTTTTTTTGCGGTACGCGGGCTTCTCACTGTTGTGGCCTCTCCTGTTGCGGAGCACAGGCTCCGGACGCGCAGGCTCAGCGGCCATGGCTCACAGGCGCAGCCGCTCCGCGGCATGTGGGATCCTCCCAGACCGGGGCACGAACCCGTGTCCCCTGCATCGGCAGGCGGACTCTCAACAACTTGCGCCACCAGGGAAGCCCCCAAATGGCCGATTTTTAAAACTCTTTGCTTTTCCTCAATTAATTTTAAGGATAAATTTTGATTTATTGTATTTTCTGGCTAAGATATCATTGAAAATAGCAAATATCAAAATCAGCAGCATTGGGAGTAAATTTTTTATTTTGATTTCCCCCCCTCCCACATTATAGCAAAAAGGGTATCTTTTACTCTATTCCTTCTCTGTTTCAAGGAAAGCACTACTGCCAAAGTTTCTCTTGGTTTTTTTCTAATGGACATTTTTTTTTTTAGGTTTCTTTGCTGAAACAGCGGTTACGAAATGGCCCCATGAATGCTGATTTACCAAAACCACTCTCGCAGATGGAACCAGAGGCTGAATGCGTCACTAAAGAGAACACAGATGGTGATGTAGAGCCAGTAGGTAAGCTTCAGCTTGTCAGAAGTTTACGTTAAAAACCAGAGGAGGATGGTGAGAGATTCTAGGGCAGGAAGTAGTAGACATGGACTGAGGTAGAAGTAAAGTGTCCCTGACCCTAATATTTCCAGAAAGATTCAACTGAGTCAATTTTAAAGATCTTATTGACTTAATTAAACCATTCATGAATCAGGCAGTACCCCTTCTAGCAGATAGAAAAGAGCTCCTGGGAACTGTACAAAATGAAAGACTTTCATAAGCAGAAGGGAGTGGGACAAGGAAGTTATAGTAGCAAAAAGTGGATTGGTTGTGACAAGGTCCCTTTCTTTTAGGGGATGCAGGGGTCTGTCAGGCATGTGACCTCCCTAGTTTGACCAGGTGATTCCTGATGCACTGGTTTCAGATTCCATTTCTGGGAGAGGCTGAAACTGTAATTAAGTCTCAGTTTGGTGATGCGGGGCTTAGCTTAAGCCTCCATTTTGGACCTATTTTTAGCAGATGCAAGAGTTTTGATGGTTTTTTGGGCTCTTTGTTTATTGTTTTCCAGGAGAAAGTGAGTAATTGTTTTGACACTTGAAAGTCTGTGAGTAGCACCACATTTTCATTGTAATTGAAATTCATTATATTATACTGTTTTACTGATAGCAGTAGCTAGATTTCATACAAAAAGGTTAAGTCTGCTCAAGATTAAGGAATATGCTCTTTGTCATTATTTGTCTCTTTTAGTTTTTAAGTATTATTGCTTACGTATTTCTACATTCAAAGATGCCAATATTTGCCCTATTATTTGCTTTGTAATTGTAAAAGAAGGAATAGTTAAATTATGTTTTAAAATCCAACTGTAGCCCTCCCTACTCTTTGAGGCTTTGTGGTACCTATTTAGTAAACTTCCCATTTTTTATTTACTAGCTTTATCACAAAGAGATTTGTGATAAACTTTTGGTCCAGCCAGTGCTGGAGTAAGGTGCTGAGCAGCCATTTATCTGAGCAACCAACCTGTAAGGGCTCCTGAAACACCCCTGGGCTATGTCATAAATGTAAGGAGGTGGAGAAAGCTGTACTTGCCAGAACTCCTCTCTGGATGAGATTAGAATGCTTTGGAAGGAATACTTTAGTGATCCTTTGGGGATTGGCGTGAAGACATGGGAGGCACTTGTAAATAGCAAAAGATGGTCATCAAACTGTCTTTGAAGGAGGGTGGATTCAGTTAACATTAGTTAACTCTTGAGTGTTGTGTGCCATTTGGGTTGGGGTTGAACCACAGAAGAAAGAGGTGAATGTACTACGCAGCTTCTTCAGCTGCAGATCACACAAATAGTGGCAGAGTAGAGGTTTGGAAGGGCACCCCTCTCTTCTCAATCTGGCTCAGAGTATAGCAGAGTATTGGAATGAGAACACAGTCCTGTGCACTAACAGAGTAGCTGTTCCCAGGGAGCCCTTAGATTCCTCACTGACTGCCCCTGCTTATGCTGCTTTATTAATAGTGGGAGATGGAGCTTCTGCTAAAACACTGGAAATACTTCAGCAAAGAGTTAAGCGTCAAGAGAATCTACTGCAGCGCTGTAAGGAAACCATTCGGTCACATAAGGAACAATGTATGCTGTTAACCAGTGAAAAAGAAGCCCTGCAAGAACAACTAGATGAAAGACTTCAAGAACTAGAAAAGATGAAGGTAAAAGAGAAAATGATTGTGGTTTAACGCAGCCCTGTGATGCTAGATCCACAGGCCCCAGCGTGGCCTGCACCTCCTCTGGAAAGCCTTCCCCCTTCCTCCGAGACAGCATGGAAAGGGCCCCTGAGTGCCCTGGGCTTCATAGCATTTACCATCCTTTTGACACATCCTGTGTTCTCTTCTCCTGTTAGACTTGTAGGAGTATTCAAATTAGAGAAAATGTTTAGAGTTCTCATATGAGGAGAAGCTTTATTAGAGATGGAAATGAATTTTTAAAATTTTTTTAGGAGCTTCATATGGCTGAGAAGACTAAACTTATCACTCAGTTGCGTGATGCAAAGAACTTAATTGAACAGCTTGAACAAGATAAGGTAAAACAACAAAACTTATGATACTAAAATTTGTCAAGGGGCACCCCAATTCATTTTTGGAAGCAATTGGAAGCATTCAGACTTCTGCTTTCCAAAATTATTACAGCTGCTTCCGTGAAAAATCTTTTTGTTTTCATTTCTAGATTTATATAACCATTAGCATTAGTTTTGTATCATGTGAAGCTGAATCTGTGATTTCTTGATCCCAGTCAGCATTTTGATTTATAGATTAGAATACTGTTGCAAAAGAAATTTGTTTACAGAACATAACTACTTTTTAGAGAAAAGTTAAATTATTTACAGTTAAGGCATTACTAAATGTGAATGATATAAGTATTGTCTTTCAAATATAATGGAAACAGATTAATCTCACAGATAAATTGCCTAAAAAGTAAAGAAGTGGTAATGTATATGTTAGCGTAAACAGAAATTTCTTCAAATAAACTTTAGAATGTATAAGTGAGACTGGCAGTTTAGAGTTGGAACAGCAACTTTAGCTATGGCAGCAAAGACAGCTAAAAAGTTCATGGGCAAAACAGTTTTGACCAAAGCCTTTCAGCACCGGGTTCTTGGGTCCTTTTTTTAAAAGTAGCTTCCAGTTAGTTCCACATCATCCACCGTGTTCTTTAATATGGTACTTTATAGCTGCAGTATTTTAAGTGGCCATGTAATTAAGAACATGTTAGAGCTGTTCTGCTATTGAAATGTATTGGCAGTTTTTTCATCCTATTCATTTTGCTGGATTCTATTCCATAAACTTCATGAAGGCCCTCTTTAAAAAAACAAAACAAAACTTTGTATTATGAAAAACTTAAAACATTTACAAAAGTACAAAGATTAATAAAAGGAATTCCTGTGAACCCATCACCCAACTTCAACAGTTAACACCTCCTGGCTAATTTTGTTTCATCTGTACATTCCCAGCCCCCAGTACCCTCATCCCAGGATTGTTTCAGAGCAAATCTAAGAAATCTTATCATTTCTTCCATGAGTATTTTAATGTATATTTAAAATAAAGGTCTTTTTTAAAAAATAAAAATATAACCACATTATCATGATCACATCTAAAAATTTAATAGCAATTCCTTAGTACAATCAACTACCTAGACAGTTTCAGATTTTCCCTTTTGTCTCTTACATTTCTTTCCCATTTTTATGAATCAGGATCCAAATGAGGTTCTTTCAGTACAGTCAGTTGATGTGACTCTTAAGACTTCTTTTAATCTATAGATTCCACCTCTCTCTCTCTCTCTCTCTCTCTTTTCCATTGTGCTTTGGTTTTTGAAGAAACTGAAGGCCCACAATTTTCTTTTGGAATTTTGTATAATAATGCCCCACTTACCGGGTTTTTAATCTGTTCATTAATATTAGCCATCTGGAAGAGTCATACCCTAAAGCAAAAGGGTTGACAAACCCTGGAAGTAAGGTAATACTCTGCTTAATGTCATAAAATAGCTGTCACAGAGTCTTATGTTTCAAGAGGGAAGTTGAACCACCCATTTTTTGTTAGTTGCAAATGACTGATTTAATAGATACTATTTGATTAATATTTTCTCCCTAGCGACCTTCATTTCTTGTGTAGATTATCCAGAGAGTGGGAAGACAGTAGCAATTAGCAAATTGGAGGAATGCCTCACTGACAGTAATAAGGAGTGGTGTTGGGACCAGAGACTGTCACAAGAGGAAAGAGAAAAACCAGGTAGCTCTGTACTGCAGTCTTGGTCCATCCAGTGTGGCAGCAGTAACCTTATACTCTCAGCAGCCTCTGGGACTTTCCCCATGTTACAGCGCAGTTCAATAATTGTAGTTCATGATTGGTTCTGAGCCAAGTACTAAAGGCTATATTTTGTTGAATATAAACTGTTTACTAAGTTAGGGAAAATTATAGTAAACATTTATAGAAAGATTATAAATCTTTTAACTAAAATGTGTTGTTAATAATTAAAAGATTAAAGATATTATTAAAATAATTTTTTATATTAAGAATACCCTGATATGCCAGGTAACTGAAGTTATTGTAGTAGATAGTGTAGTGTATACACAGGACAGACTAAATACTAAATAAACTAAATACTAAATACTAAAAACTAAATACTAAAATAATTCGTATGCTGTACTTAGTAAGAGACATTATGTTTTCTGCCCTTTAAAGTAAGTTTGATATGTGCTATTGATAATGCAGTTTTGTTACGCAAACGCTTTAGAGTCTGCACTTCTGTTTAGGGGATGGTAATAGCAGAGACAAAACGTCAGATGCATGAAACCCTGGAAATCAAAGAAGAAGAAATTGCCCAACTTCGTAGTCACATCAAGCAGATGACTAGCCAGGGAGAGGAATTACGGGAACAGAAAGAAAAATCTGAAAGAGCTGGTAAGAACTCAGGGGTTACTTGTTTTATGTTAGAAATCAAAAATCATGTAAAGTGCTTGACCAACCAACATTTAGAAAAATTAGTTAAATATGGATAAAAATGTTTAACTGTAGAGACTCTTTATAAAGACACTGTGGACTGTTCCTCAGAAGAGGCAGGGGTTGGTAAACAATGGCCTATGGGTAAAATGCAGCCCATGCCTGGCCTGTTTATGTAGAGCCCTGCAAAGCCTGAAGTATTTATTATCTGGCCCCTTATAGAAAATGTTTGCTGACCACTGCCTTAGACTATCAAAATTCAGGTTTACAACTTTGAAACTCCCCAAATAGGCACAGCGTGGTACATATTAAATAACTGCTACCTTTTGGATGCTCTAGGGTAAATAAAAAGTATAAGATGTAGTCTGCTTTTTAAGAGAATGATGGAATAATTCAGTGTTATACATAACTGCTTTATGTTTTGACCCAATAAATGCTAGACTGTAAAGTGTAGAGACCAGTATTCAGCAAGGTATGATCCTGAATAATGCTCAGAAAGAAAGTAGAGATGCTAGAAAGAGGAGAGAGCAGGGTGAACTGGTGCCTTCAGGTTAGTGAGGATGTGAGTTGACTTGGGCCTCAGATAATGAATAGAATGGGCCTAAACAGAGAGATGGGGGCAGCACATATTTCAGATTTAAGATCATAAACGGGCCCAGTGACCGTAGGGGGTGTGTGTGTCAACTGGAAACCATTCTTGCTGAAGTGGGAAATGAAGTTGGATTGTGAAGGAACTGACTGTTAAAGTCTGTAAAAGTGAGTAGCTGAGTTTAGACTTTGGTAAACAAGGAAACCAGTAATAGGAAAGCATAATGTGATGGAAGCCAGTGTTGTATGTAGAAAAGAAATGAAGTGGAAAGTCAAACTTAAAAGCAAGGGTCGAAATCCAGGCTTTGGGAACTGAGAGCTTTGGCGACCTTGACTAGGATGGTGGGTCTGGGGAGGAGAGGAAGAGTCAAATTTGCAGAATTTGGTATCCAGTTAACTTGGAGGGGCAGAAGAAAAGTAGGAGGCCAAGATGACGCCAGAGTTTTAAGGTTAGGAGACCGAATGAATCAGGTGAAGTCAGAATAGGAAGTCTAAATGGGGACACTGAGGAATAGAGTGAAATGGTGAGTTTGCTTAGATTCTTTGAATTTGGGCCTATCATGAGGTTTCCAGATGGAATTGACCTGTAGGAATTTGGAAATAAAAAATCGGAGCATCTTTTAGGAGTCGTTAGCCTAAGGTTGAAGCCTATGGTTCGATCTGTAGAAGAGGCTGATTTCTCTGAAAGATTGTTTTACTGGTAGTAGAAGTGGTGGTAGCCTTAGCGGCTGCTGCTGCTAATAGCCAGCACTTACTTTATGCAAGGCTCTGTCATGAATGCTTTGCTTGTATTCACTTGTGTATGTATTTGTATTTAATCCTCAAAATTTCTATGACTTGGGTATTACTGTTATCCTCATTTCACAAATAAGAAAGGAGACAAGAAAACCTAGGAACATAGAAGTTAAATAACTTGCTTACATTCACCCACAGAGAGTAAATGTATAGTTAGGATTTGAATCCGGGCATTTTGAGTCCAGAGCCTATGCTCTTAACACAGAGATATTGAGTTTGGCAAAGAGACATAAATGAAAACAGAAAAAGTAACCTGAGAAGTCATAGGAATTGCGGATACTTAGGCTTCTGGGGGAATATAGGAGGCATTTCCAAAAGTGGGGGAAGTAGGATGAAGATTTTTTAAAATGTCTTTTAATTTGCATGAGGATTTGATTCCCAGGATGCAGTTTCAGAAATGATTTTAGAAACCAGATTGTAAGGTTTAAGGAAAGGAGTGGGTCTGGATGAGAGAGGCAGTTGGTTGTGCTCGTAAATATCTCCTCATCTCCTTATAGTTGTTTTATTGACAAGTGGCTGGGAAATTTAGAAATTTGCTCCCCAAAAGCCTAAGATTTCCCTTCAGAGAGCATTAATGGGCAGAATCTCTCAGATTATAATCTCTAAAGATTTTGCTGAAGCAGCTGGAGACTCGTGAGACGCTGTTAAACAGGTTTGCTTTCCGTGAGCAGAAAACCTAATGCAGAGTCTCAGCTTCTCACGTCAAGCCTTTTCATTTTTAGGACTGCTTTTGTTGACTCTTGTAGCCAGCTGAGAGAAAATAATGCTGGTCAGGGATTACATTTCCTTTTAAAATTGAAGTGCATCTTGTGAGGAGGTAGAAACCCATGAATAACAAGTAAAAAGGGGCACATGATGAAAAGGCAGACAAAATATACAGTTAATTCATATGTAGGATAAAAATTTCCCAGGCTGCTGTTCCAGTCAACTCTTTTGTAATACAGCCTTCCTTCTCTTTCTTCTCCAAAGCACAGATGTATTTTGTCTTTATTTATTTATTTTTACAATTGAGGTATAGTTGATGTACAATATTACATAAGTTTCAGGTGTACAACATAGTGATTCACAATTTTTAAAGGTTATACTCCATTTATAGTTATTACAAAACATTGGCTGTATTTCTTGTGCTGTACAATACATCTTTGTACCATATTTATTTTATGCATGGTAGATTGTACCTCTTATGTATTTTGTCTTTAAATGTGATTTTCATAAAACTATATTTTTGTAATATTTCATAGCCTATTAGTTGAGAAACTTATCTGTTAATAATACTGTCAAAATATTTAAAGTTAATAAATACTTAAAGAGAGAATTAAGATTTACAGTTATTTAATAGATATATTTATTTTAGAAAGTCTTTGGATAACACAGTTATGAGTGCTTTTATAGATATTTTCAAAATTATATTTGTAGTCATAGTTATTGAGGTTTATGATAGGAAGTTGTAACAGACTGATTCCATATTGAAGATGTTGCCCTTTAAATCTATAATGAAAGTTAGTTTTGTGCATCAACTGAATTTCATCTAATGGCTTTAGTTGAGTCTGAACAGAATTGTTCTAATGTGATTCTTAGTTCAAATATAAAATGCATATGCCAATTGACAGAAAAGTCCCAATTTAGTACTAAAAGTAAGAAAAGGTCTTTGTAAAGGAAATAGAGTTTTCATAAATTTTTATAAACATCATTTGGCTCTTGGAGAATTCAATTGCTCTGTTAAATGTTTGTCTTTCTCTTTCTTAGATTTAAAATTCAAAGGCTAAAAAACACATAAGAGCTGGCCATGTGAAGGAAACACTAACATTAAAGTTTGTGGTTGTTAAGGTTTTTAGAAGTAAATGTGTCTACATAAAATAATTATCAAAGAATCTGAACTCTCCTGATGCATTTTTGATTGTAAAAAATTTAACTCATATATTTAGCAACTCTTGACATGTGGATATTAGTAAACAAATGGCTACTTTTGGGGGTTCACTTATTCTGGAGATCAAAGTGCGGCTCAAATATATTCCTCACTACTTTTCTTAGAAAACAGTCTATTGCACTGCTTCTCATAGTTTTTCTAGACAAAGCTGTGATGCTTCTCATATGTTGGAGGACAAAGGAAATCTGAGTGTCTCTGATTTTAAAAAGAATAATACTATCATAAAATACCAAGACTATGGGAATATGTTAACATGCCTACTTGATGCTGTATCAGCTTGTAGTACTTATTCTGCTCTACAGTGGAACTGGTAGGCATGTTTTCTGAAGTACGATACTATAGCACTTTTGTTAAAATTATTTCAGTGAATAAAGAAAACCAAAAATAAATATATTTGTTACAAGCATTTTACTACAACTGTTGATAGTATTCCTTCTAGATGTTACTTAAAAACAGATGGTCATATCTTCAAGTAACCAGATTTTAAATTTGGAGAATTCTGGTGATTCAGCTTAAGTATGTGATGGTGGTTTTTCAGGTACTAGGTATTATTACTAATTGTCTAGAATATTACCTCTTCAATGCAGCACCCATGCAGAATGTTAATGCTGCTAAAGTTCACGCTAGGTCTTGGGTATTCTTTGTGTGCATGTGTGTGTATGTTTTACCTGGGATAGGAGGTAGAGTAGCTGGCTAATCGTTAATGTAGTATATTACCCAAAAATTGGAAAATAGAGAAAATGAAAGCACGTTGCTGTTGTTTCAATACACTTCCATTTAGTCTTTTCTCAATCCTTATTTTATACGATTGCAATCATAATTGTCCATATAATTTTGTATGCTCCTTTTTCTTTATTTAGCATTATATTAGGAGTAGTTTTACATGTTGCTAAAGTACTAACATTTTAATGGCTTTGTCAGAATGCATGTACATCATTAACCATCTCCCTATTGATCAGCACCTAGATTATTTTCTACTTTCACTATTCTGAATAATATTGTAACAACTTTGTAATACAGCTTATTCCATCCTTGAATTTTTTCTCTGGATAAAGTCTTACCCATAGACTTTTAGTCTTTTTTGTTAATTACCTTTAAGAGATTTAAATATAGCCATTACAAAAAAGAACCCATATCATAGTATTAACACCCTGTCCTTAAAATGTTCTTGCCTACAACTGTGCAAAATGAATAAAATATTCTGCTCAGATTAGGAAAGTTTCCAGAGTGCACTGACTTTTGTAAACCCTGTTTCCCTTTCATGTACCCTGTCTTTGCTGAAGTTCTGTGTTTTATATGATTGTCTGCATTTTAAAATGTAGATTAACTCACAACATTCTTTGCTTTTTTATTGTCATGTTGTGTTTGTGCAGGAAATAAGTTTCTTTTTCATTTGTATAGTATAAACCTGATATACCAAAGACATTCAGTGGAACATTTATTTGAAGGACCCTTTAAAATAGAGTTTATTTTTAAATAATGTATAAGATTTATGCATATTTATATAACACACAAAAATCACCTGTGTATTTAAGTGCTTTGTTAGTTGTTGATAATTTATGTAACAGAGTTTTCTTGGAGTCTTAAGTCTCACAAAACATCTTACTTTTGTGCATCCACACATGCCAATAAGTGAATCATGGTGCCTTTCCCAAGCCTTGTATGAACAGGACTGGGGTAAGGGCTGTTTTTTCTTATCATGGGTACTTAGAATAAGCTTTACAAAGAAAATTCCATGTTTCTCAGGCAAAAGAGTGTGAATTAAAGTTGAATTTAAGTATGCCATGTTAGGTGAGTAGTATGTACACATTTTGGCACTGAATGAACACCTGATGGAAAATTTTATTATTTTAAATGGAATTAGATTTTAATTTAATACAGGTTTTTTATTTCATAGTCGTGTATTTGTAGGTGCTTGATACATTTCTACAATAGTAGCTGTACATACATACCTTTAGAAAGTCATTGTCAGCCTGCACTTATTTATGTCCCTGGCAATGTCAGTGTTACTGGAAAGCACCAACAACTAGAGGAACACATTTCTTTGCTACAGAATCATACTTTCCATTTAAGTAAATTTACTTAGCTTTAGCCTAATAATTTTCAAGATCATCCCGATGTTTTCAAAGTATTTGATAGTAAATTTGCATGGTTAATGTAAGGAGTGCATGAAATTTGGATAGATCTGTAAAAGTTTTAAAGGTCAAAGCATAGTTAATCCTTAGAGTGAATCCTGCTATGTATTTTGGGAAGTGGCTTGAAAAGTAGATTTCCATTGCACATGTGATATTTATTAAATTTCTGAAGGCCCCAACTTATAAGTATTGCAATATCTGGTTTATGCCACTAGGTGGTAGCATTATTTTATTTTCATTTATGTAAACTCAAGACCAGTGGTTTTCAAACTTTTTAATCCCAGGGATCTCCTTACACCCTTAAAGCTTACTGAGGTTTCCAAAGAGTATTTGTTTGTGTGGGTTATATGGATTGATATTTATTATATTAGAAATTAAAACTAAGAAATGTTTTAAAAGTTCAATTTAAAATAACAATTGTAAACCTATTACATGTAAGTATTGAATACTTTTATGAAAATTACCCATATTTCCCAAAACACAATTTAGTGTGAAGAATGGCATTGTTTTACATTTTTGCTTATCTTATTGTTTGGCTTAATAGAAGATAGCTGTATTTTCATGCCTGTTTCTACATTCAATCTGTTGTGATATATTATCTTGGTTAAAATATATGAAGAACATCTGCCCTCATGCAGATGTGTATTTAGAAACAGGAGGACCTCACAGACCCTCAGAAAGGGTCTCATGACCCTAGGGTTTGTGGACCACACTTTGAAAACTGCTGCTCTAGACTTTTGCTTTTATTCACAAAAGACACTTGATGATTGGATGGAAATTCTGATAAATCTTTGTGTTGTTTTTTCTGTTAATTTGCATTTCATTCATTTCATAGTACTAGCTGTGTTTTTTTGGTTTTATATCACATGCATTTTAGCAGCTTTTTTGCTGGGGTAAAGAAATAAGCACTGGCTTACTTATTCATTCTTGATGTTATTAATCAGCTTAGTTAATCTAGAGGTGGCAGCCTTTCCACATTTCTGCCTCTTTGCTTCTTCCCTGCAGGGGGAGTAGAGTGGGTCTTGTTATTTTTACAGTAAAGTGTCCCCTGGGACAGTGCAACAAAACAGTAATGCTGCCTAGAATCTCAATTCCGGCATTTGTTATTTATTATGATTGGTTAGGACATTGAGGATGAGGATGGGGAAAGACAGTGAAGTGGCAAAAGCAAATGCCACATTCTTCCTAGCTTAGCCTGAGGATTCGTTCTTTTATACACCTCCCCCCCACCCCACCCCACCCCGCCTGCCTTATTACTTCAACTGTCTTTTTGTGAAATATTTTCTTTATATCACCCAATGCCTAACATATGCTTGGCAGATGTCAAACATCTAATAAATATATGATGAATGAATGGTTGGATTATTGAGCTGTAGATTGCCAACCTTTCTCATGTAACTCATATAGTGAGCATTTGTCCATTTTCATAATTCCCATGGATGTGAGTAAACCTCATCTGAAGGGGAAAGTGATGAGCCAGCAATAAAAGGTCTGCCCTGTGTTTTTTCTTAACTGACAGGGGACCATTCTTAAGGTACATTCAATTTTTTCTAGAAATATTTTCAAAGTTTTTTGGTTTTTTTTTTAAAGCAAAAATTGCCTGAGATACATTGAATTTTGCTTTGGAAGAACACAACGTGTTCTTGCAACATTTGGCGGCAGTTCGTGCTTAGCCTTCCTGTTGGTGTGTGCTGTGACCATGGTTTCTCTGTGCACTCTTGCATGTTGGCAGAAGACTTGTCAGCTGGGGCTGATGCACGCTTTCTTTCTCCCCACTCACTTATCCTGTGTTGGTAATTGGAAGACAAATTATGTAGACATTCAGAACATACTTCTTTAGTACTCAACATTAAAATCCTAGCATAGTTTCATTTTGGAAAGAGTGGGGAATTCACTTGAGAATATTATAGGCTAAGGACACCACTTTACTATGTCTGGTGGTTGCAAGATTAGAAGGTGAGATGTTTCTGGTTAGTAAGTAAGCTCTCAGTATATCCTCCTTCAGCATTGAAATGGGACTCGTTGGACGCAGACTTCCTGTAAGGAAGTGGCTTCATTTGTGGTAGAGTGTAGAGTGGGTTTGAAATAAGTTTTCTGTATGTGGATATAGAAACGTGTTTTATTGCCTCTTTAAAATTTTATTTTATTTTGGGAGGACTTAAAATTTTCATAAAGCAAGATGGAGGTGGAAAGCAGTGAGTTTTTGTATGTCTGTCAGAGGTATAATAACATGCTGCATTTTGTTGAGAGTTAGAAGCCATCAGTAATTGATTGGTTCAGAAATTCTGGTTTAGTAAGGTATATTATTGCTCAGCTGAGCTTGATCAATGTCAGCATTCTTAGTTTTAAAAAATAATGCAAGGTAAGGATTGTTCCTTAAATCCTGTATATTTAAGTTGATTTATCATCTGAAGGAGAAGTTGGATGACTCAGTTCTTACATTTGAATGAGGACATCTCAAAGGTGTCTTTTTAGGTATAAAATTATATGGTTCTCTGACAAGGTGGCAGAAAGTAGGAAGAAAGGATTAAATTTAGATGAAAAGAACTTTGGAACCAGATCTGTCCTACCTTAATCATTATATGATGGATAATCAAGTGACTTAGGAAAGCTATTTTGGAGGATAAAACACTGAAATTAGAATATAATATAGGAGAATGTACTAAAATTTACTGAGTATGGTTAGAAAAGTTAACTATTAGAAAATTATATCCAAATAGGAACTTTGTGGCATAGATTTTTTTGTTGTTATTTGAGAAAGTGAGAGCACTACATCTATTTTTATACTATATTGGATTCTGGAATTTAAAGAAAACAATGAAAATTCACTTGGTATTGACTGTGTACAGTTTTGTTTTATTTTGCTTACTTGACAAAAGTTTTCCATTTAAAACTCTGTCTTGCTGGAAGAATATCAAAACTATCTTCAGGTTCTCTAGAGCCTGATTTAAGATATTTCTGTGAAGTGCTTAGAAGTGCTAATGTAAGTGCAATCTTACATGCCAAATATTAGCAGTAAGGAAAAGATTGTGATGACATCTAATAAGCATTTAAAAATATCGTCCTTCCATTTTTCCATGTTTTTCTTTCCCAGATTTAAACCTTCAGCTCAAACTAAGCAGTAAGCACTCTGTTACAGAATTTCTTTCCCGTAATTGATCAGTTTACTCCACTCGTTTTTGAGAAACTAGGAAACTAATTTCTTATTCCTAGCAAGAGGTGCTTCTTAATGCTCGACACCAGAATTTATAGGAAAAGAATATCTAACTAAAACAAAGAGCATTTCCCTTTAAATACTTTATTTACCAGCATATTTATGTCTAAGGATTATCATCTTGGTGTTTGCAGGCAAATATCAGTAAAGTTGGAGTAGGAATCTTTAAAAATAATTTCAGCTAATTAATATGCCTTTGAAATTTAGACCTTATTTGAGCTATAGTTTTATACTTTGTGCATATAAAATGAATAAATTGGGTAGATTTTTTTTTTTTTTTTGCTGTATGTGGGCCTCTCACTGTTGTGGCCTCTCTCGTTGTGGAGCACAGGCTCCGGACGCACAGGCTCAGTGGCCATGGCTCACGGGCCCAGCCACTCTGCGGCATGTGGGATCTTCCCGGACCGGGGCATGAACCTGTGTCCCCTGCATCGGCAGGCAGACTCTCAACAGCTGCGCCACCAGGGAAGCCCTGGGTAGATTTTTTTAATATCAAAAACATGGTTGCCAGAGAAGTGTTTTTGGTTTTTTTTTTAATATAGTGAGCAAAGTAAGTTGTGTTTCCTGGTTGTTACCAGAATTCAGCCTTTCTCTTGCCTTTTTCTATACCTACTACAGTTCATCATTAAGAAAGTGCTTTAGAATACGTGTTTGCTTCAGGTATGCAATTCCTTTGCACAAACCACTGTCTGTTAAGTCAAATTGTGGTTAATAAAGGGGCTTTTAAATGAGATATCATAGGTTGAAGTTCCACATTTCTTATACCACTGGGAGTGAAAATACTACACATGTCAATGAACCGTCACCTCTGCGTATATGTTTCTTAAAAGGATTAAAACCCATCTTGAAAACTGATGTTTTATTTATAGTTCGTCTCTTTGGTATAGCGAAGTCTCGTGTCTTCTAGTCTGTGAGAACTAAAGGAAATAGTCTAGGATGATAACAGCCATAGGATTTTCACAGGCTACTATTCTGTCAGTAGAGAGGGAAAGAAGGGGAGAGAGAGGGAAAGTGTATGTTTGCACACATATGTAGTGCACACATACAAACACATATATACACACACATGCACATACACACAAATATACATAAACACCCACACATATATTTTTGGTGTCAAGTTACCCAGCTCTTGCACCCATCATATCTGATTTTGTTTGATACTGGATGAGCTGTCCTTAAAGATCTTACTACTCTAGCCTAGATGATTGTTTTTTAAGGGCCTGAATTCTTACTTATTTCACCCAAGAACTCCCTGCTGGTAGTGCCTTTTTATACACGTTGAATCAGGTAAAAATTTCTTTCTAGTTAACTACACTAATTCAAAACTTACACAAGTAGTACGTTTCATATCAAAATACATTGTTTAAATATGTGATTCAGACAGTAAATATTAAAAAAAACCCTGCTGTTGTCATATGGTTAAGAGGTTTTTAAAAATAAGATTAGTCAAAGAATAATTTTTTCATTCTTAAAAATGTCCTAGTGAGTATATAATAGTATTACCTAGTTATAGATAATAATTAGATAATTATTAGATAATTGATAATAATTAGATAAGAACTCTATCACAAACAAAAAAGCAATTGGAATTATATACTACAGAAGTAGGTACAAGTCTTCATTTCTTTGAATTTGTTATCTGTAAGGACACTTGTGGGGAGAGTGGGCAATCTTTAGTAATTTAATATTTTTTCTAATATTTTTTCTAACTTCTGAGCTTAAGTTCATATAAGCAATCTTAATATCTGAATCCAGAACTCAGTGACAAATTGCTTTCAGTGACTGGACATTTCTGTGGCTTTTAACTACTCAAATATCTCTTGGCTTAAAACAGTGATGAGTTTTTTAACCTCTTCTGCTACTGCTGCTCTTAGTTCCCATAAATTGAATGTAAAACACTTTAGCTCAATGATAGTATTTCTTGAGATACTTGTTTTCTGCTGTTTTCATTATAGCTTTTGAGGAACTTGAAAAAGCCTTGAGTACAGCCCAAAAAACAGAAGAAGCACGGAGAAAAATGAAAGCAGAAATGGAGGAGCAAATAAAAGCCATTGAAAAAACAAGTGAGGAGGAGCGTAACAGACTTCAACAAGAATTAGGCCACGTGAAACAGGAGGTTGTTCATGTAATGAAAGTAAGAATAATTCTGGATTGAAATGGGCTAGTGCAGTGTTGAGACTTAAGTCTTAACGCTTTTCCTACATCTTTGATAGTAAAGAAGAGTTAATTTGTATTTTGTTTGAGACCTTGATCATTTCGTGATGTTTAGGATATAGGAAAAAAGCACTTTGATAGAGAAATGAATGTGTACCTTTTGGCTATACTTCCCAGAGATAGTCTCTGCATATAATTTCTTATGTTTTCTAATCCTCTCTTTAATTAATTAACTAAGTTATTTGTTTGGCTTCATTGGGTCTTACTTGCAGCACATGGGATCTTCATTGTGGCGTGCGGGATCTTCCGTCGTGGTGTGCAGACTTCTCTCTAGTTGTGGTGCACGAGCGCACAGGCTCAGTAGTGGCGGCACGTGGGCTTAGTTGCCCCGCGGCATGTGGGATCTTAGTTCCCTGTCCAGGGATCAAACCCACGTCCCCTGCATTGGAAGGCGGATTCTTAACCACTGGACCACCGGGGGAGTCTATTTTTTTTAAACACAAAAGATGGCATGTTGATCTGTATTTTGCTTTTCCACTTAATAATCTGTCTTGGAGGTTGTTCTTTATTATTGAGTTGATAATGATGCCCCATTTGTTTTAAAGACTGCTCAGGACTTCACTGTATGAATAGCTCATAATTTAATCAGTCTTCTGCTGATGGATATTTAGGCTTTCAGTTTTTACTGTTGGAAATTGTGAATATCCTTATTGTATTTGCTCACATCTGTGTTTCTTTAGAATAGATTCCTAGAAGTGGAATCTAGGAAAAAAGTACGTGTATTTATAATTATTGGATAGTTGCTACAAGCTCAATGGAGGACAGTTTATACTCATGAGCAGTGTATTAGAATATGTTCCCCCCTCACAAAGATGGTATTACCTGAATTTTTTTTATCTTTCCAAGCTAAGTTAAAATAATGACATCATTGTAGTTTTTTTTAATTAATTAATTTATTTGTTTATTTATTTTTGGCTGCATCGGGTCTTCATTGCTGCGCGTGGGCTTCTCTCTAGTTGTGTCGAGCAGGGGCTACTCTTCATTGTGGTGCGCGTGGGCTTCTCACTGCAGTGGATTCTCTTGTTGTGGAGCATGGGCTCTAGGCATGTGGGCTTCAGCAGTTGTGGCACGTGGGCTCAGTAGTTGTGGCTCGCAGGCTCTAGAGTGCAGGCTCAGTAGTTGTGGCTTACGGGCTTAGTTGCTCCACGGTATGTGGAATCTTCCCGGACCAGGGCTCGAACCTGTGTCCCCTGCATTGGCAGGCGGATTCTTTTTTTTTTTTTTTTTTTTTTTTTTTTGCGGTATGTGGGCCTCTCATTGTTGTGGCCTCTCCCGTTGCGAAGCACAGGCTCCGGACGCGCAGGCTCAGCAGCCATGGCTCACGGACCCAGCCGCTCCGCGGCATGTGGGATCTTCCCAGACCGGGGCACGAACCCGTGTCCCCTGCATCGGCAGGCAGATTCTTAACCACTGTGCCACCAGGGAAGTCCTGTAGTTTTAATATGCATATCTCTTACCAATATGACAAACATGTTTTTGTATGTTTACAGGAATTTATAGTTTTCCTTTTTGAGTCGCCCGATCAGATCCTTGATTCATTTTCCTCTTGGGCTGTTGGTCTTTTTCTTACTAATTTGTAGAAGCTTTTTACCTCTAGTAAGAATTAGCCATTGGACATAAGGTGCGTTTATCCATATATTTCCTCAGTTTGTTATTTGTTGTCTTTGTTTATGATTTGCTTTTGTTTTGGGTTTTTTTTGGCTATGCAGAAAGTTTTCTTTTCCTTAAATGCTATCTGGATTTTGTTCTGCTTTAAAAACACATTCTCAGTTGAGATTAAAAAAAATTTTTTTTTTTCCTCATCTAACACTTTTTTTTTTTTTTTTTTTGTATCGTTTGACCAACATCTTCCCATTTCTCCATCCCCAGACCTGGTAACTTTGCCTTCCATCACACCAAGTTTTTTGTGTGTGTGTGTGTGTGTGTGTGTGTGTGTTTGGCTGTGATGGGTCCTCGTTGCTGTGCACGGGCTTTTCTCCAGTTGAGGTGAGCGGGGGCTACTCTTTGTTGTGGTACGCAGGCCTCTCACTGTGGTGGCTTCTCTTGTTGCAAAGCACGGACTCTAGGTGTGTGGGCTTCCGTACTTGTGGCTCACAGGCTCTAGAGCCCAGGCTCAGTAGTTGTGGTACACGGGCTTAGTTGCTCCACAGCATGTGGGATCTTCCTGGACCAGGGCTCGAACCCGTGTCCCCTGCATAGGCAGGCGGATTCTTAACCACTGCGCCACCAGGGGAGCCCTCTCATCTAACACTTTTATGTTTTCATTTTTTATGGTTAAATCTTTGATCCAACTGAAATATATTTAGTGTGAGGAGTGAGGTAGGGATCCAACTTAAATTTTTTCCAAATGACTACCTAGTAGCCTTCAAATCATTTCTTTAATAACCCATGTTTTCCCTTCTGACATGCCATACTACCTTTATTACATACTAAATTATTATTATTATTTTATTTATTTATTTATTTATTTATTTATTTTTTGCGGTACGCGGGCCTCTCAGTGTTGTGGCCCCTCCCGTTGCAGAGCACAGGCTCCAGACGCGCAGGCTCAGTGGCCATGGCTCACGGGCCCAGCCGCTCCACGGCATGTGGGATCCTCCCAGACCGGGGCACAAACCCGTGTCCCCTGCATTGGCAGGCGGACTCTCAACCACTGCGCCGCCAGGGAAGCCCCCATACTAAATTATTGTAGTGCTACGTATGGGCCTTCTGGATTCTCTGTGCTGTTCCACTGCTTTGTCTGACCATGTGCTGGTATTACACTAATACCAGTTTTATAACATGTTTTAGTTTTATAATGTTCTACTATTTGGTAGCCTCTCCTTGTTACTTATTTTTCAGAAGAGATCAGCTATTCTTGCATGTTTATTTTGTCCAGTGGGCCTTCCCTCATTTTGTTTTATTTGATTATATTAAATTTTTGAATTTATTTAGGGTGATTTGACATTTTTATAAGATTGAGTCCTCCTATTCAAGAAAGAACAAGGTCAATACTTTTTTTAAAAATTTTATTTATTTATTTATTTTTGGCTATGTTGGGTCTTTGTTTCTGTGCGAGGGCTTTCTTTAGTTGTGGGAAGCGGGGGCCACTCTTCATCGCGGTGCGCGGGCCTCTCACTGTCGCAGCCTCTCTTGTTGCAGAGCACAGGCTCCAGATGCGCAGGCTTAGTAGTTGTGGCTCACGGGCCTAGTTGCTCTGCGGCATGTGGGATCTTCCCAGACCAGGGCTCGAAACTGTGTCCCCTGCATTAGCAGGCAGATTCTCAACCACTGCGCCACCAGGGAAGCACAATACTTTTTAATAAGTAGTAGTACATGCCTGGAAAGCTGGGCATAAATAGATGGGTGTAGCCAGAACACCTTGACCATGGTGGAGTGCCCTCTCTGAGAGCATCCTTATTCCCCCTACTGTGCTTCCCTATCCTGATTGGTGGGGAATATCTTTGTATGATGTGGAATTGGAGCTTCAACCCCATAGGACTGACCATTGCAGCTGCAGCTCTCCTTGTCTTAAATGAGGAGCAACACTTTACTGGTTTTTCTTTTAATTCTCAAGAGTTTGGTGACTTTTGATTTATGTGAGAAATATGTTCCAATTTTTCCTCTTAAGAAGCTATTAACTTGATTATAATGAAGTATTATATAGTTGTAGAGTTACATATTTTATTCTGGGTGTCTCACTTTAACTATTTGGTTGCTTTTCAGAAATCCTCAGAACAAATTGCAAAATTACAGAAGCTTCATGAAGAGGAGCTGGCCAGCAAAGAGCAGGAACTGACTAAGAAGTTTCAGACCCAAGAAAGGGAATTTCAGGAGCAAATGAAAGTAGCTCTTGTAAGTACCTATTTTGTTTTGGCCACATTATAAAGTTGTCAGCCCCTCACCCCTGCCTCCCAGCTTGAGGTCACACTACTGGCAGCCTTAACATTTGAGTATGCAGAGAGGGTTGGCCGTAGGCAGGAATGAGGCTGTCAGAGCTTGTTAATTTAGTATTATCTGAAAATTAAATTTTCTCATCTAACAAACTTTCATTAATCAGTTTGTTTATCATTCCTCTCACCCTGGCTGTAGGCTGTGTGATTAGGGAGAAGTAGAGGGGAACATAGGGTAACTGAAGCAGCAACTACGTAACTTAGGAAGAATGTCTAAAAACTCACCAGACTGAATGTATCAGAGCTTAAGGTTCAGAGAGTTTGCCTGAATGCATTTTAAAGAAGACAAAATGAAAATAACCAAGTAGTTTTCATTTTAAGTAGAATAATTTCAGTAATTTTCAATCCATATGATGTTTAAGAAGATAAAGTAAAATGAGAAAACTGGCTGAACTAACTAAAACAATAACCAGAAAAATGAAGATAAGAAAGATTTGTTGGAATAGTATAATTTGGAAGTTTAAAGCAAAAAATTTTTTCTCTTGAACTGTGAAGTATTAATGCTGAAAATGTAGTTTACTGTTTTTATATGAAGCTATTATCCATGAGGTAATATGTATAATTAAAAAATGCTTTTAGTGTGAAAGGATGAGAAATAGTTTTTATAATTTTAATCTCCATTTTTTTTTTTTTTTGGCTGCATCGGGTCTTAGTTGTGGCACACGGGATCTTTGTTGAGACATGTGGCTTCTCTAGTTGTGCTGTGCGGGTTTTCTCTCTCTGGTTTTGGCGTGTGGGCTCCAACGGGTGTGGGCTCTGTAGTTGGCGGCACGCGGGCTCTCTCGTTGTAGCGCGCAGGCTCAGTAATTGTGGCATGTGGGCTTAGTTGCCCCTAGCATGTGGGATCTTAGTTCCCCGACCAGGGATCGAACCTGCGTCCCCTGCATTGGAAGGCAGATTCTTTACTACTGGCCCACCAGGGAAGTCCCTTTAATGTCCTTTCTTTTACACATTTTTTTTTCACTGTCAGCTGGACCTGGGGCTCTGAGGATTTCCAGCAGCTGTGATCCTTGAACTGAGTCAGGGAGTTCTCTAATCTCTGTGGGGCCAACAGGCACATGGTTTGACAGTGCTGTTGGCTGAGGTTAGTGGTTTAGTCTGTAGTTGTGAAATGTACACCTCTACGGGTACATATTTGTATTTTGTTGGTCCAAAAAGGATTTAAAGTTGTTTACAAGAGTACTTAAAAACTATAACACGATAGCATACATTTAAAATAGGGACAAGGAAATAAAGGAACAAAGCGGGACGTTAAGGACCTAAATGAAGCTGGGAATGGTGCTAAAAATTCAAGTCATAAAGACCTGCTGTGGGTTTTCATGCTGGAGTAATTGGGGGCACTGAGCCTTGAACATAACACTGTGTTCTGGGAACTGACATACTCAGACATCTTCCCACTAGCGAGCACAGGGCATGAACACGTAAAGTACACATATGTGCACATGCTCTCGCCCCCTTCCACTCCCCTTCCTACCTAGTTTCTCAAAGGAGTTAGCTTGGAGTTGAGAATCAGAATTCTTCAGACTATTAAAATTTCCTGTTTTATATTTATGGACATAGATAGAGATGCATTTAACATACAGTGTACATTAAACAATATAACATTTTTAAATGATGTTTTTAAATTGATGTTATAGAAACTAATATTTTCTTATCAATCTACTTATAATATGGTACAAAATCTTTACTTAAGGCAATATGCTTCACCAGAGTGAAATGGACTGAAAATATTACTGTTGGCCACATGAACCCTAAGCAATAGGTATAGATAAGTATACTTAATTGGAGTCCAAAGTCACTAAATGTTAAAAGTGCTCTCTGGAGCTTCTCTTTTCAGAACAGTAAACAGTATTAATATGAATGCTGACATATACTAAGGACAGTCAAAGAAGAAGCTTGTCAGGGCCAGACCATCTGAAGAGTTATATAGGCTTTTATAAATGTTTCCTTGATCTAATCCATATATTCACATGTAATCTTCTGATTTTGATTTGCTTTTCTGTGTGGGGTTCCCTATTATAGTGAGGTATTTCTCATAAATCATATAAATTTCTCAGCCTAGAGTTGAAATACCAAACTGGCATGCAGAGAAGAGGTAGTAACAATTGTGTGACCCTGCACATTCAGTGACATTTTGCAAAACATGCTAAGTAGTGAAAAGATAGCAGACATATTAGGGTTACTGGAACAAAATTTTTCATATCAATAGTGATTGTGGCAGAGATTGGCCAGACCACACGGAAAAAGCCACAGTGCCTTATTTCTGCAGACCAGGGTGTGGGAAAAGAGGTAATGATACTGCCTATCTCTCGGGGCTGGTGTGCGGATCAAATGAAATGAATGATTCCTGTGGCAGTGCTTTGGGAATGCTGAAGATCTACGTGGGTCTAAGGTGGTGTTACTGTTTTTGGCACAGGAAAAACGTCAGTCTGAATATTTGAAGATCACTCAAGAAAAAGAACAGCAAGAATCTTTGGCCTTGGAAGAGTTAGAGCTGCAGAAGAAGGCAATCCTCACAGAGAGCGAAAACAAACTTTGGGACCTTCAGCAAGAAGCAGAGACTTACAGAACTGTAAGTTTAAATACTCTTCAGGTTCCACAGCTGTGGAACTGCTTGTATAGGAAAACTGTTGTTATCTCCACAAGTCAATATAAGGTTGTAGAGAAGCTTTTGTTTTAGATTTACATATACCTGCACTCCATTCATTGTTAGGTAGTAAGAGCTGTTCATGGGAGTGGTTTTGATGTCTGCTACATGGTGCTCCTGACCTGCCTTTAGTTGGCTGTATTTCTGTCAGCCACTTGCTCCGATTCTTTGCCCTCAGGCTGTGCAGCATCTTAGTTCCACTGCTTACTCACCTTTCATCTTTAGGAAGTGGCCTCATTTTGTATGCAGCACTTGCCCTGGCATCTTCCTGCCTGTTCAGCTTCATCTCGTGCCACGCCCTGGACATAATTCATTCTTTGTTTATATCACAGTTTAGTTACCCCATTGCTCTACTTTGACATTTAACTTTTCCCCAATTTTCCCATATTAAAAATAGTCCTATGGTGAGCATGTTAGTATATATGTATCTCCGTGTGCACATTTTTAAGGCCCTCTGTCCTTCCCCTGAACAGTGTATGAAATGTTCGACCTATTTTGAATATACTGACTGATGTTATTTAGACTTTTTAGCCTTTTTGCTCTGATTTAGACAGTGACACAGTCACACTTCTTACCCCTATTTCTAAACTGTATTTTAGTTTCCCACTTCCAACATTTCTGTAAGGTGGCATGGTAGAGAGGAATGGGTACTCAGGAGGCTTAAATCTTTCACTTACTAGCTTTGTGAATTAATTATACCTTAATTTCCTTACCTGTCACCTGAAGAGATTGATATTTGGTAATTTCTTAAGACCTTTCCAGCTTTGACATTCCTTGGCTCTGCCTTACATTCCTGACAATGCCTTGACATTCCTTAGCTCTTTTCCTTTCAGTCAAGATTGATATTTTCATGAGATAATCATTTTACTATTACTTTTTGTAAATTACTTTGGTAAAATTTGTGTAAGTTCCTTCTTTTTGAAAAATATCTTCTAAGTAATAATTTTTGGGGTAAGAGCCAGATACATTATTTTTCTTCCAGAATTAAGTTATGAAAGTAATAGAATACTATTATAGGCCTTTTAAAAAAACAGAAAAAAATACTCATCTTTCTACCAGCAGTTACTGTTATCTACGTTATGATTTATTTCTTTTTCACTGTCCATTCAGAATATTCTTGAAAAAACAGGTAGTTGAAATAGTTACCCAAATAGGTAGAAAGAATCTGGAATTGTGAGTTGTGTAAAAAATAGAATCTTTGGGGCTTCCCTGGTGGCGCAGTGGTTGAGAGTCCGCCTGCTGATGCAGGGGACACGGGTTCGTGTCCTGGTCCGGGAAGATCCCACATGCTGCGGAGCGGCTAGGCCTGTGAGCCATGGTCGCTGAGCCTGTGTGTCCAGAGCCTGTGCTCCGTAACGGGAGAGGCCACAACAGTGAGAGCCCCACGTACTGCAAAAAAAAAAAAAAAAAAAAGAATCTTTTCTTTATTATATGATTCGTTTAGGAATTGAGCACAGATTCTTTGTCCTTTCTGGTGTTTGGTAAGATATGTAAAGTTGTTTATCTAAATTTTAATCTTTAAGTAGGTGTAGACATCATGTCATATATATCATTGCTAACAAATATGTACTTTAAGAAAAACACATCTGTTTTCATTAACAGAGAATTCTTGAATTAGAAAGTTCTTTGGAAAAAAGCTTGCAAGAAAATAAAAATCAATCAGAAGATTTAACTATTCATTTGGAAGCTGAAAAAAATAAGCACAATAAAGAAATTACAGTCATGGTTGAAAAACACAAGACAGAATTGGAAAGTCTGCAGCATCAGCAGGATAACCTTTGGACTGAAAAACTCCAAGTCTTAAAGCAACAGCATCAGACTGAAATGGAAAAACTTAGAGAAAAGTTTGAACAAGAAAAAGTAACATTGTTTAATGACAGAGAGGTTCTCTTTCAGGCCCACATAGAAGAGATGAATGAAAAGACTTTAGAAAAGCTTGATGTGAAGCAAACAGAATTGGAATCACTATCGTCTGAACTGTCAGAAGTATTAAAAGCCCGTGACAAGCTAGAAGAAGAACTTTCTGTACTAAAGGATCAAGCAGATAGAGTGAAGCGGGAATTAGAGGTCAAGCTGGATGAACAGAAAAGTCATCACCAGCAACAGGTTGACAGCATCATTAAAGAACAAGAGATGTCTATCCAGAGAACTGAGAAGGCGTTAAAAGATGAAATTAACCAACTTGGGCTTCTTCTGAAGGAAAAGGACAAGCATTTAAAAGAGCATCAGGCTCATGTGGAGAATTTAGAGGCAGATCTTAAAAGGTCTGAAGGGGAACTCCAGCAGGTGTCTGCTAAGCTGGAGCTCTTTCAGTCACTGCAGAACACCATGCATGAGCAGGTAGAAACATATGAGGAGCAGTTGGCCCAGTTGCAGCAGAAGTTGTTAGATTCGGAAACAAAAAGAATTCTTCTTACCAAACAGGTAGCTGAAGTTGACACTCAAAAGAAAGATGTTTGTGCTGAGTTAGATGCTCACAAAATCAAGGTACAGGACTTAATGCAGCAACTTGATAAGCAGAATAGTGAAATGGAAGAAAAAGTAAAATCTTTAACCCAACACTATGAGTCCCAACTTAAAGATAATATAGAGCAGGAACAGACAAAGCAACTCTTAATGGAAAAGGAAAATGTAATTTTACAAATGAGAGAAGGACAGAGCAAAGAAATTGAAATACTCAAACAGAAGTTATCAGCCAAGGAGGACAGTATTCGTGTTTTGCAAGAGGAGTATGAAACCAAATTTAAAAATCAAGAGAAAAAGATAGAAAAAATTAAGCAGAAAGCAAAGGAGATGCAAGAAACGTTAAAGAAGAAACTGTTGGATCAGGAAGCCAAACTTAAGAAAGAGCTCGAAAATACTGCTCTGGAGCTCAGTCAGAAAGAAAAACAGTTCAATGCCAAAATTTTGGAAATGGCACAGGCTAACTCAGCTGGAATCAATGATGCAGTGTCAAGATTGGAGACAAACCAAAAGGAGCAAATAGAAAGTCTTACTGAGGTGCACAGGAGAGAACTCAATGATGTCATAGCAGTCTGGGAGCAGAAACTTAACCAGCAAGCTGAAGAACTTCAGGAAAAACATGAAATCCAGTTACAGGAAAAAGAACAAGAGGTAGCAGAACTGAAGCAAAAGGTCCTCATATTTGGGTGTGAAAAAGAAGAGATGAACAAGGAAATGGCATGGCTGAAGGAAGAGGGTGCTAAGCAGGATACAGTGCTGAAGGAATTACAGGAACAGTTAAACCAGAAGGCTGCTCACATGGTTTCTGTCTCACAGAATGAAGCTAAACTGAAAGCTGAACTTGAAAAGCTGGAGGTTGACCTGAATCACTCTCTGAAGGAAAATACTTTTCTTCAAGAGCATGTAGCTGAACTGAAGATGCTGGCAGAAAAAGATAAGCTTAAGGTCTCTGAGTTGACTGAGAAGCTGAAAAGCACAGATGAAGAATTCCAGAGTTTGAAATCTTCACATGACAGAAATAAGAAAAGCCTAGAAGACAAAAGCTTAGAATTCAAAAAACTGTCCGAGGAGCTAGCAGTTCAGCTGGACATTTACTCCAAGAAAACGGAAGCCTTATTACAAGCTAAAACAAGTGAGCTCATCAACATTAGTAGCAGTAAAATTAATGCCATTCTCTCTAGGGTCTCCCATTGTCAACATGACACAACTAAAGTTAAGGAGGCACTACTAAGTAAAACTTGCAAAGTTTCTGAATTAGAAGCACAACTGAGACAGCTAACAGAAGAGCAGTACACACTAAATAGTTCTTTACAACATGCTACACATCAGTTGGAAGAAAAAGAAAGTCAGATTAAGAGCATGAAGGCCGATATTGAAGGTCTTGTGACAGAAAAAGAAGCCTTACAGAAGGAAGGAGGAAATCAGCAACAGGCTGCCTCAGAAAAGGAGTCTTGCATCACTCAGTTGAAGAAGGAGTTATCAGAAAACATCAATGCTGTCACTTCGATGAAAGAAGAGCTTAAAGAAAAAAAAGCTGAGATCAGTAGTCTTAGTAAACAACTAACTGATATGAGCGCTCAACTTCAGAATAGCATCAGCCTAACTGAAAAAGAAGCAGCCATTTCATCACTAAGTAAGCAACGTGATGAAGCGCAACAGGAATTGCTGGATCAGGTGCGAGATTTATCTTTGAAAGTTGAAACTCTGAGTAAGGAGAAAACTTCTGCTCTTGAACAGGCCAACAAATTCTCAGAATGGAAGAAGAAAGCACAGTCAAGATTTACACAATATCAAAATACTAGTAAAGAACTGCAGATGCAGCTTGAGTTAAAAACAAAGGAAACCAGTGAAAAGGATGAGCAGATAACTTTATTGAAGGAGGACCTTGATCAGCAAAAGAAGAGAATTGAGTATTTAAAGGGGGAAGTGGAAGATAAGAAGAGCAAGATGGAGAAAAAGGAACGTAATTTACAGACTGAGTTAAAAACTCAAACAGCAAGAATTGTGGAATTAGAGGAGCATGTTACTCAGAAAACGATTGAAATTGAGTCCTTAAATGAAGTTCTTAAAAATTACAATCAACAAAAGGATATCGAGCGGAAAGAAATGATTCAGAAACTTCAACACATTCAAGAGTTAGGAGAAGAAAAGGACAACAGGGTTAAAGAGGCTGAAGAAAAAGTCTTAAGCCTTGAAAAGCAAGCATCTTCCATGAAATCTGAACTTGAATCTACGAAGAAAGAATTGGAACATGTGAATTCAATTGTGAAAAGCAAAGAAGAGGAGTTAAAGGCATTGGAAGATAGACTTGAGTTAGAAAGTGCTGCAAAATTAGGGGAACTGAAGAAAAAAGCTGAACAAAAAATTGCTGCCATCAAGAAGCAGTTGTTATCTCAAATGGAAGAGAAAGAACAGCAGTATAGAAGAGACAGAGAAAGCCATCAGAGTGAACTAAATACAAAATTGCAGGAAAGAGAGAAAGAAATTCATGTCTTGGAAGAAAAACTTAAGTCGGTGGGAAGTTCACCACAATCAGAAACATCAGTTGCACCCAGATCGGCAGAAAATGAGGCAGCACGTACTGAGCAAGAAGAAGCAGAATCCCCAGGCTGTGTGCAGAAGGCATGTGAAGAAAAAATCCGTGTTTTACGAAGAAATTTAATTGAAAAGGAAAAGCTATTGCAGAGGCTAGAGCAGGAAAAAGAAGACACAATTTCTTCTCATTCTGAAATGCAGTGCAAATACCAGGAGCTCTTAATAAAGATAGAACAGGCTGAAGCAAAGCAACACGAGGATCAAGTGATGATAAAGCATCTTCAAGAAGAACTTGAAGAAAAAAACAAATACTCCTTGTTGGTATCCCATCATGTGGAAGAAGAGGGAAGTAAAAATAACATAGGGGCAAAGCAGAACTTGGAGAATGTGGTTGATGGTGTCCAGAAAGCCCTCCAGGAGAAGGACTTGACCTGTCAGATCTTGGAGCAAAAGATAAAAGAGCTGGATTCCTGCTTATTGAGAGAGAGAGAAGGACATAGAGTTGAAATTGAAGCATTGACCTCAAAACTTGAAAGATTACAGGCTCTACAACAACAGATGGATGGAAAAAGTAAACCCATGGAAGTTTTGGAAGAAAGTGCTGAAGAAAAGTCCAAATCTCATGTGGTCCAACCCAGCTTGCTTAGTAACATGGAGGCTGAGCACAATGACCTGGAGTTTAAATTGGCAGGGGCGGAGCAGGAGAAGCAGAAGCTGAGCCAGGAGGTGGTTAAACTGCAGAAAGATCTTCGAATGTTGCGGAAGGAACATCAGCAAGAACTGGATATAATAAAGAAAGAGTATGAACAAGAAATGGAAGAGAAAATCAAGTAAGTTTTTTTCAGTATGAATATTTTGAAGACAGTCCTCCTTAATGAAATCTCTCTTTTTTTTTGTCTAATACAGTTAAGTTTCACAACCTAAATTTGTTAGTATCGAACATAAATATAATAAGTTAAATACCGAAGAGAAATAAAAACAATTTAAGGCAAGAGGCAGTGTCATTCCATGTCAGTTTAAGGGGAAAAAAACCTTTTCTTGCCTATGAGATCATGGTTATTAGGTACATGTCCCAGTAATTATTTTAAAAATTATTTTTATATTTTTATTATATAATATAGATGTGTATGGTGAAAAATTTTAAGTCGAAAGTAAAAATTCTCAAATCATCAGGACCATTCCCTAGAGTTAATAATAGTTTACTTACCCTTCCAGAAGTTTTCTGTGCCTGGAGACGCACACGCACACGCACATGCACGTGGATGCACACTCCCTTAAAAATGGTTGATATTGCTGAGGTCATACTATATACACTGTCGTGAAGACCAGGTAACTCTTTACAGCTTGTTTGTTGTATGACAGCAGTTAGCTCTTCATATTTTTGGTACTCAGACAGGAGCAGGAAGATCTTGAGTTGAAGCACAATTCCACACTAAAACAGCTGATGAGGGAGTTTCATACACAGCTGGCACAAAAGGAACAGGAGCTGGAAATGACCATAAAAGAGACCATTGGTAAGTAAACTTTTAAATTCAATTAAAAAACAAATCAGAATCAGCAGAGACTATTTATAATTTAAGCTTATTCTTTTCACACTGTGCTAAGTGCTTAAAGTAATTATAAAGTGGAGAAAAAAATGATTCTTGCCCAAGAAAGTTCTCTGATGGGAAACTGTGCTGCCTGAAAGTGGCTTGCCTGTCAGAGGGGAGGAGCAGGTGGAAGAACCTGAAAGCATTACCTGATTAATTACCTAACGAAGACACTTCTGCTCCGTGAGAAGGGTACATTTGGTCAATTTGATCAATTGATTTTAATCAAATTTAATTTGGAACAAGGGTTCTTACAGAAATTGGGATACAGATATTAATTCTTACCTAATGTATTTTCTTGTATTTGTCCATTTTTTATTTATTAGATAAAGCCCAGGAAGTGGAGGCTGAACTTTTGGAAAGCCATCAAGAGGAGACAAATCAGTTATATAAAAAAATTGTAGAGAAAGAAGATGATCTAAAAAGAACAGCCAAAAGATATGAAGAAATCCTTGATGTACCTTATTTTCTCTCTCTTGAAATTTAGCTGTAATAGATTTCATGGTAGTGCTAAAGAAGATTGGCTGTCAGATTTCCTGTTTTTTCTAGTGTAGAGGGTTTTTTTGGGGGGGGGAGTCAATATTATTCAAATTAGTATTTCTCTACTGTTTGCAGATTTATAAGGAGTCTAATTGATTTCTGCTAGGATTGTAATTTTCTGATCAGTTTCTGCTAACCAGGCATATAGGCCACTTGAAACAACAGTGAGTTAGTAAGGGGAAGAATGAATTCTCTTCTATTCTATGTCTTTCTCCCAAATTCAGACCAAATTGTGAGAGCACCAGGCTAAGAATGGAGAGCCTGTGCTTGGGACAGGTAGTGTGTGTATGAGCTTTAGCTGGGAACTTTCCAAGAGGGCCAGTTAACTTTATTTAATCCCTACCCAATTTGCATAGGTTTTGTTGCTCTCCAGGGAGTAAAAAAGATAGGAAAAAAAAAAAAAGGAATACGTCAGCCAAATCTTTTATATGTAGTTTGGAAGCTAAATTCAATGTACTTATTCTTCTAGTGGTGGATTAGTATTGTCATTTTTGTGTATGAAGATAAGCCATGAATGCTAGTGAGTATTTGGACTGCAGAACATTTTTGAACGTAAAGCAGTGTAAATTATTCTTTGCTGGATTGTGGATTCTTTTTTTTTTTATTTTTTTTTATTTTTGGCTGAGTTGGGTCTTCGTTGCTGCGCGCAGACTTCCTCTAGTTGCGGCAAGCAGGGGCTACTCTTCGTTGCGGTGTGCAGGCTTCTTATTGCGTTGGCTTCTCTTGTTGCAGAGCACGGGCCCTAGGCGCTCGGGCTTCAGTAGCTGTGGCACGTGGACTTCCGTAGTTGTGGCTCGTGGGCTCTAGAGCGCAGGCTCAGTAGTTGTGGTGCATGGGCTTAGTTGCTCCGCGGCTTGTGGGATCCTTCCGGACCAGGGCTCGAACCCGTGTCCCCTGCATTGGCAAGCAGATTCTTAACCACTGCACCACCAGGGAAGCCCCGCAAATTCCTTAGTTACTGCAAGCCTTATTTCACTATGTGCTAAAAACCAGTTGATGATTAGGAATGCATAAATTAGAGAGTCATGCCTCAGCTGACTCTGGCAGCAGTAGAAGTCTGAGCCAGGAACAGATTCTAGTAGTAATTATTTTATTTTATTTTTTAAAGTTTTATTTATTTATTTATTTTTGGCTGCATTGGGTCTTCTTTGCTGTGTGCGGGCTTTCTCTAGTTATGTTGAGCAGGGGCTACTCTTCGTTGCGGTGCGTGGGCTACTCTTCGTTATGGTGCGTGGGCTATTCTTCGCTGCAGTGCATGGGCTTCTCATTGCGGTGGCTTCTCTTGTGGCAGAGCACAAGCTCTAGGTGCGGGGGCTTCAGTAGTTGTGGTGTGCGGGCTCTAGAGCGCAGGCTCAATAGTTGTGGCACACGGATTTAGTTGCCCCGTGGCATGTGGGATCTTCCTGGACCAGGGCTTGAACCCATGTTCCCTGCATTGGCAGGCGGATTCCTAACCACTGCACCACCAGGGAAGTCCCAATTATTGTAAATGTATTTGAAAAAGCTGAAATTACCTGATAGATGAATATAAATGTTACCTTCGTGTAATTTTTGAGCTTTAGACCTCACTGTGAAAGAAAATTTGAACGATTTCACATTTTCCTATACTTACCTAGAGTATATTATGTGAAGCTTTAAAAAATACTGTTGTTTCTTGAATGCTTAGAGAATGTTGGGATTGGAAGATACATTACAGCTAGTTTAGGTTCATCTTCTATTTTTGTGTTTTTTTGTGTGTGGCAGAAGCAGGAGAGTGAGTTCAGCATAGTCAAATGATTTCCCTAAAACTACACATGGCGAGTGGTGGAGCACTGATTCTTCATTAGCTTCGTATATTTTATAAAGGCTTCTCCCTAAGGAAAGAACTTGGATAGTTAAGTCAGGGAGCTTCGTTCGCAGGGGATAAACTGTGTCACGGCTGTAGTGTTCCCTTTTGTCACGGCTATAGTGTTCCCTTTTGTGAACTACTTCTGTCTCTGAATGTGTGTATATGGGGGTGTGGAGGTAGCACACAGTACACTTTCCAAGGTCACAACAAGCCTCTGTAGGTGGAGGGGTGAGTGAACAGGGAGACAGGTAGCAGTTAATCTCTGGTATGGTTCCTCCTGGAAGATCTGCTGTTGATTAGAAAATAAATGGTCCTCCCAGCTTCAGGCTTGGAGTAAGTAGAACAAGTGGGCAGGAAGCGGAGGGTGGGCCAGAGGACTCAGGTGGACTCTTCCCCAGGCCCCTTCCTGCGCCTTAGACCAGCACTGTCCATTAGAAATACAATGCAAGCCACAAACGGGATTTAAGATTTTCTGATATTCACATTAAAAAAAAAAAAAAGAATCAGCTGACTTTAATTTTGATAATAATGTTAGCTGACCCGTTATATCCAAGACATTATCATTGCAAGATGTAGTCAATATAAAAATGATATATGTATTAATTCTCTGAGATTCAGTGTGCTTCTGGGTTGGCAGCCTGTCTCAGTTTGGATTAGTCACATTTCAAGTGCTTATAGCCAGAGTGCAGGGTGGCCAGTGATTAAATCAGCAGCCCCCATCCAAACACCCCCAATACATACTCTGTCTTGAAGAGTTTTTTTAAAACAGCATGTATTGCTAAAAGCGATATTACCAATTCTAGGTAAACACCATATTGCTTTGATTCTGAGACATATTCTCTTACCATTCTCCCATTTAAAATTTTCCAGAATTGGAGTTTTATATGGATTTGTATGTATTATGTAATACTTTTTTTTCCCTCTGAAAAAGCTGTTATCAGATTGATGATTTGTCTTAATGATGACATTGTAGAATGCTATATTTTTCTCATCCATTAAAATAATTCCATGATTTGTTAATAGCAAAGTGGAGCACAGAGACATTTTCGTTTTCTTGCTTTCACTGTCTTAGCTCACATTCTTACTGTTGCTTGGAGGAAACTGAGAACTTTGTCATCCTCGATTCACGCCTCCCGTCTTCCTCAGCCCCTCACACATCCACATCCACACACTTTTTAGGACATGAAATCTGCTGTCTTCCCTGATTTCCTAGGCAGAGAAGTCACCTTTCTCCCTTTAATTGTGGATCTCCAGCACATTCTCCAACATGTAACAGACTCTCAGCTGTAGTGTTTCATTGACTCCCATTGCCCGTTCCTCTCTTAACTCCACCGCTTCTGCCGTGGTCTAGGCTGCCGTATTCCATTTGGTCTGGCCTACTGTATTAATTTCCTGCCTGGTCTCCTTGCTCTTGTTTTTTTTTCCCCGTAAAGTATTCGTCTCTTCCTGTCAGAGTTATTGTCTATCTGGAAACAAAAGTGGGATCATATCCCTTCCCCTGAACACCTGCAGTGGCTTCCCTTGTCCCGGTGCCCCCATCCTCCGGGTCAGTCTGTGGTCTAGCTGAGCTCAGCTTTAGCTCCTTCTTCCCTGTATTTCACCTCTGCTCACGCTTTTCCTGGTGCTTCAAGAGTACATTCTCACACTTCATGAGTTAGTGCAGCTGTTGTCATCTCTTTTGGCAGTTTTCTTTAAAAGTTTTAAATTTATCTTGTATTCAGAAAAAAACATTTGAATCAAATGTATTCCTTGGTTTAAAGATCAAAATAATATTAAAAAAAGGTATACTTGGAGAATGGTCTTATCATGAGAATTGCATCCAAACTTTTCTCTGTATTCTACACCCCGTTCCCCTTCTCCCTCCACAGGTAACCATTAGTTTCTTATGTAATAATATTCCCATATTTCCTTATGCAAACAGAAACAAAAATGAAATATATTCTTGTTTTTTCCCTGTCCTACCCCAGAGTTAGCTTTTTGAATATGCTTTTCTGCATCATATTGTTTTCACTTAGTTTTTTTGAAACCCCTTAAAATAGAATTAATTGCACCTGTCTTCCTTTGGTACTTTATTACTTCACTTATGACATGTTACTTTTGTCATACATACATATGTGTGTAGGAATGTATTAATGTATCTGTCCTCTCCTCTAGAATATTAGCATCTTGTAGGCAGGGATCTTGCTGTTCATCTCTAGTCTTGAGGACCTAGCCAAATGCTTGGCACACACTAGACACTTGGTAAATTTTTTTTTTTTTTTTTTTTTTGCCATACGTGGGCCTCTCACTGCTGTGGCCTTTCCCGTTGCGGAGCACAGGCTCCGGACGCACAGGCTCAGCGGCCATGGCTCACGGGCCCAGCCGCTCCGCGGCATGTGGGATCTTCCCAGACTGGGGCACGAACCCGTGTCCCCTGCATCGGCAGGCGGACTCTCAACCACTGTGCCACCAGGGAAGCCCAACACTTGGTAAATTTGAAGGAAGTGACACCTGGTAGGGCAAAGGGAGCATTCATTTGGGGAGAGGGGCTGGTGACATCTGAAAGGAGTTGAGTCTCACAAGTAAGGGAGCTGATTGCCTTCGTCCCAACCTCAGAGCAGTCTCACTGGGCGAGAGTAGCTGTTACAGCTACATTAGATACAAAACTGGTTCCTTTTTGACATTTACTGTATTTTAGTGATTTGGTTTTGGCATAATAGTCTTTAAAACATAATTTCCATGTATGTGCATAAATATTCAGTTTAGTTTTTCTTACTGTTTTTACTTCAGAGCAAGCAGTATTGCTTTCTTTCCCCCTTCAAGAAGACAGAAAGCTTTTACAAAGGAAATTATAGAACTGTTTCTTAAATTAGAAACAACACATCAAGGATTCTTTTCCAATTCTTAGAGGGCTTGCTTTCTATTGGTATCTCCCAGCTGTCAAAGGCAATGTCAGACATAGCTGATTGTCATATCAGAATCTGGACCTAACTGAATAAGTAGCTATAAGAGGTGATCCTTTCAAACAAGGCTAGACCACATTGACACAGACATCCACACAGGATATGTGATGGTAGAATAAAAACAGTTAGTAAACCAGGATTGCAGGCAGTTACAGATTTACAGTAGTTTCTGATCAGTGGTGTTTTAGGGGTGGAGGCTGGGTTAGAGTGCCTTGGGCAGATGTTGAAGGAGGCTATTTACAAGAGACCCCTGCTTTGCTTATGTTGAGAGAAGGGGTTCGTTCTTTTTTAGTTGGTCTAAGTTTCATGACAAGTGGTATTTAAAGTTAGATTTTTGAGGTGTCTTGTGGTTTGTTGCTTTATTTTGTGCCTTGGGGCCTGTTTTTGTTTTTGAGAATGATGTTTCTTGGTTCTGGCAAGTCAGCATCTGTTAAATCAGATAGCCGCTTGTGGCTGTTTTCCTGTTTAGTCTCTTACTCAGCAAGCACTTGTCCTGTCTTCATTACTCAAATCTGATCAATATTCCAATGTCAAATGTTCTTTTAGCACAAAGGTTATTGCAAGATTTATAAGAGCAAGGAGAGGTCTGGACTGCTTTGTACAACAAATGATGGCAATTATCAAGACAAATGAAAAAATTTAAGGGTGGGCAACAGCCTTTTACCAGGGCAGTCAGAACAGAAGAGAGAATGATTTGTATGCCAAATTTTATAAAAAGGATTTCTGAACCAGTAAATCATGTATTACTTTTGCAGCCTTGTCTGTTTTCTGCAAAGTTCAGGGCAAATGGATACATTACGTTAGTTACCAATACATTGGACAGTAATTTTTTTTCAAAAATAGATTTTAGTTGAACATTTTACTCCAAAGAACCACTGGTATGGTTTGCAGGCAGATGTGAAGGGGACGTACAGGTTTGCTAACTAGGACAAGGAACCATCTTGATTTGTGCAGCCCTTCCCAAGGGGCTGAGAAAAAACCTCCACAACTTCTTGTGATCAGTAAGTTGCCAGCTGGTTGAGCAGTGCTGTGCATAAAACTAGTTTATATTGGATATTTTCTAGAAATCAAATCCTAGTGTAGAAAAGGCCAAAGTCTTAAAACAGAGATTCTATTTTACAGTTTTGTCACAACGCTGTTGTACACCTAAGTGTTGCTTAAACCTTGGAACCCTAGTTTAAGGGGAAAGAAACAGCTTGATGAGCTTTATGGGGTGGGGGCAGGAGGACTGAGGGTGGGAAAAGTCATCCTAGGAAGAGTGAGCAGCTTTTAAAAGGGCTTGGAGTTAAAAGTGGGGCATGATGAGGGAAGGTGTTTAGAGCACAGTAATGAATTACAGTAAAAACAGTGGTTTGTGTTTCCAAAAATGTGTAGGTGTTGGTTTCTCCTACAAAGGTAGTTTTCTCTAGATCATGTTGCCTCTTTACTGCATTCTTTTTGATATGTTTGTTAATATTTTTTTATTCTAAAGGCTCATGAAGAAGAAATGACTGCAAAAGTAAGAGATCTACAGACTCAACTTGAGGAGCTGCAGAAGAAATACCAGCAAAGGCTAGAGCAGGAGGAGAACCCTGGCAATGATAAAGTGAGGGGAACTGGACTTGGCTCCATACGTTCCTTGAAAACATTGTCGTTTTCACTGGCTCGCCTACTAACATACCTTCCTACCTCATCTAATCCTAACAGAAGCCTTTCAAGAGGGAGATTCCTGCCTCTCTTTTATAGACAGTGAAACTGAGGTTCAAAGAGGTTAAATAAAATGTTGAAGCTCACACAGTAAATATTCTATTGGGAATATAAACCCAGTCTTCCAGACTTCAGAGCCTAGGGCGTTTCTGTGATACCAGTGCTTCTCAGTCTTTCCCGTGGAAAGAACAGCAGAGGAGAGTTAACCTCATAGCCCTGGGGCAGAGCCAAAAATGGTCCATAGAAAGTATGATAATTTTAGATTTTTATATTTTGTGCTAAGAATTCATATAAATTTTACATTCTCTATAACAGCAGTCCCCAACCTTTTTGGCACCAGGGACTGGTTTTGTGGAAGACAGTTTTTCCACGGACCAGGGGGTGAGGTGGGGGTGGGGTGGGGGGAGGATGGTTCAGGCGGTAATGTGAGTGATGGGGAGCGGCAGATGAAGCTTTGCTTCCTCACCTCCTGCTGTGAGGCCTGGTTCCTAAGAGGCCGTGGACCGGTCCACGGCCCGGGGGTTGGGGGACCCCTGCTCTATAATATATCCTTATTTGTAGTCACATAAAAATGTTTTTAGTTGTATATCTTTGAGAAAAACAATGTCTCCTTTTCTCCTTGGTTAATGGACCAGTTGTAGATGCAGTGGGATTATTTTGGAAAATTGCACTGAATTCAGAGAGATCTGGCACTCCATATCTAGGCTTTTTCTTTCTTTCTTTCTGTTTTTAATAATCCCGATCTTTAAGTAAAAATGATGCTATGAGAGGCCATGTTTACCTTGTGGCTTCCTGTCCTGCTGGACACCCCAACAAGGGCACACCCGCAGGGCTTGTGGGCCCCCATTCAAGAATCTGGGCAGTGTACCGTTGTACGTCTAAAATGTTCTCACTCATTCCAGTATGGTCTTCATAGCTCTGTCATGAGGGTCTTGGGAAAGGTGGACACATTCATGGCTTCATCCTTTAGTTATAGAGGATTCATTACAGAAGTCAGTGACCAGATAGCAATTTTCTAGACAACCAATTACATGGATCACTTTTCCAAAATGGAGAGAAGAGGACTTTATAAAAGGCTTGCTATGCTGTGCTGCTTGGTACATATATCTTGATTATTAGCAACGAGCAAAGCTGAGTAGACTCTTTCTCTCTTTCTTTACTAGCTACTAAGTTCTATTGTTTTAGTTTTCTTTGGGTTTTTTTTTTTTGCCATTTGCTCACAATATCAATATACTTGGTTCTGTTAAATGTTGCTTCCTATGAGCCAAATAAGCGTATTCTACTCTGTAACATGTTGTTTTCCTTAGTATCAAATTAAGTATTAATGTTGCATAAAGTGGCACTGAGGCCTGTGTCAAGATGCCATCGAGTATTGAAACATTATGAAATTAATATTCAGGAGGTCTTTTGAGTCCTTTACCTTGTAGCATAAGAAAGGAGAAACTATCCTTAACTTTTATTTCTACTCTAAAAAATATTTTTCTATTTCATTCTTTATGAATTTTTATTCTTTTCCTTTTTGAGCATCTTTCGGTGCTTCTGGGATATCTTGAACTACAAGTCAGTGTTGAGTTCAATGAAAAATAATTTGTAATTGTTGTGTAGAGTGGATTCCCAGAAATGGTCCTTTAGAATTTTCCTTAAAGGGCCCATATGCTATAAATAGATGTTAATATGTTTAATCTTTTCAAATTGTACAAATAATAGATGAATACATTCTTGTTAAAAAAAAAGAAGTCAGATAATACAGAAGTATATAGATAAACCCTTCCTGGTGGATACCTCCTTTTCCCAAGTGGTAATCATTGTTAGGAGTTTGGTGGGTGACCTTCCAGTCATTTTTCTTTGTGTTTACCTATCTTTATGTATATTTACATTTTAATAGTTTGTATACCAACATAGACCAGGTTTAAAAGCAAATATTTAAAGTTGTCTCAAATCTAACCACTCTCTTAAGACTGTAACACTAAATTTTTGTTTCCTTGTAATTTCATATTGTTCCATTTTATTATTTCTTGTAGATTTTATTATATGCACTAATTTTTTTTTCTTTTCCATTTTTAGGTAACAATTATGGAGCTACAGGTAAGACTAGTTTTTCATTGAATTTGAGTGAAGGTAGTCTATTTTCAGGAGTGTTCTGTACTTTAGGTTAAAACATAAAGAGACTTGTTCTCAGGAGAAATTTACCAAGCAGTATAGAAATGTGTCCAGGCGATGATGAAACCCATATGCATCTCAGATCTGACTTCTTGTTCTTTCAGACACAACTAGCACAGAAGACTACTCTAATCAGTGATTCAAAGTTGAAAGAGCAAGAGTTCAGAGAACAGGTACAGGTCTAATTGGTGCCTTTTATTTTGAGATGACTTCCTTGATTTCTGTTAGTATGTTCTTGGAACTCATTTAGCTAGTTTTTTAAAAAATGGATTTAATACTCATTTATTAATTGACTTTGCAATCTTGTCTTACACAGGAAATTTTATTCCCAAACCTGAAGGTGCTAGAGCATATCTTTATAAATTTGTGATCACGTATATTTAAACAAGAACATTTGCATTCATATTATCTAGTTACAGAACATTCCATCACCCCCAAAAGGAAACCCCATACCCATTAAGCTGTCACTCCCTATTACCTCCTCCCCCCAGCCTCTCACAACCACAAATCTGCTTTTTGTGTCTGTGGATTTACCTGTTCTGAGTATTTTATATAAATAGAATCATATTAATACATGAGCTTTTTATTTATTTATTATTATTTTTTTTTGCGGTACGTGGGCCTCTCACTGTTGTGGCCTCTCCCATTGCGGAGCACAGGCTCTGGACGCGCAGGCTCAGCGGCCATGGCTCACGGGCCTAGCCGCTCCAGGGCATGTGGGATCTTCCCGGACCGGGGCACGAACCCGTGTCCCCTGCATCGGCAGGGGGACTCTCAACCACTGTGCCACCAGGGAAGCCCAATACATGAGCTTTTTAATCTGACTGCTTTCACTTAGCATGATGTTTTTAAGGTTCATCCATGTTGCAGCATATATCAGTACTTCACTCCTTTTTATGGCAGAGTAATATTTCATTGTATAGATATACCACATTTTGGTAACTTATTCATCAGTTGTTGTATGTTTGGGTTGTTTCTACCTTCTGCCTATTGTGAATAGTGCTGCTAGGAACATTGTTTACAAGTTTTTGTTTGAATAACTGTTTCCTTTTTTGGGTTATGTACTCAGGAGTGGGATTGCTAGATCATATGGTAATTATATGTTTAGCCCTTTGAAGACCCATCAAACGGTTTTACATTGTGGACACCATTTTACATTCTGACCACAAAGTATAAGAATTTCAACTTCTCCACATCTTCCCCAGCAAGTGTTTTGATTATAACTATCCTAGTTGGTATGAAGTGATATCTCATTATGGTTGTAATTTGTACTTCCCTAGTGACTAATGATGTTGAGCATCTTATTATTTATATATCTTCTTTGGAGCAATGTCCTTTGCTTATTTTTAAGTTGGGTCATTTGTTTTTTGTTGTTGTTGAATTGTAAATGTACTTTATATATTCTGGATATAAGTCCCTCATTAGATATATTTGCAAATATTTTCTCCCATTCTGTGGGTTGTCTTTTCAGTTTCTTGATAATGTCCTTTGAGGCACAAACATTTTATATGTTTTTTCTTTCGTTGTCTCTGATTTTGGTGTCATATCTAAGAAACCATATGTATTAAATTTTTTTGCCTATATCCTATATTCAGCATTAAGAAAATCTAGTGGCTACAGCAGTCTTTTTCTTACATATGATTTCCATATGAATCTTATGATATGATTGGAATATTTGTTATTTTTAGATTCACAATTTAGAAGATCGTTTGAAGGAATATGAAAAGAATGTATATGCAACAACTGTGGGGACACCTTACAAAGGTAGGAATGATCTCTCATCATGTTATCTATGGTTATCTTGTATTGGTGGACTTCTGGATGATTTTCATTTTTGTCTTTGCTAATCTCATTCTTTACAAAGAATATATTTTATCTTTGTAATTCACCAGTAACAACTAGTTTTATGGAAAGAATGGTAGTAATCTAAAACAAAATTAATGCGTATTTGTTATAAAAAAAAATGCCGCCATGTTTAAGTGAAACTGCAAGTTCCCACTTCATTCTCCACTCTCCAGCTGAACCTGGTTTACAATTTACATATATTTTTCCAGACTCTTCTGTGTGTATCCAGACATTTATGTAATCCACTACATGTACCCATACAAACTCAAGAGTTACATATTTTAGATGCTTCTGTTTTTTACTATTACAATAATGCTGTAATTGCTATTTTTAAACTAGGATTAAAGGAGAAAATAATTTTATTTCAAGGTGGGGAAGGATGATTTGGAAGTATTACTCTGTTGACTTAAGTTATGTATGTCACTTACAAAGGATTCTGAAGATGAGCTTGAGTCTTTATGTAGTTGTTCCCTTGAAATAGTCATGACTTCAAATAATCTCTGAATAACAATTTCCCATTCTCAATTTCACTGCCTCACTGCATTAAGAATAGTTTTATTTTGCTAAATGTTTTGTAAACCTTTCTGCTTTTTCATGGAAGGCACTGGGGCATGAATCTAAGCCATTTCACATTCTTTTGTGTTTTTGAAAGCTCTTGTTGTGAAATAACATAAGACATTATACAGTTTTTAATTAAACAAGGACTTTCTTTGATTCTTTCCAAAACACACTTCAAAAAGAAGAGAAAACCAACTTGGGAGTTTCCTATGGCTCATTGCAGAGAAAATTCCTGCTACAAAGACTGTTTGCCATAGCTAAGTCAACATATGTGTTTCTTAGCATAGAACTGCTAAATTAGTGCCCAGCCGTGCATAGGGAATAGTATTGATTCTTTTTTTTTTTTTAGTTTCAACTTAAGAATTTCATACTTAATTTTCCTTTTTTCTCAAACTATAAAATGAACACATATGTACAGTTTTTTAAATAACTGACACATATATAATACTGTCAGGAACTGTTATAAAACACATTTTAACTATCAACTCATCTAATCCTGTCAACAATCCAAGCAGTCTGTTTGAATTTGCACATTAATCTCTTTGCTATGCTTTTAGATGTTTCTTGGTGCAGAAGGCTTTTCAGATTACCTAGTGTGCCATACTTCTGGAAGTGGATGCAAGTATAGACTTCACATAATGCATAATTATGAATTCATTCAAATTAAAGTTTGTCACAGTGTGACTTCATATACCTGAACTGTATTTATTCTTTATTTTTAGATTGAAATGGAGCTTGATTAATAGACGAACTGTAAATTTTATGACAGTCTTTTTAAGATGTTGAATCAAAGTATCTGAAAACCACTATATTGGCATTATTATTTCATGCATTTTCAAATTATTTTATCTACCTTGTGTTTCAGAACTGTTCAGAAAACTTGATTTAAACTTCAGTGCTTTCAGGTTTGGAATACTAGAAAATCTAGAATACTATTCTGAGTTACTAAACTCTTAAACAAAATAAAAATGATTGTTCATTTTAGTCATTGTAGGGTATCTGAAGCCAACCACATAATATTTAGGAAAGAAATACCAGTTCTGAGGAATCTTTGTATTCCCTAGGTCTAGTCTTTTTAAATTGCCATGCCAGAAAGATGAAGAAGAAGTTTGAGGATGGGGGGAATGTGAGAAATAAAATTGCTATAATAATTCTTGTTTTCTCTTCCAAGGGAAAAATACCAACTGGAATGCTTAATGTATATGTAATGTAATGCAGTACAATACTTACAATATAATACAATTAATACAAGAGTGATGCCTCTCTCTTTGTTCCTTTGATTGTCTTTTAGTTTGTCTTTTTCTAAGTAATAAGTAGCTTATCTGGTTTTGTCTTTACAGTTTGGTCTGTTTTTTTTATTTGACAGGTGGCAATTTGTACCATACTAATGTCTCGCTCTTTGGAGAACCTACCGAGTTTGAGTATTTGCGAAAAGTGCTTTTTGAGTATATGATGGGTCGTGAGACTAAGGTATAAGTCATGTCTGGTGATTTGGCATGTGGTTTAATTTAAAAGGAAATATGTCCCATTTTTAATACACATATTGATGTTATATGTTTACTATTAGCAGACCATACATGCTGATAGTAGGCAATAGGTAATTGTGTTATTGCTCTTTGTTTGCAAAAGTGAATTGGCAGATCTTGCTTATATTTGTTACATTTATAAAATATTAATTTAGAAAATACTGGTGGATGATGCTAAAAAATAAAAATCAAAATTTCATTAACTTAATACTTTGTGAAGCATGTGACTACTTTTTTGACTTCAAATCTTAAAGGTAGGAGAATAGATGGAGACTATTTCATGGAGACGTGAGGATAGTGTGGCTAGTATTGGAAATGGTCCTAATTAAGAATGACTATGCAGGAATATTTAGAAATATTTTACTTTAGTCACTGTAAGAAAGTTACTCTTGCACATATGGAATATTGACCGTTTAAAAATAACCACACTGTGTAAGTAACAATGCTTGGTTAATTTGTTTTCTAGAATGTTAAATTTATTATAAGGTCCTTGAGTATAGAGTCTTGTCTTACTGTTATTTGTATCCCCAGCAGTGTTTTTAAAAGAGCCTTATATCAGACATTTTGTAAATATATCTTTAATTGAATTGATTGCATTTAGGGAAATTCATGAGCCTTTTCTCAAAGTTTTTCATTTGAAGCAATTTCTGTTTCTGATATTGTTTCAACTTTTTACCTTCATGACCTTTTACATTGTCCTTATATGTTGGCTGAGAATGGGATAATGAGTTTTCTAAGAAATTATCAGTGTTTTAATTTATGGGTCTGTGGGGATTACTGAGTGCTAAACCTGTTCAGGAATTGATTTGGTAAATATATTTAAGACCTAAAAATTAGGACATAAGAAAATCTCTTAAGAATGTTATGGGGACTTCCCTGGTGGCGCAGTGGTTAAGAATCCGCCTGCCAATGCAAGGGACATGGGTTTGATCCCTGGTCCGGGAAGATCCCACATGCCGTGGAGCAACTAAGCCCGTGCGCCACAACTACTGAGCCTGTGCTGTAGAGCCCACGAGCCACAACTGCTGAGCCCATGTGCCCCAACTACCGAAGCCCACGTGCCTAGAGCCCATGCTCCGCAGCAAGAGAAGCCACCACAGTGAGAAGCCTGTGCACCACAACAGAGTAGCCCCCACTTGCCGCAGCTAGAGAGAAGCCTGCACGCAGCAACAAAGACCCAACACAGCCAAATAAATAAATAAATAAATAAATAAAATTTATTTTTTTTAAAAAAAGGATGTTATGAATCGTAGATTCAGCTAAACACCAGGAGCTATAGGGCTAGAAGTCGTTTGAATCCTTGACACTATAGAAGTCTAACTTCACTGTATCAGATAGTTCAAATTAAAGTAATATCTAGTGTGATCCTGAACATGAATCATAGGTGGGATATATTAATTCACAGTAATTCAGTACCTTTTTTTCTTAAGGACTTTTTTTTTTTTTTAATTCAGAGGATAGCTAAAACTCATTTTCTCCTTATCTTTAAAAAACAAAGCCAATGAAATGTAACTTTCTCTTACTATGCCCTGATTGGATAGCAGCCTGTATTTGAGGTGGGGTAGATAGTTTAAAGTTACCTTGTTATTGCAGGGAAGGGGGAAAAGCATTTCTTTATGAAAAATAGCCTCTCAGGAACTTCAGCTACTCTGGTTTATTCGTTGAGTCTAAAGCTATCATCCCTGAGTTGTTGCTAAATAAATTATTTAGTCTTTTCTCGATCTGCAAAATGAAGAGAGTGTGACTGCCTCAGCCTGTGTCTTCTGGATGTTGTGAGCCTGTGTGGTGGGGTGAGATCCCTACAGAGTTTGAGTCCTGGGGAAAGGCCCAGCCCAGCATGAGATACGTTCTGGGGTGGCACCAGTTCAGCCAGGTCTCAGGGCTCTGCATTTCCTCCTAGGCTGTGACTTGGGAGACAGCTAGAAGGGACGCTCTTGAGGCACGGGCAGCCCCAGCTAACACATGGCTGGGAATCTGTATTGAGGCGGCTTTCTCTGATCTTTATCTTCAGCATTCAGTGTGCTTTTCTGGTTACCAAGACTGAGTAGTCTTTTATTCTGCCATCACATTTTATAAGTCAATATTGAAAATTGGCAGTAGATATTCAGTTTAATTTACTTCATGTTTATTGAGCACTTACTATATGTGGTCCTTTGTTTATCACCATGATGGATAAGGAGATGAAAATTGACACCATCCCTAACTTTAAAGTGTTTACCATATAGTGAGAAAGTGGAGCTGTTTACTAAGCACAGTATGGTGCAGACTGTAGCACAGTGTCCTCATGTTTACTTGTGGGAAGGTCAAGGACATCATGGAGAAGGAGATGTATATACAGGCCTTTACGAGGGGGCATAGATTTTGATAGATGAGCTCAGACAGGAGGAAAGCCCAGACAGAAAGTCCAAGACAGGAAATTGAGTGTGGGCTTTGGAATGACAAGTAGTCTGCTCCAACTAAAATACCAGCTCTATGAGGTGGAAGTGACTCTGCTTAGGGCTGCAGGGTGTGGAGGGCCTGGAGTGTTCTCAGAGTTTTACCTGTAGGTTGTTGGCGGGTAACCCTGAAAATTTTTGAGCAGGGGTTGACAAAATCAGAGCTATTTTTAGACATTTCTTTTGTTGATTTGCCTAATTTCCATACATTCACAAAGAATTTGAAATGGAGACCAGGTTGTGGTTTTAGAACAAGCTGGAGTATATTGTGGCCTTTGTGATTTGATCACCATCTGCCGTTGTTTCTTGTCCAGTAGGATCTGTATGTCATCCCACCTGTCTTTCTTCATCTGCTTTTGTACACAGTGTTCCCTATTTGGTGAGGCAGATGATTTTTTTAAGACCACATATGTGATACACATTCTTGTAGTACGAAGTTAAGTAAACTCCCCTTCTTTCTTCTGTCCTTGCACTTTCTTTTTGTTGGGTTTTGAACCTCCATGCTATTTTTGATGCTTAAATTCAGCCTGTTCTCCTTTTCAATAGAAAGTGTTTCTCATTCTATCCTTTATTGACTCCTTTCCCTAAAGAAAACACAGCAAGAGAGGCCACTTCTAAACCAGGTGGCTCATTTGAACTTTTCCTTACTTCCCAGGACCTAAGGAAACTTTAGGTTTCGGTACGTAGAGTAGACAGTCTGATTTCTTTCCCAAGATTCAGCAAAGAGCCTGGGCTTTCCATTAAAGTGTTTTCTGACAAGCCAGGGAAGAGCTTTTAAGTCTTTACTAGGTAATAACTGCAAATGCTGCATCAGTGATGAGTTTAGAGGTGGGTTTCCCATTTAACATTGTCTAGAAGTGTGAAGAGGCAACTAGCCACAGTTGGTTTTATTTTTTGTTTTGTTTTTTTGTTTTTGTTTTGACAGACATGTTTGTGCATAGATGTGCACTATGCAGTTTCATAGTGAATATAAATGGGCTTTTGGGTTTCTGAACTTGTTAAGCTACTGAAATTAAAGAAATGTTCCCTATAATTGTGAATCCCTGAATTTTAGATTTTTGGTACTTCCTAAAAACAGTCTTCATAGATAGTATACCAGAAACCATTTAAAATTTCCAGAGTGCTAATAAAAAGAATATTGAAATAGTTACTACTTCATATTTCTCTTCCCATTTCATGCCACATATACACTTGGTTTCTAGACTTCAGTTTAGCACAGAAGATTCTGTTCTATTTAGGCAATACAATTTAAAGGATGAGGAAGGAAGGAGGGCTGAAACTAAAATCTTGCTCTTTGTGGGGTTTGTGGTTGAGGAATAGTGTTAGTTGATCTGTTGGTTGAAATAAATATTAGAAATATGTAAAGTGCCTTGCCTAGGCTTAGCACATAATAAGAATTTTTTTAAATGTTAGTTCTTTTCCTTCCTGGAAATAATTATACTTTTTTTCTAATGATGTATGTTCCTAAAATTTTGGTTAATTCTATTATGTCATCTTTTACTCAGTGACCTTCTGCAGTCACACACTCTTCCCTGCCCTGCCATACACACACACAGTCTTGTAACTATGAACAAAGAATGTTAGAGTCAGCTTTCTGGTGAGCCTCCCATCCTCTGTAGCACTACAGTAAGTAGTACTACTACTAATCCTCAGGAGAGCACTAGTACCTGAATTTGTATGTAAGCACTGAACTTGTTATCCTACTTATTTCATAAGTGGTATCTTCTTTCCTCTCTGTCTCCCTCAAACCATGTCATCTTGATACAAAATAGGGAATTTCAACCTTTGAGGAGAATTTTCCACGAGCTTATGGGTGACAGTCTGACTTACGGTATATTTATTGAGATCTGCACAGTTTATGATCTTGTTTGCAAGCCACCATGTGTAATGTTTTGATTCATCCTGTTTTCTACCAAACAAAACATCTTGTGTTTATTTAAAATGTAATTTGTATTTCTATTAGGCTGATGTGCTGCATGTATTAAAAAATACCTATAAGCATGTTCATGTTCATGCAGTAGCCCGTGTTTATGAGATATATGATGTGATTTAGTTCAAGCTGAACTTGGGAGTCTCTAAATCTGATTGTTTAGAGCATATGTTTTGGCAATACATTACTTACTAGGTAGATTTCTACAAATAAAAAGCCTTATAAAATGAATGAGTAATAAAGTTTCATTTTAATAAGACAGAGGGCCAAGAGCATTAGAACTGTATATAGCTTCATGCTATTGTAAATACATCTTCTTAAAATAATATCAACCCAGACCTTGTGAGGGATCCTTTCAAATTGAAAATCTAGCGTTGGCTGTTATTTCCTTGACCAATACCTTCACATCATACTTCTTTGGTCGTGGCTTCCATTGAGAGCACTAAAGAATTCCACCAGCAGAACATGTCAGAATGGGGTGAGACCCATCTGCTCCACTGTCTAGTGATCGTCTCTTGTCTTTTTTGTAGACCATGGCAAAGGTTATAACCACTGTACTGAAGTTCCCGGATGATCAGACTCAGAAAATTTTGGAAAGAGAAGATGCTCGGCTCATGGTAAGCTTTAAGAATAGGCTATAGATAGAAGACAACTTTATCTCATCTGTTTACATTCTGTCTCACTTACAAAGATTTTGAGTTGGTAAGAGAAATTTAAAAGTTTTCATCTTTATTGTGTATGTAGCCTGAAAAATGAGAGTGAAACTACATTAAGAAAATTAAACTGAGGGCACATCTGAATGGATGCCCTCAAGGAAAGAACAGTCTTATTTAATAGTATGTATGAGGTTGACACCAGTATGTGCTATATGAGATTTCTGGAACTTGGGCTCTTTATGGGAAGGATGGAAAAGGCATTTGTTCTGGTATATCCAGTAATAATTTTTTAAGCCGAATTATATCATGATGTTAGGTGTTTTGTAGATTACAATTCCTTATTCTACTTCACTTGATTTCTAAATACAATAATTCTGAGTATAAGAGTTTAAGCATTTTTTTGAGCTTTTGACATATACCCTGCAAGGGAAATGTAGATAACTGAATTCTTAGAAACCTTTGTGTCAAGTCAGCTGTGACTGAAATGAAACAAACACACACTTCATAAATTATGCAAAATTCCCTTTGCCTAACTTCTTTTTGTGCTGAACCAATAATACAGTAAGAAGATCCATTCTAAGCATAGAATGAAATTTGTGCTGTTTTCCTGTCTGGCCCTTAGCTGTCGCTTTCTGCTTCCTTTTCTTGTCTTGCTAATAGCCTGTAGCTCTTCCACATCTTCCCCCCAATTTCTTTACTTATTTCATGATCCCAGTACTGCTGTTTTTTTCACTCTCCTATTTAAAGTAAACAAAGATCTACTCTTTAGTGATGGGTTAGCCCATGTCTGAGTATCTCCAGTAAGAAGGACTAAGTCAATAAGTAATTACCCTTAAGAATCCTGTCTTATCTCTACAGACTGTGTGTTTCTTACAAAAATTCTGGCTTATCTTGATCCCAAGTCTCCCTTTCTGTTGTGGTCACCAATCTGTTCTGGTTCTAACCCATGGAACTCAACCAAGAACCCACAGATGGCCTGGGTGGAGGGCTTTTACCTTCCAGGCTAAATAACCCCAGCACTTACCAGCCATCTATGAAGTTCCTCTCCTTTGACCCATTGCATGTTCTGACCTCTTTCTGGCTTCCTCTAAGGTCATCCCAGCATCCCTGACTTTTGTCCCAGTACTACATTGTATACTGTATTATTTACCTATTGTATATTTTCTGAGACAGTTGCAGTTATTTTGGTTAGCCTTTGTTTTTTTTGGTGAAGCATTTCTCCATGGTATCTAGTGGTCTGAAAAATATTGCCATACCTCTGTAGTTATTTCTGGTTATAGATATTTTTGATAAAGAAGTATGTAACTATAATGTATGCCCTTCATCAGTAGAGAGAATGTTGTTTTAAATATAGCAAAACATCCAATTCTATAATCTATAGTCCACTCAGAGTGGTTTTCCTCTTCACTGAGTAAACAACTGTGTCTTTGTGAAAATAAAAATCTCCAATGCAGTTTGAGCCCGTTGACACAATTCTGTCATTATAGTCCAGTTTAAGAAAATACTTTAAAATGATGGATGTAAATAGAAAGCTTTTATTATCTTTGTTCATTCTCCTGTAGCCTCTTTTTTATCTTGATGTTGGGATATAGCCAACCTCTCATCTTACTGTTGGGCTACATTTTGTCAGGATTTAGAATACAGTATAGACTCATCCTAAGTCACTGCTTTGGCAAATGTGGTAGGAAACATTCCCCCTCACCCCACACGCACACATACAGCCTTAGATTGGTTTGTCTTGAAGGAAACTAATCGAATTGATTACCTGTAAATAGTGAACCATCTAAAAACCTTTTAAGGTGGATGGAAAAGTTTCTTTCTTAAGTTTAATTAAAAAGAAATCTTTGAAAAACTTTACACTCTTCTTTTGTGAATAAAATGGTATTCATTCTAGATAGGGATGAAGTGGTGACTGACTTCCTGAAATAATCCTTCCTTATCCCAGAGGCTGACCTGCCCAGAAAGAAAGTCCCACTCTTTCCACTACTTTTTTTTTTTTCCCACTACTATTTTAAGCAGAGTCTCATCCATCATTATCTTTTGCTTAATGAATGAGTTCAGTTGACAGTCACCTACTTCTCTTCTGTTGGGTTGGCCAAAAAGTTTGTCTGGGTTTTTTCTGTAACATCTTACTTGTTATGGCAAATGTAGGAAAATAGAAGACATGGATGATACGATTGTTGCCCTTGTGGAACCTTTAATTTTAGGGGGAAGGGGTAGCATCCATTCATTCATACATGAATAAAAGATATGCTTAAGTAATGTAATTCAAATAATAAAAATAGATGCTTAGGAAAGATGAACTAAGTTATAGTGAGCATGAAGTGAGGGAGATCCCAAAGATGACTTATCAATTTGAGTCACCTTTTGTCAGCATAAAGAGATTTTTGGTACAGGATAGAGTGACTCATGATTGTTTCCTTATTTGATGGAAAATTAAGATTACTGTTGATTGAGAAAGTTGAAACATAAGTCACATTTGCCTTAAAATTGCTGTCATTCATAAAATAAGTGATAAGAATCACTGTCTTTGAACAAGCCTCCTAAAGAAATTACAACTTGTTTCATACCCCAATGAACTGTAGCTGATTAGAGCAAAACACTGCTAAGAATAGTGACTTCTCTTTTTCTATGGAAGTATCCAATAGAAAGATACCTATATGTGTAGAAAGCAGAGCTTTTTAGGGTTTTATTAAATAATTGTTTAAAAGCTATTTAGTCACATTAGCTTTAAATATATGTTCCAGATGGACCATTTCTGTAATTTGTTGTAACCGCAGCTACAGTTTCCCCTCTGTTAAAAATCAACAGTATTGACTATTTTGTTATTTTAGGTTTGGGGGCTACAAAGCTGGTATAAGTAAACCAAACAAACTCCGTCATATTGCAGAGCTCCCTCCCCTGTCCGTTAGTATTTGGGATGCTTGAGAGAGCATGGATTGCACTTTTTGCTGAGAGCGTGCGGCCACGTCAGCATTTACGTTATTTAGCAGGTATGAGAGGAGGAGTACTCTCTTAAAACTTTGCTTTGTGACCCTAATTATTATATGTTTGCTTTGTGGCATTGATCGAAAACTGTCCATGACTGCTGGTAAGGTTTTTTTCAGTATGTCCCCTCTTTACCATATCTCCCCTCTCCTTAGTGACTTTTATACTGTTTATTTGAAAAACCCCACTACAGAATACAACAGTTATTATTTAATAAGTGGTTTCAGAGTTTAACCTAATTTGAAGAATGCATTTCGTAGATGAGAAACCATCATCTGTCAAGTAAGAGTAAATTATAGAGCATAAGTAAAGTCTGGTTTATTTGAGGGTCACAATGTGTAGAGAAGGAATCCTAGTCCTTCATTTGACAAGTCTCAGAGCCTCTGTTTCTTCACAAAAGTATGTTGGATTCTTCTATCTCTAAGGTTCCTTTTCCTCTAAAGTATTAAATTAGTTATAAATTTTAAAGTTTTAGATTTCTTTCAAGTGGGAAAAAATTGTCTTCTATGCAGCAGGTAGAAGTTAAAGAAAGTGCACACACAAGTCTCAGAGCCTCTGTTTCTTCACAAAACTAATGTTATCTTGTTAGGATTGTTGGAGAACCAAAGTACGTATAGTGCCCGCACTGGGGCTTTGTGATCATGGTGGGGCTGGTGGTGGTGGTTCCTGAACCACATGTAGTGATGAGTAGAACGCGTCTTTCCTAGAAGGTGAGACTTGGAAAGGTAAACCAATAATGTGTGTAAGATAAACCATGAAAGACCTCACTACAACAGTCAGGTCACTTAATAGGAATGAAACCAGCTCAAAACATGTCCCATCTCCAGTTTCAGCACCTCTGAGTGCCACCACATGCAGCTTTGCTTGGTGAGAGCTAGCTCTCAACAGCTCAGCCCCTGTGTAACTTTGAGCAAACCTTTTTCATATTTCTGGCCCTTATTGGTAAAACAAGTATGTTGGACTATTCTATCTCTAAGGTTTCTTTTCCTCTAAAGTATTAAGTTAGTTGTAAATTTTAAAGTTTTAGATTTCATTCAAGTGGGAAATAATTGTCTTATATGCAGCAGGCAGAAGTTACAGGAAGTGCACATACCAAATGCACATACCTTTGTGTTCCCTAGAGCAACCTTTTCCCTCCTCTCAGTTTTTAGCTTATTGTGCCTGGTTTGTGATGGTTTAGGTAGTGTAAATGGCCAGAGTAGACTGGATGTTTGAGTTTCAGGGTGGGAGCAAGAGTGAATACGAAAGTCTTTTTTTTTTTTAATTAATTAATTAATTTTATTTATTTTTGGCTGTGTGGGGTCTTTGTTGCTGCACGCGGGCTTTCTCTGGTTTTGGTGAGCGGGGGGAGGGGCTCTACTCTTTGTTGTGGTGCGTGGGCTTCTCATTGCAGTGGCTTCTTTTGTTGTGGAGCACGAGCTCTAGGCGCACAGGCTTCAGTAGTTGCGGCATGCGGGCTTAGTCGTTGTGGCACTCGGGCTCTAGAACGCAGGCTCAGTAGTTGTGGTGCACGAGCTTAGTTGCTCCGGGGCATGTGGGATCTTCCTGGAACAGGGCTTGAACCCGTGTTCCCTGCATTGGCCGGCAGATTCTTAACCACTGCACCACCAGGGAAGTCCCAATACGGAAGTGTTTAGCTTGTCTAATTGAATAAGACTGCCCTGGAAGTACACCATCAGACTTTTTTTTTTTTTTTTTTTTTTTTTTGCGGTACGCGGGCCTCTCACCGCTGTGGCCTCTCCCGTTGTGGAGCACAGCCTCCAGACGCGCAGGCTCAGCGGCCATGGCTCACGGGCCCAGCCGCTCCGCAGCACGTGGGATCTTCCCGGACCGGAGCACGAACCCGTGTCCCCTGCATCGGCAGGCGGACTCTCAACCACTGCGCCACCAGGGAAGCCCCTTTTTTTTTTTTTTTTTTTTTTTTTTTTTTTAAAGAGAGTGTTATTGGGCTTCCCTGGTGGCGCAGTGGTTGAGAGTCCGCCTGCCGATGCAGGGGATACGGGTTCGTGCCCCGGTCTGGGAGGATCCCACATGCCGCGGAGCGGATGGGCCTGTGAGCCATGGCCGCTGAGCCTGCGCGTCCGGAGCCTGTGCTCCGCAACGGGAGGGGCCACATCAGTGAGAGGCCCGCGTACCGCAAAAAAAAAAAAAAAAAAAAAAAAAAAAGAGAGTGTTATTTATTTAGGATAATTACAGTAAGAAAGTTTATTTTAATCAGGTGCTAAATCATCTCTTGAAATTGAGAGGTTCTTTTGTTATATAGAAATCTCTTTTAAAATGTATTTCTAGGAATATACTTTTCTCTTTAGAGTGTTAGCAAACTTAATGACACGTTTAAACTGGATGGCTATTTTCTTGATGACTCCATTAAAAGAAAATTGTTCTATTCTGATGAGAAAGATTTGGCTTGTTTACATTTCTCATCCACTCTAGTCATTTTTAAAGATTGATCTTCTGTTGACTTTGTTATTGCTTTGCTTTCATGCTGATCCTTTGTGTTGTGTCAAGTTCTTGATCAGTCCTTACCCTAGACCAGTCTTGTATTTAAGTTAATGTTTCTGACTTCTCTCCTTTTGGCTGAAACTTTAAAAATCTCTTCCAGATTAATAAAATCGTCAGAACTTTTCAGCATCGTTAGGTATAAAAGTTCTCCATTCTAATTGAGGTTTACCTTTCCGTTTGTGTGGTCTCAGTAGATGCATGCAAGGTGGATTCAAGAAACAAACACACATAAAAATGATGCATAGTGAAAAACACTGCCTGTGTAAAACATATATTTGTTATCTTAAAAGTGGTTTTACCCCTTGATATTGTTAGAATTACATGATGTGTGATCATTGCGAAAAAACATTGCAAACAGCTCAGAAACATTACATAGAAGGGGAGATCTTCATGATTTTCAGCCTCCCAGCTGTCTCCACCTTGCCAAGGTCATGTTTGCTAATGGTGTGGTGAACATCCCCCAGCTTTATAATTATGTATTTATAATTATTCCTTTATCATTTAAGTATTTTATTTTATAAAAATGAGAGTATGCAACGGCTTGCTTTTTTCACTTATTTTTATATAATTCCACCTCATTACAAACTGATTTACCTTATTCTTTTGATTGGTTGATTATATGGATGTCCTACAGCTGAGTTCATCAATTTCCTACCCATGGACACTTAGATTATTTCAGTTTTTCAGTACTTAACAAGCATAGACACAGGGAGCATACATATATTTCACATGCTTTTGCCAGTTTTCCAATGGGATGTTAGCCTTATTGTGTTGTGTGTTGCAGGTATTTTCTACTTTGTCTTTTGATTTTGCTGTTCCTTACTAACTGTACATTAAATATAAAAGATAAATAAAGTGATGCTTCTGAGGTTGGTTCAGATTTTATAAACAACTGTTTTTGCTGATGCTGTTTTAAAGCAAACCAGGAAGCTAATTAATAATCTTGGTTTATGACCATGTTAAATAGGACATAGAATTTATTTAAGGAGGTTGCTATAGTAAAACTGTGTTTGCAGAAATTGGGTCCCCTTGAATAGAAACTTTGGTTTGGGTTATCATTCCTGAAACCATTCCTGATATACTGTTGATATACAAGAGTTATTCATTGATAAAATTGACATATTTTAGGAATGATGATTCAACATATAGACACACTGTATTCACATTCATCAACATTTCCCCCCAGATTTTTGGTGGTAAATTGAAATTATGTAAATCAAATTGTAATGTGTGCTTTAATGGAATTATGAAAGAAATCCTTTTATAAACCAAATAATCATGACTTAATTATGTCTGGCATATAAATATGTACTTAAAGTGTAAGTACATCTTTAATTGTGTTGTTTAAACTTTTAAATTAAAGTTCCAAGTAAAATCTCCACTACATAGTGTTATATTTACTTAGGATGGGAGGGAGCTATTACAGATTCCTTAGCCTATCCTCCCTTGATTTGGGGAGATGTGAGAAAAATTTAAGTACATTCTGTTTAATCCTTTGAAGTTCATATACACATATAATCTCTGTGTTATGTTGTCTTAAAACTAATCCAATAAGCTTTTTTTCTTCCTGGCTTTGTAGTATACTTCACCTCGCAGTGGTATCTTCTGAGTAAACCGTCAGTCTGTGCTTAGTTAGCATGTGGTGAGTGAAGAATAATATGTCTTTTGTCTTTTCTGCAAAAATGAAATGTATTGCATGATACTAACCATTATGCTGGAGTTCTTTTGCTCTTTTGTTTAATGAAAATATGATTATGCTATGGGTTAATATAGGGATTTTCTGTTAATTTTGCTTTATAGATTAATAATATATAGATTAATAATCACCACCAGTAAATGTTACATAATTCTAGGAAATTTTAGTTCTTTAAACAGTAGCTGAAAGTTTCAGAATTGGTCTTTGAAATTTTGCTAAAGAATCCAAAAAATCTTTATGTATTTTACATGCCTTTTTGTTTTTTATTTCTCAAGAATGGTCTTTGAAGTTAATAAAGATTGTGAGAGAAAAATGAAAAATCATTTTCTAGATAAAAGTGATGTATTTCACGAATCCAGAATGTAAAATATTGTAAAGCATTCTTAGAGTCAAGGCTAATCTGAAATAATGAGCACTAGTAAAATTGATTTTAAAATAAATGGCAGTTTTATTAGTTCCTGGGATCATGCAGTATAACAAAGTAGCACATTTGTCCTGAGGAGACCCTTAGGCAGCTTGCTCTAATTGAATGTGGCTGTTCCTAATTAACATATTATTACAGTGAGGGGGAGGCATCTAAACTGTTTGGACACAGTTGGCTGTCCTCGCATTTAAACACCCCTCCCATCACCTCCACATATTATCCATGCTGTTAGTGTGATTTTAGCACCCCTAAAAATTTAGGGTACATCTTTACCTCAAACTTTGCAAGAATTTTCACAAGTGACAAATAAGCTGGATCACAATCTATAGAACTTAATTATAATTAAATAAAAGGTTCTCTGATTATTAATTAACCTAGTGTTCAACTAACAGTATCAAGTTTTAAAACGTTAATATATAGCATTTTTTAACGTTTTTGCTTCAAATATCCTTTCTGCCTACATTTGAATCTCATTTTTATTTATTTATTTATTTTTTTGCATTACGCGGGCCTCTCACTGTTGTGGCCTCTCCCGTTGCGGAGCACAGGCTCCGGACGCGCAGGCTCAATGGCCATGGCTCACGGGCCCAGCCGCTCCGCGGCATGTGGGATCTTCCCAGACCGGGGCACGAACCCGTGTCCCCTGCATCGGCAGGCGGACTCTCAACCACTGCGCCACCAGGGAAGCCCCTCATTTTTATTTTTAATGTCAGTTGCCTTAGTGATTATCTAAAACTGTCATTAGTCTTGTAAATCCCAAATCTAATTCAGTAAGTCTTAACATTTACCTTTGTTTATAATATTATAAATACTGTATCATGCTTGTTATTGCATTTAAATAGTATCATTTATCACTTGAAAGGTATACTCTGTAGTACTTCCGTTGATTGTCTCCTCAACTTTTAGTTTGAAAAATTTCAAACAAGATTTGTAAAAATAGTACAATGAACATCCATATACCCTTCACCTACATTTACCAGTTATTAACATTTGCCAAATTTTCTCACTTGCTCTCACTCTTGCTTTCTCTCCATATATATTTTTCCATCTGTGACATTTGACAGTTGCTTGCAAACATGGTGCTTGCAAGCACTTGACAGTTACTTGCAAACATAAACTAAATACTTTACCAAGTATCTTTAAGAACAAGGGCCTTTTCCTACATAGTCACAATACAGTTACGACTCTCAGGAAATTTAATATTAATACAATGCTCTTATCTAATATATAGTAAATATCCACATTTCCCCATTTTTCCAAATAATGTCTGTCTCATAATTTTTAAAATTCCAGGATCCATTGAAAGATTGCACATTGCATTTTGTTGTCATGTTCTTCAGGTCTCTTTTGAACTAGAAAAGTTCTCCCAGCCTTTTTTGGGTCTCTCATGACATTGACATTGTGCAGCATTATTGAATCACGCATGAACTTCTTTTCCTGCAACAGTGCAAGCTAACGTTTGAAAGCAATAACTGACAAAGGGTTTTAAATGTCATAGGAGATCTTTTTCTTATCTTCTCTACGTTTCTAGGACTAACATGAGTGTTGAACAAGTTTTATAAATAGTAAACTCTTGGAGATAGATCATGAGTGGTGGATTATATTGTTCATTTACAAGTTGAGAAGACCTTGATACTTTCTCTAGAACTAAAATATATTTGAAAAGTTTGTCTCTATTACTTAATCTTTTTTGGTATTTTATTTTTATGCATTTTTAACCTCATACTTGATTTGACCACTGGCTTTTAGCATCTTAATTAGAGAAACCTTTTTAGGAAGGTTTAGCATCATGTTTCATAGCAGATTATGGTTTTAAAATTAAGTTTGTTAATTTCATGAGGCATACATAGCTTTTTCACACCAAAATGCTGTTATCCTCTGCCACCATGCCTGGCATCCTGGGAGAACTGCAATATGTAGAAAAATCATTACATTAGGGAAGAAGGAAGAACCTTTTGTCCTCTTAAATCCAGTCTGCATTCTTGTGAGATTCTGCCATGTCAGCACGTTTACTCCTGGCTTTCTCTAATCATGACCTGGTAGCCTTCAATATGTACTGAAAGGTTGCAGTTCCAGATTTCACTTAAAAATACTGCTTTCCAGGACTGCTGACTAAAAAGTCATTCCAAGAACAGTAATTTTTAGAAGATTCCTTTAGGATTTAATATTTAGAATATTTCTGCTTCAGTCCTCAGACCATAGAATATAATCTTGATATAATTTTACTTTAACTTGAAAAAATAAATCTCACAGAAAGTTAGCTTTAAAAGGTTTTTCTTTCTCCCTCCCTTTCTCCCTACCTTCCTTCCTCCCTCCCTTTCTCCCTACCTTCCTTCCTCCCTCCCTTTCTCCCTACCTTCCTTCCTCCCTCCCTTCCTTCCTCCTTCCCTCCCTCCCTCCCTCCTTCCTTCCTTCCTTTCTTTTTAAATTTTTATTGGAGTATAGTTGCTTTACAATGTTGTGTTAGTTTCAGGTATACAGCAAAGTGAATCAGTTACACAGATACTTATATCCCCTCTTTTTCAGATTTCCTTCCCATTTAGGTCACTACAGAGCATTGAGTAGAGTTCCCTGTGGTATACAGTAGGTTCTTGTTAGGTATCTGTTTTATACATAGTAGTATACATATGTCATTTTCTTCTTTCTTTATCCTCACCCTTTTTCTTTTCCAGTCATGGCTCCGACCTTCATCTTGAAGAAGTGGGGAGAGTGATGTTGGGCAGGCCTGGAAAACTGTGCACGTTTGCTGTTCTTAGAGAACGAAGCTGTTATTCAGGGCCCCTCATGTAGCCAGAAGACCAAGAAAAATCTGACATTGGCCACAGAAAGATTGCAGACTGCCTTTAAAATAGATTATATCAGTGGAGAAATGGTGATAGCTTTTTGTGGGGGGGGGATTCTTCCGTTTTTCTGTTGGGAAGAGTTTTGTGTTGTTTAAAAGATACTTTGAATAACTTAACCTGATTTGTGGGCTCATTTAATGTTCCTTTCTTCCATTCTTTTTGTCCCTCTTTTTAAAGAACTGCTTGCCTTTCCTATTTATTTTTAGGGTGATTTTTTTAAAAGACTTGTGCAATACATTTTGAGGTGGAACTTAGTGGATTTTTTTCCTGATATATTAGAGCATTTAATTGACTATTTTATCCAGATTGATTTGTTGAATATTTGCTAAAGACTAGTTCTTTAAGCTATGACATATGATAAATCCAAATGGCAGTACCTCATTGTTTACTTAGCTTTTGTACTTATATTTTTCAGAGGAAAAAATACTACTGTAAATTGTAAATAGTCAATACATAACTGTATCGTATGCAAATCTGTGACTGTTGGCAATGTCATCTCAGAAGAACAGATAAATAAAGTTTATTTACTATATAAATGTGCTTATTGTGTTTTTTCCTAAATTAAAATCTATTTCAAAATAGTTAAGAATTTATGTTGTATCTGGGTGAATATAATGAGGAACTATTTGTCAAGAGAGCTGAATGGCTAAGCATTTGGAATTTTTTTTTTATGCATTTAATTATTGAGTATTTTTCTAATGTGTGAATGGATGTATGGAAGGATAGGCCGTGTGTGTGTGTGTGTGTGTGTGTGTGTGTGTGTGTGTGTGTACACACATGACTACATTTATAATTCTGTTTCTATTAAGGCCCATTAAAATTTCTGTGAAAACTTTTTTTTTTTTTTTTTTTTTGCAGTACGCGGGCCTCTCACTGTTGTGGCCTCTCCCGTTGCGGAGCACAGTCTCCAGACGCGCAGGCTCAGCGGCCATGGCTCATGGGCCCAGCTGCTCCGGCATGTGGGATCTTCCTGGACTGGGGCACGAACCCATGTCCCCTGCATCAGCAGGCGGACTCTCAACCACTGCACCACCAGGGAAGCCCCTTGTGAAAACATTTTTAATTGCCTAATATTTTACCCTCAATATTCCATCATTTAACGCCATGTTCTCTACTGTTGAACATTTAGGTTGTGTGTAATTAGTCACTTTCATTCAGTACTCCATGACGGTCTTGCTATTCATATTGTAAGCACACTGGAAAGAACAATCCAGGACCAACCTGTCTTTCTCTCAACAGCCTTTGGTTGCCAAACACGGACACACTTCAGAAGACTGTGTGCCAGGTTTGTCTGGCACCCTTTCCCCAAACATTCCAAAGATGTGACGCATGGGTGAGCATTCAGAGTCAGTACACTCTTAGAACACTGTTTCAAAGCTGGGCTTCACCCATATTTGGTTAACGTGTTAAAGCTGCATTGAAATAGCTATGCCTGAAGCATACTCTCCGTGGTGGCAGTGGGGGGGCGGGTGAGGGTGCAGGCAAAGCCGCGACATTCCTTCCATCCTCCGGCCATTGTAATAATAACAATTTCCTGGTGCCTTCCTTTGGGATCCTCTTTAGTCAGGCTTTGTTTTTGTGGTTATGTTCTTCAGAAGTGTCCAAATGCCAAACATATGTGAACATATGACAGTAAACAATATGGCCATTTAAAATTTTACTCTGACGATTAAATGCAGTTAAAATGCAGCTATGGGTACATCTCTTATAATTTTCCAATTGCTTATTCCCCTGCTGCAGGAAGGCTGCTTCTTGCTTACCTCACACCCAGATTGGGCTGCCCTCCCCTTTTTTTTTTTTTTTTTTTTTTTTTTGTTTATTTTTTTTTTTTTGCGGTACGCGGGCCTCTCACTGCCGTGGTCTCTCCCGTTGCGGAGCACAGGCTCCGGATGCGCAGGCTCAGCGGCCATGGCTCACGGGCCCAGCCGCTCCGCGGCATATGGGATCCTCCCAGACCGGGGCACGAACCCGTATCCCCTGCATCGGCAGGCGGACTCTCAACCACTGCGCCACCAGGGAGGCCCTGCCCTCCCCCTTTTAAATGGGGAATGTGTAGTGTGTTTCCATGTCTGTCATTTCTCTTTCCACTACTGTATGTTGGGAGTGGGTAGGACATATCATTTGTCTTTTTCATTCCAGGTTTCCAAGAAAAGTTAATTCAGGATCCGGTGTGGCTCATGAGATCCTGGACGTTATGTCTGATGCTATGATTGGGTGAGACTTTTGGGAAGTCTTTGGGAGCATTAATTAATGTAATTTACGGGCAACCAGGAAGGAAATGAATCCTTGTGACCCAGTGAGCAGATTGTGGTAGATTGGATTGTTGTTTCCAATTCTTCTCTCCCTCCCTATATTTGGGTTATGCATCCACATACTTCGTTATCTGACTTTGAAGTACCTACTGTTGTAGTGGGTGGAAATACATTTCTCCACCAACACTGAGATTGGCTGTGTGACTTTAGTCAGTGAGTTTTGAGTGGACATGACTTTGCCACATCTGAGCAGCAGTTTTAAGAGCCCTTGCATAGTTCAGCTATTGCTGTTTTATCGCTGCCATGAGACTGAGGTAATGGGTTCTCCTTTAGCTTGGACCCTGGGATAGTGACACATTGACCAGACATGTAACAGAGTGAGAAATTATTATTATTATAAGCCACTGAGATTTGGGGATCATTTGTTACTGTAGCATAACTTAGTGAAAACTGACACATGCAAAAAATTATTATTTTTGCCGGATAAAGTGATGTCTTTAGTTTTTAGAAGTTTGACTATGTAGTGTCTTGGTGTGGATTTCTTTAGGTTTATCTTAGGGTTTGCCCAGCTTCTTGAGTCTACAGGTTTATGTCTTTTGCCAAATTTGGGAACTTATCAGCCGTTATTCCTTTCCTTTTTAAAAAATATTTATTTATTTATTTATGGCTGTGTCGGGTCTTAGTTGCGGTATGTGGGCTCTTCGTCATGGCATGCTGGCTTCTCTCTAGTTGTGACTTGCAGGCTTCTCTTTAGTTGTGGTGTGTGGGCTCTGTAGTTGTGGCACACAGGCTCAGTAGTTGTGGCATGTGGACTTAGTTGCTCCGCAGCATGTGGGATCTTAGTTCCCCCACCAGGGATTGAACCCACGTCCCCTGCATTGGAAGGCGGATTCTTAACCACTGGACCACCAGGGAAGTCCCCAGTCATTATTTCTTTGAGTATTTTTTTAGCCCTACTCTCTTTCTCCTCTCCCTGCTCTCCTTCTGGGACTCCAATGACACGTTAGATCCTTTGTTGTAGTCCCACAAGTCCCTGAGGCTCTGTTCATTTTTTTTTCTCCAGTCTAATTTCTCTCTGTTGTTCAGACTGAGTGATTTCTCTTGTTCTGTTTTCAAGTTCACTGACTCTTTTCTCTGTCCCCTCCATTCTGCTGTTGAACCTGTCCATTGAGTTTTTAATTTCAGTCATTGTATTTTTCAGTTCTAAAATTCCCACTTGGGTCTTTATGTCTTCCATTTCTTTGCAGAGATATTCTGTTTTTTTGGTGAGACCTTGTTTTCTCATTTATTTCAAGCATGTTTGTAATGCTCATTGAAGAATATGTATGCTGGCTGCTTTAAAGTCTTTGTCAGATAAAGGATGGGATAGAAATCCAGATTCTCTACTAGGCCTTCATTGACACCCAAGGTGGGGAGGGTCTCCTCATCACTGCTGGGTAGGGATGTAGAGTTAACAGTTGCCCACTAGACCTCCACTGAACCATGGGAGGGGTGGTAGGGAGGGAGACCTCTTTACCTTTGGGTGGTAGTGAAAGTCCACTCTCCCCTGGGCCTCCTCTCCCTCTACCCCAGCAGGAAAGGGGAGGGGACCTAGTTGCTGCTGGTGGGGGTGGAAGTCCAGGCTTCCCATATGGTCTCCGCTGACATCATGGGGATGGGTGGGATTGGGAGGTCTCATTGCTACCCACCAGGGATGAAAGTCCCAGCTTCCTGCTCAGCCTTCTCTGACATCACCCTGCATGAGTTTTGGGTCCTTCCTTATAGCTTGGCAGTTGTTAGAGGTCTAGGCTCCCCACTGGGCCTTTGCTGACAGGGGTGGGAGGGGGGTCACATTGTTTCTTGCTGGAGGTTTTTTTTTGGTGTGTGGCTAGAGTGGAGCCATGGTTGTCTAAAAACTTTGTGTCTTGCTAGGCTGCTCCTTTCCTGGTCCTTTGCTACCGGTTTCCAGGTAGCCAGTTTCTTCAGGTCCAAGTCTGCTGTATATGAGGCAGAGAAAGCCTCAGTAACTCATGGCATGTCACTCCTCAGGTCCCAAGCATCCTGGCCAGTCTGCCTCCTCCTCTCTACCTTTCAGAGTCTTCTTAGGTTTGTTTTATGTACAATGTCCAGGGTTTTCAATTGTACTTGGGAGGACTAGGGAGAAGTATGTCTACTCCATCCTCCCAGAAGCAGGTCTCCTATGCACTGTGATTATATTTAGTATATATTTATTACATATTGTTCCAGATACAAATTTTTTAAATTAATTAATTTAGTTATTTATCTTTGGCTGATTTGGATCTTTGTTGCTGCGCGTGGGCTTTCTCTAGTTGCGGCGAGCAGGGGCTACTCTTGGTTGTGGTGTGTGGGCTTCTCACTGCGGTGGCTTCTCGTTGTGGAGCACGGGCTTTAGGCACGTGGGCTTCAGTAGTCGTGGCTCGCGGGCTCTGGAGTGCAGGCTCAGTAGTTGTGGCACATGGGCTCAGGTGGTGTGGCTTGCGGGCTCCAGAGCCCAGGCTCAGCATCCATGGCGCGTGGGCTTAGTTGCTCCACGGCATGTGGGATCTTCCTGGACCAGAGCTCAAACCCATGTCCCCTGGATCCTTAACCACTGTACCACCAGGGAAGCCCAGATACACATATTTTTAATAAATATAAACTAGAAGCATATACAGTTAATTCACAATAGTGGTCACAATGGTCTTCCCTGGTCACCTCCACCCAATCTGTATTCCACATCCTCCTTTAGTTTTTTTTATGGCATCAAGTATTGCCTACCCTCAGTAAAAATTGTTGTTTTCTTTGTACTAGAATGAAAGCTCCAAGAGGCCAGGCAAATTATGTCTTGTCCATGGTTGTGTCCTTACGACCTAGCATATGTAGTAAGCACACAATAAGCATTTACTGAATATAAATGAATGAATGGATGGACAAGTGAATTAAGAAAGAAGAGAAAATGTACCAGTACCTTCTTTGTAATTAAAAAGAAAAAAATTTTTTAAGACTGGGAAAATTTTTAAAGACTTCTTTCTCTTTTGAGGAGGCATATGGGAACACAGGGGAACAAGAGGAACCCAATTATGGGCAGAACCTGGACTTTGTTTAATTTGTTTTATAAGTCAGTTAGTTACAGATGTTAATATTTTAAGGAACCGATTACTTGTAACACATCACAACTGATCAGGATACACCAGTAGAAATGAGTACAACTGGAAAGAATCCCTTCCCTGTTTTCTTTTTCTTTCTTTTTTTTGGGGGGCGGGGGCCATACTGTGTGGCAGGCAGGATCTAGTTCCCTGACCAGGGATCAAACCCGCATGCCCTGTATTGGAAGCAGGGAGTGTTAACCACTGGACCACCAGGGAAGTCCCCGACCTTCCCTGTTTTCACTCCTACTTTCCTAGATGTGTTTTTCTTTTGGGATTGAGCCATGTTGGATTTGAAGATTAGTTTAGGCCCGGGGAAAGAATCTGTCCAAAGAGCTTAATTTCCCCTAATCTCTTGGGGAGGTGGCATTGCATGCTGGCTATGAGTGCAGGCTCTGGGGCCAGCCTGCCAGGCTTCGAGTCCTGGCTTGGCCGTTTACTCACCATGCCAGGGATCTGAGATGGGCTGGGACCTGGGACCCTGTGCTGCAGTGCTTGTACCTGGACAAACTCTCCTGGAGCAACAGAATACAAGAAACTATAAGGGACTAAAAATAACTGTGTGCATGAGCCGTTGGGGCAAACTATGAACAATGTGATACAAAAAGGCCAAAACCCAACTGCCCCTTCTGAAGTGCCGGGAGCAAAAGCAGGGTACTTGCACATGCCCCCTGCGCATAGTACCACCAAGAGGATGAGCAGATCACCTAAGCCACCCCTCCGGCCCAACCCACCAGTCTGCCCCTAACCTCACCCTATTTAAGGGACCAGCCCCCTTTGTGAACAAGGGCACCTTGTTACTTGCTTTCACTCCCTTGTGCTGCAACAGGAGTCCCGATAGAGCCTTGCCTGAAATTCTCATATGGTCTCATCAATTTCTACTGATTAAACGAGTCCAAGGACCGTGGTCGGTACATAGGTACAGATGCAAGAGCAGAAATGGCAACCTGCAAGCCCTTTTGGAAGCTTCTGCTTATATCACAACCTAAGCCAAACTCAGAATTAAGGGATGGGGAAAATCACACCATCTCTTGAAAGGAGGATTCAAAAAGTCACTTTATAAGGGTGTGACTGCAGTGAGGGTGTGAAGATTTCGGGCCCTTAATGCAAACAATTTATCAAAATACTTATCAACTCAGTACGGCCACTACCAATCAGTTGAGTTCATACAGTGTATCAGATCTGTTTGCCATCACGACTGTAAGTTTCCCTGACGGGGGTGCTTCAGGGAACCTGGTAGGGGCAGGGGTGGGACAAAAACGCAGGGTTCTGGGCCTCCTTTCCACTTAGAGCTGCTTGACTTTTATTTGTTTTATATATTGAGGTTTTACATTAGGTTTTGTTTGAAAAAGATTCTGCCGTCAAAAGGCTTTAAAAAGTTTTCTTTCTTTGGGTGTATTCAGACTAACAGGAAGAGAATGCTTAGCCCATGTTTCCTTGGTCCCTGCAGAACTGCTTTTGCTCATCTGTGTTTCAGACTGTGCCTTAGGCTTTACTCAAAGGCCACCATAAGAAAGAACTTCAGGGAATCAATGATTATATGTTCTTTACACCTATTTTACGAGTCACCAATATGTAAGAAATCTGTTTTACAGACAAGTGCTGGGGAAAGTTTCAGTATATTTTCTCTTTTGGGCAACAAGAACTATTTTATGTATCATGTAACATGTTTCCCTTTTCGCTTTGGCCACGTGGAAGCTTGGTGCCAAATTTAGCTCCCACGTTTCATAACTCTTAAAACTAGAATGGCCCAAGGAGCTTTTTTTTTTTTTTTAATTATTTATTTATTCATTTTTGGCTGTGTTGGGTCTTTGTTGCTATGTGTGGGCTTTTCTCTAGTTGCGGCGAGTGGGGGCTACTCTTTGTTGTGGTGCACAGGCTTCTCATTGCGGTGGCTTCTCTTGTTGTGGAGCACGGGCTCTAGGTGCGTGGGCTTCAGTAGTTGTGGCTCGTGGGTTCTAGAGCATAGGCTCAGTAGTTGTGGCGCACGGGCTTAGTTGCTCCGCAGCATGTGGTATCTTTCCAGACCAGGGATCGAACCCGTGTCCCCTGCATTGGCAGGTGGATTCTTAACTATTGCGCCACCAGGGAAGTCCCCCAAGGAGCTTTTAAAATACAGATTCCAAGGCTTCAACTGCAGAGAGTCTGAGTAACTGGGCTGCCCCTGGTGGCTTGATTATTTCTGTTCTCTTTCTTTGCCCTGGACTTGCCTTCTGATTCTAATATATGTTTCCTCTGGCCCCAATTGTTCTTTCATACAGTTAAGTCAAGTTACTCCTAGGTCCAAACTGGCAGTGTGTGGGAGGCTGCTCCCAGGACCAGTGAAGGCACTGAAAGGCCTCTGGCCAGTCTAGGGGCCCAGCCTGGATAGGGGGCAGCTCCTCAGCAGAGAAGGGGTAGAGGCGCCAGGGCCCTCCATGTCTTCGGGTTTGGGAAGTCAGGTGTCTTTCCCAGCGAGCAGCCCTGGGGGATGCCTATTCTGGAGCTGGGGGCTGGGCCTGAGGGTCAGATGCCAAAACACCCTGGGCTCTCAGGGAAGCAGGACTCGGGCCGAGAAAGAGCCACAGCCCGCCAAGTCCCCTGCAGCATCTGAACACCTGCTCGCACAGTCTCTACGCTGAGATTTTCACCCTATTGGACACCCCCAAGTTTAGGAGGAGAAACCAAGTCTCCCACAGGTTAATTCAACACTCAGGCTTGGCCAAAAATTGTTTAGAAGGACATAATCATTCTCTAGGATGATTCTGAATTTAGAATTGAATATAAATGTCGAAGTGAAGCAAGTTCATGGTCCTAATATTTTGGGGTTATTTGTATATTTTTTTAAGTAAATAAATTTATTTATTTATTTTTGGCTGCATTGGGTCTTCATTGCTGCACGTGGGCTTTCTCTAGTTGCGGTGCGCGGGCTTTCCATTGTGGCGGTGGCTTCTCTTGCTGCAGAGCACGGGCTCTAGGCGCACAGGCTTCAGTAGTTGTGGCTTGCAGGCTTTAAAGCACAGGCTCAGTGGTTGTGGTGCACGGGCTTAGCTGCTCCAAGGCATGTGGGATCTTCCCAGACCAGGGATCGAACCTGTGTCCCCTACATTGACAGGCGGATTCTTAACCACTGTGCCACCAGGGAAGTCCCGGGTTATTTGTATTTTTAAGATAACTTGGCATACTAAATTAGCTAATAAATTAGCCTTGAATTCATTTTAAAAGTTATAATTGAAGCATTGATTTAGATTTGTGATTTTAAGCTGAAACCTTATTGTTTATAAACAACATTAGAATATTTAACATAGAAGATACATATTATTTTAAGTTTTATCAGTTAGATTTATCAACCTTGGTTAAATAAGGAAATACTTAAGTACTTGGAAGGTTTTTAGAGTCAGGTGAATACATGAAATGCTTATAAATAAGATAAAGTATGATAAATTTATTAATGTAGCAATTTCAAATATAAAGAGAATTTAATGAAGTTATAAAAACGTTCTGAAAATAATTGCTTGAAATTTGGTAGATTTATAATTAGAATAATGAGATTAATAAGCTGAACTTAAATAAGGTTCTACATTTGTGATGTTAATAACTTCAATATTTTTTTAACTGAAGTAGTCTTCTAATGAAACTTACTCTTAAATTTCTCTGAAAATACTAATTAGAATTAAACAAATTTTTTTTCTTTCTTCATCCTACAGCTCTGTTTTCTTTGGGTCTAGTTGTCCTGTTTGTGAATGTTTTTCTTTCTGTTGGTGGGGTTCCTGGTGGCTGGCAGTCCTTGGTTGACCATCAAAGGACAAGGCAGGTTGCCCTCGTGGCTGGAATGAGTTTCCCTTTGCATTTGTCTAGATCTGTTTGCCTGACAGGTGTGTCCCTGAATGAAAGGGCCACCTCTGCATCCCGTGGAAGTGGGCAGGGCTGATGTCTTTCCCTTTGATTGCCTCTCTGTTTCGTTCTCCCTCCTTCTCTCCCTCCTTCTGCTCTTACAAGACTATTTGCCTTCTCCTCTTTTACACACGCTAATAGCTAATGTTAGATTCGCTTCAGGGCACCCACAGAGCTCACTACTCCCCTTTAAAGAGGGAGGACGGAGAAGGAGGAGGAAGCGAGCATTTATGGAGCATCTTCTTCTCACAGCATGAGGGACTCAGGACCCACTGACTTGTTCAAGCCCTCCCAGGGGTGTAGGTGTTGCTGTCCTATTTGACTCATTAGGGTTTTACCTTTAGTTGTTTTAAAAGGTGAAACTGGGCTTTATTGAGCTGTGACAAGGATAGAAGCTTGAGCAAGAAAATGTGCAAGGATCAGAAAATGTCAGGAGCCTCATGGTCTTGTGGTGGATGATATACAATTGGGTTCTTTCCTTGGGAGTAATGGAATCTGCTAGCACTGCATAACCAGAGGTGGGGTGGGGAGGGAGAGGAGGGAGAGTGCATCAGGAGACAGAAAGACCAGATAAGATGGTCATTGAAACTTTTTTTTTTTTTTTTTTGGCGGTACACGGGCCTCTCACTGCCATGGCCTCTCCCGTTGCGGAGCACACCGGACGCGCAGGCTCAGCAGCCATGGCTCACAGGCCCAGCCGCTCCGCGGCATATGGGATCTTCCCAGACCGGGGCACGAACCCGCGTCCTCTGCATTGGCAGGCGGGCTCTCAACCACTGCGCCACCAGGGAAGCCCTGAAACATTTTTGATCATCAGAAGCGGTGGTTGAAACTTAAGGTGTCAGAACAGTAGGATGGAAACGAATTGGCCCTGGCTGACTCACTTTACACTCCGCACCATGCATGCCTTATTTTCTTCAACTTTCGTGAACAGGCAGAGGTGAGGAAGCTGGGTCACCATGGACATCAAGAAGCTGTAGGCCAGTAATCCAGCAGGCAGGATTTGAACCCTGAACTTAATGATTCCAGACCTTCCACTGGGCCCTCTCAAATTCACGCTAAATTGTTAGCAAAGTCACCGATATCCTCCATCTCTGCTCTGAAGTCTCCTTTTGCTTTCTTGATTTAAGTGAAACCCTTACTCTTGTCTTGTGACTCTGATTCCCCTGCAGCTTTCTCCAGCTTGTGTTGGCAATGGAAGGTGGGGGGGATGTGTGTTTTTCCCCACGCCCCTTGGATGACTGGCCTGAAGGTCCACCTTGCTCCTCATCGTAGCTTCCAGACTGCAGGACCATGGCGTCCAGACTCTGGTGAACAGGGGGCCTGTGACCTCTCGAGAAGGGGTCATTTGGGGTTGCACTGGTGATGTGAGCTCCAGGGGGCTCCTGCCTGTGTGTGTCGGGCTGGTGGGCAGAGGCGTGGGGTTGCAGGCCTGATCCGGGGTGTGGTTCGGAGGGCTGCCCAGGCGTGCCGTCCTGCATGTGCACCTCTGGGCCCACCGCACCCTTGCTGGTCCTTCCCTTGGGGCTTTGCCTTCCATTCCCACGCTTGGCCTCAGCCCACACTCTCTTGTGCCAAGAATCGAGGTTTAAAGTCTTATTGAATAATCCTTCACCAAAGATGTGTTGTCAGCCAGCGGTGACTGAATTCTTCCTGTCACCTGTGGACATCGGTTTGATGTATCAGTTAATGTTTGCTGCTTAAAGCAGCCCCACTTATCAAGCTCACAACTCTGCAGGGTGGCCCTTTGGGCTGGATCCGCTGGGCATTTTTCCCATCTCAGCTGGGCTCACTCATGCACCCGGAGTCAACTCTGTGTCCGCTGAGACTGGCTGGTCCAGGGGCCAAGGTGGCTGGTCTCTGCTGTGTGGTCAGCCCGAGTCTAGCAGGGAGCGCGTGCTTGTTCACGGGCAGCGTAGCAGGGGGCTGGGAGCAGGTAAGAGCCTGCAGACCTTGAGGCCCAGGCTCCCACCCTGCACACCATCGCTTCCACTACATTCTGTTGGTCAAAGCAAGTTACTGGGCCACCCTGATTGAAGGGCTGGGGACACAGGCTCCACTTTAATGAGAAGTGTTGCAAAGTCATATTGCAAGGGGGTATGGGTAACTGTGCCCCCCCACTTTTTTTTTTTACAAGTGCAGTATCACCATAGGCCAGCATGCAGATCCTGCAGCTGTAAGGAGAGAGGAAGAACTTTTATCCCTGGGCCATCCCATCTCTGAGTTTTGTATAGGTCCTGGCTGTGATGCTCTGCCTGCCAGTTGTGGTGGGTTCTGTGGGTTCCCCTGTCCTCTGACCTTGGACGGCTGTGTGTGAGCAATGTGGCTGCTCTCACAGAGGCTTGGTGGAAGCTCTCAGAGGCGTGCTGGGGCTTAAGAGCCTCCCGATCTTCCCAGGCAGCTGTCAGACCTGGAGCTGGTTGGCAAGGCCTCAGCCGTTCATATCTAATCTGGGCGCTGATTGATGGAGGTGGTTTTGCTTTGATTGTCCCTGGGAGGCAAGAGCTGCTCCAGGTCTGTGGCCATTTATGGGCAGAGCCAGAGGCTGGTCCTCACTGCGTAACACGACGGAGTTCGTGGTAGGGGTCACGTTCTGCCCAGTGACCTTGGCAAGTCACCATCCCAGCCCCTGCTGACTGCCTCCCGAAGCATCATTTCCCTCCTCCTAGAGGTTATATAATTACACCTTCTCTCTGGCAATCTTGTTTTCCCCTCACTGCTGGATCATCACCATCTGGGTGCTGATACTGCTCCTGTGTCAAAACATAAAGCTCTCGGATTCCGCATCTTCCCCCACCTATCGCCCCGTTTCTCTATTCCTCTTTAGAGAACACTTTAAAAAAAGAGATAACTGGGACTTCCCTGGTGGCGCAGCAGTTAAGAATCCGCCTGCCAATGCAGGGGACATGGGTTTGATCCCTGGTCCGGGAAGATCCCACATGCCGCAGAGCAGCTAAGCCTGTGCGCCGCAACTACGGAAGCCTGCACGCCTAGAGCCCGTGCTCTGCAACAAGAGAAGCCACCGCAATGAGAAGCACGCACACTGCAATGAAAAGTAGCCCCCGCTCGCCACAACTAGAGAAAGCCCTCGGGCAGCAATGGAGACCCAATGCAGCCAAAAAAAGAAAAAAAAAAGATAACTATACTCACTGTCCCTGACATGTTTGCTTCCATTCCCCTTAAACCCCTCCTTGGAAACTGCTCTTGGCCAGGTCCATTGCTAAGGCAGGTGATCTCACTGGGTCTCACCTGATTCACACATGTGGCCCCTTTGTCTTTCAGGAACCCCCTCCCCTCACTTGGAATCCACTTCTCCTGCCTCGCTGGCTGGGGCATCCTCGCTTCCCTGACTGCTGACAACCTAGGGCCCTGGGGTTCAGGCTCGAGGCCTTTCCTCTCTATTATCTGCATCCCCTCGGCGATCTCATCCTGTCTCATGGCTTTAAACACCCACTACGTGCCAACGATGCTCATTTTATATCTCCTTTCTGGTCCCCAGACTCACCGAACGGCCCGTTCAGCATTTCCATTTAGATGTCTAATTGCACGTAGACTTTAGTGTGTCCCAGACTGAATCTTGATCCCCCTAGACCTGCTCCTGCCACGTCACCCCCTGTCGGTTGAAGGCTTTCCTTTTTCCCTTGCTCACTAACTCCTAATGATCACTGAATCCTCAGAGCTCTGCCTTCAGTTTGGGGGTTTGCATTTTTTCCTTTCTGATGTAACTATTTTTGAATATGTTAAACATTTGTGCAGTTCCAAGTCAAAACAGTATTAAAAGGTATCCTTAGAGAAATCTCATTTCCCTCCCGACAGTCTTTACCCCATTTTTCAGTGTTCCTTCTGGCAAAAATAAGCACATGTATTTATTTTCCCCTTTTTCTTACACCAAAGTTGGCATACTATGTGCATTGTTCCACCTCTTGCTTTTTTCACTTAACAATATATTGTGGAGATCGCTCCATTGCACAGAGAACTTCCTCATTCTTTTTACAGCTGCATCAGAATTTCATTGCATGGATGTAATTTATTCAACCAGACCCCTACTGACAAACATTTGAGTTGTTTCCAGTTGAGCTGTGATTACAAATAGGGCTGCAATGAATGGCCTTGTGTATATGTTGTTTTGTTCTTTGGAAGGATGTTTTCAGGGTGGATTCCTGGAACCATGGGGGAAGGACGCCATCAAGAGAATCTGGGAGGTGGCACAGGGTTTGTATCCTAGTGCCGCCCCAGGGAAGGCAGAGCCAGCAATGGCCGACCTAGATATGGCCAAGGAGGACAACGGGGAAGGAAGCATCCCCCAGAGCGTGGGGCCAAGATCCCAAAAAACAATGTTTGGGGAGCCCCTTCCAGGGGGCAGACCTGGGGCCCACTCATGGAACATTCTGCCTGCTCTTTGTCTCCTGTTGTTCGCTTTTGGAAATGGCTTCTTGGTGCTGTGGAGTTCAGCTACATCCTTACTGCCTGCTGGATCCGTCCATTTCTAATGGAGGAGTGTTGAAGTCTCCAACTCTGATAGTGGATTCATCTACTTCTTTATCTTTGATTTTCTGCAGTTTGAATACAGTATGCCTAGATGTATGGTTTCTTTTATCTTTTTATCTTTTTTCTCTTCTTTAAGGTGTATACTTTATTGAACTGATCAAGTCAGTGTACAGGTAAGCTCTGGCTGTCTCCATACCTTACCCTGCTCCCGGGGGACTCATTCTCTCTTTCTCTTCCTTCCTTCCTTCCTTCCTCCCTCCCTCCCTCCCTCCCTCCCTTCCTTCCTTCCTCTCTTTCTTTCTTTTGGCATTTTTCCTTCTTGGTGTTCTCTGAACTTCCTGGATCTGTGGTTGAGTGTCTGACATTAACTTGGGGCAATTTCTCAGTCATTATTACTTTAAATTTTTCTTCTGTTCCTTTCTGTCTCTCCTTCTTTTGGTACTTCCATTATATGTATATTACACATTTTGTAGTTGTCCCACAGTTCTGGTTATTCTGTTCCTTTTTTTTCCCTGGTCTTTTTTCTCTTTAATTTTCAGTTTTAGAAGTTTCTGTTGACATGTCCGCCAGCTCAAAGAGTCTTTCCTCAGTCATGTCCAGTCTACTAAATGATCCCATCAGAGGGATTCTTCATTTCTGTTACTGTATTTTTGATATTTCATTTTGCCATCACGGGAAATCCTGGAACTTCTAGGTTGACTGCATGAATCCCAAAGAGAAAGCCAATAAGAAAGCAGGAAGGAGAAGGAGAAAATCTGAGTCACTGGGGATATCTTTTACAGTTGCTGGATCAAGTCTCACTTGAAGCCAGAACTAAATCTGGATTTTTAATTGACATACCCCATAAAAATTCTTTTATATTATGAGTCAGCTTGAAGTGAATTTTCTGTCACTTGGTGCCTCAAAGAGTCCTCACTGACTCTATACCTAATTCATAGGCTTATTGTGAGGTTTAAATAAAATTGCACTTAGCAAACGAAGCATGGCACACAAGTAATACTCAATGAATGGTTACCAATATTGTTATTATGATATATTTATTTTTACAGAGTTATGTGTGCTTTTTATTCCATATCCTAACATTGGCATGTTTCTGTTTCTCTTTTTGGTATTATTCAGTTTCTACCCCCAAAAGAGAGAGGCTGAGGGAGGGGACTGATCAGCCCTGGGCTTCTGACCACCAGCTTCAGCCTCGGGTCCTCCTTGCAAAACCACAGCTGGGGAACGACACAGAGACCACGTGGTGTGGTTCTAATTCCTCTGACATCTCATTTTCATTCTTCAATGATATTTATCTGCATCCAGCTTACACATAAATGTTTCCAGTAAAATGTTCCAAGTGCCTTTTTTCAGAAATCTGAATCCACATGAAAACAATGGCAACAAGAAAAAGGTGTAAACTTTCCAGAACAGGCCCAGATTTTGAAAATGTGATAAAGAGGTTATTGTGCGTCCGAACTTTTCACACAAGAATTGGAGGAGATTTAACACCAGGAATAATAAACCGAGGAAAACCAGCTAATGCAGAGCAGATGGGCCTGCAGGGCAGTGCTAAGCATTTCAATGTCTTTCCTCTTGGACCTTTGGACTCCAGATGACTGAGTGCTGGTTTCTCTAGCTCCAAATAAAGTTAATGCAATTGGGGAAACCATCAGTATGGCTGGTTTGATTTCTGGAGTGATCAGTGGATTAAAGTTTTTCAAGACTGTACTATGTGGTGGGCATTTGACATTCACTACTTGAATCCTGACCACAGCTCCATTTTACTGATGAGAAAACTGAGGTTTTAAAAGCAAAAATCACTTGCTGAAGGGCACATAGCCAGTATGAGAGCCAGGATCAGTCCTAGGTCTGTCTCATTGAATATGCTATGGTTCTACAAACTGGGTAATAAGAGAGCAGGGAAAAGGGGTCATGGTCACATAAATTTGAGAAACTCTGTGTATGTGTGTGGGTGTATATCTACATAGTAAAAGCCTTATTGAGGTATAATTGATCTGCAATAAGCTATACGTGTTTAAACCATGCAGCTCAATAAGTTTTGACCCGTGTCTATCTGCATGAAACCCTCACCACAATCAAGATAGTGAACATCTCCATTACTTCCAGTAGTTTCCTCATGCCCCTTTGTAATTCCTCCCTCTTCTCCCTCCCACCGTTGATCCCAGACAATCGCTGATCTCCTTTCTGTCACCATGGATTAGTTGTACTTTCTAGAGTTTTATATAAGTTGAATCATACCGGATGTAGTCTTTGCCTGTCTTCTGTCACTTGGCATAATTTTTTGAGATTCATTCATGTTATTACATGTTTGTTCCTTTATAGGACTAAGTGGTGTTCCATTTATGAATCTGCCACAATTTATCTACTCATCTATAGATGGACATGGAGGTTGTTTCCAGTTTGGAGCTATTACAAACAAAGTTGCTGTGAACATGCGTGTTCAAGTCTTTATATGACATAAGCTTTCTTGGATAAATACCTAAGAGTGGAAGGGCTAGATCATATGGTAGGTATATGTTTAACTTTTAAAGAAACTGTTAAACTGTGTTTCAAAGTGGTTAAACCATTTTACCAGCAGTGTATGGGAGTTCTCGTTCCTCCTCATCAGCACTTGGTATGGTCAGTCTTTTAAATTTTTACCATCCTAATAGGTATGTAATGATATCAGATTTTCTTATGGTTTTAATTTGCATTTCCCTAATGACTAATGCTATCGAGTATGTTTTTCTGTGCTTTACATCTATATATCTTCTTTAGTTAAGTGTTTGTTCAAATGATTTGCATATTTTAATAGAATTGTTTCTTACTGAGATTTGAGAGTTCTTTATACTTATTGGATGCAGATCTTTTTTTTTTTTTTTTTTTTTCCGGATGCTCAGGCTCAGCGGCCATGGCTCATGGGCCCAGCCCCTCCACGGCATGTTGGATCTTCCCGGACTGGGGCACAAACCTGTGTCCCCTGCATCGGCGGGCAGACTCTCAACCACTGCGCCACCAGGGAAGCCCGGATGCAAGTCTTTTAATAGATATATGTTTTGCAAAGATTTTTCTTCAAGTCTGGGCTTGTATTTTCATTCTCTTGCCAATGTCTTTTGAGGAACAGAAGTTTTTTTTTTTTTTTAAACTCTGGTGAAGTCCAATTTATTTATTTATTTTAAAATTTATTTTATTGAAGTATGGTTGATTTACAGTGTTGTGTTAATTTCTGCTGTACAGCAAGGTGATTCAGTTATACATATATATATACATCCTTTTTCTTATTCTTTTCCATTATGGATTATCACAGGATATTGAATATAGTTCCCTGTGCTATACAGTAGGACCTTATTGTTTATATCCATTGAAGACCACTTTATAGTCCACATTTCTTAACTTCTACTTCATATTTTTAAAACCTTAGGTACCTTCTGGAAGAATTCTTGGCTTGATTTTACAACTCACAAATTTGCTCTTTGGCAACCTATTCTATTCAGCCTATATGTTGAATTTTTTTCAATGATCAGATACTTAAAAATCATTCATCATGTTTGCAACATGGTAATCTTACAACTCCCTGAGAATAGCGATTATTCAGTTCCGTTCAGTCTATGAGCTTTGTTTTCTCGGAGTTAATTGTTACACTTGGTAAGAGGGTGACATCTTTCTTGCACAGCTGCTTGGTGATGCTTAGCTGAGGAGTCATGTATTTGAGGACACCCTGTTGGCTGGTCTTTGCCTGTTGTGCCCACTTCGAGGATGAGGAGTGAGAGGCAACACAGCACCACCAGAGGGTGCTTTCTTGGGGGCAGGAACTCCTCACTCCTCCCTGGTGCAGTCAGCCCCCTGGGACACTGTCTAAAGACTCATGCTCCATGGTCCTACGTGGAAGCGGACACCTCTGCTGCTGCTGCCTAGTCCCAGGGGCAATGAGGACAAGGCATGGACCTGACAGCTCCTACTCAGGTGCCCGCTCCAAGTGGCTCTTTTCCTTCTCTCCCATACATACCTTCAGGCTTTGAGCATCGTTGGAACCACCGCCCAACTTCTGTCTACTTCTATGCAAGAGTCCTCTCCCATGTGTACCTAAGTATAGGATTCCTTTCAAAATCTGATTAGACTGCCTTCCATATTTCAGGAATTTTAAATATTTCTTATCTAAAAGGAAACCCCTTCCAATTTTCCAACATTATTATGGATCAAAAACACATTTGTCTCATTTCTAGAGACTTGTGATAGGAGGAGAGGCTGTAACATGCTTCATTGTCCAACCTGAATGGAACCTGTGGGCAGTATTTACATCTGTAGAAGAATCTCAGTATTTGAAAGGCCACCAGTGCAGACCACATATGCTAAATGTTGTCATGACAATTTGGTTTGCAACTTTTTTCTTTTTGGCCTCCCCATGTGGCACGCGAGATCTTAGTTCCCTGACCAGGGATCGAACCCCTGCCCTGTGCAGTGGAATAGTGGAGTCTTAACCACTGGACCACCAGGGAAGTCCCTTCGTTTGCAACTTTGATGTTTGCACATTGGGGAAAGTTTACCAGGGCCCACCATCTGAGGGGAACGCATGACCATTGTTAGAAATGAAAATCTGCCCATTTCTTTCCATGCTGGAAGGGCCATGTATCTGTGCTACTGTTGACAGTCCCAGCCGAGCCCAGACTTTCAGTCATTCCCACCAAAGCACCAGACGTGTTAATGAAGCCATCTTGGATCCTGTAGACAAGCCCAGCCGCCAGATAAGTACCACTGACACCCTCAGGTGATGCCACGTGAAACAGAACTGAAGAATTTCCCCGCCAAACCCCAATTCCTTAGCAGGCTGCTAAGTGCTTGAGTTGTAACAGTGAAGCCCTTCTGGAGAGCAGTCTAGTGAGGGAAGCAGATGACAGACCAGATAATAACATTATGCAAGGGTTTGAAATGGGGGGAGATGGCTGGCAAAGAGTGCTTTAGGAGCACCAAGGAAGGGTATCTTTTAGCTGCACGTACACAGGCACTGCACACAGTGCACTTAAAACCTGTGAACAGTGGGTAGCAGCTGCAGGAAATCTCTAAGGAGGACATTTCTGGAGTCTTCACCAATGGCTCACATCTGGGAAACCGGTGAGAGGCAGATTTGACAATTTGCTACAGTGATTGTAGAGGAGGAAGCCCAGCTGGGGTGAGCCGTTCACGCGAGGATGAGGTCGTGGCTGCACCACTGTGGGTTATGTCTCAGCCTTCCACAAGCTGTACCCGAAGCACGTGGGGATGTGAAGTCTTGAACTTTTAAGCCAAAAAAGGCTCTAAAATGGCTCACTTAACAAGGAAGCTACTTTAAGAACAGTGCTTTGAATTTTTTCTCTTTTAATCCAAATGCAAATAGCTATTTCTAAAAGTAATTGCATAATAATAATGATTAAATCACTAACACTTATCACTGTCTTCCCATGTGCCAAATACTGTACTGTGTGCTTTAGGAGGCATATTTCGCTGAATCCCCCACAGCAACCCTCTGTGATCCTCTCTTTACAAATAGGGAAACTGAGGCTTGGAGAGGTTAAGGAACCTCTCAAGGTGACATGATGTTATGGCTGAACGTGTGTGTCCTCCCAAAATTCATGCGTTGAAGTTCTAACCCCCAGCGTGGTTGTATTTGGAGTAAGGAAGTAATTGAAGTTAAATTAGGTCATAAGAGTGAAGCCCCATCCCAATAGGATTAGTGCCTTTATGAGAAGAGACGCCAGAGAGCTGCCTCTCTCTCCATGTGTTTGCCCAAAGAAGAGGTCGTGTGACACATAGCAAGAAGATGGCCGTCTGCAACCCAAGGGAAGAGTTCTCACCAGTCACTGACCCTGGTGGCACCTTGATCTTGGACTTTCAGCCTTCACAACTGTGAGGAAGTAAATTTCTGTTATTTAAGCCACCCAGTCTGTGGGATTTTGTTTTGGTAGCCCCAGCAGGTTATATACCTGACAACTCACCACACTGGGATTATGAGCACCAGAGCCCCTGACTCATCACCCTGAACTGCCTCCTAGAAATATCATCATTTGAAAAGTTTTACATTTTGTAACGTGGCATGCTAGTTTTAATATTTAAATTGACGTGAGACATGTTTTCAAAACTTGACATTATCGGGACATCCCTGGTGGCTCAGTGGTTAAGAATCCACCTGCCAGTGCAGGGGACATGGGTTCGATCCCTGGTCCGGGAAGATCCCACATGCCGTGGAGCAACAAAGCCTGTGCGCCACAACTACTGAGCCTGCGCTCTAGAGCCTGTGAGCCACAACTACTGAGCCAGCGTGCTACAACTACTGAAGCCCACACGCCTAGAACCCATGCTCTGCAACAAGAGAAGCCACAACAGTGAGAAGCCCATGCACCGCAACGAAGAGTAGCCCCTGCTCGCGGCACCTAGAGAAAGCCTGCGCACAGCAACAAAGACCCAAAGCAGCCAAAAATAAATAAATAAATAAATAAATAAAACCTTGGCATTATCTATGCTAATATTGATGGTTGTTACTTAAAGCAGTTTAACTAAATTTGGATCTCTGGAAAAAACATTTTTTTGAGCATGGAAGCAGGTTGGAAATATTGCACCCAGTAATAACAGTGAGACTTTTGGCATATGAAATACATCAGTGGGGAAGTATTTGCTTAAATCTCTGCCTGCTATTACAGTTGAAGGTTTGGTGATAGTATTTGCCCTTCCCATGAACTTTCTGGATTTCAAAACCATGTGGAAGTGTAGCTTGTCTTATACGAAAAATAAAGTCGGAGAACTTTTAAAGAATTAACATCAAGAAATGCATTAAGCTAAGTATCAGTTATTTAGAGAATGATTATCTGGTGTGTGAATGATCTTGGTCCTTTTATTTCTCCCCCTCCTTTGACAATACCATGAGGATACTTTTCTTCCACAGGTTGGCTGCTCTCCTTCTTAACCTCTACTGGGAGTGCAAGCAGGTGTCAGCCCCTCAACAGAGGCCAGGCTGTTCTAACAGGCTTTCACTTTGATGAATGCTTTGGCTTTATGGGTGGAGCATCTTTTACATCCACTTCTGGCTCTCTGTAGACCATTTAAGCAGTACAAAAGGAAAGATAGATGATGGGTAAGTAAGTAGGTAGATGGATAGATGATACATAAATCAGCAAGAATAGCCCACAATCTGAGCTATAACCATTACAGGTTATATATATATATATATATATATATATATGATGTAGATATATAACATATATATAATCAGTTTTATATATATATATATATATATATATATGAACATATAACATTTCAGGTAAAATCCAGACCTTTTTTTGGGGGGGTTATTAATTTTATTTATTGCTTACTCATTTCCTATTTCATCAATTTCCTCTGTATTATTTCCATTCTTTTTTCTTTTAAAAAAATTTTTAAGAATTAATATAATTTTAAAGGTTACACTCCATTTAGTTATTACAAAATATTGGCTATATTCCCCATGTTGTATAATACATCCTTGAGCACATCTTACACCTAATAGTTTGTATCTCCCAGTCTTCCACCCCTCTATTATCTCTCCCCCCTCCCCACTCAGACCTCTTTTTATGAGCATGTATACATATAGATGCATGAAAATCTACATGTCAGATCATCATATTTTGAGCATATTAGAACTTGTAGGATGCAGCTCAAACAGTGCTTACAGGGAAATTTAGTGCATGTGTATACACATGTATTATATATAGTATATATTTTATATAATATATTTATTATATATTATATAAAATGTATATAATAGAAAAGAATTAGAAAAATAGTAAGGCTAAAAATCTAAGCAACTATCTCAAGGAGCTAGAGAAAAGTATTGCAAATTAAATCCAGAGAAAGTAGAAGGAAAGAAATAATTAAAAACAAATCAATAAATAAAAATTTAAAATTAAAAAGTAAATGCATTATAGAAAGAAAACCACCAAAGTTAAAAGTGGGTTCTTTGAAATAATTAAGAAAATTAATAGCTCCTACAAAGACAGATCAAGAAATAAAGACCAAAAATACAAATTACAAATAACAGGCATGAAAAACCTGACATCACTACAGATTCTACAGACATTAAAAAGGCAATGATTCTGATAGTGTGGTCAAGGAAAGACAAGGGCTTGAACTGAACCCAGTAGATGAGAATGAGTTGGTGGATTTGAAAGCTTGAGGAGGTGGAATAAACAGACTGGTTGGATTGGGTGTGGGAGAGAAATAGGTGTAACAGTTTGTGCTGAGCTCTCTCTTAGTTGACTGGGTGGCCAAGGGGCGCCACTAGTGAGGCTGGGCAGCTCAGATGGAGAACCAAGCTTGGTGAAATTCGGCTAAAACCTACTTTTCCCAATTTAATTTTATTGCTTTTTTTACTTGCTACCTAAAAAACAATCCCCCCCCCCAAAAAAAAACCCCAGAAAATAACAAGTGTTGTGAGAATGTAGAGAAATTGAAACTCTGTGCACTGTTTGTGGGGAGGTAAAATGCAGTGCAGTCACTGTGGAAAAGTGTGGCAGTTCCTCAAAATATTAAACATAGAATTACTATGTGATCCAGCAATTCCACTTCTCGGTATATACCCTAAAGAATGGAAGGCACTTATCTCGAACAGATAACTGTATACCTATGTTAATAGCAGTATTGTTCACAATAGCCAAAAAGTGGAAACAAACCAAGTGTCTTTCAAAGGATCGACAGATAAAGAAAATGTGGTGTGTAAGTACAGTCTTTAAAAAGGAAAGAAATTCTGATGCGTGGTACAACATGAATGGACCTTGAGGGCATAATGCTACGTGGATTGGCAAACATTAAAAGACAAATACTGTATGACTCCACTCATGTGGGGTACTTAGAGTAGCGAAATTCACAGACAGAATGGTTGCCAAGGGCTAGAGGGAGGGGAGAAAAGAGGAGTTACTGTTTAATGGATATAGAGTTGCAGTTTTGCAAGATTAAAGTTCTAGAGGTGGCTGGTGGTGGCTGCACAATAATGTGAATGTACTTAATGCCACCAAACTGTACACTTTAAGATGGTTAAGATGGTGAATTTTATGTTATGTGTATTTTATCCAGTTAAACACACACACACACACACACACACAAGGCTAGACCCCAACCCAAGGTTCTGATTCAGCAGGTCTGGAGTGGGATCTGCTGATTGGCCTTTCTATGGGCACTCTATTGTATTCACTAAGTTCTCAGGTGTTGCTGATGCTGCCGGTGCGGAGACCACACTTAGGGATAAGTGGTTAGGAGACCTGGTGAGTATCATGTGGAGGGGGTCCTCTGCTTGCTCCCTCGTGGCTATCGTTGTTATTGACAACAGCTGGCCTTTATGGAGGGCTTGCCTGCTACAGGTTATCTCACAGTTGGGTGAAGGGGCAGCAGATGGGCAGGGCTAGAGTAGATAAACTTCACCCGGCTTCCTTTGGTCCTTGGTGTGAGTGTAAGGCTGAGAAGGAACCAGAGACGCAAATAAAGACCCAGTACAATAGAGCACACAGCCGCGGGGAGAATTAGGGTCGCCTAGGGACCGAGCGCCCAGGGCGCGATCTGGACGGGGACGTGGGGCTCCCGAGCAGGTCTCCAGGCTCCTCCGCGGCCGCGGGAGGCGGTGGGGGACTCGTGGCCCGCAGAGGGCGCTGCCGCGCCGTCCCGCCGCCTGCCGCCCAGGCCGCCCACCCCGCGGGCGCGCCTCTCTGCAGTCCAGCGCCGACTGGCCGGGGACCCGCTTGTTCCGAGCGCGCACACTTCTCGGCCGGACTGAGGACGCCGCCAGCTCCTGGGCGCCCCTGTACTCGCCTGCGGCGGCAGCTCGGCCCACCGCCCCCGGCCCGGCACCGCGTCGCGCCCGCGACCGAGCGCAGAACTCCGGCCCCCAGGAGCCTCCCGGCCGTCGGCGGACCCAGCGGCCCCGCCGCCGGCACGCTCGGCGCCCTGCTCTCGGGGCACAGGGGAGGGCGGCGGCCGGCTGGTGATGGGCGGCCCGGCGGCGCGGAGGGGCGCCGGGGGGCTCCGCGCGCTGCTGCTCCTGGCGCTGGTGGCCGCGGGGAGCCCCGCGGGCGCCTACAATCTGGACCCGCAGCGCCCCGTGCGCTTCCAGGGTCCCGCCGGGTCCTTTTTCGGCTACGCGGTGCTGGAGCACTTCCACGACAACACGCGCTGGTAAGTGCCCTCCCGGCCCGGACACTGACCCCGGCCCGGCTGGTCCCGCTGCAGCCGCCAGGCCGTCGCTGCCGCCGCCTTTCCGGCCTCTCCACGCCGCCGTCCCGAGGGGGCGATTTAAATGTCTCCGTTGTGCGTAGCCTGGCCGCCGAGGAAAGGCGGGGAGGAGGGAGGACTCCGGTTCCCGGTCCAGCGTACTGCCCGGTGGGCGCCCGAGTCGGAGGGGTTCGGGCGCCTCCCCGCCGGGGTTGCCCCTCGCTCGGCCTCCTAGCCAGACTCGGCTTAACTCTCTAGGTCGCAAAGTAACTTGGTTCGTCTGCCCCCGTGGGCCGCAGGCAGCCCGGCCAGAATCCCGAAGGCCCCGGGCTGCGGAGACAGACTCCTCAGTTCGGGGAATTCTTGGTGACACCCCACCCGCCTCGCCCGGGCTTTAAGCCTCTCCCGCCGGCTCTGCGCAGGAAGCGGAGTAACCCCGAGATGCGAGGGGAGTGGGCTGGGTGTGCGTGGGGTCGGGGGTCGGGGATGCCGACTGTGTGGTCCCCCTTCTCGCTCACCAGGCCCTCTGCGGAAGCGAGCTGAGAGGGTCCGGAGGCAGGGAAGGGGGATGGTCCTGGACCCCAGTGACAAGTCCGGTGGGACCGTTGGGTGATTTCTGGGGCAGCTACCCTGGAGACCGGTAGAGGTCAAGGAGTCCAGTTGCCCCCTGAATGTCCCCTTAAGAGTCCCAAGAGGTGGGAGCTCTCCCCATGAGGCACCACCTGTGAAGGGGCACGGAGCTTGAGTGCCCAACCCCAGGGGAGAAGCACCAGGGGAGGTTGGTCTCCCCTTGGCCCTTTCCTACGGACAAGAGGGAATGAAGCAGCCACAGGAGGGGTCAACCCCTCCTCAAAGAATTAGGGTGTGGGTAGTTCCCCAGTGGGGCCCCAGATGACAGCTGGTCTGGGGCTGGTTTTATTGTGTGGTCACTAGTGTGGACATCCTTGGGGGCTGCAGGCTGGGAGGGCGAGGTCAGCCCTCTGTGTGCGCTCAGCATGCAGTTCTGCTCGGAACTGGACAGAGGCTGATAGAAAACGGAGGGTTTGTAGATTCGAGTCCTCTGGCGTTCCTGGAAAAGTGGGGACTCCGTGACCAGCCAGCCCTTTAACAATCATGCTGTTTAGGAGAGCTGCCTCCAAGAGAACAAGTTTTTAAGGTTTTTTTGTAGCTCCTGTCCAGTTCTCTATCTCTCTCCCTACCACTTACCCCAGTTGCTGAGTTTAAGACCAGCTGTCTTTTCTTGCACTTGCCAAATCCCCCTTTTAAAGCAAAGCAGGCTGACGCCTTTTCTGTGTCCTCTGTACTCAGCGTCCACTGTGGACTTTGGTAGAGAAGGTAGCCTGGGCAGGAGCAATTGGAGAACACATCCCAGGATCCTGGGCTGGGCTCCCGAACTGTGTGACCTTGGCACAAAGCATGTGGGGAGGGCTGTTAAAGATAGAAGGGCTGGGGCTTCCCTGGTGGTGCAGTGGTTAAGAATCCGCCTGCCAATGCAGGGGACACGGGTTCGAGCCCCGGCCCGGGAAGATCCCACATGCCGCGAAGCAACTAAGCCCGTGCACCACAACTACTGAACCTGCGCTCTAGAGCTCGCGTGCCACAACTACTGAGCCCTCGTGCCACAACTACTGAAGCCCGTGCGCCTAGAGCCCGTGCTCTGCAACAAGAGAAGCCACTGCAATGAGAAGCTCGTGCACCGCAGCGAAGAGTAGCCCCAACCAGAGGAAGACCCAACGCAGCCAAAAATAAAAATAAAAATAAATTAAATAATTTAAAAAAATAGAAGGGCTACTCTGGGCAGGGGGCTGCTGAGGAGGGGCAGGCAGGGGAGCTGGAGCACCACATGGGGTCTGCAGCTCCGCAGCCTCATGGGTCTCTGAGCTCTTTGGGCCACGAGTAAAAGCTGCCCCATTTCGGGAGTAGGGGGAGTCAAGAGCAGATCTGACTTGGAAAAAGAGTCCAGCCTGCTTTGTTTTAAAAAGGTGATGAGGGGGCTTCCCTGGTGGCGCAGTGGTTGAGAGTCCGCCTGCCGATGCAGGGGACACGGGTTCGTGCCCCGGTCCGGGAGGATCCCACGTGCCGCGGAGCGGCTGGGCCCGTGAGCCATGGCCGCTGAGCCTGTGCGTCCTGAGCCTGTGCTCCGCAAGGGGAGAGGCCACAGCGGTGAGAGCCCCGCGTACCGCAAAAAAAAAAAAAAAAAAAAAAAAAAAAAAAAAAAAAAAAAAAAAAAAAAAAAAAAGGTGATGAGGAAAGGCTGTGTGGTATGAATATTTCAAGTATATTTCAATATTTCAAGTATTTCAGGGGTCCATCCACAGCCAGGCTTCCGGTCTCAAAATCGCTCTCTCTGCTTCTGATACTGAGTGGGCTGCTCTTTTTATTGGAGCGCTTATCCCTATACTTTTTCAAGTACCAACTAATCTCTATTGCAATCTATTTAAAGCAACTTTTCTTATTCCCTGCCCCCCACTGCCTTAACTCTGTCTTAGTTTTTGCTTATCTCCTTGTCTTCTGTCCTCTTCTTATTTCTTCCTAGCGTCTTCCTCCCTGTTCTTTTCTCTCTCCTCTCCCTTCCCCCCAGTATTCTTGGTCTTAGACCTTGACGGGTATTCTCTGCTGATTATGCTGCCCAGTCTTGGTATGCCAATGGTCTTTGAAGCTAGAGACTTTCAGCATCTCCTGTTTTCTCCTTCTTACTTTTCTTTATATCTTTAGAGGC